>NC_137174.1:46507700-47232700 GCF_951804945.1 Podarcis cretensis | reverse complement strand
GTTATGTTGTGGGTTATGGACAGAATAAGGGCTCAAATCATACCGCCCAACTTTTTCAGACCCCAAACCAGGATGCATGTTGTTATGCCTATTGGTGTGGTTGCTCGAGAGCGAACAGGCAAGATCCCCACTGGTCTTTTCAAAGGCTTTATTATTGGTGCAAAAACATTTACAGTGCAGAACTCCTCAATTCCATGTCTTGCTCAGTCACTAGCAGAATCTGAGAGTGGGCGGTCCTTAAACTTTCCCCAGCAGAGTAGTTTCTTGACCCCCATCCGACGCCTCCCCTCTGTGCGCGAAAACCTACTGTGCAGGGAGGGCTTGGGTAAAGGGGGACCTCCCTACCCCCCGCTTTGCTCATGCACGGTGTCTTGGCTCTTTCTTGCATCCTCCGAGCCCTGCACCTCTTCCCCACTAGAGGCGGGGCTTCCCTCTTCCGCTGAGGCAGTGCTGCTTCCCACGATCCTTGGAGGCTCCTTGTAATCCAGCTGCCCTTCCACCTCTCGCCTCTGAGCTGATGGCAGTTCCCTGACACGTGTCTTCTGGGCAAGTTCAGTGAGCCTTGCTTTGCTCTCACCATGAAAAAAGTGCTTTTTTCAGGTTGAGATCTCAGCCCCCCCCCCAACGCTTTCTTTGGAGCAAGAGCGTAGTGTTAGATTGTGGCATCCAAAATGGCTGCCATGATCTCGCAAGAAAAAAACAAGAAGTCCCATTTTCTTCCAGGGCACTTGGCATGTGTACAAAATAGGTATGATGCTGACAATCTGAGATAACATTCACAATTTTCACTTGGGGGGCTCCTAAAGTTTCAGGGTGGGTGGGTAACAAGTGCCTGTATCAATATTTGCATATTATTAAGTCACACTCAGAGAGACCCAATTCAATTAATCGACTCAAGTATTAAGCCCATTTATTTCACTGGGTTTACTCTGAATATAACTTACTCAGGTGCCTATATTTTTTGTGAGACGGGGTTAACAATGTGGGGTTTGCATTAGGTCAAGGAAAATGGCAAAAATTTAAGGTCCCCGTGGTGACAGTCACAACCCTCCTAAGCCATGCCTATTTCAGTCCTCAGTGACACTTGTTTGTGCGATGGCCATACCATAAAGTGTGCCTGTGTATCAGTTCACATTCATTTAGCTGATGTGCTTTGCGATCAGGCAGTTTGATTTGAATATGGAAGTGGTGCTGATGAAAATGAGTATTACACTACCAGCCCACTGTACTGCACTGCAGATAACAATATCTGCAATTAATTTTATGATGTGCTAAATCCGGATGCGAGTTCCTGGGGCACTCTGATGATTTATCACCTCTGCTTTCAACCTGTGCTTTCCAATACAAGTCACCCAAAGGAAGTACTTCCCTAACACCACCCAAAAAATAAAAAAATGGCCAGGTGAATCAGCCCTTGACAAATGTTGCACATGATTCAGAAACTGAAGACAGATGTGTCAAAGTAGAATGCTGCATAGGCTTAAAGGAGGAAATTTAGCCTAATTTAGGCAATGAAAAAGAAGCCAAATTCAACAACACAGCCCTGACTTATAGAAGCTTTGGTCATGCAGCAAACATAAGCTTGTAGTCAGTTCAAAAATCGGGTCACTCAGGAAAGCAGCGTCAAGCGGTGGGGGATTCATTTTAAAACTAAAAATATCCTGTTAACAATACCAAGAGAATTGGTGCTACGACACAACTGTGAATCAAGCTTTTACAACAGGAAACGCTAACCCCCTGGAAAACATTCTGCTAACGCATCAAGGAAATCAAGCCAACCTATGGGGAATTGAACATTGTATAACCTACTCCTCACTCTCTCTCAATATTAATAAATTATAAGCCCATATGCTCAGTGCACTGCTCCCAGATGGTGGAAGTGCTAAGCTTCATAATGAAAAGCGGGACTAGTAGAGAAAGTCTGATACGAAAAACAACCGGAAGGGAAGGTGAGGGCAAACACTGATTTTATGAAGTAGCCCCATTAAAGGGTGATCATTGCAATCTCAAAGGCTTGTAAGTGCAATTTTTTATAGCCCACCACTTCTAACAATTCAGCCGCAATGTCTAACCAGGGACAATTAAATCTAATTTTATTGTATCTACAGCAGTGCATGATAGAGATGTATCTTGGATTCTGAAATCCAACAGCAACAGACCAAACCTGGTAGAAAGCTGGCATAGCTAAAAGATTCGCTTTTACCCAGTTAATTAAAATGTATTTATTTTAACTGATTAACATTGGAATAAGGTGATAGTCAAAGAACAGTTCATGAATAGGATTACCTGTATATAACTAAACATTCCTATAATCCGGAGGTATAAAGAACTTGTTCACAAAGCTGCCAACAGAACTGATTTAGTCAAAGAGTATTTTAAAAATATTTTTTAACATCTACATTACTAACTAGTGGCACCAATTCAGCTTTTCAGTTCATACTATACAAATCTACTTAGTTCTTCTAACTGGAAAACAGACTTGTCCATCCATGGACTTCTTCTGCAGTCACTGTTTCCATGGTGCCAACCATCAAATTAGTTGCTGCAGTGTTGCTTTCATCTAGAGCAATCTTCTCATAAGACAGGCAATTTTTTATTTTTTTAAAAAGATATAAGTATGGTAGAAACCTGGACATGCCATTGACGGATGCCTTACTGTAGATGAAACACAGCCAAGACAAGACACATGTTTTCCAGAGAGTCCTCCACATAGCTAAGCTGCGGCTGTCCTTTACACTGTGTAGACCCCGTGATGGCTGACAACACTAGATGATAAATGTGGAACCTTAAAGCTCTTCTAGAGACTCTTCCATTGACCCTGTCAGGGAGAATGATTTCATATTTTTTAAGTACTGAAGGGGGGAAAGAGGCAAAAGGTAATTTAACTGACTTTGATGGTGCTGTTTATGGAGATGATCCCTTTTCTCAGCCTGCCTGTTCATGCAGAGCCTAATGAGGTGATGTCTCTGCTTAGCAGCTGCTTGTCTCCAATCCAAGTTTGAACTACTGTTTGCCTCCCCCCCCACCTTGCCCCCATTATTAAAGTACTGAGGAAACAGAACTTTAAATTAGTACAAAATTAACACATGGGCTTCAGACCCTGAGAAGTTTGTCATTCCTGTCTTGGTTGATTATCATTTTGAAGCATAACTTTTCTTTACCCAGAAGACAAAAACTGGACTAGGAACACCTACACCTATCTGAGCAATATTTCCAAGCGCCAAAGAAAGTTAACTTGCCAAGGAACTGGGACGTGCGTTTTAGGCGCTGGTCTTGTCTAGACTAGATTATCGTAATTCTCTGACAAATGACATTTCTTCCAGCTGCTTAAACAGCCTTTACTAAAGAGCTGTCTCCTGACGTTTTTCTGTGCTCTAGACTCGCTTCAAAACAAAATTTATTACAAGCATTTTTGCGCTTGTGAAATGCTGCAATTTGAAAGAAACCGATTTTGTAATTCTTTTTTGGATGTATTCCTCACCTTTCTATTATTGTTCCAAAAGAGGCTTTGAGCAGTTTGGTGCCATCCACATTCTTGACTACTAAAACCAGTGCTTTTTTTCTTTAAAAAAAGGTTTGGGGGTACTCTCATTTTCCTTTTCATATTGAAATACTGCCTCTGAATGAGGTCAAACTTAGATTCACAAAATGTTTAGGGGTATGCGTATCCCTGCGTCCCCCCAAGAGTTACCCTGTGTTCCCTGTATGATATTTTAATACAGACTGTTACTGGGTAAGAAGACACTTCAAAATGTTGTGGTAGGTCCCTTTTGCAGCAAATGCAATGACTAAAAACAAATAATAATTCACTTTAAAAAGAATCACAGAAATTATTATCTGCTGACATTGGTGAGAATGGGAAGATGGAGGACAAAATGGGACTATTTCAAAATACTGACTTCTCCAATTTGATAATATTTTAAAATGCGTGTGATACCTGTGATGCATTTTAGGCAGAGCAATACTACTGTTTTCCCTGCCTAACCAGTGTATTAATCTTCTCATAATGAAAAGCTCCAAGATGTGCTTTTTGGAAAAATTATGAATACTTACTTGGCAGTGTTTTAGAGGAAAATTTTAGACAGACTTCAGAGCATAAAGCAACAGACTTGTCACTTGGAGATTAAGCAGTGATGTCATTGAAATAACTTCAGAGGAAAAAATTGTTAAGTAGGGTGATGGGTAAAATATTACTTTGCTTGTGCAGTAATTGGTAGCTGGTGTTCCTGGCTACTGAATATCATTCAATTGTCTGTCATGATTGCAACACACTTTTCTAAAATCACATCTTTTTAATTGGCTGAAGGATGAAGCTTGTGTGTGATACATGCATTGCATATTCCACCTTACCTGTATTTCATCATTAAAAAATAAAATAGAGGGGCTATACACAGCCAAGAAACACTTACAACTACTGTCATCTTTGAGCACTTGAGAGTGCATTTGAAATGTAATGGTTTAAAGATAATTCTATCCCTTTCCATCTTGAAAATTTAATTTCCAAAAGAAATGTGGTCCAATGTGAAGCATATCCAGCAGTATTTAGGTTTTCTTCCTAATAACCAAATCTGCCTTTAACAAATGCACAATTTTTAGTCAGTCTTTCCCATGACTGTGTAAACACTTTAAAAAAGAGAGATAGTAAAAATTAGATTTGGCCAAGTTGGGTATCATACATAGGCAATGAAATTGTTTTTTGTTTTGTTTCTTCAAATGTAAACTTTTCATCTTCCCCCTAATCCCCATTAACTTGGCTCAGTAAATTCTGCAAGAAATATCCACTTCAACGGGTTTTGGACTGGCCAAGTACTTTAATGATCTGACACACACATCCTGTGATTTTAGGGACTGTATTAATGATAAAATCAGTACAAGGGGAAATAGTCTGCTTGCTTAATGCTCTACGTGCATATACTCTGAATTACAAATACCAATGCTAGTCCCTTTCAGTTTCTATATATCATATACAATGAATGCATCAATCATGAAAAGAACCAGCAAGTTATCAATCATGTACTTGCACTTGTAATAAAGCAGGCAACCCTATGTAAAGAAATATGAAATATTCTATTTTTACTTTTTCTGTTAGAGATATATTATATATTATCACATTTGTCAAGCTTGGTTTTTCCCCAGATAGGGACGAGGAACTTAAGTGGTGTTTAAAACAGCATACAATGTGCTCAAGACTGCTAGGAAGATAATTAGCAAAGTCAGTCCTAACAGATATGATCTCCTGTTTAAGGTGGGAAAGAGTCTGAATTCAGGATCACTGTATAAGGATTAATGTCTGAAATAAAAATGTTTAAACTGCAAAGTTATACAACTCTGCTGATTGTTTATCAGTGCAACTTTTAGACATCTCTTCATTACAATCATAGAGCGATTTCCGACATAATAGGAGACATCATGACAAAAACTTTTTTTAAAAAAATCCCACCAAATTATTGACCACTTATAAAATCAACACACATAACAGTAGTTCAACAATGCTATAAAATGTCGGGCAGTCTACCTTTCAGGCCTCAAATCTGTGAGCTGGAGAGATACAGGGACATTGCATTTACCTTCCTACATAGAACACCTGAGGGATACACCAGTGATTCCTACAGGTGCTGAGGGAGAGTTTGAGGTGTTCCCATTTGGAACACTAAATATTGTGCTTGCCTCCTTGCCAAGAATTTGCCCTCTTCTAAGTTACAGACCACCCTTCTTCATTGCATGCAGTTTCCAAACATCTGCAGCTTGAGTAAAACACCTAATGGTACTCTGTGCAGTATGGATTCCAGCACATGTATGTTTACAAACCAAACCAAATTCTGAGTGCAGGTGGCCAGAAAACACACACACACAATATAGACTCTCAGAATGGGATGAAATATGCAAGAATCTAAGCAATTAAGAGAGAGAAAATGGGACAGGACAGTTTCCTTCAAGGAGCTGGCCTTGAGTGCAAACACATTTCTCTGGCATTTGTGCAAACAGGCAAGAAAATATCCTTGTTACGTTATCAGTTGTCAGGAAAATCCCTTAATGAGGTCTTAGTTTTCCTCCCAGGCCTTCTCCCTTAGTTCTTGCTTTCCTCCCCCTCTCTGCTTGTGACCTCCACACCCCCACCTACATTGTGAATGGAAGAAAAGTGTTGTCTGGGACGGACTATTATGCAGATTCATGAATTTATAATACGCGCACACACACACATGCACACACAAAGAGAGAGCCATCAAAATACACTTCCTCTTACTTTTTTTCCACCCGATTGTTCAGAAAGTGAGAGTGCTAAGATACAAGAGCAAGGGAGATAAATATGGCCCACCCCAAAAAAAAAAAAAGAGTTTTCCCACAGTCTTTAGCCTCTTCGGGATGCTAATCCTATTGAGGATATTTATGCCGGCAAAACAATGAAGGGAATCCCAAACACAACCCCAATAGGGCCAGTGCTCCTGCTGGCTGTCCCCCTGGCACAGCAAAGGCACTTTCCAGAGACCAGCTGCCTGTTGCCATGGTAACCTCTTTGCGAAGGGCAGCCCTTGGCACCACACTTAAAATACTTTAGACTCACCACATGCTTAGCCAAAGAAAGGCTGAGAGTTTCCATTTATCTCCTTGGCATCCTGATTAACCTAAAGACAAACTACATCATTTGAGTTTCAATCAAACGCTCCAGCACAGGATGAAGCCTTCCAAGGCTGTATTGACTCAGGAGAGTGATGTCTCTGCTGAATCCGCCGGGACTCCTTTATTGCAGATTAATCCTTCACAAGAGGGAAATCAAGATATTTTCTGCTCTGGGTTTTAATAAACACGTTTGACAGATACGGAGAATTATACAGGGTAACCACAAAAAGAGTAAACAGACGGCTCCGATTTCAGCGATAAGCAATAAAAAGAGTATCAGATAAACTTGTAGCTGCGGAATCCTTATGGATATTGTTCTAATGTGATTTTGAACTACGTATACACTAGCATAGTTTGTTTGCCCTTTACAGTGGTACCTCGGGTTACATATGCTTCAGGTTACAGACTCCGCTAACCCAGAAATAGTACCTCGGGTTAAGAACTTTGCTTCAGGATGAGAACAGAAATTGTGCGGCAGCAGCGGGAGGCCCCATTAGCTAAAGTGGTACCTAAGGTTAAGAACAGTTTCAGGTTAAGAACAGACCTGGGGAACGAATTAAGTTCTTAACCTGAGGTATCACTGTATTTTAAATTTCTTTGCAGGAAAATCTCCCAATCTTATACCCATTTTAACACTTTTAGTCACATGCATACTGAATGGGTGGGGTGAGCAGGCATGACCCCCCTCTGGTTCATGGCTCCTCACCCCTCACAGGTGTTAAGTGTACAGTGTGTAGAGATCTGTCTTCTGATCAATGGTGGGGATGGGCATGATCCTGCTGCCTCTCCCCACACTGAGTATAATTGTGTTCAAAGGCATGAAAAGGGCTTATATGTAGAGACAAATGAATATGTCAGTTTTTGTTTCCCTTGGTGTTTATTTTTCCAACCATCAAGTTCAGTTTGTCACATTTCCTCATCAGTTTTTATTTTTTTAAAATAAAACATTGTGACAACGTGGCAGCATTTTACTGAATATTTCTTTGCAAGTAATTTCCCCTGATGCGATGCATTTTTGTCTATGCATTTTTATGTATACGTTCCCCAAATACACACATTTGCACACATTTTGGGGCTGGAGAACTTCATTGCAAAATTAAGGCATGTGCACATTTCAAAGGATACCTGTGTTTCAGTCTATGTATTGTTGGAAAATGCAAATCAGGTCAATTTGCATTGAAATGTGAACCAAACTGAACTTCTCCATTTTCTAGCTGCATGTGGGTTGAAACGCTTCAGCAGAACCACACATTATTTTGTCAACTTATGGAAAATAAATACGCCAGTTTTCATCTTCCATAGTTAAATGTGACAGCAACACTGAAAGTCTTGCCAGGTGGTAATGGAAGAAACACTTTACTACTACATTCATGTTAACCATTAGCCCATCCACACATAGTGGATAAGGACATCTTTGCTGCAGGGAACTGGGCTCGTTCCCCAGTTTTGAGATTTGGAGTCATTCCCCCCCCCCCCCCGAAGTACAGTTAGCAGGCATGAGGTCTCTCTCAAAAAGAAACCTGCTTGAAGAGAAAAGCAAATAAAAGAGAAGATTGGCCAAAAAAGGGGGGGGGGAGAAAGAGAGAGAGAGAAGTCATTTTGGATCAGACCAAATAAAAGTTCATCTAGTTCAATATCCTTCCCCGCCGCCCCCAATGTGTTTGTGTGCAGGAGAGAAAGAGGGAGAGAGAAATCAAGGCTATAACTTCTGACTTCAAAATTTGTGGTGCACAGCCACTGCAATTTATTCTCCTCTCCCCTTTTCTGTCTTTCTTCCCCCAGGTTATAGAATTTCAATCTCAAACCACAGCCTAATTTTGGTATAAAGCCATCAGTGGGTCCCATGTTTTCTTAAGAGACTTGGGAATTTATTGGATAGCCTTCTTGTTGGACCGTGTGTCGAACGAGGCTTGGTTATTTTGGCATGAGGGATATGCTGCAAACATTTAACATCTTGCTTGCTCTTACTCTTTGGCTTGGCAGAAATAGGTGCACCGTTGCCCTGGGGCCTAATCTCTCATTTGTATCCAGTCCAACGGAGCTGCTGAGTTTTCTCCTACTACTGTAGATGCTGCTGAAGTCACAAGAGATAAAGAGGTGAGGGGAATTGAGGGTGAAACCAGATGCGATGCTAATTGAATATTTGCATTTAAAATGCAGATCTTCAAAAAAATTCAGATAACACCTGCTGGGAAGAGGGTCTGGTCATTATTGGGGTTGCATAACTCATAAATATAGCAGCGTAGGAAAAGCAGCAAGATTTAGCAAGCTGAGCTTCCTAAAGGTCAATAGGAAATGGCTAAGAAACATTTGCACAGGTCCATAGGAGAGATGGTTCTAAACATCCATAGATGTGGAGGTTGATGTTACTGTGGAAATCTGTATAGAGTTCTATACAGATAGAGGAGACCCAATAAAACCAATTCATTGGGTCTACTCTGAGTATAATTTACATAGATATCACCCCCATTGGATAATTTGACAGTTTGATTTATGTATCCCCATTTAATTTTAATACGTTTATGGTTTGTGTGTTCTGGCTAAGGAATTTCTTCACCTTCCTTGAATTCACTTATGGTCCATTGGTCCACAAATCCTAGTGATAAACTGCTTGCTCTTCCTCCAAGGTTGCCATTAGGCGGGAGCAAAATGTTTCTCAAAATACGAATTTCTCTCTCCTTCAAACAAGGGGAACATCTTGATAACAGCCAAATGCACACTACATGTGCACTCCGTTTGTAAAAAGTAAACACAACAATGGAATCATTTGGTTCTAATTTGCTGGCTGGCCTAGAGAGCTTCCCCAAGAGGGGATATGGAACGCAGCCCATAAATTATCAACAAAGTCTGCACGATTTTAGCTGCATATGAAGAGCTGCTCATCTGTAATCTCTAACCGTGTCGCCCATAAAAAGATAACATAAACTTTGGCAGCCTTGCGCACTGCCTCAGAGGGGAGGCTCAAAAAGTAGGCATGCTGGATTTGACCTGCATATACTCAGAGCTGTAGTCCATAAGGAGAGCTCAGATGGAGCAGACAAAAGGCCTATCCCATCCACAGTGGCCAACCAGATGCCTATAGCAACTTACTTACATTACCCATTTCTACTGTAGTGCTCAGACTTCTTTTTTTGCTCCAAGGCCTGCTTTGTTCCTGGTTGTCCCTGAAGTATGGATGAGGTCTCTCTCTCTCTCTCTCTCTCTCTCTCTCTCTCTCTCTCTCTCTCTCTCTCCTACCCCAATCCCAAAGATTATTGCTTTCTCTGAGTCTAAAAGTCAATTGGTTCTGCTGGAACGATATTGTTGTAAGGCTGGAAGTTTGGACAGGAGAGGATTAATGGATTTCAGGAGCAGAATACTTTCCTTTCAGAAAAGAGGAACATGTCTCAGATGTCAGAAAGCTGACGGGACTTAATTCAACAGCTCAACAGCTCATGGCTTTCAGCTTCCCTTGCTATTATTATGAATAATATTTTTAAGAGCGGATTTCATGTACCCCTATTCTCGATAGAACATCTTCCTTACTTTTATGAAGCTCGCACACACACAAAAGTTACTTAAAAGCCCACAAAGACAATATTTCAATGTCCAAAATAAACATAAAAATGAAACACCTTCCCACTTGGGATTTTAACCACAGACAATACAAAAGAATACAGGAAAGCAAGCATCTTTGAAATATGTCACTTCTAAGCTACTCAAGGGTCAAAATAAGTGTCTCATTGTGGTGGCAACTTAGGATTTAGGATTCAGAACCTCTCATATCCTAAACATTGCACAGTATTTTACACAATTATTTATAAGTAGTGAGAAACATGACTTATGATGGGGATCTGCTTTGGTATGGAATACCTATGCTGATCGTTACATCTGAATTCCCACACTGATTTAATTAAAAACGTGTGTGTGTGTGTGTAACTATTATGAATAGAATCATCATGAGTAAAGTCAAAGATAAAACTTTTAACACAGATGTGGGTAGGTTTTTGAAACAAAAATGTTTTCAGCAGGCATCTGAAATATATAGCGAGGGCACCTGCCTAATGTCAACAGACATGGAGATATACAATATGAAGATGCACAACAAATCTCTCATTATTTAAATTAAGTGCCCCTTTTAAAGCCAAAATCTTCACAAAACCAGATGGGCAATGCTCCCCCCTCTTCATCAATAAGCACAAGCCTTCTGTGGTGTCTTAACATTGATCTGCATCATCCATCCATCTTTCATACACCCTCCTCTGGCTGCAGCAGCTGTGACAATCTGGGTGCCAATCTTTTAAAAGCTGTGCAGTTCTCTTGGTTGTGGGTTTAGAGTCATTTGCATCCAATCCAACACTGCTGCCTTCTGCAGTCTGCTATTATTATTTTTCTAGCTCACACTTTAAAAATGAAATAAAAAATGCTAGCAACATTCCAGAAGTTTCCCTTTTAAACTAAGAGGACTGCAACACATTTCAAAGTATACAGATAGCTCATGTGGAAATAAAGGACTGAGAAAATGGTCTACATAACTAAACACTTATTTAATACGAAGAGCACCTCTTTCTTCTCATCCACACTCAAAGCAACATGGTGAACTTGGTCGTGATTCTTGCTACTAGTAAAAGGCTCCTTGTTATGATGGGAAATAGGTATTGGTGAAGGGCCTGTGCTCCTCAAATGGGCTGGATGGTGCGGTGTGTTACCAAAGGATGATAAATCAATTCAGTGTTGTGCCTTCTTGTATTAAGTGTAGAAGCAGGCCGTGTTCTCATCAAAAGGTTATCCCCAAGAGTGGGATCTTGATCAGGGCTCACCTGGTTCCTCCTCCTTCTCTGCTGAACCTAACACAGCCACTGCTAATATTTAGCATTAACAATGTGTGGATTTCTAACATGGTACTCGTATGCAATCCATGAGAGACAAGCTACTAAGAACACATGAACCCTCTCAGTGGACCAGCCCAAAGGCCTTTCTAGTCCAGCATCCTGTTCTCACAGTAGTTAGCCAGATGCCTATGGGAAGGTCACAAACAAGGCAGTGCTCTCCACACTCATGATTCCCAACAACTGATATTAAGAGGCACTGTGGTCTAAACTACTGAGCCTCTTGGGCTTGCCGATCGGAAGGTTGACAGTTTGAATCCCCATGACAGGTTGAGCTCCTGTTGCTCTGTCCCAGCTCTTGCCAACCTAGCAGTTGGAAAGCACGTAAAAGTGCAAGTAGATAAATAGGTACCACTGTGGCAGGAAGGTAAACGGCATTTCCGTGCACTCTGGCTTATGTCACGGTGTTCCGTTGTGCCAGAAGCGGTTTAGTCATGCTGGTCACATGACCCGGAAAGCTGCCTGTGGACAAACGCTGGCTCCCTCGGCCTGCAAACGAGATGAGTCCCACAACCCCATAGTCACCTTTGACTGGACTTAACCGTCCAGGGGTCCTGTACCTTTTACCTATTAAGAGACACTCTGCTTCCAACAGTAGAGGGAGAACACAGTCATTATGGCTAGCAGCCACTGACAGTCCTATCCTCCATGAATTGGTCTAATCTTCTTTCAAAGCCATCCAAGATGGTGGCCATCATGACCTCTTGTGGGAGCAAATTCCATAGAGGACGATCCACGAGCAGGTCCCAAGGTGGTTGCAATTATTCACATAGTATTAAAAACGGTCAAAACGAATCAAAGGAACAGAGTGGGTCCTAAAAACACACATCTCTCGTGTCAGGGTAAAGAGGTGCATTGTCGGAATTCGCTGAAAGCTGAGTGGTGAAGGTGTCAGAAAAAGCTCTGTGGGGAGGGAAATCCACAACTCAGGGGCTTCCACAGAGAATGACATCTCTGGTGGGCAAACATAAGCAGCAGAACTTATAAACCCCGATGCTGTGTGAAAAAAGTACTTTCTTTAATCTGTCCTGAATTTTCCACCATTCCGCTTCATTGGACGCCCCAAGTTTTGTATTATTAAAGAGAAAGAAAAACTTCTATCCTCTTTCTCTACACCACACATAATTTTATATACCTCTATAAACTGCAGCATTGTAATATCATACCCAGGCCATGTCATCCCCACAGGTACTCATTAAAAAAAAGAGGGGGGGGGATAAGTTTCAACAGCTTTCAAGAATAGAGACAAGCTTGCATCTTATCAGCTTGTATCTTCTTTCCTTTAATGAGCTCATATTATAGACATATAATCTACAGCCTTTAAGGTAAAACTAGCCAGTTTTGAGGTAGAAGTGGTTTTTCACACGTCACAAGGTAGGTGTTAATGCTGTTGGGATTCATTCTGCCCGCCATAAATGGAAGTTGAAAGGAGATTGGTAAGCAAGGCCATTATTAATACCGGAGGGCTGGCAATGAGGCAGCTTCAGTAGCTTCTTCTCGGAGGTGTGAGGATTGGATTAAGGGCATCCTGTCATTTCTGCTTCATTAGATATATTGCTTGTTTGTCGGCAGTTTCCATGGTCGGTTAAGCAGCAGGAACCCAGGAAAGAAATATGAGGGATTACTGGGGGGGGGGGTGGATTGTTGGAGGCAACCAGATATTCTTTGTCCATGTGCATTGGTGGTGGTGGGGAGAGAAAAGGGCAATTGCCCCCACAGATGAACCATAACCCCCAGATTCTCAGTTTTCATTCGGAATTTTTTCTTCTTCTAGCATTTGTACAGCTTGAGATACAAGACCATATGTGTGGCAATTATCTTCTCACTTCTTAAAAACGAGACATCAAGCATGCTCCCACCTTTCAGTATTTTACTTCCCTCCCCCTGAAAAATTCCTGAAGACGCCCATGCTTTCTGCATGACAAATACACCACAATTCTAATTTGTTTCAATAATCTGATCTGCCAGATGTAACATAGATTTGTGCTGTGGGGTTGGGGGAAGACGGTGAAAACTAAGTGTATGCATTGGGCTCTGAAAAGCAAACAGGTCTAGCACCCAATATGACAGAACCGATCAGCAACTTCTAAACTCCGTGGACCAGATCATCTGGCCACTCTAGAGAAAAGCAGGTGAAAAAAATCTTAGGAGGCTTGGAGAAAGCATCAGAGACAGAGCACTACAGTAGAAATGGGTTGTAGAAATAGTGTTTAAGGATCATGAGAGGTCAGGTTTCTCCTCCTCAGTTGTATGGTTCATTAGAAATAGCCATACTGGGGTATATAGAAAGTGGGCAACCATTCAGTGGAAATAAGCAATTCAAGTCATGGCAATAGGCTACTTTTCCAGGGTGGCTGAGAGAAATATAGGTTGTTTGACAAACCAAAACATCTGAGAGGGAGGTGGGCAACATGGCAAGATCATGTTCAGCACATTCAGAACTGCGACTGTAGGAGAAAGTGATCTAGAAATGGCTGGACTGGGCTTCTTGAGGAGCAATCGGCCCAGGAATTGCTGTTCTTGGAGAAGAAAACCAGCTCTCAGCCCAAGCTAGTGGGACAACTGAAAGGGCAAGGAAACACCAGATACACTCTGGACAGCACCACAACTGGAACAGGAAGTGCAAAATAGAGATCATATGAAAACTATGAAAACAGAATGTTCTTCAACATACTGGAGTAATTAATCTTTTTAGGTATTCTGGTTAGGGAGAAGGAATCCAGATTATAAGGGCTGGCATATTAGTCAGACCTGAAGGATACATAAAGATTTTTTTTTAAAGAAAGTAATAATCAGAATCCTCTCCCCCCCCCAAAAAAAGTGAATATAATTATTTGAAAGTCTTCATGAGAACAATACCTTCTCCTTTTTCCCTCCCCGCCCCCCACAGGACACAGCACACCTCTAAAATTTGCTCTGTTAGGTTGGGGGACTCTTCAGAACAGTGTTTGAAAGGTGCACAGGTGGAGAGAAGAGAAATCAGAAGTCCCATTGGGTAAGCAGATTTCCATTGCACGGGCAAGCTCACACCATTGGAGGTTGCTCAGTCTATTGTTAGCATGGCTCCCACCATCATTTAAATTCCAGCTGCTCCCAAGTATTCCAGATCTGAAAGTATATTCCTTGTTTCAGAGTCCTTCCATTGATTTCCCCCCACCCCCTAAAATGCACTCTAATATACTGCATAATCTTACGAGATTATTTGCTTGTTAGGTGTTGCTCCATCAATAGACAAGAGTTAGGTTACATTGCATCTGGATAATCAGCTTTAATGAATGTGTGATGTTTAATTCAGAAACGCTGGCGGAAATGACCACGAACACATAATGTACTACTTAATATTTCCATTTCTCAACTTTCCTAAATCCTTGACACAATAAAATTTATTGCTCGCCTACCTAACAAATTACTGCCTAGCTGGCATTTCTCATCTTCCGGTGCCAGTGAAGGGAAACAATGAGACCTACTTAACATAAGAAGTGCCTGCTAGATCAGGCCAGAGGTCTATCTAGTCCAGCATGCTGTTCCCACAGCCCACAACTAAGACCAACATTACTCAACCCTCCTGTGGTTCCCAGCAATTAATATCAAGTACCTGGATGCAAGGCTTATATCTGACGTCTTATCTGTATGCATGCCTATAGCACTTTCATTGTAAACTGCTAAGAGATTTGTATATTAAGGATATATATATATATATATATAATAGTAACATTTGCTCTTCATTAAATTTCTCATTGTAAAGGCAGAAGGTAGCTCTACATTGCTTCCTAAAAAATTAGTAATAGAAGCCTCCACCCTCAGGGGTATTTATTATAGAATTAGAACAATTTTATTCCATGATACGATCCTTTTGCTTGCTTCCCCTGCCTCAGATGAGAAAAAAGCTAAGGAGCAGTCATTTTAAAGTGATTATTCCTAAGCTATCCTGGTTCGCTAATGGTCACTTAAGCATCAACTCACACTAAAAAGGTATTAAAGATCCATTACTCACACAGGAGACACATGGTTTCAAGCTGGAGTGGGGCTCTGATCTTACCCCTAAGGGATATCTCAGTCAGTAGAGCATAAGACTCTTAATTTCAGGGTTGTGGGGTCAAGCCCCACATTAGCTGAAAGAACCCTGCATTGCAGGGGGTGGACTAGATGATCCTCATGGTCCCTCCCAGGTCTGTGATTCAAGCAAGCCTCAAGGCCCAAGGCCCTTCCCTTCAACGGCTACGGGTTGAGCATTGTTTTCAGTAAGGCACTCCTGTTCGTAGCTTGTGCATATACCACAGGGGTTTCGTGCAGCCAGGAACTCTGCCACATTGGGCATCATGATCACATGAAGCCCCTATAATATACAAGCAGCTATTTGTGCTTAGGGTGTTCCCTTGCAGAAAACTGTGCTCAACATGCAGACATTGAGAGGTTGTGTTATGTCTTATTTATAGACTGCTTTGGGGGCAACCCCCCCCCCCCAAAAAAACCCCAGTGAGTATCAGATTAATACAGAAGACTGCTACAGTAAAAGTACAACCAATCCAAACAATATAAAATAGTAAAATCACAAAAATGCCCACTAGGCACCCTGGGTGTGTGTTTGTGAGCTGCATTCATGCTTTTACCACAGGTGTAGCTCTCCACCAGTCTATCACTTGGAAGATAAACTAACTCACCTCTCTCTCCAACTGCTCCAAACCGATCAACCAAAGGGAGTGTCCTTTTTCTTGTCATACCCCAAATGGGTTCTCTCTCTCTCTCTCTTCAAGGCTGCCCCACTGCTGCCAACAACCCACCGACAGCAGCCTACAAACAGGCCTCAATCACCCTTGATAACTGGCTACAGCTGTGGTAGATTTCTTGCTCTTCACCATCAGCTGGCAAAAGCTGCTAGCTCCCTCACCTGATGGTGAAAAGGTTTGGGGAGGCTAAGATTGGTATCTACCCCAGCCAGGAACACAACTTTAGGTTTCAAGCTGCCCTCCTCCAGCTTGAAACCATGAGTACTCTGCATGCAAGACAAATCCTATGGAGTGTCTCTGAAGCCATTGGCACAGCCATTCTCATAGTTCAACAAGCCACTTTTAAAACTGAACAGTCACTTGCCTGTGGCCAGTGAGAACCGCTGCAAAGAAAGCTGCATTCACCTATATGCCATTTCGTTGGATCACAACCTTAAGAGTCACAGAAGTTAACCAATAAGCTGAAGACACTAAAACAGCTTACTCAGCGCTGTCTTTGTGACTCTTTATTGCATCCATTGTAGCATACAAAAGGCATATTTCATATAAAGTAGAATCATAGAATCACAGAGTTGGAAGAGACCACAAGAGTCATCGAGTCCAACCCCCTGCCAAGCAGGAAACACCATCAGAGCACTCCTGACATATGGTTGTCAAGCCTCTGCTTAAAGACCTCCAAAGAAGGAGACTCCACCACTCTCCTTGGCAGCAAATTCCACTGTCGAACAGCTCTTACTGTCAGGAAGTTCTTCCTAATGTTTAGGTGGAATCTTTCTTGTAGCTTGGATCCATTGCTCCGTGTCCGCTTCTCTGGAGCAGCAGAAAACAACCTTTCTCCCTCCTCTATGTGACATCCTTTTATATATTTGAACATGGCTATCATATCACCCCTTAACCTCCTCTTCTCCAGGTTCAAGTACTTTTTAAAAACACGACAATTACTTTCAACTCCCGTAGCTTAATATAGAGTGTAGCGATTGAGCTTCTGCATCAGGATTTGGGATGAAAGCATTCAAAGAGAAGCAGGGGAAAAGGCAGAATTGGAACAGTAAGGACATTGTTGAAATGACAAAAAGCTTATTACCAACGAACTGTATGCGATTTGCAAGCTTTAACATGCCCCCTGGTGGCACACCCACATAGCCTGTTATTTTATTTTATTTTGTCTGATGGAGAAGCACAATTTATGTAAAAGCACCAGGACTGATCATTTTAGGTTTCAGCGCTTTACAAAGTGTTCCGATTGACTTGATTACTACAATAGCATTCCCTTGCAGTTATTGTAGCGTATAGGCTTTCAGGGACACTCTGCCTTCAATTAAGTCTGAAGACAACATTTGTGGCTTCCTTACACAGAGGAGCTAGATGGTGTATAAAAATAATTCAAGGAATAGGGTAATCTCTCTCCCACACCCAAAGGATAAGAAGACATTATAAAAACAGAAAGTGTGAAGAATGAGGTATTAAAATCCTCTTTCCAATTAGGAAAAAAAATAGTCATAATTCCTTCTTCTGTTCCAATATGTAAATATGCCTCTTTAGAGACAATCTTAATATACCTTTCCTCTAATTTTAGAAAAAAAATATTTGATTTGTACTGCCAGCACATTCCTGGTCAGAAGCAAGCACCGTTGAGTTCGGACTTACCATATTTTTTGCTCTATAGGACGCACTTTTCCCCCTCCAAAAATGAAAGGGAAATGTGTGTGCGTCCTATGGAGCGAATGCAGGCTTTCGCTGAAGCCTGGAGAGCGAGAGGGGTCTCGTTCTCCAGGCTTCAGGCAGCTATCCGCAAGCCTTCGGAGCACTCCGAAAGCTTGCGGATAGCAGCCTGAAGCCTGAAGCCTGGGGAGCGTAGCGCCAACTGCTGCTGCGCTCCCCGGAATTCAGGCAGCTATCTGCAAGCCTTCTAAGCGCGGTGGGAGTTCCCCCTGGGCTCAGGCTTGCGGAAAGCAGCCTGTTGTCCACAAGCCTTCTGAGCACGGAGGGAGTTCCCCCCGGGCGCCGAAGGCTTGCAGGTAGCTGCCTGTTCTGGGGGCTGGGGTCGAGGGAAGCTCAGGCTTCCCCCATCCCAGCCCCGTGGCTAAAAGCCCCGGGAGCGGCGGTGAGGTTGCTCGGGCTTCCCCCCATCCCAGCCCTGCAAGCCCCGGGAGGGGCAGTGAGGTTGTGAGCAATCTCACCACCACTCCTGGACCTGTTTGGGTCCAGGAAACAAAAAACAAAGCCGCACGCAGCTTCTCCCGGCTAGAGAGGTTGCGCGTGGCTAAAGAGGAAGCCAAGATTCTCCCCCCCCCCTAAAAACTAGGTGCGCCCTATGGTCCGGTGCGCCCTATGGAGTGAAAAATATGGTCTTCCTCAGTAAATGGGCCTAAGACTACAGCTGCATTTACTTCTGTATGTAGACTCTGAAGTTATTTCAAGTACTTGGTTCTGACTCTATCTCTCTGCATTTCCTTTGTTTTTCTTCCCCTTTGTATATTCAAAAACATCACCCTTCTTGCTGTGTATTATCTGATCTTAGATTGTGAGCTTCAGGGCAGGAAAACAAGTTTTAAATTTTATTGGATGATACCATACCATCGTAGGCACTTTAAAAATAAAATATGAGAGGAAAAGGATGAAAGCAATTATGTAAGGCACTTAATTTAGGGACGAATCTTTTGCCTTAAAACAGGTTCCTGTGCCATAGATGAAGCCCAGAAAATTGAGGTGTATGGAGAACAAAACAAACTCTTTTTAAAAATGTACTGATTCATCAAACATCTTCTTTCTTGAAGACAGTTATTGTCCTAAGGGACAGAAACACATAATTAAAGGAGATTATAGATATTAAGAGTCCTCATACATTCAGAGGAAATGAGGCAAAAATGAAAAATATCAGGAAGACAATTACGCATAGGTCGTATCCATAAATCCTTCAACTAAAGGAAGTCATCATGTAGGCTTAATGAATGCTGTCCATTTCTGCTTCCATTTTAAATAAATCAGGTATTGTTTACATTAATCCAGAAAACAGCTTGCGATGTCAACATAAACAAAATCCACAACACAATGCAAGGTGAAAAAGCTTAAGAAAGCTTGCACTTCCTATATGATGAAAGACCTATACAACACTATCTCCATAAACTACCCTACATGGGCAGAAAATATACCTACATGCTAGGAAGAATGTCAGGGGGCAACCATGTGACGCTGGCAATAACAGATAAAGTGGACTGAGACGACTGCAACAGAGACGTCTGGCTTCATAGTTAAGCTTAGATCTCCATATTTTGGGTCAGAGGGGGCACTTGTTTCATTTACTGCTTATTTTGAATGTCTGAAGCGTTATGCTCTGTAGTCCAGATTTCTTTGTGATTTGTGATGATCCGCTTACAAATCACAGTGTAGGGACCATTCAGATATCCTGCTGAAAGAGCAACTGCATTAAAAAAACGCCTATAAGAACTTATTTAAAAGTTAATTTATCCATCTTCAAGGTCCACAATGCCCTATGGCTAAATGGGTAGGAATGCTTTGGGGGCAGCTTTTGTGAAAGACTGAAGTGTGGTCCGACATTTAACTCAAAGGTCATGAAAACGAAACGGAATTGAGTTTACCCTGAAACCAGACATATGCCACTCAAACAGCTGCCAAACAAGTGTCATTAATGTGTCTACTCCAGAGCTTTCCAAACTTCTCATATTGGTGACACACTTTTTAGACATACTAGCAAACCGGAGGTTAAACCCTTTTCTAGCCCCAGGAGTAGCATGGGGAGCGTTCACATGACACACCTACATACTGCAGCTGACACGTGTTGTGACACACAGTTTGGAAAGCTTTGGTCTACTCAATTACGCTGGGTTTTAGTGTTTTATAAAGCCTATATAGCCAATCAAATGGTACAGGATGAAAACTGATATATTTATAGATACTTAGTGGCTGGAGAGTTGGACTAGGACCAGGAAGACCAGGGTTCAAACCCTGACTCAAATATAAAGCTCACTAGATGACTTTGTGCCCAACTAAATTAGAGTACAGTGGTACCTCGGGTTAAGTACTTAATTCGTTCCGGAGGTCCATTCTTAACCTGAAACTGTTCTTAACCTGAAGCACCACTTTAGCTAATGGGGCCTCCTGCTGCCGCCGTGCTGCAGGAGAACAATTTCTGTTCTCATCCTGAAGCAAAGTTCCTAACCCGAGGTACTATTTCTGGGTTAGCGGAGTCTGTAACCTGAAGCGTATGTAACCTGAAGCATATGTAACTCAAGGTACCACTGTAGACCCACTGAAATTAATAGATCTAAAATAGACACACCCATTTATTCCAATGGGTTTACCCTGAGTATAACCTAGTTGAATTCAACTTAGTATGCTTTGTTAAAATCTACAAATAGGCAATTCTACCCTGTCAGTTTTTTGATCATGCTCATTAGGCAAAAGTATAAATATGGAAGTTATAAAGGGGGGGGGGGACATGAAGAGACAACCCATCACATGTACCTTATCACAGTCTTTGAATGTTGTGGGTTTGTTAACACAGTTCTTGGGGTCTGAAGTTTTGACACCTGGAGGGCACGACATTGGCTACCCCCACTCATGCAAACAGTTTTCTGGGAGGAGGAGGTTGATTCCAGTTTCTTCCTCCTTTCTTCAACTGATCTTCACTTTTATTACTCCCAAAGTGGTAACCCCAACAACCTGTTTAGCAAAGCAGATGCTCATTGCAACAAACAGGAATGGCATCTCTGAGTCTGCAAGTCATACCGAGTATTGTTTAATCAGCAACGTACCGGTAAGTAAATTTCAGATGCACTGCTGAATTCTTATAGCGTGTTCTATCAGACACGGACACAGAAATTGATAAAAGGATTTCTATGAAAATTAGGTTCCCAATCCAATTAAAAGCATATGTTCACATTTACAGCTGTGTACTTTACAATTTTAATAAAACAAAGAACCTAAGTATGAGTGAGAGCAACAGTGCCGGAAATACAACTATAATGGCAGTAGTAGGGACACTTCTGTGTTTTGAAGATAAAAAAAGCATTTTTAATGAGATTATATATATATATATATATATATATATATATATATGGAATTCTAGAATTTTGCAATGAACACAAATAGGCATTACAAATACAAAAAAGTGTGATGTACATCAAGGTACAACATCAACCTGCTGCTTTATTTAAAGTAATCTCTTTGGTAATTTGACCACAAACCTAACCTTGGCTTCAATTCCAATATTTTCCAGAGTAACAATTTAATTACAAAAACCAAACCTCCATGTTTCTTGGTATTTAAAGACTACTACACATTCTTTAAAGCAAAAATTAAAAATTGCAGTGACTCTCTAAAGCTACAGTGCATAGGTTTACGTTAGATGGCTTTGTATGTCATATAGTACAGATTATATAAAGTCCACAAGCCAGAATAAACTGGGTTTTGCTATTGGATTCACTGGGACAGAAACAGGCTTAATTCCAAGCACCATAGTTTAACTGTGTTCTGGAACAGAGTAGCATGCAACTGCACATTTTAGCCTCCCATTTGTGGAACTTACACACATTTCACCATAGCTTTGATACATGTCAGCACCCAAGTGACTTCAAATATTCTCCCTAAGAGGAAACTACAAAGACCTACAGGAAAAATTGTGTTCAGACCATTTATGTACTTCACACCATGCACACTTTTCAGAATGCAAGGAAGGGATCATGATAGCAAAATAAAACAAAGGGCCTTTATATTCTGCCAGGCCCTTGACAGAAAGGTGAAAAAAATGGTATTTTCTTTTAAGATAAGCCAGTGTATTCATTCATATAAAGTGCCTCCATTTTCAATAGGCATATCAACACAAGGGCATACAATAGGCAGTTGTGCAATAAGATACAGTGGTGGAGAACACCTCAAGAACTGACACCTCAGCTTCTGAAGAGCAACATTCGCTCTGCACACGCCTGCCCCACTAGAGTTGCATATTGTCGAACACTTTCTTCATCGCTTGGCCCCTTCCTCCTCCTCTTGTACACACTGTAACGCATGGCTGTTCTCTTATGCAGAATCCGAACCTGACCCAATTCCTTCACATTCCCTTCATCAACTGTAAGAAAAGAAATATGGGTGTATTAACGCAGCGGCCAGATGAACAGGACGCATTTGTTGACAAATGAAGTAATATCAAAATGCACAAGACCTTATATTTAGATACTGATATGGTGATACAAGACAACAGTGTTGTTTTTAGAAAGTGTATCATTAGGTGAACATTTAAAGGAACCGACCAAGTTCCACTTGAAGATGAAAGAGGTGTGTGGATTTTGGTTGCTCTTCAGAATGAATGTCATCAGTTGAGTTATCACACCAGGATCCCTACAAAATACACCTCAGGTTCCTCTGCCTATCCAAGTTTTGTGCATGTACAAGAATCCAGATACCAGAGAGAATCTACTTGTTCACTGTTCCTACCAAGCAGCAGGCAAACTATGTGAGATTTAAATGGCAGATGGAAATTAAAATCAGTTTTCATATGCAAGTCATCCAAAATCACTTTTGTTTTTGTTTTTAATTTGCCATATTTGGCATCTGGCTGAGATGGTCTGGGGAAGAATATATGGCTGCTATAATCCTACATGATCTTTGTGAATTCTTTCAAAACTACAATAGAAAAGATTTATTATTATAAGCTTATGGTACACAGGAAGACCTCAGAGTCACAAAAATGTCTACTCTAAATGCATTACATGTCTGAAAAATAAGCTCACCTGGAGTGTTGTCTACATGCTGTTTCCAGGACACATAAAAACTTAACATTTAAAGCCAGCATTATTTTAATGTTGGTCGAAAACCTACACTAGGGTCACAGCATTTTAACTGAAGTAACTCTTTTGCCCCCTCCGAAAAGGAACTAATTCTGTTCCAGATCCAGGTAGGTAGCTGTGTTGGTCTGACACAGTCAAAATAAAAAAAAATTAAAAATTGTCCAGTAGCACCTTCGAGACCAACTAAGTTTGCTCTGGGTATAAGCTTTCATGTTTATGCACACTTCTTCAGATACACTGAAACAGAAGTCACCAGACCCTTATATATAGGTGAAGGGTGGGGTGGGGTTTTTCTCAGAAGGGTAGTAGCAGATGGATGATTGACTCAATGGATATGGTAAACCTGTTGACAACTGTTAATGACTGCAATTAGTCCTACAGGAAAAAACAAGGGATAGTGTGCAGATATCCAAAAAAAGCTTTAGCACATGGGTAGGCAAACTATAGAAGCCGCCCAGAGTGGCTGGGGAGGCCCAGCCAGATGGGCGGGGTATAAATAAATTATTATTATTATTATTATTATTATTATTATTATTATTATTATTATAAGGCCCAGAGCTGGATCTGGTCCAATCACCTTCTAAATCCGGCCCATGGACGATCCAGGAATCAGTGTGTTTTTACATGAGTAGAATGTGTCCTTTTATTTAAAATGCATCTCTGGGTTATTTGTGGGGCATAGGAATTTTTAGTCCGGCCTCCCACAAGGTCTGAGGGACAGTGGACCGGCCCCCTGCTGAAAATGTTTGCTGACCCCTGCTTTAGCATGTGAAATGAGACATTTCTTGCTAAAGCTGATTACATAGAATGACCAAGTAGCTCAGGTATGTAAGTTACCATGCGATAATTTTCCCAGCGGCGGAAATGGCTCCATTATTGGGTGGTAAAAGCTCTGACATTAGCACAAAGCTGCATCTGTCAGTATGAAGAGTTCAGATTTTAAAAAATGCCGACATCACCTATTCCTTCATCAACACCTGAAGATAGTTTCTGCTTATGATCATTTTCACACTATCTGCTTCAGTGTTGATACCTATATGTTAAACACTGCATCATTGACCAATATCTATTCATTTTGTCTAGAGACACCATGCTCCAATTCACTTCTTCATTAATAATGGCTGGCACTTGCTTCACATACAACTGAAGTTGCAAATGCTGATTTGTCTTGTTCATAGCTTTCTGAAATCCATTAAGCCTTCTGAAGTGTAGCCAATATTTCTCCAGTGCTCTGTCAGGGTTTTACTTTTTCTGTTCTTCTGCTTCCGGTTCTACACTCTCATTGGTGACATTTGCAAAGGAAAACACGTTCAGGTTCAGCTCCAGAATAGGACATAAACATAAAGTGAGTTTTTAACTTCTTAAAAGGAAACGGAAGACTTATATTTACAACACCTTTAGGCAAAATATTAGTTGTAACCTGAACAGTTCTGGCGCCAACCTGCATCTTTAAACAAACACCCACACGGAGACTTTATTTCAGGACTGCTCATTACTTTTAAATCTAATTCGTTTTATTGAACCCTGAAACCTGATACTGGAGGGACATTCCTTTCTGCCTTACATTGCTCCTGGACTCAGAGTTTATTTCCTGAAGTGGATGCTGCTGTACATCTACCTTGTTTTACTTGCCTACGTTCTCCATGGCTGGCTTCAGTTCTGTGCCACTAGTTGAACATGGAAGGTATGCACACATTTCCTTCTCGAAGCAAGATATAAATCATGCCTCTGCTGGAATGAGAACCATCTTAGCTATAGTATAAATAAACATAATAAGCATAATAAACTATCAAACCGGGATTTTTCCTTCGCCAGCCAAATCACAGTTTTGTCTCTATTCGGATTCTGGGCATAACTCTGCAAATAAATGAAGCCTCTAAAATCTTCTGCAGAGTTTTTTTGTGATTGATCTTTGACAGGTGGGCAGGAACCTCGTAATGATGTCAGGTGATTGACACCTGTTAAAAGTTCAAAGACATGTTTTTGGTGCCAATGAGCTGATAGGCACTGGAAGTAAGCCTTCAAAGGAGCTCCCTGTTAACTGTGATCAGCAGCTATAGGCAGTCTGTTTGGAGAAAGCCTGTTTGATTCAAACTGAAATGCTCCACATGGAAAAAAAATTCCCATCTGCAGACATCCTGAAATGGAAACATATCCCAACTTAAATGGATACTTACACGGAACTTAAAGGGTTTAGTGCTAACACTTAAAGCATACTGGATTTTTAGCACACTTTGTGTGTTAATTGATTACTAGTGGCAGGATGTATGCGTTATCAACTACTGTTTTTTGTGCATGGCCACTACTGGTGCTGGAGTGGATGGTGCACAAAAGCTGAAGCCAAAATAAAGGCTAAATGTGTTACTTTTTTAAGGTGCCACAAGACACTATTGTTTCTTCATGGTGTTGAATGTTAAGCACCAGTCTCAGCTTGCTTGCTATTTTATGCTTTTTGGTTGGTCCTAAAAGTTAAAATTCCTGCCAATCTAGCAGTTCGAAAGCACATCAAAGTGCAAGTAGATAAATAGGTACCGCTCTGGCGGGAAGGTAAACGGCGTTTCTGTGCGCTGCTCTGGTTCGCCAGAAGCAGCTTAGTCTTGCTGGCCACATGAACTGGAAGCTTGGCCAATAAAGCGAGATGAGCGCCACAACCCCAGAGTCGGTCACGACTGGACCTAATGGTCAGGGGTCCCTTTACCTTTACCTAAAAGTTAAAATATGCTTTTCATGTGTGTGTGAGCGTGCACACATGTGTGTTTCCACAAATCCAGTTCAGTACTTAAAAGGGTAAGTAATAAATTGATTAGGAAACTTTGAGATAGTTTTCTAGCTCCAGTCTTTTATGATTCGACTCCACATAAATGTAAATTTAGGAATAAACTTTGTGATCAAAACTCTGCTATAAAAAACTACTTATCAAAGTATGATTTATGCTGTCTGTCAAAAAGAGCCTTTACAGTGTAGTTTTAGTCAACACTAAAGCAATCTCAGATACTCTTTGTAAAAACTTAAAAGATGTAAGTAAGTACCTCTGTCACCACAATAGCACAAGTAATTTACTTAGTTTGAAGCTGGCTAATGTTCCTGTGCCAAAAGTCAATCACAGGAGAAAAGTATTCACTTTATTCAATTTAACCCTTAAAGTAGGGTGGCTTTGACTGGATTAAAGAAAGCATAAAAACCAAACAGGATCTGCTGCTGTTTAAAGAAGGCAAAGTATGACATAAGAGCAAGATATGTCTTTCAACTGAACAAGAATTAAACCAACATTTCTAGTCTATTTTACCAAGATCAATATTAAAAATTTGCATCTCCTGCTCTTCTAAGAACACATACACAAGGCATGATAGTAAATATATGAAATATTTTATAATACAGGTCAAAATGTAAGAACTAGTTGTCAATCAAAGATATGTCACCATTTTGAAAGTGATCTCACAACTGATATGGAGAGAGGTCTGCTACATGTGTACTATTCCGAAGACATGGCCTGCTTCCTTCTGAAGCTGCATATCAATTATTCTCAGTTGGCAAATGTATTACATTGTCTTTCTTTCAGATAAACATATGAGAAGAGGCTGTTCTCCAAAATATTAAGATTTTAATTTTTGAAACCAAAAGGCTTCTAGTTCCTATACAACAATACGAAGTAGAATAAAAGATATGACTGAATTCAAGCCTAAATAGCATTTGCTATTAGGCTATTTGCTATTAGACTGGCCAAATGAACACTCATTATATGACATAATTACTTTCTCCTAGGAAGCTTTATTGACTCAGGACAGGAAACTCTGGGATGTTCCTGCTTTAGCAGAATCCAGAAACTGTGGTGTGTTCCTGCTCCGACTGCCTAAGAAGCTTTCCTGCAACCTTACAATGGATTTAGCTCAACGAAGTCAAGCTTACAATACCTCTTTATTTTCTCTTCCTATTCTTTCAGCTGCTCAGGTTCCCTGATCTGTAGTGACTTTGTATTATTACTGCAAATTAAAACTGTGCCTGGGAAGCCAAAAACAATTGGTTGATAAACAACTTTGACTTCCCATCCCTATTACTTTTGACTTGGTCATATTTGCTCTGGCTTTCCCAGCCAGGGATGGCTGAAGCTATTTTGCTACTGTTGTCAGAAATGGCTGGTGGGAAGTCTGTAGCTTGGTCGGGCCCTCTCATTAACCATGTCCTTGGCAAAGCAATGTTAACTAGCTACCCCTATAAAAGACACAAATGCACCACAGCAAGTGCCCAGAAGTCGTTCTTCTGTCAGCAGAGGGTAGCCTGTTACCGAGTCCCAAGCTGTTCTGTCCCATGTATAAATACTTATCCTCCAACCCCAGAAGTCACTGCCTCAATGCAGCATCTCATAAGACTGTGTCATAACTGTTAAACCCTTTAGCACCGTGAACCTTGTTCTTCAGAAAACCACTCAGTTTCATCCTCTCCCGCTCTCCTTTCTCTTTCAAGGTGTAGAAATTAATTTTGTATCATTCAAGTTGTGTTTCCAGACAGAGTCCCAGAATTTTATTTCCCTCACGTTTGATTTCATGGCCTTTAATACCAAATCACTCTCTCCTTGCCCTTACAAAAAATTTAAAAGCAAGAGGGCTTCCATGCTCCCTAGTGCTGCTGGATTCAATTATGCTGTGGTCAGTGGTGCTTAGTGGTTTGTCGTAAGTTCTATGGGCAGTTTTTACTATTAATATAAGCAGCGGGCCTTTCATCCGTGCACTCCAAAATAGGTGCGCCAAGGAAAGGGAAGTTATATCTGAAAAAAATATCAAGAGCACTTAAAAATCAGGTATTTAAAAAGGGGAATCAAGTACATATGGATAAATCAAATCACTCTGGTTCAAAATGTTATAGCTGGTCTATAATTAATGCAACCAAACCAACAAACCAATGCTGCACTCAGCCAAACATAGAAAGAAATAGCAGACCTTTCCTAAAACACAATATGCATCACAGGGACACTTCTAACATTCTATACTTCTACAAGAATCCTTTAGAATTATCCCCAAGCAGGCATAAACGTTTGAAGTATTAGGTTGAAATCAGTCATCTTTCATCCCAGTGGAATGTACAGCTCTGTAATTTTAAAGTGATCTTTAGACCTTTCCACTGTTGCTTCCTCAGAAATGCTTTTGGAGCGATTCCTGAGAAAGCATACACATTGAAGACATTACACTGATGTTTATTTCCATGTGATATTTTTCCAAGATAGATCTAGAAAGAGAAGCTGGTAGGAATTTGAGGTCTTATGAAGTTACAACCACCTTACACCCCTCGCCACCACCCAAATTTCATTTATAGGAGAGCTGATTTTAGCAGGATTTAACATTTGTGCTTGAAGAACAAACAGGTTCAGATAATGGTGCTCTCTTCTCTCTAGTAAATGCAGCTTAACTAGAATTATTTAACAAGGTCAGTGATTCAAAATTTCATCTACCTATTAGCATTTTCCTTCTCATGCTAGAAGTGGAGTTGACAAATTTGTTTGGATACAGTTCATTAGCACTATCTCTACTGTTTAAACATACTTTATGATCAAGGATCATGCTGGATTATGAACTTCAGTTGCCTTCAAGTGTTTATAAAGTTAATTAAAAACAGATGCACGTTCCAAAATGTAATAAGCTGAAGCAGTTGCTGGGAATAATCAATGCAGTTTACCCCTCCCCCTCTGAAAAATGTGGAGCAAGAACCTTACAAACTCTGCCATGGTAACTATGGGAAAATAAATGTATTTCATAGCTTTTGTTTCTTTAATCAAAGGCTTGCTCTCCCCACCCACTCCTTACAAGGAAACTGCTAATACGTACTAAAGTTATGTGTGTAAAATATCTTCAGTATCAGAAAAAAAGTTCTTACTTAGAACTGATGTATTCTTTAGTCACTAGGGTTACAATCAGGCTGCATTAAAAACATGTATGCTTTGCTGCTAACTTAACAAGTACTGAGATGCATCTCTGGGTGAACACAATGCATTGCTGTTGTTTAGTCGTTTAGTCATGTCCGACTCTTCGTGGCCCCATGGACCAGAGCACGCCAGGCACTCCTGTCTTCCACTGCCTCCCACAGTTTGGTCAAACTCATGCTGGTAGCTTCGAGAACACTGTCCAACCATCTCGTCCCCTTTCGTCCCCTTCTCCTTGTGCCTTCAATCTTTCCCAACATCAGGGTCTTTCCCATTATTATTCATTATTATTATTAGCTATGTAATCTCACTCTCAGGGACACAGGTGGCACTGTGGGTTAAAGCCTCAGCGCCTAGGACTTGCCGATTGAAAGGTCGGCGGTTCGAATCCCTGCGGCGGGGTGCGCTCCCGATGCTCGGTCCCAGCGCCTGCCAACCTAGCAGTTCGAAAGCACCTCCGAGTGCAAGTAGATAAATAGGGACCGCTTACCAGCGGGAAGGTAAACGGCGTTTCCGTGTGTGGCTCTGGCTCGCCAGATGCAGCTTTGTCACGCTGGCCACGTGACCCGGAAGTGTCTCCGGACAGCGCTGGCCCCTGGCCTCTTAAGTGAGATGGGCGCACAACCCCAGAGTCTGTCAAGACTGGCCCGTACGGGCAGGGGTACCTTTACCTTTACCTTTTAATCTCACTCTCAACTGCCTAATTATCTTGGACTTTCTGGAGTGGGGGAAGGAAAGAAAGAACACATATTACAAAGGCACATCTAGGAAATCATAACAAAATAGAAATTTCTCATAAACCTATAGAATAGTTTATTCTCTGGAACTTATTGAACAATCTGTGGCCCATGCTTTAAAACTCTGTATGACAGCTACATGGCTACTGGCGTGCTGTTTTTGTTGTGATTGTCTGTATGTTCTTAATAGAGACGTTATATTAATACATAGTTCTAATTCTATTAATGTTTAATTGTTTTTAATTATTGTTTCCCCCCTCCATTTTGTTCCTAACTATCTCTACTTTATCTCTTCTCATTTGAACAACCCTAAGGTTAAGATCACCAAATGGGACCTTGCTTCAAGTTCAAACTTACGGAGAAGCCAGAATGGGCTTTGACAAGAAAAAGGGAATTTTTTGTTGTAGTTGCAGAGATTTGGAACATTCTTTCATGGCTTGTTTATTTATTAATGCAGCTAATGACCTGACAATGCAGAAACAAGTAAACAACATTTTTTGGAAACAGCAAGACAGACACACAAGAAAGGAGTACACAGTATTTTCTCAGTTTTCATAAAAGCCAACACAACCCAAGAGAAAAAGTTACACTAGAACTGAGGTCTCAAAGTCTCACATCTACCATGATCTTATTGGGCTCACTGAAAGCTCTAGTCTTTTTCAAATATAGAAGTGTTCGTACACTTCACACTCTCTATGGAATAGCGATTAGTCTTCTTCACCTTAGCTTAGGAGGCCGTGTTGCCTTAGAGGAAATAGATTAATCTAGTTCAACTATCTTTGTTCATTAAACTCTCTCAAATTTATTGGTAGGAATCAGCCACTATCAATTTTCTATTTTGGGAACTTGCACAGAAAGAATGGTCCACCTACACAACACAAAGGAATCTGAGACACCCAACTCTTGAATGTCCCTGAATTTTATTTATTTATTTTGCGCATCTGGCGCATCATAACCTTTATATTATCCTTACAAGGAGAGTAATTTCAACTGCATGATGAACCTTCACAGCAGAAACACACAACACCAGCATAAAGGCGCTTCAACAAAAACTGGTCTTACATGGTCAAGATTATGCTGTAAGTATGGTTGCTTTGTATATCGGCAACACCAGAACATTTTCAGTAATCTCACTTCTGAGTAACTGTTTCCCTTCCTTTGAGATTCACTTTTTCTCCCTAATACTCTTTAGTTAGTAGTTTAAAATATGTTTTCTAAATTTTGGGGTTGAGAAGCTTAAATCCATTAACGGAATGGGATATTCATCAGTTGTAACTATAATGAAAGAAAATCAATCGTATGTTAAAAATACATTAATATTACATAATAAAACAAAGCAGCAGTCAATAGGCCTGGGCAACCACAAAATGAATGAATGCAATCAACTGGTATCCAGTTATTTATTTCGTTTCATTTATGAAATGTTTCCAAGAAACATCTCAAAGCAATAACAGTCAGCAAAGGCCTGAATAAATAACTGAGTTTTTAGAAAGCACCAAAACGACATCAGAGTTGGCTGCAATTATGAACTATTACAGTATGATACCTACAGGTCTTGTTATGGAAAGTCATTTCATGTGAAACAGAGCATACCATTGTCTGTTTAGCCCGATGTTTATACTCACTGTATTTTAATTAAAGGACTTATTTTACTGACAACTGTAAGGAAGTGTTCTGCAGGAAACCGGCCCTGGAATGGAGCACTGCTTCCTTCAAGAAAGCAGCTACCCAAACCTCAAATGACTGTAGCTCACAGCAGGCCTTCGGCTGTTCAGCATGTAGCTATGTTTTAATTTCCTTAAACCACAGGACATAAGTCTGAATTCAGATCGTGTCTGGGTTGATGTACTCAGGATAGACAAAGATGCAGATTTTTATAGTTTATCATTTCATAGTGGCATACATACAAGACTAAGATTCTTTATCTAATGTTGTTGCCTCCCTTCTTATATTATAATGCTGCCATCTTGGGCACCAGTTTACCCATACTCCCAGTTTTTTTCAAGCACATCTATTAAAACAGCACAACTTTTCTTCTCTTTCTTAGGCAAGAGCAACTTGAAACATTGCCTACCTTGAACCCGTTCACTTCATTTTTCAATTTGTAATACCTTTCAAGCTTCTCTCTCAAGTTCTGTAATGCTATGTCAAAAAGTGTTTCACTTCATAACAGATCCAGATTTTACATATCAATTGAAGCATGATAGGAGCTCACTATACATGGTGTCACTCAACCCAGATTTCATGATAAACACCACTTTGGTTTGACGGCAGGAAGTGTAGCATATTCATATTTTTCTGGATAATGTTATTCAGAGTCAAACTTGTGTTTTCATGGTTGCATTATTTTTTTATTTGTTTTTACACCAAAATAATATAGAACACAGTACCATGATCGACACAGGTTTTGTCTGAAGAACAGTCTCTAGGACGACATCAAAACAACAAACCAAGAGCACATTTTAGCCATCACTACACGTTAGGTGGTATTGTACAGAAAATACCATGAGATTGTTCAAATATTCATCGGGAACAGTGCAATGGTGGCAGGGAAGAAGCATATTTCACACACACAAATCCCCATTGTGTAGAGGCTCCATTAATGCAAACTGGGGCATAAAAATGCATCCAAAATCCATTTACATTGAAAAGTCAGCTTATTTGTGTGTTTTCTGTGGGGGTGGGGATTCTCTACTACTATACTTTCTGAATGCTGGTCTCTGGTGAATGTGTGAAATGGAGCACTTAAAGTGTGCTGGATGACTTAAAAGGGACTACTTATACACTAGTTAGTAACTAAATGGACTCTACGAGAGTGGGAATTAGCCAATTAAAATTACTGAATAAATGAATACATGGAAGATGCTAACAATGTCACTTTAGCCATGGGACACAATGTACATTCAAATGTTTAGCATTTATAGCAGCCATGGCCAACCAGTGGTCAGGGATGATGGGAGTTGTAGTCCCAAAACATCTGGAGGGCCAAGGTTGGGGGTGCCTGATTTATAGTCTAATATCTTACAGTATATGCAAAGGATGTAAATTATATACCTACCTGCTTTTAAGTCTTGATTGAAGCGACAATATTTTGAATGCTCAAGAGAAGGCAGACACTGTTCAGTAGGTACCCAGATATATGTCTCTGGACACAACAAATCAGATGGTCTGTACTGGCCCTAGGAGAAAAAGGAGAAGAAGTAAGTGGTATGTTATTAAAAACCAAAAACCAAAAATCAAAACGGAACTCCAAATGTTTTTAGGTCCAGAATAAAGTTCATAGTTAGCAATAGAAAATTCTAAACAAAACAATCCATCCAAAAAAACAGAGATGGACACACTATTTCTCAAACATGTTTGTTCAGCTTTGGTGGTTGAGATCTCTTCACACTCTTTTATCTTTTACAATTAACATTTTAGCTCTATTATTAATTTAATCAATCAGTGGCATTTTTTCTCTTTTCCTGAATGAATACAACCATTGATACACAAAGCACATTAAAATCAACTTGTCTGACTGCTTAACCTTTTTGAGCACCTAGCTCAATAACCCTTCAAACAGAATAATCTGATGTACTGCTAACTGAAATGTAATTTGAGAACAGGGGCAGATGGGGCTCATCAACCTGGGAAGGGAGCTCATCTAGGTGAAGGAAAACTCTCATCGTATAACCTTTGCTGCCTTGTGGGATATCTTCAGGAAAAGTAAATGCCAAGAAGTTAAGCCCTATACAAATCCGGAGCGGAGTCGCTAAGGTAGTTGTATGGTGCTTTGTATACCTCCTTCCAGCAACTCCTGCAACCAACCTGGTGTCACCATAGCATTCTTTCTTTTGGACTACATCAGTGAGGCCAGCAGAGGCAGGCCTTGACGTCTGGGTGGCCCAGGACCTACATACACACTGGCAAGGCTTAAGCCCCAGAGAAGTCATTTTGTTGCTGCTACTGCAGCGGTTTGACTTCATCCCCGGAGAACCACTCCATTGTCTCTCGAGACAGATGGATGCCAACAATCTGAGAATGAACAAATAAGTCTCACTGTACTTCGCCTAGCTTAATTTCTAACTAGTTGATTTGTAGCTGAAAGGACTAGGAATAGAAACAAAAGTTATTTTAGAAAGACAAAGTCAGAGGGATCTTGGGACACTTGTATTACAATAAAAATATCTAACAAATATGCAATGCTTTTTAACGTAAAGGGGGGGGGGGGTAACTGTCTGGCCGCATTTAGATTACTTCCAGAATCATCGAAACTGGTTTTCTTACTTATATATTAACACTGTGCAGCTTAACCACTTATTTAAAGTTACAGCTTCTAGACATATTGCTCCCTGCCTTCAATATGGGCATTACCTTTGTGCATGAATATACTATTTCTACAAAGGGTGCATGATTGTCTCAAATCATGAGTTTGCCACACACCTCACCACTTCAGAGTTATAGTAAACATCCTGAAAATTATTCGCGGAGTAGCAATTTGTGAAAAACCCTTATTTTGTACTGCAGTCAGGTTAGCCACCCAAATCTAGAGAAGCTGAATAGTGTACAAATCAAATGTCTGTATGATGACCAATTTATACAGGGAATGTGAAAGGCTGTTTTTTAAAGATAAGAAAGAAAGAAATAAAGAAATAAATAAAGAAAGAAAGAATATTGAACCTTCCAAAAAATACATGCATTGCTGCCCCAGTGCTATGTACAAGTACTCTGAAACAATACACAGACTCCTGGCTCCTGTTAAAGCTCTGTGGATAAAGCTGAGTAAATTTAATAGAAATGTGGCTTTTTAAAAGAATTACGACTCAACAAAAAATAAATATTGAAGAAGCTGTAATAGTTATGCAACTTCCAAAACATCAGGGTTTTTACTGCATTAAATATCACAAACAAATCTTGTTTACTTTCTTCTCCAGGTTTTCACTTTACTATTTTCTTGCAGAACTGGATAATTCCACATAGATGCAAAAAGATATTAAGCAATAATCTCACATATGACATGTGGGTAGAAAAAAATTAGAACCCCCCCCCCCCAAACTGGATATAACATACTCAAGTTCTGACATATTAAAGTCCTTTTAACAGTTCTTAATGTCATATTACACACAAACGCACACAGAGTGATAACTACTGAATCATATTCCCTGCTCTTTTATCCTGCTACGGAGAACTCTGTTTTTGTTAAGGCAGCCTTCCCAAAACCTGGTCCCCAGATGTTATTGAGAGCACAAACCTCACCATCCCTGATTATTGGTCACGCTTACTGTGGATGGTGAGAGTTGTAGTTCAACAGCATCTGGGGATTCAAAGTTGAGAAAGGCTTGTTTAAGGTATAAAAATGTGCTTTCCGCTGAATTTAAGTGACCAGTGGCAACTTTACCCACTGGTCACTTCACATGCAACATAAATCATGGTTTGGCGTCATGCGAATGAGTTGCAGCATTCTTTGGAAAACACCCCCTTCTCCTTCAACACGGCCACAAGGAGGAGTTCTGCTTTTTATTAATTGCAGCTTGTCAATGCAAACAGGATAATCTTGTGGAATGGTTTGTTGAAACTAACCAACTTCAAACCACGGGTTATGAAACCTTCGCCTTGTTTCAGAAAAATCAAGTTATACATGAAAGTACTGTACTTCTAACAAAATTAAATTTCATTATTGCATATAAACAATGTTCCCTACACCACAGGTAAAGGCTTAAGCTTTTGAACAAAGATAAAAATGCTTTGAAATGCTGTCGGCCTACTGCCCCACATTTTCTTTTTTTCCCATTCTCCATCTTGAGAGATCACAAAGATGTACTCCCCAATCAGGGCCTAGTCTCACACCAGCTTCATCATATGATGGCCGTTAGAAACCCAAGTCCATGTTACGGACATTTACAGTGGCACATCCAATCCCACACTTGGCTACGGAAGCCGTTCATTATGTACAAGTAATAAATATGGCTGGGTTCCCCTGTGCCCCAACAGCTAAATGAAAATGCAACACTACACCTCCTAACAGTGGTCACGGTAATACAACTGCATGGTTATTGGGCATAATCTGTGTATCCCACTATCCATGTGATAAACCACAATAAAGTAGCTCTTTTCTTGAATGGCTCACAAAGTATCCTCAGTATTTCATTTTGTTTATTAGATTTATTTATAGCTTCACACAACCAGGAAAACCAAACCAATTTAGAAGGGTAAAATACAACAACAAGAAATAACTAGAATATCCATTAAAATGGTACTGATATACTAATTGTTGCAGGATCGAACTGAACAGACTAACACACCTACTGCCTAAAGGTAAAGGTAAAGGTACCCCTGCCCGTACGGGCCAGTCTTGACAGACTCTGGGGTTGTGCGCCCATCTCACTTAAGAGGCCAGGGGCCAGCGCTGTCCGGAGACACTTCCGGGTCACGTGGCCAGCGTGACATCGCTGCTCTGGCGAGCCAGAGCCGCACACGGAAACGCCGTTTACCTTCCCGCTGGTAAGCGGTCCCTATTTATCTACTTGCACCCGGAGGTGCTTTCGAACTGCTAGGTTGGCAGGCGCTGGGACCGAACAGCGGGAGCGCACCCCGCCGCAGGGATTCGAACCGCCGACCTTTCGATCGGCAAGTCCTAGGCGCTGAGGCTTTAACCCACAGCGCCACCTGCGTCCCTACACCTGCTGCTTACATGTTAGCAAAGATGGAGACTGTCTACTTCTCATTTCATGATGCAGTCAGTAAGAGAGAGAAATGTTTCTATCTGAGGCAAAAGGTAAGAGTACCCTCAACAAATCTGTAGTTTGGGTTGTACAGTACAGTGGTACCTCGGGTTAAGATCTTAATTCGTTCCGGAGGTCCGTTCTTAACCTGAAAGTGTTCTTAACCTGAAGCACCACTTTAGCTAATGGGGTCTCCTGCTGCAGCTGCGCCGCTGTTGCACGATTTCTGTTCTCATCCTGAAGCAAAGTTCTTAACCCAAGGTAATATTTCTGGGTTAGCGGAGTCTGTAACCTGAAGTGTATGTAACCTGAAGCGTATGTAACCCGAGGTACCACTGTACTGAATGTGGGACTGTGTAGAAGTTCCTAATACCCACCATAACACTAGCCTATCCTTGTTTTGTAAGGAAGGTATATTTTAACCAGGGCTGCATAAAGTGCACATTTCTCTGCTCCCTTGTTTTCCCTCTTCTCCCCTGCTGTGCTCCTGTGGTGCAATGCACCCAACCCCACCCCAAAAATAAATTCAACCATATTCTCTTGTCACTAGTTCCCTTTTGTAAAAGATACACTGAAAGCAAAACACTTACATATGACATTAATTCAGGCCAATGTAAAGCATGCCTGTATTTTTTATTGGAAACTTCTGGAGGCATGCTTGGCAACTCTGCCATAAGGTTCCTTAATTGACGTATTCTCACTCTGCCTTGCTATGTGTTCAAGTTTCTGTGCTAAAACCAATCTCTGGACTTCTGTTCCAAGGCAAGGCCAAAGGTTTTAATGAAACTTAAGTCTGAAGATTTACTTTTTAAATATTTTGGAAAATCTGAGGGATTTGGTGAGTATTTGAGATGAAGGAGCATCAGCACAGTTTGTTTTCACAGACTAAGCCAAATATGAAAAGTAAAAGCTCCGAGGAAAGATAATAGTTTCAAAAAAACAAAGAAGGTCAAGTACCAGTAGCACAGAACAAACAGAAAAGGTTAAACACACATTTAATTCTTTTATCAGGTAAAGTGTACATCTGTGTTCTATTTTTCCACAATAACCCATTGATCTTTTATTAAAAGCGAATTAAGGCAGCCTTCATCTCAGTTTCCAGCCAGCTGCTTAGAAGAGGAGCCCTAACATTACATAAACAAAATAACCCCAAATTATCAACAGCAATGCATTAAGGCAAAGGCAGCGCCGTCATATGAGAGAGACAGAGAGAGAGAAGGAGAAAATGAGCCAGCCTAAACGTTTATTAAATTCAGCCTTTTCCTTGAAAGGGAACACCAATGGAATCCCAGCAGCCAAGTACTACAGCAGACCCTTGCTCCCTGATTTCATTGCATAAACAGAGATAGGCATTATCCACCCCCAGGAGAGTGCTTTGCAAGTGAGTTCTGCTACTCTGTTTTCGCAAACTGTGTTTAGACTGCACCACACAGAATAAAAATAATAAAAGAGCCGAATCAGAAACAACAAAGATGATAGCCCCCTTCAGGCATGCATCCCATAAAGATGAAATTATGTATAGAACGGTGATGCACCAGTGGTCGTGCTGCTGACATTCATGCATTACATATGGATGTCTGCATGGGAATGCCTACATGCATAGAGAACTTGAAAGGTTCAGTTTTATGTCTGAATCAGTGCAATCAATTACTGCTACCCAGAGCAGAGAAGGAGGGATTTATATAGGTGAGGGAAGGAAGACTGGGCAGCAGCAGCATGCAAGCCCATAGGCTCCTCCTCATAGCTCAACTGGGCCATCATTCCGACTTCCTCTTTATTCCCCCATGCTTTAGTTTTCTGGCGCATCCTAGTCATTTTTCTAGCTCTTGCTTTTAAAATCTTGAATATCTTAAATGGCAAGCGCTCTCTCTCTCTCTCTCTCAAAAAAAAAAAAAAGCTGTTAAGTTGCTTCCAGTTCAGAGTTTATACTGGGGGCTGGGAAGCCTTTCAAAAAGTCATTTAGCACATTTTCTCCTTTAGTTTTCATTCTTTCCTAGTCAGAGTGCTGCCTAAATTTTTTCACACACCTCCAGTAAGTCACACGGCTTAGTGTGCATATGTGGCAAATTGTCAGCTGTGATCTGCTGGGAGTCTGTATGCATGCAGCTGAAACAATGATCCAACTATCCAGTCCAAAAGTGATTTGGTGATCAGATGCACTCCTATGTTAAACAGATCCACCTACCACAATTAGCATAGCCACATAATTATTTAAATATTTTAAAACTGAGGATCATCTTAACATTTTTTTTTCTGCACAAGAAGGCACCACTGCGACTTTATGCATAGAACAGAATTTTTAAAAATTAACTCAGTGGCTTTGTTCACACGTAATGCTAAATGATAAGTTTATGGTACATGTAAGAGCTTCAACAAGACCCAGGTAAGTGCCAGGCTTGACCATTTCTCCTGTCTCAATCCTCCTCCAGGATAGACAGGAAGAAGGGGTGCCAACTTGAATAAAATATTGGGGGGGGGGCCTAAGTAAGACCTGCATAACCAATCACAAGATGTGGCACATGCACACCATTCAAATGGCAGTGCCCATCAACTTTGGTGGCAAAATCCATTTGAAATACCTGCTCTCATTGGTCAACCCCAGATGACAGTCCAGCAGCTGTAATTTGAGCTAACAGGCTTTTAAGCAGCCTTCAAAGGTAGCCAGGCTGCCTCAGTCACACATACCGTTGTTGTTTAGTCATTTAGTCGTGCCTGACTCTTCGTTACCCCATGGACCAGAGCACGCCAGGCACTCCTGTCTTCCACTGCCTCCTGGAGTTTCGTCAAATTCATGTTGGTTGCTTCTATAACACTGTCCAACCATCTCGTCCTCTGTCGTCCCCTTCTCCTTGTGCCCTCAATCTTATGAGGGCACACATACTACAGTCACACAAACTCTGGTCTGGAGGTTACCAGACCATGGATAACTGTGTGGAACTTATCATTGTCCAGGAATGGCTCACAACACTCAAATGGTAAAAAGTCCTTCAGTTCCACAATACTCTGGGTCTCCAAACAGAGGTCAGGATCCGAGTACTTCCAGACTGCAAACTTGATCCTTTAGAAGTGCATCCCCAACTCCACTTTGTTAGGTTTGTTTGATCTTATCTTGCCAATGTATTCATGATAAATCCCAAACACAGAAAGCTGCAGCCAAGAAAGTGCAGCATGCTTCACAGCATCTCTGGATATTAGTAGTTTTGCATGGATGTTGAGTCACATGGGAGACAAATGGAAATGTGGAGCATAAACAATATGGAACCAAGCAGCAGTCTCCCAGTCTTCATGGAGGAGGAGAACTGCTGTATTTCTAAGTTCCATAAGGATACCATGGTAGCTATACTGAAAGGTGACAAGAGGTCCAGGAAAATTAACAGGGCTACACTTCTCCTGGATCCAAATGGATCCAAACTAGTGACAGAAACCTTCTCATCAGCTGAGTGGCATTGCTGGATACAATCCAATATCATGGTAGGTGTACTGGGGTAGGAGAGTGAGAAGACACCTAAAACTGATTAAGTAGCTTCCCTGATAACTTCTTAAGATGCAGTGATTCTTAGTAGTATTAGCATAAACATAGCCTACTAGAAACCCAACAGAGCATTTTTCATCCTTGTGCACCATTAATGTTCTCTAAGAACATGTACAGACGGATTTTGTATAAAAGGGCAAAATGCTAACGGCATTGTGAAAGAAAGGTAGACAGATTCCCTATTGTTTTGAAGACGATGCTATTAATCCTGTCTCTGCCAAACTGACCTCTTCTTGCGAGAAATCTGATAGTGTAGAAATTCTCATTTCCTTTTCTCTCTAGCAGGGTAGACACCACTGGACTATTCAATTTTCACTAGCTCTCCGGAGAACCCTAACAAGCTGTGCCCAAGAAAAAGAAGGGAAAACAGCTATTATATGTGCAGCACGTTGATTTGAAGAATTTGAACTGTGCACTAGAAATGAAACAACAGGCTTCTAAAAGTTGTTTTAAAGTGTATTGCCTATAACAGATATAAACATTCTTGGTTTTTGTACAAGCTTTTACAAGCTTACAAAAAGTATCAGTGACTGCCATGTGAACTTTGTGTAAAAGCAGTCTTAATAGAAAACACTGAAACAAGAGCTGGAAAAGACCCGTTAGGTCATTTTGTCCTGCTGGGGTAGGAAGTTCCCTCCAATAAGGTCTCAATTTTTTTGCAGTCTGATCCATGAGCTGTAAACATCCCCAAAAGGAACTTCCCCCACAACACAAATTCTATTCTTAGCAAGCATATTAGGATCCTCCACCCCAATTTCAGCCTATCCTTCACAGTTTTATATATTGCATGACTCTGAACTGCTTCTTCCCCAAATGAATTTCTTACAAATCCAAATAATTTACATTTCATTTCAGAAAGCTGTAAACTCATCTTGTATCAAGGATCTTTTAAATTCTGCTTGGGGTGGAGTCTGAACATATAATGAAAGCCAGTCTTCCCCAGAAGGTCCCCTTCACCCCACTCTGCCTGCTATGAAGATATGGACCTCAGAAAAAACTATGCCATTGCTTTGTGACCTATTGGCTCTGAAAACAAAGAACACAAGTCGCCTCGTTCTAGACTTAATTTTAAAGGACCAGCAGTGCGGCTTTGAATATATATAACATGCTTATTTACTTTCCTCAATTTTTAAATTAGCCTGATCAAAACTGGCAACTTTTGTTATACGCGCTTATCTTATTTTTACTGGAACATTGCTTATTTGCTTAGTTATATTTATAGTGGGTTTTATTGTTGTTAGCTGCATTGGGCATTTTTAAGGGAAGGTGGGATACAAAGATAATCAATAATAAAGCAAAGCTCAGGGTGGCTTCTTGTTAGAAATCTTGCCTCAACTATATGTTAACATTCAAATCTTTTATTACAGTCATACCTTGGGTTACAGATGCTTCAGGTTGCGCGTTTTCTGGTTGCGCACCGTGCCAAACCCGGAAGTACCGGGACGGGTTACTTCCAAGTTTCGGCGCTCGCGCATGCGCAGAAACACTAAACCGTGCTTTGTGCAGAAGCATGACCCACGTGTGCGCAGATGCATTGAGAACATGCCTCCCACACGGATCACGTTTGCAACCCAAGCGTCCACTGTATTCAGATTTTTTAAAAACTGACTTTTACAAAATTCTAGTTCCAGATCTCCAGTGGCAAACAAAGACTGAGCAAAACAACTCAACCTGATCTGAATGCAAGTTTTTATTTATTACATTTTTACACTTCCCTTCTTCCAAGGACATTGCATGTTGTCTCTTCCCCCCACTGGTCCATCTTTTCCTTTCAGGACAGCCCAAGATGCTCCCAGAGGATAATCAGAGAGGGAATTTGAGCCTGGATCTGATCAGTCATATACTCTGTTTCAAGATAAGTCAACTTCAAACCATGGGTTTGGCCAAAGCTTCACAGCGGAGTGAAGATCTGAAACTTTTGTTTCCATAGCCCTGGTTTGATATTAACCACTGTACAACACTGGCAGATTGAAAATAACTGCTTAACAAAGTAAAATAAAATAAAATAAAATAAAATAATAAAATAAAATAAAATTGAACAACCTCAGCTGGAAATATTCAAAAATTATGAAGAAAAGAGTAATATTCTGCCAAGTCAGGCTTGGTACTCACTCTGATAATGATAATGCTAACCCTTGGAGAAATAAAGTTACTGTATACGTTCAGAGTTTTTGTACATTTTTGATGCTGGTTGTGGTATGGAGCAAAATGTCCATTATGTATAAGGGGAAAAGCTTCAAAGCAATCATTTTGATTATCACTGTTTCAATAGAAATGTAATAAGCAAAAAAATAATAATTGTATTCCTCTGTATAATTCTGTAAGGCAGTGAATTATATGGTCTCCTTTTACTGATTGAGAGCCGAAAGCAACTGGAAAAGATAGAAGATTTTGGACACACATCATAAATGAAGTGGAACAGAACATATCTAGAAAAAGTGTTGAGATATTCCAGAGAGAGCTGGGGGAGTGAGACATCCCAATGGCTTATTGCTAAATGGGCTTACTTTGAACCAATAAATATGTCCCATATTTATGAGACTATCAGACAATAGGTTTTATAAAAGACCTAAAGTTATCTAAAGTGAGAACTTGCTGAAATCTTTCAGGAGCTTTAACAGGAAGAATTATAAACAATCCATCATCACACTATCATAAAGGTCACTACTGAATAATTTGTCTTAAGAATTACAAGGCCCAGAGAAAAGTAAAAACTCTCAAAATAACTTTTAATGTTTCACTCTGGGCTAAAAGAATGGAATGAAAAGATTATGAAATAATCCCTACAGGACCAATAAACATTATTTAGTCTACATCAGATTTTGTACCTTAGCTCCAGACTGCTGATGACAGAAATAGAATGTTTATGGATTTTCTACTGAGGTTAAGATTTCTGAATGTTTATCCAAAACTTAAATAATGTCCAAATGACTGACAGGTATCAAAAGAGTTCTCATAAGAAACCAAATATTACAAGTATGCACACACTCACTGGGGTCAAATAAAACAAAATGGGTTAATCTTTGTTTAAATATCATGTGCCTCTGATATGGTTAGGCTGCAATCCTAACTACAATGACATGGAAATAAGCGTCACCGAGTTCCATGGGACTTACATCCAAGTAAAAATACGCAGGATTGAAGTCTTAGCTTCTGTGCATTGTCTCCTTCATAAAACGAATCCATAATACAAAAAGGTCTAACTCTTTCCTTTCTTCCCCAGCAGAACCACTTTGTACTGACACACATAATCTGGTCTGGAGTGCCTCCAACCCTCTGAAGTAGTTTGGTAGGTGGGAACAAGCCAGTGCAGGAAGTGGAAGTCTCCTTGTTTTAAGTCATCTCCACTCATGGAACTGAATACCACCACATATGCTTGCAGCCCTGGAAAGCATACTACTGAACAGCAAATTCACAAATTTATTCTGCTTAAAAACCCCCAGCATGCAATACTTTTGAGACTTTGGTTCCAATATGTCTAACATTTGTTTGTATGATATACTGCTATATTAAACTTATTTTAAGATATACTAAACTTACAAGCCATTAATTTTTATAAAACATTTTGAAATGTTGTATATAAAATGGCTTCGGTAGGAAAGTAGATCAGCTTAAGGCACCAAAATAAATCGTATGTTTAAAAAAGGTACCATTTCAGTTTAAGAATCCTTTACTTAGAATGAGGAAAAGAGATGTTTTACCGATGTGCAGAGATTATATATTATACTTAAAATAGATTATGACCAATGGATGTTCCATTAGGGCAAACAGGGCACTGCTCCACCAACCTCAGCCTGCTATCCACAAGCCCCACCACCTGCCTGCATCCTTATATACTGTGACCATGGCTATCAGCTACCTCCTCTTTAGTCTCAATGTTACCTTCAGCAGGGAGGATGATGGTGACAAAACTAGCATTAGTTGGCTGTTGCTCCACCTACCGTTGGCCTCCATGCCTTCCACCCTACCAGTCCCAGCAGGCAGCAGCCGCCACCAATTTTCACTGGGAATTCATGGGTGAGAGAGAAGCAAAAATAAAGTTGTAATTACATGAATCCAGTATCAATGAACTAAGACTTTTTGCTAGAGCTTTCCTTACTATCAATTGCTTTCCCATGAAATGTGAACTATTCAACAATATAATATATTGGGCTAGTAGGGGAAAATTTTCTCCAAAATTTTCTCCTCACATTAATGGACTTCTGCATGCCTCACAAAAGACTGCACAATTTTCAGTACAGATATTTAAATTAATAAAGTGCAAATCATTCACCTTCTTTTTTTAGCCTCCCCCCCCCCATCCTTTGTGCTTCTGAAGTTTAACAGCCCCTGCTTCAAAACTGTTGGAAAGAAAAAAGGGTGGGTTATATAACAAACCTGTTGGAGCTCAATCCTATTGAAGTGTGTTCAGAAAACATTCCCAATTGTTACATTCCTACAACACATTTTGTTGGCTTAGATAGTATACATTTTAAAGTTGTTTCACTATGGCTTTCCTAAAAATAAACACTGCATTTTTAGCTTATCCAGAAACGACTTTAAAATATATATAATGTAAGATAGCAAACTGTGTTGCAGCAATGTAACGATAGGGAAAGCAAAAAAAAAAAAAACCTCCAGCAAAAGCTTTAGGGTGTGGGGAATATTCAATCCAGTATGATGAAGTTTGGGAGGCGTCTCAAGTTGGGTGGCCACCAAAAGACAGAAAACACACCACAGGTGCTTCTACGTGTGTCTGTGTGTGTATAATTAAAAAAATCAATGGAATAAAATTATTATGCATCTCCCCCCTATCGGGAAGGACTGTAAGCATGTACCTGCACTGTCTGCTATCTAGTTTGCTGACTGTCAATGTGCAACTTCAAGATCCCTGTTGTCTCTTCCAGCCAAATATGGACAGGGCAGTCCTTCAAGCAGAAGACTAGAAAATTGTTCACACAGCCACCACAGTCTCAAGAGCAGCTAAAAGGTATCCAAGGGGCTGGACAGTGGCAGACTTTGGTCTTTCAAATGTTAGCGGCACCCTTTTAAAAACTGTTCTATGACTGCCTGAGGAGGCGTCATTTAATTATTTAGGAATGTGTGCTCTGCCTTCTAAATAAATTTTATACAGCATCTTACACCAAGTCTATCAATAATATAACCAGTAATGTAAAAAAAGAAAAGATGCAATTTAACAGATAAAAGCAGCATCAAACTTTGCTGTTAAAAATACATTTTTAAAGCATGGGAAACACAACTGGCATCAAAGCGTTACTGATGAGGATGCCAAACAAATCTCCTTAAAGACAGCGTTCTATGAAATAGGACAATACCTCTCTCTGGTGGTGAGCATCACCCACCATGCCTTAGTTGGCAGAGACACCCAGAAAAAAAGGCTGTGAATTTTACCACGGTGAGCAAAGAGTTTGATACTCAAGGATGATTTTGAAGATCAGCGCCATCAATTTGGAAATGGATTTGCTAGTAGTGCAGCTGCATAAGAATTCGTGAAAGCATCTGCAATCTAACATGCTTCAAATTAACGGTAGCTTACAGACTGTGTTAAAAGGCAAGCCTGTCCACAACACACAGAAGGCAAACCTGATAGTTACCAGCACATGGAAAAATGGGACACGGATATTTGTGTTGGACAACCCTTTCTAGAACAACTTAAAAACAGATGATTGAATCCAGGCTCTATGTTCTTCCTTTGTGGCACTGAAGCCCAAGTGCTATATTTTTTGTAATAATAATTATGCAACTAACTTCTGAGGCTTACAAAACAAAGATGGGAATCTGCCAGCCTCTCCACTATAACAAGGCATGCCACAATTTAAAGAATGCACTGAAAACCTTTTGGCTTTCAAACATCAAAACTATTTGACAAACTGCACACGCATAAAACGCTTAATATCCCCACTGGTTCTTTTGTTTGGCAGCTTTTTTTGTACAACATTTCAACACCGTGCGGGACTGTAGATGCTGTTGTTGGAAACAAGGCACCATGTGGAAGCCTACCCAACTCTATGCAATGTTGAAGGACGATACAGTACATCTAGGAGTCACCAGTTATTGCTACTGACATTTTCCTTTCAAAACAATCTGATTGTGTCAGAATGGGTTCAACTGCTACTCTAATATATTATGAAATAACACCTACAACAATTTCCCTGCTCTCATCCAATTAGAGATTGTATCGGGTACTTCAGCATGGAGGAAAAATGCACCCTAGATTTGTTCTAATCCTTTTTAGCCAGCTGCTTTAATATAACAGAGGTAATAAGTAGTTAAAGGTAAAGATAAAACCTGCTGAGTAGCCACTGTGAATGACAGGAAAGAAAACCTATGCATATTCTGGCGAGAGTCACCATTTAAATTAAATCAGCTTTAAGCTCAACTCTCCAGAGAAACAAAAGAAATAAAAGTTATGTTTGAACAGGAACAAAGTTTTAGATATGATGGTCATCAACACTGGCTATCCCAATTTTACACACAGCATTTCCTACAATGTCCCTGCAATGCAAGTGTTTTATTACATGCTGATATGGCTGGGGTAGCCAACGGCAAAGCCTTCTCTAAACCCTCCTTTGCTGTAATAGGTTTGGACATTTTCACACACACCCCTACTAAATATATATCCCACCCTTTCACCCAAAGGAGCCAAGGGTGGCAAACAACAAGTGATACCACACATTCAAATCATCCTAAAGACAATTCAAGAAAGACTTCACATTTAAGAGCATATTGAAAGATAAAGATCTTCAGTAGGTGCCAAAAAGGCAACAGAAGCGGTGCCTGTCTAATATTCAAAGGGAGGGCATTCCAAAGGGTAGGTGACACAACCCTGAAGGCACAATTCCTACATTGTGCGGAATGGACCTCCTGATAAGATGGTATCTGTGAGAGACCCTCACCTGCAGAGCACAATGTTTAGCTGAGTATATAAAGGGTGAAATTATCTTTCAGGTATCCTGGTCCCAAGCTTTACAGGGCTTTATACACCAAAAACCACGTACTGTATAAATGTTAAGGATCCTGATGTTATTCAAAGCAATAGCAAAGACTCCTGAGATGATCTACAGATCAATTACTGTATACCATAAAGTGGAAAAATACTTTAGTGATGCAAAATGTGGCACATTCTAGATTGAATTCACACTTACTATGACCAACTACAAAAGTACTGAGCAACTGGGAGGGCAGAGTCTATGGACTGAAATCATGCAAGAACATGGACAGTGAAGGCCATTCTCAGTACAACATCAGTCAGGGCTACGAAATGTCCTACTCTTTCTTGTGAAGTAGGCTATATAATCTAGTGGGAGATTGCCCAACAAAGAACTGATGCTCCAGGAAAGGTAATTTATATTTATATAAGATGAATGGCACATTTCTAAAGAACACCCCTCTGCATGCTTTGGCAGAGTAAATCATAGCACTCTCACAAGCCATTATATGAGCTGCCCTCTAGTTTTGATCTAATTCATGGCAATCTTCTTTGTGTTTTGCTATGATTAGTGAGTGTGTAACTACACCAGAGCATGAATTAGACATGATAAAACTCTCCCTAGTGTCTCATTCAAGAACAGTTTGTCTCGGGCTTGTTATGGGAATCTGGAATTAATCTTTCTGGCAGCTCTCTTTGACAGCAGTAGTCAAATCACCCCTAATAACTCAGTGGCTATTAACCCCCTTCCTTTCCCTTCCCCCTCAACTGACTTTATAATCAAGCACACCAAGATTTTAAAAAATGGAAGAGTGGAAGTTTAATGTATTATTTCAATTGATTATGTGTTAGATTATTAACAAATTAACATTATACATTTTATATAAAAATATATTCGATGCACTGCCTTCATGACACAGAATGTAAACTTCCATCTAGTCTGACTTAAACGTATGTTATTAACATATATTATTTGCATACAGAGCAGTGTGGAAATTACATTTTCCAACATTAATAAAGAGTTAAGTTTATATGTCTATGGAAAGCATTCATTACCGATAATCATGCTTCACAGTTATTGCAAGGTATTGCAAACCTTATTGCCTGAAACTCAGATTTTGGCCACATGCTACGTCAACTGCAACAGATCACCATAGAAAATCTGAAAGGAACTGACACTTCACCTCATATGACACAAAGCTGGCAAGGTCTGTCACTCAAAGTGGGCAGAACAATGCAAAAGGTTTAGTGGGACATCTCTGGGGGGGGGTGTTAAGAAATGAAATAGAAAGTATCATATACTACTGTAGAGATTGTCTACGCCTCTTATACACATGAACATTCAAACTTGGACAAGCAGTAAGCAGCGCAGCACTTGCTCACATTGGGCAGTATTCCACTAATTTGGTGTGCACAGGGATTCCCACTAGTGCACCGGGACTTTCCTTCCTCTGCATCCTATCCCCCTCTCATCCCCAAATCTGCTCCACAGGGAGGTTTATTCTGTTAACAAAGCAGAAATGCTTGCACTGATGGCACCAATTCCTTAGAGCCACCCTGAATCCCACCCAAAATTTCTACTGTGCTGACTTGGGCAAGTTACTATTTCTCAGTTTAATACACCTACCTCACATGCTAGGAATCTGCTAGACCTGACTGCCATCTATGTTTTCTAGAGAGAGGGCATGTAAGAGAGAACTTTGCTTCTACCCTTGAAAGTTACCTTTTGCTTCTGTTAACATGTAACCAATAGTGCTTTCAACAATGTACTCAGTCATCAACAGCGACAACTTCCTTGATCCTGCTGCCTCCTAATACGAATGGAGAATGAGACTCATAGGAGAGGTGGAGCCTCACATTTCACAGTATACAATGCTGTTAGTGATAAGTAACAGAGTTCCTTGAAACCATCACTGAAAGGTAACATCAGTATCACAGTGTCAGCAGCAATATGCCTTACAATATGCAGGTGGTCTTTAAAAGAGTAGCTGTGAAACTTAAAACATTAAACTTTAAACCTTGTTTTTAGGACATTCTGTTAGCGCTAGATGCAAGTGACAGAGAGCAACTGCAGCTGCTCCAAATGTGCCGTATCTGATTAGAGTTCTCAGTTTCCCCAAGCCAGGCAATCAGCTTGCAGCATCTGGAAAGGAATTCATTCAACTGCTCCAGCAGGTCTTAGTAGCCCTTGTAGGCCAATGCATAAACTCTTAGGCAAGGAAGTTCCAGGTTCCAGGGCGAGAGAACTATCTGCAGAGTGGTTTGTGAATTGAACTCTTCAGTACTCATGCTGGGATGTGTGTGTGTGTGCGCGCTCGCACGCATGCATGCATAGGATTGGCTGCAAATATCCAGTGCTGTAAATAATAGCACGGAGGAAATGTAACAGAGGATCTCAGAGGATCCCCCCCCCCCAAGTAAATGAAGAAAGCAATACTTTTGAACACCAACTCGACACTGTTCAGAAGAAATCATCCTATAAAATGGAAATCTAGGCTTGGCTTTCTAATTGCTCTAGAACATATATTCCCATACTTCCAAAGATCTCATTTTCAGACACATGGACAATTTATTTGTTCTAATGCAAAAGCGAGCAGATCTGAACAATATATCAGTTTGCCTGAGAAATGCAACAAAACCAGTGTTAAGGGCAGTAAAAACTTTTAACTGATTCAGCCTCATTGGTTTATAAATCATAGTTTTAAATTGCTTACTTTATTTCATGCTAGATCTTGTTATGCTTTATTTACATTCACTTGGCATAATACAGCACATTCCGCATGCCACTCAATCTCCTTGCAACAGGGAATGGGAAAATGACTGCTAGCTCTATGACTGGAGCTCTAAAATATTCCTATCACATGCTCTGCACAGGTGCATGACCTATTTGGCCCAGCAGTTATGGAAACCCTTCAAGATTGAATGGCTGGGGAGAAATATGCAAAATAAAATGTGAGTTATAGAAACCAAAGAAGATAGAAACTCTTTTGAGTTTTTGCATTTCTTTGATCCGCTTCCCTTAGAGTCTTAAAAGGGAAAAAAGAAGTGGTGCAGTATTAATTAGTACATATATATAGCTGTGGGTGCAATGTTCTTTCAGTGTTGCTCTAGAACTTCTTTTACGTTGTTTCTGAGTCTGCTAAAATGAATCGCCAAGACAGAAAAGCAGCTGGTGTTGAGTGTAGGGAGTTCCCTAGCTCAGCATTGGATCTTTCGAATAAATGTGCCCCTACCCAAGCCACCACTGACAAACTCAACAAAGAAAAGGAAGCATCAAAGCTTCATTTAAAACAGCTCGTCTTCAATGATGCAAAATTCAGTGAGTCGCTTTTCAGAATATATAAAAAACTGAAAACTCCGCATTATATGTTCTGCATTTATTGGCGCACTGATTACCTGAAGACATGGTGAAATAAGAGCATCTACAAATCAACCACGTTATATCAGTGTGACTATTGCTATTTGTCATTCCATCTATTTGAAGCATCCATAATGAAGCAGCTTAATCTAGATAGCTCAATAAAGACAGTGGTCTGGTGAGCATACCACGGCAAGCCAAACCTTGACCTAGAACAAATGTGCAGTTTCCTGGAGAAGAGATCACGGTTACTTCACACCTCCCTAGTCATTTTGCTGCTGCCCTGAGCTAAACCAATGTAAATCTTCATGTACTATGCAAACCCACCTCATTGACAAGCTCCCTCCAGAATAACTACTGAAGTTTGTTCTTAGTTACAGCTCCTTGTTAGTTTGGAGAGAACTTAACCGCAAGCCTGGGTTTGGATGATGCACTAAGCCAAAGCTTGGCTTAGCTCAAGCTCAGCAGTAAAGGACCATCTTCATTATAAATCAAACTTGTACTCTTATCAAACCCTAAAAAACAGAGTATAAGACATATTCCTCTAAACCTAAGGTTATTAGTACAGTGGTACCTCAGGTTAAGAGCTTAATTCGTTCTGGAGGTCCGTTCTTAATCTGAAATTGTTCTTAACCTGAAGCACCACTTTAGCTAATGGGGCCTCCCACTGCTGCCACGCAGCCACTGCACGATTTCTGTTCTCATCCTGAAGCAAAGTTCTTAACCTGAGGTACTATTTCTGGGTTAGCGGAGTCTGTAACCTGAAGCGTCTGTAACCTGAAACGTATGTACTGTACTGACTTTGTTTCAAATATTATTTTTTTCTTTTTAAAATAGTCCTTATGGATTCAGATTGAGGAGGAAAAATACACAAGTTAAACCCAGTTGCTGTAGCTCTAACTTTTAGCCCTAACTTTCTGAGAAGAGAAACACTTCCCTAGATTAAGTCATCAATCAGGATCATGTCACATCACCACAACCTCCTTCTAGAGTAGTCTCATAAGGGTTTGCTTCTGCTCACTAAGAAATTTAAACTAGCTCCTACACATTTTGAATTATGCCACAAATATCAACCAACCACAAAAGAAAGCTGTCAGTTCTATATAAGCTCTATCATAGGTCCCTGGCATTGTCAATAAGTATCACTACTTTAGCAAATAGCAGACTGTCATCTGAAATCAGCTAAAATACAATGAGGCTAATAAAGTATCCATCAGGAAGATGCGAAGTGCCAGCTGCGTTGTGTGTGGGGTTGGCAAGAAATCTGCAATCCTTTCAGTGTTATAGTGGCAGGCTCACAAGAGAATGTGGCTAAACAACATCCTGTTGGGCTTTTGCTCTGCTGTGGTTTTCCATTTCTGCTTAGGCGGCAAAACCAAGTTTACTGAAAAAGGTTAACTAAATTCCACAGCCAGGGAACTGTGAAAAAGCCAGAGCTCAGGGGATTTAGGCTGCCAAAGCTTGACTTTGCGGATGTGGAGCTGCAGACTACTACTGTACCATTTTTCAATGCTGCTGAATCCCTCAAAACCTAACCACAGAAAACTGGTTCTCAAGCACTGCACAATAAATACCTTCTGCTTATGACCTCAGCCTATCAGAGGTATTTAGCGTAATGATTAATCACAGATGAATTGGCCTCTTGTTTCTATTCTGACATTTTGGAATCCTTTCTACTATTCTCTCTCCATCTGATATCAAGCCATGTCAGGAGAGTGAAATGGACCAACTGAAATAATTACATTTCCTGTGGCTTTTATGCAAATCTGGAAGAAGTTTCCACTAAAACACCTTGTTCAAGTAATAGAAGATTCTCTAGAGTTTTAAAACACTCTGAGATATTAACATTTTTTTCAGAAGCTATTAGTTCTACTGTACACTTCAAAGTATACCTTCTTTAAAATTTGCGGACTCAACGGAAAAGTTTTTGAGAAAGCAGACAGCTGGCCAAAGTAAAGACATTGTGGGCTTAAATTGAAACTAATTTGCATGAAAATGTACATGCCAAGAGAGCCTGAGAAATGCCACAGGGCAAGGAAGCTGAGCTTAAAAAACAAAATGAGTATCTTTTGACAACTCATATAAAAGCTTAAGGTTAATGAAGGACAAAACAAAAAGGTGTTCACATACAACCATATATTTTCCAGTCAAAAGAATATAAAGCAGGAGCTGTCTGATAGTACCTTTGATAGTAAAGGGACAGAACAACTTTGGAATAAAAAGCATGGGAACTTAAGTTTGGGCTATAGTTCATTGTATATGATTTTTTATTTTTGCTTTCTTACAGGAAAGTACTCAACCAAGCTATAGAGAAAGAGCAAACTATATAAGAACCAGACACAAAGCCTTGACACACACTGCTATAAATCTTAAGCCTCAGTGTTCTGATCCCATGTTTGCAATATGTACAATAATATCACAACTAAGAGGGTGGAACCAATCATGGGAGTTTTTTTCACCAGATCATCACCTTACTGGGAAGTTTATAATGCAAGATACATTGAAATTACCAGTACAGTGTCATGGTGCATGTATAAATACATAAATGCATAGTGCATGTGTAAATCAAACACACCGGGCGCTTTCAGGTTGGCAATCTGCCATCTACAGATAGCAAAGATGCTTTTCCTGACTGGTGCTAGACATCCATGCCTCATCCTTATGTGAAAGCCAGCGAGTAATAAAGAAATGACGTTAACTGTCAGCCAGTAGCAGTAGTCTTCCAAAGTCCAATTAAAGTAATGGAATGCTTAGCCTTCAGACAATCCTGGCCTGCTCACTTCTATGCACAGTATTAAGTGGAATTGTTTATGAAGGATATTGACAAGCCAGAACGTGTGCAGAGGAGGGCGAACAACATGATCAAGGAATGGTTGAGGAAGTTGGGCATGTTTAGTCTGGTAAAGAGGAGACTGAGAAGATGTATGATAACCATCTTCAAATATCTAAAGGGCTGTCACATGGAAGATGGAGCAAGTTTTTTCCCCCTGCTCCAGAGACTAAGACCCAAACCAATGGATTCAAGCTACAAGAAAGGAGATTCTGACTAAACATCAGGAAGGACTTTTAACAGTACGAGCTGTTCGACAGTGGAACAACCTTCCATGAGAGGTGATGGACTCTCCTTCCTTGGAGGTTCTTAAGCAGAGGTTGGATGGCCATCTCTCATGGATGCTTTAGTTGAGACTCCTGCATTGCACTAGATGGAAGAGATGACCCTCAGGATACCTTCCAACTCTACAATTCTTTGGTTCTATGTTCTCCTACTAAATCAAATAGGTCTGTTTATCACCATTATTTTTATATCTCTTTTAGACAAGTCAAGGTGATGAAGAATAACATAAATCATTACTGGAAGGGAAGGTTGTATACTAGTTTGTATTTTTCAACCGAATGTATTAGTGAGAGAAAATATAAAGAGCAAAAGGAATGAATCTTGAACATCCCTGGGCCAGGCTCAGAAGAACTGGCTTTGGAGGCCATATCTACCATTTAAAATTTGCTTGCATGTGAGAAAAAGGATTGATGGGAATGTGAGTTATAGGAGTGTTACTTCTAAGCAGAATACACAGCGTAGGGCTATATAGACAGTTTGACCAGGTATAAGGGAGCTTCCTATATGTATGGAATTAAGCTGAACTTCCTTGGAGTTTGTTACTGAGTTGCATGTTTAACTTCTAGGGGTTGAAATCTCTTTTGAGTCATTCAATTCCTTACAAACACTTTACCACCATAAGTGCTCTCTGTAGTTCCAAGGAAGGCCAATTTAGGAAGACTGTATTTCACACTTTCTGCCAAAAGCTGGATCAGCACATCTTTGTAGCATTTATGGAAAGAGTATCACATTTTTAGATGGAAAAGCCAGGTAACCACTAAAAATGCATTTTGTCAGGGCAATATTCTGTCTTGCTCAGCAGATGGAAGCACATTTCGAAACACCACTGCACTTTAGTAACTGGTGAGAAGCTCAATTTAGGCTGGAAGGAAGCTTTCCTAGCCAAACCAATAAAAAAATCTTTACACAGGAATATATAATTTAAAAGAACAGGATCAAAGGATATGAAAATTACAAGTCAGGGTGGGGAAAAGTACTCTAGACCCAAAGATCAACTGTCATCAGTGATTTTTCCCTCATCAATCTATTAAAGTTTGAGGTTTATCTGTTCATATGCAGGGGGCAGGCAGCACATTTGCAGCTTTTCCAAAGTGGCATATGAAACATAAAAGATTTGCAAAAATAATTCTGCCCCCAAGCAGCGATCGTTCTTGAACATGAACCAGCCATCCTTATTTTGAAAGAAGTTACTGGCAAAAGTAGTGCTTCCATTTGTACTTCAAGGCAACTGATTTTCCCAACACATTTAGATGTTACAGCTGCAACTATAGTTGCAGCCTTGATTCACAGATACTATCTGACTGAGGAAGCTATTTTACTTCTTATCAGGAGCCAGTCCTATCATAAAAGGAAGGCAAGATAGCATGCTTCAGCCAGCAAATGTAGAGAAGAGGCAGACTTGGGGCTCAATTGCCTTGCTTGACCTGCAAATGAAAAGAGCAAGTGGCAAGATCAGTGCTTTGGGTAGTATGCTGTGTAACAGCAATATATGGACTACTGGACTGGGAGAGGAATTGGAGTTCAACACGATGGTGGCAGAATTATGATGTATACATTTAAATCGGTAAATGCATTTAGAGTTGATGCTTCAGGCAGCAGAATATATTGATGGGGAAGTTATCAAATGCATACTCTCTCTCAAACCAAACAGTCTCTCAGTACAACTTTTGATTCTTAAGCGCAAGTATTCTTGGCAAATCTCCCTTGAACATTCATATCTTCCCATTCCTTCTAGAATCTAGAGAACAGAGACAGAGAGCATGAGCAGAGGCTAATGAGGTGGCAGAGGCAGGGCTGCACTGCTTACCTGACTTTCCAACACTGCACATTGGTGCTGGTTACTGAAGCAAGGGGTTCAGCATGGGCACATAAGCAGGAGTGTCAGATGAGTGCTGCTGAGTCCACACTGCATTGATCTCTGCTGCCTCCCCACTTCCCATCCAGTAACCATCAGCACTGTGCACCATGGAGAAGCCAGTTAAGCAGCCTCAGGTAAAGGCACCATTTCGTATTTTTCAAATTTAGAACCATTCAATGCAGCAAACTGTTTCCAGTGTGTTCCTAAACAACGGCTAGGTGAACAACATAATTTGAATGCTATTAGGTAGCTGATAGTGTGAGTGTGTTTAAAAAGCCTGGTTTCTCTATGTAAATTTGCAACACGCACATTTCTTTTTTAATGAAGCACCTTGAAAATCTAGGGAATGGCTGCGGTAGGCAGTAAGGTCACCATTAACACGGCAATAGCGAGGGAGTATTCAAGCCTTGCACAGGCTGAAACTGGAATAAACTTTTTACACTGCAAAAGAAAAGGACGTTACAAAAGGGGAAGCTTCTGAGACACCTCCGCCCTTTCACACTGGGAACAGCACCTGCCAGCTTGGGAGCCACTTCTTGTGTTCTGGTTTGTTTGTTTGTTGTTTCTACCAAAGCAGCTCTGTTCTCCAAGTGAATTACTCAGGAAGCACTGTTGTCCAGAAAAAGGAAAAAAGCAGCACTGGAGGCATTACTTCTGGCCCAATAAATACACTTGCCAGAGCAAAATGGAAAGGTGCCCCAGAAGCCTCTTTATCAGGCTGTAAGAAGCCTCTCATACCAATTCAGGCCAACAAACCTTCTAGTGGGATTTTGCACATGCAGATTGGCAACACAGCTCAAGATAAGAGATCTTTCCCATGCCAGAGATGATCCTTGGAGGTGCAAAATCAGGGTTTAATGCATGTGATGCATACATTCCTCTTGCGGAGCTGACCCCTCCATGCTTTGCAAAAATATCTTAGTGACCTTGTCTCAAATTCTGTGGCCTGCTTTTCTACTGTATGCTTGATATTCTGTTATATACATAGCTATATACAGATTTCCATATCCATATTGCAGATAGTATGAAGATTTGGACTGCAATCCTAAAGAAACATTTACTGGAGAGCAAATTCCACTGAGCACAGTGCACATAAGCATTGTTAGAATGTGATATTTCCTCCCCACCCCCTTTTTTTTATTAAAAAATGGGAACTCCAAGCCACAACCCAAAGAATAAGATATTCCTTTATATGGTGACATATGCCTAGTAATCAAACATAAATATGTATTTGGTATTAATTCTTTCCATTTTTCTTCTAAACACTGAGGCAATAAGTTAGCTCTATACCTAGTCATCTGATGAACACTGGTATGGTGGTTCATTTACAGTGGTACCTCGGGTTACATACGCTTCAGGTTACAGACGCTTCAGGTTACAGACTCCGCTAACCCAGAAATATTATCTCGGGTTAAGAACTTTGCTTCAGGATGAGAACAGAAATCGTGCGGGAGGCCCTATTAGCTAAAGTGGTGCTTCAGGTTAAGAACAGTTTCAGGTTAAGAACGGACCTCTGGAACGAATTAGGTACATAACCCGAGGTACCACTGTATTTCTTTACAGCAAACTAATTAAAGAAACCAAACTGTAAGGAGTTCAACAAAACCCAGAGATATTCTATAGACGTCATATGATTTCAAATCATTAAAAACATACTAAATAAGTTTTGGTTTTTTTACCAACCTTGAACAAAATGGCTGGTATCCAAAGAATGACTTTAGGGATGCCCAAGGGTTTTGGCATACCCAGTGGAATTTCTGGTTTACTTTCCTTTGAACAGAAGATCTTTGCCCAAAGTTGCAAGCTGCTTTGAAAGTCCTCTCAGTTTTAAATGTGGTTTGCTAGGTGGCATGGGGGCAACTGTTTGTGAAACCCTAGCCCATAGTCTTCTTGGCATGTAGAACTAGTTGCCCAATTCATTGGATACCAGCCAGTAAATCTTATGCAGATAAAAATATAAAATACTCTAGACACTTGAAAGAAAACTGAACAGAAGCCAGCTCCATTTTGGCCAAGCCAAAGCAGGGAGAAGTCATACAGAACAGTCACATCAAACACCAGACTGAATTCAAACACATTAATAAAGTAACTTTAGCCTTACCTTATATCTCATTTTAGGGCATGAATGAATGTAAAACCCCATGTAGTAATAGCATAGGTCAGAGGCCTTTTCATGAAGTTGCCTTGTAAAAGCAATTTCCCTGTAAAAGAAGCAATCATTCTGAATGGATAAAAAGATAATACCAGATAGATGTGTTCACAGATGCAAGGAGCTCTTATAATACAGCAAACGTGAAATAAAATGGAATGACCTAAATTTTGGCCTATGTTAAAGGGATGATTACATTTAAGTAAAGAATGGGAATAATAAATGCAGAGACAGTTCCATATAAGAACCCAACAAAACCACAAACTCTTCTACTTAAGAAAGCCAATTTTGCATTTTGTCCTGCCAAGAAGCTAATCTGAAATTCAAATTGCAAGTGATTAAAGGCACCCTTTTAACAGATTTCCTATTAATATTCATGCACTGATGTTCTATAGAAGTCTGGCCCAGTCATTGTATTCAGCGGGCTAAGACAGTACATGCAGACTTCAGAGAATTTTAAAATCAACAAGTTTCAGGAAGCTTGCAGTGAGTTTGAGTAATTTACATGCAAATATGCAGCAAGTGCTATTTTCCATATTTGGCGAGTGCTGTCTTCTGTGCTCGTCCCATTTATTTATTTGAAAGAAAAATTACAGTATTTTAGCTTTCTTCTTATTCAGTCTTGAGCCAGCAAGAGGCGAGCGGTGGTTCTCCAGCTTTACATCACTTGGAGACAGTTGCTTTCATCTAACTTGGGACAACACTCTAAGTGATGTGTGTGAAGAATGCACAACTGCCAATTTCCCCTCATTTTGTTCTAGCCAGCAGTACTCCTACTTGGCCTTCCAGCCTCAGCTTTTGTTTGAAGTGTTTCAACAAAGTAGGTGGCAGATGAGGACTAAAAATGGTCTGCTGCTAATGGTCTGCAATTCCTCTTGCAGGTAGTGGCTGAGCCACTGTGGTATCCTAGATTTTTTGGAGGGGGGGGGCATTCTAACTGCTAAGGAAAAAAAGACAGACAACTAAAATAGAAGTTTAAGTAAGCCTGCCTGAATGACACAAGATATATACAAGGGTAGCCAATGTGCCCATTATTCAAGCAAATACGACAACCCACTCATTTTAGGCAAAAAATAATTAAATCCCAAAGAAACATCTACAAAGACCTGAAAAGCACAAAGTCCATAGATTTCGCAGTCATTAATATTTGCCTTAGTGACTTCAGGTAGCATTATGCATGTTAACTTATGCGTGAATTTTCATTTTGAGAGTAAAACCATTCAGACAAATTCCTTTATTAATATATATTATCTTTGTCCTTTTGGTTGCTTTTCCAGAACAAGAAGTTACAACATACCACTTCATCATTTGTCTAATGCATGGGTAGGCAAACTAAGGCCCAAGGGTTGGATCCGGCCCAATTGCCTTCTAAATCCGGCCCGCGGACAGACCAGGAATCAGCGTGTTTTTACATGAGTAGAATGTGCCCTTTTATTTAAAATGCATCTCTGGGTTATTTGTGGGGCATAGGAATTTGTTCATTATTTCCCCCCCAAAAAAAAATATAGTCCGCCCCCCCACCCAAGGTCTGAGGGACAGTGGACTGGCCCCCTACTGAAAAAGTTTGCTGACCCCTGGTCTAATGGATTGGGTTCTTAGACCGTGGGTTCTTCTGAAGGGGCCTACCCATTTAAAGATGTTTAAGCAATATTTTAAAATAGGATTCAAACTAATAATGCCACCAAGCTCAGGAAAGGCTTTTCCAAACATCCCTGAATAAAATTGGTAACAGCCTGCATAATATCAAGTTCCTCCACAGCTTCTTAAGGGCTCTCTATTCCTAGTCTTCTGTTAACTTAGGTAACTAAGTTACTTTAGTAACTTCACATTAAGGCGTCTACTCCTGGAGGGAGTTCATATTTACTCCAGGTTTAAGAAGCTGGCAACCTGACTCATGAAAACAGACAGAACCTAACCAAATTTACACCAGGGATGGGAAAATCTGTGGACTTCAAGATATTGGTTATCCCACTTTACATCACAGTTCTTTTCATATGACTTTAAGTAAGCTTGTCTAGGTGTCACCTTACATACTCTATAGCAGGCATGGCCAAACTTGGCCCTCCAGCTGTTTTAAGACTACAATTCCCATCATCCCTGACCACCGGTCCTATTAGCTAGGGATGATGGGAGTTATAGTCCCAAAACAGCAGGAGGGCCAAGTTTGGCCATGCCTGATCTATAAGCAAGGGCAGCCAGTGTGTCTGCCAAATGCTGAACTACAGCTTCCTTCACGCTGGCTGAGGCAGTTGGTGTTGCAGTCCAACATAAGCAGAAGAGCCAGGGGTTCCACACTCCTCCTTTACAGTTTATTATATATAGTGAAAGTACTTCAGGCAACCCAAAATGCTGCTAAATCAGCATATTATCAAGGAATAGGAAACTAAAAACATCACTATTGGCAGCACTCCTGTGAGGGAAAAGCATTCCATCTGTAGGCAAGCAAATGTGAAAGTGTGGGATTGACACCACACTGGTCAGTTCCAACTGAAAAAACAAAGAAACAAAGCTACTCTCTGCATTTAAGGGAGTCACTTGTGGGAATGGTCCTTCATGCATGCAAACAAATGCACAACATTATTATGTGAATACAAAACTGAGTGATGATGACCTGGTTTTGGATCTGTGAGAAAGGGAAGCAAAACAGCAACAGAACAGTCGTTTGAAATGGCCCAATACAGCAAAAGCGGTACCACAGAGCTGATCTGGCCACACGTTTCACTTCTTACTTCCATCTTCCAAAGTAGATTAAACACTTTGCTTTAAACACTGAAGTCAACCTAATTTAAATACTCAGACCAATTAAATTAAAACCTATGAGGTAAATGTTTTTCTTACTCTAAAAAAATTAAAATAAAATAAAGCGAAGCAGGCCTTTCATGTAAGACTTTGGTTTTCATTTTCATTCTATGCTTTAAAATGCCAGTAGACCTTTAAATGACTACTACATAATTAAAAAATACTTCCTTACCTTAGTGCAGAGTATACGCCTAAAGATAGAGAAGAATAATCAGGATCATAGTAGAGATACACAGATGACACAGACTTTGGAAGGATGTCAATGACACCCACAGCAATTATCTTTCCATCAAACCAATACTGCTGGTGGAAAGAACCATAGCCACAATCTGGACCATTAGGTAGATTTTCTGCCTAGAGAGGATAGATCAGCATAAATTCAATTGCAAAATTTAATCAGTTTATAAAACCGTAACATTATCTTTAACAATGAGAACCATTTTGAAATTCAAACAAGCAAATGCACTGAGTAACGTAAAACTGAGATAAAAGTTAAGACTCTGCTCAGTGAATTAGGCCCTTCTTAGCTATCTGCCCCATTCACGTAGCCAAAGCCAAACAAAATGACAGATGGAAATCTGAAAGTTTTAGGTGCAGAAATAAGAGATTTCAAGAGACTTCTATGGAGCTATTTCCAAAACAGTTTACAATATATTCACATGTTACGTTAATATTTATTAACTAACAACCACCAAATCTTGCTTTCGTTGCCTTGCAGGTTTCCTTATATTGAAGTCTACCGGCCTCAAATGTCAAGCCTGGAAATAAGGGGGTTAACCTTTCTTAGCAGAGTTATGAGTGACACTGAAACTGATTAGCCATAAAATGAATAAGCAGACAAATGAGTAAATAGAATCCAACAGAACAGATTCTGCTCACTGGTTCTTCATCTTTAAAAGATGTGGATAACTAGCAGCATGTAGAGATATGCTGAAAAGTATACTTTCACAGGATTATGAGGATAAGATCATGCATGTGAAGAAAATTTATACAGGGAACCAGCCCTACGTTATAAAAAATCACAAACAAAAGCTTTGTTGGAGAACTATAAACTATATTCAACTGGATTATACTCATTAAATTAGAACTGCTTGAGGTAAGCACTCTGGAGGGAAAATGGAGTATACATGTTTGAAATAAATCAATAAATGTTAAGTACACTGGTCCTCCCCTCCTCTTGCAACTTAAGAAACCCTTCTTGTCCAAGACAATAAGCTAATTCACCTTCATCACATCAATCTTTTAGCATTTACGGGAATCTTTTCAACAAAACTGGATTAGAAAGGATTCATTTAATAATTCTGCAGAACAATATGATAAAAACATCCACGGCTGAAATATTTTTAGCTTCTGAGCATCCATGCTTCATTTCTGCTATTTAAAACAGATGCAATGGATATAGGAGTTTTAAAACTAAAACAAACTCACATTTTGATTACTGTTGTTTATATAACACAACTACTATGCATAGTACTTTACAAAAGGGCATTATTAATATATTAATTCAGTTACTTGAGCTGGAGCTAGCACCTTCAATGAATCCAAAAACATTGGCCACATTTGGATCCTCATAGCTCAGCTTAATATGCCAAGATACACACGAGCCTTTTGACCACATAAAAGCCCCTTTGTGGAAAAGCACAATTAAACTAGGTAGTGTCTAATGTACAATACTTTCCAATTTTGTTTGATCCAGAAAACTATGTAGTTATCAGCTTCTGAACAAGCCAGTTTATTAAACCAACTTCAAACCATGGTTTACAATCCTCGCTTTTCTTGAAGGTAGTTTTCTGGTTCATATGAGATGGAAAACTTGATTAATTAAAAACTTCCTGGTTTATTCGTGGCACATGTGAAGGGGCTGTATGCATTTGCAAAAAGGTTGTGTCTATCTCAACTTTATGAGTCAAAAAACAGCCATCCATCCAAAGTCAGCTCAGCAACTACTGAATCTAAAGGTACTGAAATACAAACTATGAACATTATTCTTTATATACCACATATGTGTAATCTGTACTAATAGCCTGAGGATGTAGTAGGACAGATTTGCTTCAGCCTCTATGGTATCAAATGCCAGGATGACATTACTTTGTAATAATTTCCAATGAGATTGACACAGGAGGTTATTTTCAATTTTTTCCTACAGATAAAAGCTAGTTATAAATTCTACTTGAGTTCCTATTCCATTTTAACCAGAAGTTATTTGTCTGTTGTTATCCACTATATTCTGATAGCATACCTTTTTTTGCACCTAACAACCATCTTATGACTTCCTTAGATGTGATTTTAAAATTTATCCTGTACTCAGGATAAATAAATAAAAACTGGAAGTAACAGGAGGGTTGCAGGCAAGCCAAGACCATGGCACGAGACACAACTGAGGCTACGTAGCAGGACTGCTTGGAGTTAAAAGAAGTTAAAAGAATCAGATGATAATATTTGTACAAGTGGATAGAGAACTGGAGGAAAGGGAGGAAAGGGAATGCAAAAGTCAGAGAACCAAGCAGGGAGGAAGGCTTATGCACAGTGTTTACAAAACAGGAAACTGGCATTTAAGAGAATCATTTTAATAGCATATAACTATGCAGTAATGAAATAGCTCCCACTGATCTGCATTTATCTTAACAAAACAAAATCTTTTCAGTAGTTATAGCTGAAAAAGTACTACAAACTTCAAATAACCAAACAAATCTAGTTTATCCTCCAAAAAAATCAATCCATAGGCACAGCTTACTCCCATTAGACTAGTTAAGCAACATCAATCACTTCAACAGTGATACATGTCAATTGCTTCTGCTTAACGAGTTGGTGCTTATAAAGAAGAGCTGAAAATCTTTACAGAGTCACTTCCCTGGCAACACAAATAGACTATTCTTTACATATAGACTGCACTTTTCTTTCCAATAACATGTTTATTCTTTTAATAATTTAAAGACTCTACATGAAAAAATCAAACAGATTTTTTTGAAAAACCACTTTACTACTGCCAAGAGAGTTGTCTCTAAAGAGTTTATTGAGAATTCAAAAGAAAAACAGAACTCAGTCACATAAAGTTTAATTTTTGTTTTGAAATTATTTGTGACATACATGGTAAAGAGGCTTTGCAACGATCATGTGGAGTTTGCTTTTAGTTGGAGAATTTCAAAAATCCCTATAGCCTTGGATATTTAAGACCTTTTATTTGGCTTCTTCTAATTGAAAACATGTGCAAGTGGTGCCAAACAAAATTCAGTTCAAGATTCAAAATATCAATAAAAAGCATTGCAGGGGGAAAAAATCCTTGGCATAAACCTTCCTTTTTTACAGCAAAGTGTACATAAGCACCCATACAGCCATACAAAATAAGGCAAATAATGGAAATCGGTTGCCTTATTTGACGAGGTGATAAAAGCTCTTTCCCCATTAAGTCTAATGATCCCGATTAGCCTTCATAGCCTTCAGGTTGGGAAAATGTAAAACTGGGTGGGGGTGATTAGATTCAGCAGAGAAAAGGAACAAACTCTCCACACATGGCTTCATTCAAACAGCAACATATCAAATTACTGGTGCAATTACTATAACCTGACAATTTCATTACACCCATGTGGTAGTTAACTCTTTAAGACCTACAACAAACAAAGTCCTCTTAGCTGTTATAAATGAAGTAATCTGAAGCCTCGACTCTAAAACCTGTTCTAATTATTCACCAGCCCTGGTTATCTGTTTTTAAGAAGCAAAAACAAAGTTGAAAACATTTAGGTGCCTTTGAGGTTTCTTTTTAAGGCAAAGGAACTCAAAACACAAAATAGTTATTGAAAATGCAAAGCACATATTCTGCTTTGATAATTTCAAGTTTATATTTTGCAAAGTAGGCTGTAGCGTGTAAGATATGTTCATCCTTAGTCATCCAAATCTGCCCAAATATTTTTCTCAAAGTAAGATAGATTAACATGCATTCTCAGTGAGGTTTGTTACTTGCCACTCAACTGCAGGGGAGCGCTAGAGTGATGATAGGATATACTATATATCCTAGCAGAATAGTAGGGTGAAGCATCTCTAGCATGCTGGGGTGGGATGGATGTGTAAAGACCCTACAAACAAATTCTGCCTCACCAAAAATGCCATTAGTCAAGCATATAATACAAACCTGTTTTTCTAATGGCATGTATAAACTGAGCCTCACGGGGGCTCTATGTGTTCTCATACTGATCTGCCTTAAAAAACTGCCCACCCTGTAAGGTATCCAACAGCAGTCTGTGCTAATATTTTGCATCAGTGAGTAAGGATTAGCCACCCACTCATGAATGGGGGGGGGGGGGAGAATCTGCAAAGTATCCTATCAATTCTGATGGAGGTTTCAAATTCTCATGTTATGGCTAATTAAGGAGATCAGACAAGCTAAATCTGATCAAGAAGCCAAACACTGTTTCAAGAAGGAAAGCAAGTAGGGAGTCAAGAAAGGAATGCATTTCAGAAGCCCCACATGCACGGATAGGATATTTTAAAAGGTATCAATTTGCAATTCCAAGTGGATACTTGAAAAACAAAAGGGAAATTATGCTTGCTGCATTTAAATCTTTTAGTTATTAAGCTTAAAAAATCTATTATGTGCAGTTAATAATTTTAAAGAAACATGTGTCAGAAAAATACATCAATAAATTTCTTTAGTGAATATCCATTAATCAGATTTTGGGTTGTTCAATGTATATGCAAATTTATTTAGTTGCCTAACACAAAGTTGCCTTACACAGGGCAGACTCTAGGCAACTCGCAATCAACATACAAAATTATTAAAAACTTCAGGCATTTAAAATTTAACCAAACCAAAATGGGCACCTAAATGCAAATTGTTTTCATTCAGTCAGTCAGTCTGTAATCCCAGGGCAGTATACAAAATCAAGAACATAATTTATGGAGTATAATAATAAAAGCATAATACAGATCATAATAACAGACAGCGTAATAATAAAATAATCATAACAACAGCCCCCCGCCACATAACAGGCCATAGATTTAATTGCTGAAGGCTTGGGTAAAGATGAATGTTTTTGCCTGGCACCAAAAGACAGGTAAGGATGGTGCCAGGTAAGCCTCTCTGGGGAGAGTACAGATGGGGAGCTACAACAGAAAAGACCTATTCCCATGTTGTCATCTTCCAAACCTCTCGGGGACATGGAGAAGGACCTCAGGTGACAAGTGCAGGGTCAGTTCATATGGGGAAAGGAAGTATTTGAAGTCCTGAGCCATGTAAGCTTTTATAGGTCAGTGCCAGCACTTTGAAATGGACCCAGAAACTAATTGGCAGCCAGTACCATTGAGCCAAGATCAGCGTTATAAGCTGAACTTGTATTGTCCTGGTGAGCAACCTAGCCATCAAATTTGGCACCAGCTGAAGTTTCTGACCAAACTGCGGGAGGCAGTGGAAGACAGGAGTGCCTGGTGTGCTCTGGTCCATGGGGTCACAAAGAGTCGGACACAACTAAACGACTAAACAACAACACCAAGAAGAAGAAGTTTCTGAACCATCTTCAGGGGCAGCCCCACATATAGGGCACTGCAATAATCCAACTTAGTGGTTACCAGGGCATAGGCCACAGAAACTGGGCTATGCCTGTCCAGATAGGGGCACAGCTGGACCACCAGCCAAAGAAGGCATTCTGGATTACCAAGGCCACCTGACAGTAATGGATCCAGGAACACCCCCAAGCCATGTTATATTGTTTAACATTCAAACTGGGCTAACATATGCCCTACATTGGGGTGGTGAGATCTCAGGGGCTGAATGCAGGCCTTCCACGTCTCTCTATTTAGCCCTCAGAACTCTCCCAAGGCCCTCTCCAACTTAATTCACAAGGGAATGAAACTTGTGGGCTGAAAAAGGATCCGCACACCTGCCCTATATCCACCCCACTGCCAAAACATCAGACTCAGCAACTGAAAACTGGCTAGCGTTAGCTCTAATTCAGGGGTTTAAACATACGTGTGCCTCACTGTGTGAGAGAAGGCCATTTTGAAATGGGGAGCCTGTTCCCTGTGTCCTGACTGCTAACCACACGGGGAGCCTACATGCAGACAGCAGGCTTCCTGCTTTAGAACATCTGCCCCAAATGTGGGCAGTGGCTGGGATGGAAGGAAGAAAACACAGCCATGCTCTTTCCCTCACACGATGAGGAAGGTACATGTATGAATATCTGGACATGGATCCAGTCATTATGCAACTGGTATACCAACAAAAAATCCAGTAAATGGAAGCAATCAATAACGTGGTGTAAAATCTGGATTTCAATGTACACATACCAGGATTCAGCAAGACTGAAAAGTTTTTTGGGGGTATCATAGCGAAGACTCACCCATGGCCTTATTTATTAGCTTGCATGGGTTAACCTTTACAACAAAATTCACTTTGATGGACAAGTCCCCATGATCATTTGGAAAAAACAACAACCAAAAAACAAAGTTCATTCATTATATTTGTATTCCACCTTGTCTTCAAGAATTCCAAGGTGGCACACGTGGTTCTTCCCCTATTTTATCACCACAACAACTTTGTAAGGTAGGTAAGGAGGTAAGAATGAGAGAAACTGACTTATCACCTAATGAGCTTCATGGCAGAATGGTGATCTGAACCACTAATGAAATATTATCTTCATTCAAGAACCATACGTTAGTCCTCTATAGTATTCAGTTAAGAAATCTTGTGCAAACTCATTTAGCCTTTTCAAGAGACTCAAAGTATTCAACAAGTCACAACAAAATCAAATAGATGCAGATTATCCACAATTTAGTGGATAGGAAATGTTATAAATGTAATGGTAGACACCAGGCAGAGATGAACTACAAATCTGTATTAAAAATGTAAATATTTTGAGTTAAAACATGATTTCTTACCTCAAGTGGAGATTCACAGAGGAACCTTGTGAACTGCATTTGGGATGTTTATCCGGAGTCCAGGGCACCAAGGATACATGTCCAGTATGCAACAACACACATAAACATAACAAAGAGAAAAACAAATAAATCAGAAGGTTTTTAACATAGATGTATTGCTAACTATTACGGTACGTTAGGAATTCAACTTGTACTTGACTAGCAGCCTTATACGCAGTGTTGTAGTGAATTGCTAATAAACCCCAAAAAACTCAATGCAATTTTGAAATCAGTAGTTAAAATTACTGCATCCCCCCCCCCCAGTGTGCAGTTCTCTATTTTAATTCAAAGTAGTGCCCAACTGCATCCAAACAGACAAAGATCTGTTCTCAGGAACCATTATGCATAATTTAGTTATGATATCTTAAGTGATATCTATAGTGAACTGACAAACAAGTTTCCAAAATATATAGTAGAAGCCTGACTAAGGTATATTCAATGGGTTACGGTAAATTTACAGATGAGTTCAAGTTGCCTCTTCTATAAGCCAAAACAACATTTAGAAATAAGAAGGGCAATAATTGCTTTGTGAAAATCTCCCATGGTATGAATAAAATAGTAGCTTTCTTAAGTTAAATGCTTGGAGATTTATTTAGGTGGCTTTGGTGTTTGAAAACTGCTGCAACCTTAACTATTCTACAATGAACTAGGCCCTCATTTGAAGTTACTGATTAAAGTTAACAAATTCTTCAGAGAAAAGTCGGTTGGCAAGACTATGAACAACATTAAGCTAAGGACTGGAATATTTGAACCACTAGATATTTAAAATTGCAGGATTGCCTAATGAAACAGTTGTGGCAACTGGGAATCAGGGTAGCAATTAGATCTCGTACATACATCAAGTGATCCAAGATTCTCAGCTATGGCCTAATAATGTTGAAAATTCGTTTCCTCATCACATTATCCTGAGTGGGGCAGGAATCTTTCAACCCACTGATGTTTTGCTCTGGCTTAGTCAGTCAAACTTTGCATGGCAGAGCTGGATCCCCCCCAATCACACAAATGGTCTGCTGTAGGAGGACAGGCACTTCACACTTCCACCTCAAAAAGAGGGAAGAAATCATACTAAAAGCACCTTCCCACATGAAAGCCTTGCTCACCTGACATTCTCTATGTGTGAGGACAAGCAAACTACCACCCAACCAACAGAACATCACCTCCTCACCCCTGCACTCCTCAAAATCTGCTCTAGAAGGTTGAGGGGACCTCACTGGAACATATTTGCGAGTGTGCAGGGGGGAGGGGAGGAAGATGAAGTTCTGTTGCATTAGCAAATGTTCACTTGCATATTGATTGCTGGATTCCACTGACATATGCATTGTGAAGGCAAGACAGGTGCAGTTGGCCAGCACCAAAGGCTAGTAAGCAATCTGAACCAGGGCTCAGTGAATGGATTTCCATTTCTGCTTGGGTTCATTCTCATTTGCCACGTGCAAGTGTCAGGTCCTACTGAGGAGTAACCTTCTCCACGCATACAAGGCACGCATGGAGTTGTCGGACCACTCCTAATGTTCAACACCTTGCTGCCCCTGCTTCCCCCCAAAACAGCAAAAAAATGAGGCTCCTATGTGTGTACAACTGCAAAGGTTGTGGAATCAGGACCAGCAAGGTGATTATCATGGGGAGCAGGACTAGTCGGGAGTCTTCCCCAAGCATCTCCAAAACAGTCAAGTGGCAGGGTACCCTTTTCCAAAGGATCTAGTGCATCTGTGAAGAATGTCTGAATATGGCGCCTAAGGTGACTGCTGCATGGATGCATCCAATACATTAATTTCAGCAGCACAGTTTGTGACACAGTAACATCTGGTTGACCACTGAGTGACTACAATGCTGGACTAGATATGCCCTTGGTCTGATCCAGCAGAACGGTTCTTATAGTCCATTTGTACAGAACGTGAAATTCAAGAAGAAAGACATAATGTATTGCTGACAACCACTTGAAAGCTCTTTTTAAAAAATGAGAAAAGCCTGGAGCTTTCAGTTTATACTGGAGGAACCACAAATAACTCTGAGCACACCTGCAAAAGAGCAGCACACAAAGATGGTAGCTGAATGACATTTTGAGCAACGATCCAAAAGAAAGAGCAATATACAATTTGTAAGAGGGTCCAGTATCTGAACATCACTTGGAAAAGTCCTGCTTTACAAGACTTTAATTTGATTTCACACCTACAGCAAATTTAGGCAAAGAGGTTGGTTTTAAATCATTGAGCCCCCCCCCTACAGTTTAGCAAGCATCCTTATATATTAGTGCCTTATAAATCATTCAACACATACTAATGATGGCAGACATTTATTTGCTTGTTAACAAGAGTGTGGGTGGGGACTAGGAACATCATAGGGAATAAAGCGTACGGGTTGGTTAACACTTTCATACATGCACACACAAATACACATGTTATTCCCTGCAACCTTTCCTCTCAGGATTCTCCCACCCTCCCGTCAGTTTGGATGAAGGGGAAAAAAATCAAGCAGTGGGGGAACGGGAACCATTTGTGTGTCTCGTCTCCCCCCCCCCGCCATCAATTCTCCTCTACAAACATTTCACAGCCCCATGCTGATATTACAAGGAAAACATGGTTTTGATATTCTTACCCTACCCTTTTTGCCTTGTAATGGATAGTACTAATCTCATTCTATGGGACCACCATCAACATTCAGAAATCTTCAGAAAATTGAAATGTTGAAAAATAGTATTTGTATACACTAAACCATTCATACCACAGGATAACCCAAAGAATGTCTGCTTGTGATAAAACCCCAAACCAAATATATATTTTCCTCCTGTGTCTACTACACACTATGGGTTGGATCCAGACTGTGTAATACTTAGAGGAGATCCAATGAAATCTTTGGGACTCTAGTCATCCCGAAGTCAATTGATATAAATAGGTCTACATCTGGTATGGGGACGCAGGTGGCGCTGTGGGTTAAAGCCTCAGCGCCTAGGGCTTGCCGATCGAAAGGTCGGCGGTTTGAATCCCTGCGGCGGGGTGCGCTCCCGCTGCTCGGTCCCAGCGCCTGCCAACCTAGCAGTTCGAAAGCACCTCCGGGTGCAAGTAGATAAATAGGGACCGCTTACCAGCGGGAAGGTAAACGGCGTTTCCATGTGCGGCTCTGGCTCTGGCTCTGGCCAGAGTAGTGATGTCACGCTGGCCACGTGACCCGGAAGTGTCTCCGGACAGCGCTGGCCCCTGGCCTCTTAAGTGAGATGGGCGCACAACCCCAGAGTCTGTCAAGACTGGCCCGAACGGGCAGGGGTACCTTTACCTTTACCTTTACATCTGGTATGACTAGGTTGGGATCCAACCTTAGGGCCTGGTTTAGACAATCTGCGGCCCCAAAGTTTGGGTCTCTTGAACTGATTGATTTATATGCAAATAAAGGTGCTTTTTGTAAACCGCTTTGAGTTTTGTTTCTATAGTCAAGCGGTATATAAATTTTACAAAATGAAAAAATGTTTATTGCTCACTATCAGTTGCTACTGAAAAGTTTGCATTTCTTGAAACCATTGAGTAAAGCAGGCATTAAGAACATAATAGCCATAAATTGCTAGGGTAGCATATGCCTTTATGCCAATATTAAAAATGTTTTTATATAGAAATGTTTTTATTCTATGTGCTCTGGTCCATAGCTTATGTCACAATTTGTTAACATGCCACCAGATGCTGTTTTAACTTGTCCATAAAACTTGTGCCAACTGGAAAGCCATGAGGTACAGTTGACTATTTCATCAAAAGAAAGCAATATGGTTAAATACACCACCACCACACAATTTAGATTCAAATGAATCAAGAAGTAAAAATAAGGGTAATATGGATTCCTTCCCTAGCACTATCTAATTTTGGTTTTGGTATTGTTCTTACTGCAGTATGCCTGTAGCTGAAGGCAAGATCTAATTAACCTCCAAATGGATGGTAAATATTTAGACAAGCCCTTTAACAATCAAAAAGGAGACTTCCATAAGCCTAAGCCCTTGTCAAAGACAAGGGAACAGTGTGGAGTCTATTGTTAGGCCTTTAGGAGTCATTCACAACCAAGGTGTTCAAAAGACTGGGTAATCTGGAGCTTTACGATTGAGGCATGGGAAAATTGTTGGTTTCATTATTCTAATTATACCTCTGAATTTGAGAGTTATAATGTAGTTTCCAAAGATCTATTCATATTTGAGAAAGAGGCCGATTGCTAAGCATCTGCATTACTTTGCTTTTATACAGACCTCACTAATTCCTTAATTAAAAGATCTGGCACCAGAGGAAGACATAGTTGACATTGGAAAGACTTTCAAGAATTTGAATTCTAGCTTTTTGTTGGTCAGCAAATGCCAAAACATTTCCTAAATATTTGCTGACTTTCCAGAGATTGTTCTGCAACATTTTACTTCAAATACCTAAAGTTAACTTAGAATACATGAATGTCATGAGTTGTAGCCATTGCTGGGCAGTCCACAGAAGAGCAAAAACATTTAGCACCTTTGATTGGAACAAACTTCCATATATCAGAATAGCAGTAGGGAAACACTTTCGGTCGCGTTCTCTTCTGGGCAACCAGTCAGATTTGGGTACATGATGTATGCCACTTGTGGCAAATGAAGCCATTTCAGAATGGGGCAAAAATTCCTATTCAAGAAGCATCACTTTCTCTGAGACCTAGTTGAATCACACACTGTGCTCTAGTGTATCAATAAGTAAGCAAAAGAAGTGAAGATGAAGATTTCTTCCAAATATTTATATTTCAAGCTGGAAAGGGATTGTGGGCAAAGGCAAAATATTGTTTTTTAAACAGATCAGCTACTAGCCACAATGGTTATGCTCTACCTCCACTGTCACAGGCAGTATGCCTCTGAATACCAGTTGATGGGAATCACAAATGCTGCACTCAAGTCCTGCTTGCAGGCTGCCCATCTGGCTGGCCACTGTGAGAACAGGAGACTAGATCATGGATAGGCAAACTAAGGCATACGAAGGCCCGGGGTCCGGATCCGGCCCAATATACTTCTAATTCTGGCCTGCGGATATTCCGGGAATCAGTGTGTTTTCCATGAGTAGAATGTGTGCTTTTATTGAAAATGCATCTCTGGGTTATTTGTGGGGCATAGGAATTCATTCATTTCGCGCGCCCCCCCATACAGTCCGGCCCCCCCAAGGTCTGAGGGACAGTGGACCACCCCCTGATGAAAAAGTTTGCTGACCCCCTGGACTAGATGATCCTTGGGCCTGATCCAGTATGAACTGTAGCACATCATGTACTGAACCCCATTAGTCATACATGATTAGACCTACTGAGGTTAATGGAGATGACTAACTTAATAATAATAATAATAATAATAATAATAATAATAATAATAATAATTTATTTATATCCCGCCCTCCCCAGCTGAAGCCGGGCTCAGAGCGGCTAACAACAGTAAAATGATAAAACATTCTAAAATCATTTCATTATAAAATTAATTCAAAACAGATTAATGGCAACCATTGGACTAGAGTTCTGTGAGGATTGCCAAAGGAGGGAGTCAGGCTGTGCCCTGGCCAAAGGCCTGGCAGAACAGCTCTGTCTTGCAGGCCCTGCGGAAAGATGTCATGTCCCACAGGACCCTAGTCTCTTGTGACAGAGCGTTCCACCAGATCAGAGCCACAGCCGAAAAAGCCCTGGCTCTGGTTGAGGCCAGCCTAACCTCTCTGTGGCCTGGGTCCTCCAAGATGTTTTTGTCTGAAGACCGTAAGTTCCTCTGTGGGGCATACCAGGAGAGGCGGTCCCGTAGGTACGAGGGCCATTCATTCATATGGGTGTACTTCGAGCATAACTTGTTTAGATACAAACCCATGTTCTTTACCTTCCACGTGCTTCAGCCTCCATGTTGTCATTTTGGGGAGGCACTGCAGCTCCCCCCCCTTCAGTAACATTATTGCATGCAGCTTTTTAGACAGTGAATATTTTGTAGGTCTTTAAATAAATTTTCTTCCAAAACAAATATTTTACTAAGCCTAAGGTAAGAAGGTAGTCCAGCTTTGCAGTGGAAACTGAGCAACACACTGTTTCTTTCCTATAAACTTGTCATTATAAAATATGCCAAATGTAGTGGAGTAGAATGCTTGCTTCAGTAAGGCTAAACAGCAATAAAATTGTTAACTATGGCTATTTGAGAGAACTACTGTCAGACTTATGATCATGTATGGAAATGTTTTCTAACTGGTGTAATTGCCACTTGGTTTGTTTTGGTTACCCTGCAGATGTAAACCGTTTCTTCAGAATACCATAAAGGGATTTAATTGCCAAACATGAGTTTTAACAAAAAGAGCATTATGGAAACTGCGTACGGCAGCCTCAAAATAGCAACCCTGTTATCAGAGGCAGTAACAGAACATGGAAATATATTTTTTAAATTTAAACTTCTTAATCAGATATAAACTTGTTAGTACTAGTAGTGGCATAACTTTAATCCTGAGAATCTGACATTAAAGACTTCGAAGAAAATAGCACCAAAGTACTATATAATAAAGGAAGTATAATCCATGTGCACACACTTGGTATTCCTGATACTGTGTTAAGGAAGAAGAAACACAAAAATAGTTAAGTAATTGTAATGGAATTGCTGCTAGCAGTTGAACATTAAAATTTAAAAAATTACAGAGACCTCTTTATCAGGTAGAAGGAAGATGCTTACGTAAACAAAGTGCTTACTTCTCAATAAATCTGAGTTACCTGACATAATAAAGGCAGATTTTAAGATGCAGACCATCCAATCTGCTGTATGTGTATGTTAATTTAAATTCCAGCACTTTTTATTTAGCCTAGCCCCCTGAATTTTAATTCCAAGGCACAAGCCATGGCAAGTTTCCACTGAGGGGTTGCTGTTTCCTACTGAAAAAGAAATGGGGAGTATGCAGATGAGAAAAGACGCTGGTGTTGTCTTCCTCAGGAAAACCCTGCACATATCGTTTTGCTTGACGGCTACACTTTATAAGATCCACAGACAGCTTGTGTGCTGCAACATTATAACTTGAAGACACGCTGTGCTAGTGGTGCAAGCTGCTGTCAATATAAACACTATCAAATTTGAAAAGCAAATTAAAACATTATTTTTAATAGGCGAGGGTCTGTTAGTACCAATGCAGATCAACCATTCAGAGGGCTTCAGCATTTACTATGGAGCGATATTCCCTTTCTGCTATGGAACCAGTTTCAGAGACAGACATTTGTAGGGAGCAGAAGACTATTTAAAATCTCTTTCAACTTAAAAAGCACCAAACACCATGTAGTTACACTGATGTCCTTGCAACAGTGGGTGGTAATTCAGAGGAATTTCCATTCCATTAAGGCACCACAGCAAGGACTAACAGCCTGTTTAACTGTCAGGAACTCTGTATGTTGTCAGAATCGTTTTTCATAAGAGAGTGGGCAATATAAAACTGCATGTTCATATCCACTCAACTTTCAAACTCTAGTTCCTAGATCAATGAAAGGAAAAACTACAAAGGTTGTGACTTAATATAAAAATCATTAAAACATGTATGCATTGTGTAAGAAAGTAGGGAAGGTGTTTTGGATGCCTGACAGAACAGCTGCTGCAAAGCTCTGGAAAATAAACACAAATGTGATCTGGTTTGTCACACACACTCTACAAATTGTACACATGAGCTCCTAAATCCATTCCCACAAAAGGTCTGCGGAATTCATGAAAGTCTCTGAGCAATGTCTCTAAAACATACTATTACTTATGCATTAAACTGACCCTGCCTTCATGAGATTTATGCATTTAACTTAGGTATATTATATCAATTCCCTCAGATAACTACATTTAGATGCTTGAAGAAGTTTTGGTCCAGGTTTCTGGGATTCAGAGTCTCAGAGCAACCAGTGTTTATATTCTTCTTTCTAAAAGTCCAAAGATTAAGGCACTTCCACCCATTTGCTAGAAGTTTATTTGAAACCATTTTCTTTTCATACTGCTTCAAAGCTCCTGCATCGTGTGCTCCTGTCATACATCCTACATATCAAAACCTCATATGATCATAGTCATAGAATTGTAAATAATGCAGAAATCTTTTACCCAAAATGGGGTTCAAACCCATGACCCTGAGATCAAGAGTCTTATGCTCTACTAACTGAGCTATTGCTAGGTAGGTTGCACCCCTTGAAATACCACAAGTAGAGTCTGTTGGATGGTCTAATCTTCACTTAGTTGCTTGCAATCAGTTCTGTTATTCAGTGCCTTTTGCCATTTGTGCCTCTACATTTGTTTATTTTTATGGTACAATTCCTTTATTATAACTGTTTGCAATGAAGTACATTTTCATGGGGTACTTTGCAAAAGGAAGACTGCACAGGATTGCAGCCTCAACATTTAATTATTGCTATGTGCATGCAAAATACAAGACTGCTTTGTATCTCACTTTCTACAGGTAGATATTTAGCTCAATATGCCTTATTTGATGTTTTTTGGAGGGGGAACAGAATACGGCATGCAAAATATTACAAAGTGGTACCCTGTTTGCAAGCATCTTTCCATTTTAGGAAATAAGCACCAAGACTGATTCTTAATTGTTTAATTTGATCTGTATGAAAACTAAATGCTGGGGGGAAATGAAAAGATAAAGCCTCTTTCCTAATAAGTACAAGAGTTAGCAACTTCTGTCAAGTAAGGCAAACGTGGAAGTCAAATATCAACTAAAAGTGGCTGGAGATCTCAGGCTACATGCTCAGCCACTGAATAATCCAGTCCCTGCAACAGAAAGGTGTCCAGAAAGGTGTGTTAACAAGCAACACAATTGTTTACTTGAACATCAGATGAAAATGTTAAAACGTTTACATTTGGAGTCAGTTACAGCTATATCCTAGTCTAGATACTGAAATATTCTGTGCAAACTTGTTTCCTAAGATTTAGTAGTCCTTTTCCAAGGGCTAACCTGTAATACTATGAAGGCAATAAATTAAGGGTGCAAGCCTTGGTATCTACTTTCCTAGGAAGAAATGCTGCTGAACACAGTGTGACTTTTTTCAAACCCTGACAGATATGCTCTATTCGTCAGGAAGGCTTTTGGGGAAACAATTTAACAGCATATTAAAAATGAAAATGAATGTTAACTGTTTATGAACCTATCACTAGCCAGAGAACTTCTTATTTAATAAAAATAATTCTCATGGCATATTTTCTAATCTGGCACTTGATATTAACAAGTATCCCAGATGTTGATCTACATGAATTGCATAGTTCCTAATGTATTTGTGAAGCAAACCTAGGTAACTTACACATATGTAATGTTAACAACATGTTTATATCTCATCATTTTAGCAGCAAACAGTCTTTTTTAAAAGTAAGTTTTAAAAAGGAACTGAAGACACCTACATGTCTAGTTTTGCTCACAGAAAGTGGCTTTATAAATACTGTATGTTTTTCCTACCCAGGAATGGGGGAGAGGGAGGGTTCACCTTATAAACTATTAAACTAAAGGCTAACCCAAAGTCAACTGGGAAGGCGATTTACCATTGTGTAACAGTTCTTTTGAAGTTGTTATGACATTCTACAATCCTAATAAACATAATAATATCATTTCAAAATAAGCTATTTAGAAGTAGGCAGTGCATATTTAATTTGAAAAAAATAGATGCCTAAATCATATTTTCCAAGGTAATAGCCATTTTATAAAGCAGGATGAAGATAGCCTCAGCACTTTTTCTTTCTAAAATGTTGCGTAATTATTATTTTTCATGTACTTGTTGCTCCAGCTCTTCAGCCAGTGAAGCTCCCAGATCAGCTTACGTTGCATATTAAAAGAAATCAGAATTACAATAAAAACAATCATAAATCAAGACAATAAACAGAAAAGCAGATTAAAAATCCAGCATTACAACAAAGATATAGATATATAAATGAGAAAACTGAGCAAATAAAATAGCTTTATATGAAGTAATTCCATATATCCAACAGGCACCATTTAAAATCGACTCTCCAATCACACCTAATTCATACAGGTTTTACTGAAACCAAGATTTCCTTTGATCTCAGTCCAAACTGAACATGACAACTGTGGTGTCCTACTGGTGTAGGAAGAGAAGGGAGGAGGTTTGATTTTATCAGCAAAAGAGCTCCATGGGCAAGGGGTTACACTGATTACATATGCCTGGCTTAGTCCACCCCCGCAGCTTCTTATTAATATGCCAGGATCAAAACTCACATTTTGATCTTGGCTTGTTTCAACAAATCCAATCCTGGTAAAAAGAAGCAGCAGTAGACATGAAGCACATGGGGCTGGCAAAGAATAAACAGAGTGCTCTTTTCATCCTTTACCAGCCTTCTTGGTCACCTGGAGGGAATTCCATGCACTTGCCTTCATGGAATTCCTAGTAACCGATGTTGGCCAGGTAAGTAGTGAAGTAAGAGACTGACTTAATACTGGAAGTGGAAGGTTTCAATTGTCTCCTGTCGGAATACTTGAGTAAAAGCTAGCATCGGCTCCACACATAGTGCTAAACCATGGTTTACTGTTACATCAAAAATGGGCAACTGCTGACCTTTAAACACTTGCAATATGCCCAACATTCTACACTTAAATTCTTCAAGCAAGTTAATTTTCAATATTACAACAATACAAGAAAATGAGGCAATGTATAGAATCAAAAGGAGTGGTGAAAACAAGAGATTAGAGACTGCAGTAAATGTATTTTGAACTGTAGCCATAATTGATGTTAAGCTTTCAAAAAACAAAACACACACACCGAAATTATGACACCTGGCTATATAGTTTCTGTAAAACTTTAAACTTTCCATTAAGCTGTGATGTTGAAATGGCCCAGATTTCTTGTACTGATAATTCCAATTGTTGTCAATCCTAAATTGATCATAACATTTAGTTTCAAATGTCTGGAAAACAGGAGGCTTTTCGTTTTAGCCATGAGTTTAGTTTTCTAAATCAAACACTAATCTTATGTCTGTTACTAACATAACACTGACTGATCTCTAGTGTCTTCTTTGACTTGCACGTTCCAATCTGACACCTTCCTCTTCTTTTCCACTCAAATCCCTTCCCCTACCACTTTTAGTACTATACATGGCTAGCATTCCATCTGAAATGACATTAATGTTAGTCATTAAACCACATTTTTAAACCCACTTCAAACTCTGGTTTAAAGCTAACCATGGCTAGTGTTAACTGCAATTCAGGTGTAATGCTAACCATGGTTAGTCATGGAAAGGGATATGAAGGACTTCAAGCCAAAGAGAAGATGATGGGGGAGAAATTGAGCACATGAACCAAAGAGATTGAAGAATAGGGAGAAGCATGCAAACCGGAAGGGTACACCATGACAGAACAGGAAATATTACACTTGCACTATACCTGGGCTGAGCATACTTATTTCAGAGCAAATCCCATTGGTGATACTGGGATTTACTTCCAAATAACTGGATTAGGAGAACAGTAGAAAGCTTATTCCAACCGATTCAGGACACAGATAAAATACTGAGTACATAAGAATGCTACTGCTGGAAGGCATATCCAAATCCTAATTCCCCCACCACATTCACAGATCTGATGGAAAGTCAATTCAATATCCTGTTATTCACACCACCAATGATAATAAGGACAAAAAAAGTGCATGCATTTAACTGTACCTGATACTCGTTACATTCAAAAGGAGAGTCCTTGTGTATGGCCATCTGATACTTGGCAAATAAAGCAGCAGACTGGGTGAAAGATGATTTGAACTGCGGGTCCTCTAAAGAAACAGGTACTAACCTCACCTTCAGAGCAAGGGAAAACAAAGGTACTTTGTTGGCATTTGTCCAAATGCTTCTGAAGGTAAGGCTAGTATGCTATCTCCTCAAATCCATTTCAAAGCCTCTTCCTAGGAGACATACAAGGAAGCCCAGCAACCGCAGAAATGTATTACTAAGATTTGAAGCAATGGTGGCATTCTAAGTGCTAGGCTGGTTCTGCACTCCAGGAACAGGAAGAGCTCATTTGCATACCAGCTGAAAACAGTAATACTCAGAGCCACTTAATATTCTATGCCAATTATCTCTCCATGCAAAATAGATAACGTAATCAAAATTCCAGGTAAGTCAAGAAGGATTTGACTGTCTCATGTTCTAGAAGGAGGTGAATTCTAAGATTTCTCAATAAGATCAATAATGGAAGGCAAGCTTGCCACCTACAACCAGTATTTCGCTGCATCCTGGAGTTGTCATATATTTTCTAGAGTGTACTCTCAGTTCAGGCAAAGCAGTGATGTTAAACCAAAGGGCTGGTCAATGCTTCAAGTGAACTGGCTCTGTAGTTAAGGTTTACTCATTACCGGTCTAGTGAGAATAGATCTAGATTATCAGAAGTTCTCAATTAGAGTTTGTAAACCTGAGAGCTATACACAATTCTCATCCAAAAACTTTTCCCACCACTCCAAATATCTTAATCATGCATTGTAAATGGCAGAACTAATACCTCAACAGAGCTGCAGAATATGAACATCTTCCAAGTTCTGGCCTTCACTGGGGTACTCAGCCTCCCTCCCACCCAAATGGAAGTCATACAAAAGAAACCTGCTTCCTGACTTCTACATTAATCCACATGCTTGTCACTAGATTATGTTTTAGGCACTAGTGACCTAGGTTTTTGCACCTCTGGACTTCGTCACTCTATGTGTTTGGTCAATCACAGCCAACATAAAGGCCAGTTCTGAATACACACAATCCCAAAGGAATTATCCATAAAGTATGATCTACTCTGCAAACTAAATTCCCTACCATCTTTCACAATCGATTATAGTAGACGCTGCCCACCACAATTTACATAGGCTGGAATCCAAATTTAGCCTTCCACAAACAGAAGGGCTCCTTCTGTCCAGAGATGATTACTGATCCAGCAGATTCTCTCTATTCCCTGGCCCCACTGTTCCAGAGGATCCTACCAGTCCTCCAGAACGGTTTTTCAGGCACCACAAGGAGGAATTGGTTAATGTTGCCTCCCCACACAACTTCTACCAGCAGGAATATCCCCAGTGGCGCTCCACTCAGAGGATACACCCTCCAGCAGCAGCTAAGTCAGGACCCAAGACTGTTTATCAATGATTACACAAAGTACAGTCATACCTCGGGATAAATATGCTTCAGGTTGAGCGCTTTCGGGTTGCGTTCCGCAGCGACCCAGAAGTAATGGAACCCGTTATTTCCGGGTTTCGCCACTCGCGCATGCACAGACGGTCAAAATGATGTCACGCGAATGCGCGGAAGCGGCGAAACACGACCCGCGCACGCGCAGATGCTCTGTCATGTCTTACGTTCTGTTCAGGATGCGAACAGGGATCCAGAACACATCCTGTTCACATCCCAAGGTACCACTGTACATTTTGAATGGAGAAGGATGCCTTTATCGAACTGATGCTTATCAGGAAACACTAACACTTTCTAAAACCATTCCACCACACACACACACACTAAAATGACTACTATTTGTGACTTATTTCCATTGCTGAATTCAGATATTTTGCCAAAGAAAGCAGACAGAACAGTGTGAACAAAGTGAGTTGGGAATTGTCAGGAGAGAGAAGAAGAAGCCTACATTAAGGAAAAGGAATTGCCAAAGGATAGATGGGGGTATGAGAGCAAACTGCAGTATGGACAGGGGCATCAACAACACATTGAAGCAAAAGAAATATTGGGTACTGATCAAAGAGTAACCATATCCTAGATACCACATGTCTTCTTGCCTGAATGAAACTAGGGGCCTTTTCAGAATTTCACAGTACCTTGCAAAGGTTGGTATGTTAGGGGCAGAAGAGAATGAAGATGGAAAATAAAAAGTAAAGATTTAGTCAAAGAGTTGAACAGGTGTAAGGAAACCATTTCATCCTACACACACACTCTTCCAATACCTTGTTCTCCTTCCCCATCCAATATGCAACATACTTTATGGATAGGACCTCAGCATAAATTAAACCCAAGGTTAACTGTGCCCTAATTTTTTTTTTTATTTCATAAAATTTATACACCACTTGATTGTTTTGGCTTTTTTTTAAAAAAAAAAAAAAAGCCTTCAAAGCTATTTACAAATATTTGTGAAACACATTCAAGCCCTGTAGGATCGCCCATTAAATAGGCATGAAAAACTTTCAAAATCTAGCTACCCTACTGTTTGGGGAATTTAAAGTGTATTTCACTAGTTCACCTGCTCCTCTTTATGCACCATCTCCAATGTCAAAGCAAACCCCATTCTTGCTTCTTCTTTTGCTTGAAAATGTCTTTAATTATTTGTGGCATTCATGAGATATGCAAAACCTCCTTGAACTTCCAGGATTTAAGTTTTGTTTAATTCTTTTTTTTTCTCTTTTTTGAAGTTTCTATGGTTATTAATTATTTTAAAGGAACAGCTTCCAAATGTCTCAGAATAGACCAAAGCAACGTGCTTGTGTCTGACCTGGCTGGCGGTTGGTTTATCAGGTGGGTCCTTGTGAATAACCATCTGGTAACGTTTATAGACCTGGTAAGACTCCTGAAAGGTGGCTTTGAACAGGGAACTTGGTGGAGATGATTGCACCAGCCTCACCTTCCAAAGAAAGACATTCATTATTGGAATAATAGCCATTCAAAAGCTGGGAAGAATACAAACAGTTAGAAACTAACTATAGTTAAATCAACATTTACACAATGAAATCAACAATACTTTTAAACAACCATTTCCCCCTGAGGCCAATGTTACCTTCTGCTCCACTACACCTTTTTTTTTTTTAATAGAAATGAAAAGATTATTTTCCATGTAACCATTTAAGTTTAGTTTCCAGTCATTGTTCTGTAAACACCGTGCACTTTACTCAATAGTTTACAAAGTCTAATACAAAATCAATTTTGAGTGAATCATGCAGTTGTATAATAAGGATTATTCAAACGTAAATACATATATTCTATACATGTTGTAAGAACAAAAACAAGTTGCTACTCAAGTTCACATCCACCCTTAAATTGAAGGGGGTCATTTTTCTTCCTGCAATTTTCCTATCAGTCTTTGCTGTTGGCTATCTACTATCACCGGGGACGCAGGTGGCGCTGTGGGTTAAAGCCTCAGCGCCTAGGACTTGCCGATCGAAAGGTCGGCGGTTCGAATCCCTGCGGCGGGGTGCGCTCCCGCTGCTCGGTCCCAGCGCCTGCCAACCTAGCAGTTCGAAAGCACCTCCGGGTGCAAGTAGATAAATAGGGACCGCTTACCAGCGGGAAGGTAAACGGCGTTTCCGTGTGTGGCTCTGGCTCGCCAGAGCAGCGATGTCACGCTGGCCACGTGACCCGGAAGTGTCTCCGGACAGCGCTGGCCCCTGGCCTCTTAAGTGAGATGGGCGCACAACCCCAGAGTCTGTCAAGACTGGCCCGTACGGGCAGGGGTACCTTTACCTTTACCTTTATCTACTATCACCTATGCACTATTTTGAGATGCCAGGACAAGAACACTGATGATATTTCTTTTAACACAACTGAATAATTTAAATCTCCCTTAAATCCTATTAGCACAACTTCATGTTAACACATACTATACCGTGGTGCCCCGCAAGACGAACGCCTCACAAGACGGAAAACCCGCTAGACGAAAGGGTTTTCCGTTTTGGAGGCGCTTCGCAAAATGAATTTCCCTATGGGCTTGCTTCGCAAGATGAAAAAAACTGCTATACGAAGAGCCTCACGGAACGGATTAATTTCGTCTTGCGAGGCACCACTGTACTAGCAGTTCAATCCTAAGCATGTTTAACTCAGAAGTCTCAAGGAGTTCAATGGGACTTAGTTCTTAGTAAGGGTGTTTAGGATTACTGTCTCAGCCTCCTCTTTCACTATATGCCACAGAACCCCAGAATATCAGCATTATCAAAAGGAAAACAGACTTAGCACACATAAATGTATGCTTTAAAATGTGCTATTAGTGGAACTATACCCATTTTTCCTAAGAAAAAATAAACAAACATGCCAGAACGAGGCATGAGAAGTAAGCCAAGAACAAATACTGCTTGCCACTCATGGTTTGGAGGGAAATAAATAATAGGTTGCATTTGGACAACGTGACAAACGAGACCCTGACTTGTTTCACCTGTGGTATGGCAAGAATGGGGAAGAAGCACTGCAAAAAAAACTTTTCAGCAACATGCACCAGCAAGTTACTCACTCACATCAAACCATAGTTTGTTTTAAGCCATAGTTTAATGTGATACATGACCTGGGCCAACGTATGCCTCAAGTTCACTATTTTTTTCTGCTAAGGCTAATGTATCAATTTTTTGATCCAATTCTCATTAAGAAAAAACTATTTCCCTTACACCTTGGCTATGAGTCATGTCTTGCAAGAGACCAAGCAAATACCCTGTCATGGCTAGGTGCTACACTGAACAGAATCTGACCTGGCGTGGCAATCGCAAATGAACAGAGCAAGTGGAGTCAGAGGTCATGTTAATGCTAGGCAGTAATCAAGGAGCCAAAGTCAAATGTCCTTCCAGGGTCAGAGACAAGCTAAAACAGAAGCAAGGGTGGGTCAAAACACAGGAGGCAAGCACATGACATGCAAATGGTTTTTGACAGCAGGGTGACAAAGGGAAAGTTACAAGATGGAAAAATATAAGATCAGGGACAGAATCAGGAATGAGGCAATTTAAGTGCCCAGAAGGGAGGGAACTATACTCAGCCAGGGTGTGCTTTTGACCATCTAGAGCAGGCACCCCCAAACTCGACCCTCCAGATGTTTTGGGACTACAATTCCCATCATCCCTGACCACTGGTCCTGTTAGCTAGGGATGATGGGAGTTGTAGTCCCAAAGAGGGCCAAGTTTGGGGATGCCTGATCTAGAGCAAAGGTTCCCAGCTGAAAAAAGCCCTGCCACCATGCACCATCACCTCCTTCTGTTGCTTGACTACTCTCTACCTGCATGAGGCCCCTTGCTGTGGGGAAGGGCTGCAACCAGCAACAGCAGGTGGGACCCCCTCTCCCTTACTTGCCAGGCTTTGGGAAGTGGCTCTTAATATCCAGTAGCCAGTGACGAACTCTGTGGCACACCGGATGAGAGCTACTGATCTAGAGGTTTGCAGCCTCAACCCCCGAGACAGAAAATCCAGCTGAACAGTGGTGACAGGCATCCTCTCTCCCCCCTCCACCAATTTTGAAGGAGATGAAGGGGCTGCTTGGAAAGACTGGTTCACAGTAGCAAGGCCTAGTTTCCTAGGGACTAAGCACTGCTCTCCCAGGAGCTGTTTGGTGCCCAGGGAAGTGGTGGCCAAGAGGATAAAGTAATTCTTTGTCAGCTACCTTGTATGTAAGTTTCAGCACATTGCCCAAAACTGGTTAAGAAATTCTTCTCACGGAGTGAATAGGTAATAGCCTCCTATGCCATCATATGCATATCTGGAGAAAAATAGGTCCTAAAAAATTCCCAGAAATGCACAAATTATAGCCAGGAGTCTGGTAGTGGAAATTGATAAAAATATTTTGCGAAACAGCATCTTCTTCAGTAATGTAAAAATCTAGCTATTTGTCATTTCTAATTTTTACTTCAAATTAGGGGACTAATTTTATATAACGTTAATATCTAATTACAGTTCCACTAATGTGATTTTTGTTCTGGAAATGTGCTACACTATTCATTCAGGTGGAACCACAGCACCCTCTTGTGTTTCTGTAAAGAACACATCCACTTAAGTTTTGCACACACTAACATACACACAACAATGTCTTATAAGGCTAAACTGAAAACATCACAGGACTTTTCAAATGCCAGTAACTGACACCAAGGCATGTTATAATGCAACCAATTTTTACAATTAAAAGTAGAACATTTTTCACCTCTGACTAATCAAATACCTTCAACATAAGCAGCAGTACAAGAATGACATGATGGCTCTATGTATCACGTCAATCAAAGTAAGTATCTCAGTACCTCTAACTGGTGCACAGGTTCAGTAGGTAAGGAGGCAAAAATGAACTCTTCAATTGATTTGGGCTGATTGGATTTAGCTTTCGAGCGCTGGCCAAGCAAAACCTGAGCCTCAGTTTGCAGCGAAGGATTTTGTGTCTGGTTCTGAAGGGTCTTCTGCAATTTATGTTCCTTCCTTAGTTCCTTTGCTTTACGGCAGGGTGGCTTACTCAAGTCGGCTCCTTTCCCTAGAAAGGCAATGCGTACATACTCAATGGGGAAAGTGTGTGCTGTAGAATAGCTACATTCGTTCTCCTGTATACTTTTATGACGACTGGAAGAAAGGCAATGAATACCATAAGCAAAAATGTAATCCTCTTCTGACACTCCAGCTACATTTTATTATTGTGCTTGTATTGGGGAAAATACCAGGGTGATCCCCAGTCTCCCTGTGGGTTTGCCTGGATGCTCCAATCAATACCAAACACCAGTCAGATCAATTAACAGGCATTTATTTAGCACCAGAATGTGATGCCCACATGTCGTCCCCTTTGCCAGAAAGGAAAGTGGCCAGCTCAGCTAGGTAAAAGGCATAGCACTATTTACACTTTAAACATTCCTAAACAACAGCTATTCTGCCTAAGTAACTCATATGGCATAGCAATGGCCTTCTCTCCTCCCTCCCTCTTCCTTGCTTATCTGTTCCAACTACTGTCTACTGTCTACTCAAAATGTATGTACTGCTTGTTTTTTAGTACAGTGGTACCTTGGTTCTTAAACGCCTTGGTACTCAAAAGCCTTGGTTCATAAACGCCGAAAGTAAGTGTTCCAGTTTTCAAACATTTTTTGGAAGTCATACGGCCTATGCGGCTATCAGCTACTGTTTCCATGGCGTCTGCACCAATCAGAAGCTGCGGCTTGGTTTTCAAACATTTTGGAAGTCAAATGGACTTCCAGAACGGATTACCGTATTTTTCATCCCATAGGACGCTCCGTCCCATAGGACGCACCTAGTTTTTTGGGGGGCAAATAAAGGAAAAAATTTTTTTTGCTATCCGCAGCCTGGGGAGCCCTGCGGGGAACTCCTGCAGGGCTCCTCATGCTGCGGATGTCTGTCCGGCACGCGGGGCGCTCTGCTTCATGGTGTCCCGCCTGCCGGGCGGCAGGCTGCTATCCGCAGCGTGGGGAGCCCTGCGGGGAACTCCTGCAGGGCTCCCCACGCTGCGGATGTCTGCCCGGCGCGCTCTGCTTCAGGGCGGCCCGCCTGCCGGGCGGCAGGCTGCTATCCGCAGCGTGGGGAGCCCAGCGGAGAACTCCCGCAGGGCTGCCTAGGCTGCGGATGTGTTCCCGAAGCGCCGGGCGCTCTGCTTTCAGGGCGCCCGACGCTCCGGGAAGCAGGCTGCTATCCGCAGCCTAGACATCCCTGCGGGACCTCCCGCAGGGCTGCCTAGGCTGCGGATGTGTTCCCGAAGCACCAGGTGCTCTACTTTCAGCACGCCCGGCGTTCCGGCAAGCAGGCTACTATCCGCAGCCTAGACAGCCCTGTGGGAACTCCCGCAGGGCTGCCTAGGCTGCGGATGTCTTCCTGAAGCCTGGAGAGCGAGAGGGGTCGGTGCGCACAGACCCCTCTCGCTCTCCAAGCTTCAGCGAAAGCCTGCATTTGCCCCATAGGACTCACCCAGATTTCCTCTTCATTTTTGGAGAGGAAATAGTGCGTCCTATAGGGCGAAAAATACGGTAAGTGTGGCGCTTTTGTTTTTGCTATTTATTTTGTGTTTTTGTTTTTGAGGTTTTTGAGGTTAATTTCTTTTTGTGACTGTGTGAAACCCAGTTCAGCTATTGATTGATTGATTGATTGATTGCGTGACTGTGGAAATGGATAAAAGCGCCCCATCCAAACAATGGCTATCATCAGTGCAGGTAAGAAAAAAATAATAATTTTAATTTTTTACCACCTACAATAGTGTCTTATTTATTTTATAGTACAGTACATTGATTATTGCTTTCATTTTATGGATCAATGGTCTTGTTAGTAAAATTCATGTTAAATTGCTGTTTTAGGGGTTGTTTTTAAAAGTCTGGAATGGATTAATCTGTTTTGCATTACTTTCTATGGGAAAGCACGCCTTGGTTTTGGAATGGACTTCCGGAACAGATTAAGTTTGAGAACCAAGGTACCACTGTATATGTCTGCCTTGCCCATAACACTTGTACTCATCACTTTTAAGGTTAAGCAGCACAAATAATTTCCTACTTGTGTATAAAGTTATAATACTGTATTTGTAAGCCACTCATTAGCCTCCTCCCCCGTTTTTTTTGCAAAAGTAACTCAAAGCGGGGCCAACAGTCAAGAAGGTGGTTTCTGCACATGCATTAGAACCAGCACGAAACAAAACTGAAAAATCTAGAACGCATTCATATTTTAAAAATGCAGGATTAAAACACCCCACCCACTAAAAGAGGCTACTGATAAATTAATTAATTCCTGGTTAAGGGAAAAATGATTTTGATGGGCACCTGAAGACAGGTAATAATGGTGCCAAGTGAGCCACCCTAGAGAGAGCCTTCCACAAGCAGGGAGCCATGACAGAAAAGTCCTGTTCTCATGTCACCAGCCTCCAGACTTCCTGTGGGCACATGATGTGGGTCAGATGACGAATGCAGTGTCCTGGTCAGCGCATATGGGGAGAGGCAGCCCTTAAAGTACAGTGGTGCCTCGCAAGACGAAAAGAATCCGTTCCGCGAATCTCTTCGTCTAGCGGTTTTTTCGTCTTGCGAAGCAAGCCCATTGACGGCTTAGCGGATTAGCGCTATTAGCGGCTTTTAGCGGCTTAGCAGCTTAGAAAAAGGGGGGGGGGAGGGGGAAAACCCGCAGGAACTCGCAAGACATTTTCCTCTTGCGAAGCAAGCCCATAGGAAATTTGTTTTGCGAAGCACCACCAAAACGGAAAACTCTTTCGTCTAGCGAGTTTTCCGTCTTGCGAGGCATTCGTCTTGCGGGGCACCACTGTACTGGGGTCCTGAGCCACATAAAGCTTTATAAGGTCAAAAGTAGGACTTTGAATTGGGCCCATAAACTAAGTGTTAAGCCAGTGCAGTCAGCACAGGATTAGTGTTATATACTCAAGGCTGTCTTGATCCAGTGAGCAACCTGGCCGCTGAATTCTGAACCATCTGCAATTTCTGGAAATCACACAAGACAAACAGGGAAGAAAAGAAGGTGCAAAGCTGTCTTGCCATCTTCTTATATTCAAGATTAGTTACCTGGTTTGGGAACTGCCGGACTAACTTTAGCTGATTCCAACGGCTCCCCAGAATTGGCATTAACTTTCTCATGAGACAATTCAATATGCTCTGAGTCTGCTTTCTTCACAGTTATTTCACCTTCCCCACTCTCCACCTTCTCCAAGTGATCAGGATTGAGGGGTTTTAGTTCAGCCTGACAGCTGCCTGGTTCGTCTTTTAAGAAAAAACTGCAGCCATCAGTATCTTTGGTGTGAGAATCCATAGGCTCCACTGTAAATAGGAAAAAAATTAGGACAAACCATGAGCAAAAGAGAAAGGACAGCTGATAAAAAAACACTATATAACACTAATAATTAAAATTTAAAAGACCGCTACAGCTGTATATAATTTACATGCCATTGACCTATTTAATTGCACAACAATTTCAACTGCACAAAACCACAACAGTAAGTAATGTTTAAAAGACCGCTTATTACCTTCACTGTCTACTACAGGAATTTCCCCCTTCATTAAGAATTTCAACATCTTCTTTAGAACCTTCTTATGTGATTTGGAAGGCTGGAAATGTAAGGCCCGGCATCTAAAAAAAGAAAAAGGGAATATAGTCAAGGTATCCGCCAAATAATACAGTATATTAAACAAAAATTTGATATGTATGTTATCAATTAGTCATGTAGTCTAGGTTCCATGGAACAGCTTAGGCTTTGTTAACAATACCACATTAATTAGTGGCTAGTGATGCTCTTTCGATATTTCTGTGGATGTTTGGAATTATGACAACATGAACATTTAATCACCCGCATTCACTAAAGTGGGCTGAGAAGTTACATGGAATTAAAGCCCAGCAGCACACACAGTTTCAAAGTCTTGCAGTGTACAAATTACTCCGATATTTTTACATCTCTTTTCAGCAAGGTTCTTTACAACACTACAAGTACAACTAAAAGCATTTTATGCATAGGGTTCCAACCTGCTTGCTCATAATAAACTGTTTACCCTCACAGCAACCTGCTTCATAGCTTAATGACATCACGAGACACCATTTCCCATTAATATTCACATTAAGCAGATATCTGAATCTGTCTATATGTCGACATTCAAAAAAAATATACAGAAGTATTGCCTTACCTTATTGTATATTGAGGACAACATGTACGATTCATAATAGGCTTGTAAATGTACTTCCCACTCCTATAAGTTAAAAAAAAACTATTTAAAATGTATGTTTAGTTCTTAAAATAGCCATGAATTATAAGGTTTAAATAACTTATTTGTTTAAACCACGATTCCTGGGTCACACATAATGCTAATCTATGCTCACGATTCCCACCCAGCATGGTCAATGGTCAGGGATTATGGGAATTGTAGTCTTGTTAAAGAACAATGCACTAAACCAGGGTTTGGCATTATGCGCAAACCAATCTGATACCACTGTATTTAAACTGTCGCTACATATTTATTTAAGAAATGTATACCCCAGTTTCCAAATGCTCTCCGAGGCACATGATCATAACCATCCGAAGCAATTAGCTCGTCTCTTGGTGATGTGCAATGCAGCGGCATTCTGGAGTTATTGCACTATGACTGCTGGCCTTATGGGACTCAGAAGAAATAGGCTGCCCACTCCTGGAAGTCTTCTGCTGAGAAGTACTAGACATATATCTACTAAAGGTGGGAGTCTCCACATAGGCCAGATGGAACATGGGCCCCAGCTCTTCTGGAAAGGTCCACTCAAGTCTAGAGCCCCTCTTTTCAAGAAGGTATTGCTAGTCGATTTCTTGCACCAAGATCTACCAGAATAATGATCACTTTAGGTGACAGTTTTAAATGGAACACTTCAAATGGGCTACTGGTCCTAATAAAAGACTTCTCTTAGAAGGAAGTCAAGTTGTCCCCTATTCACAAATGGAGAACTTTTCTGATAGTATACAAGTTACAGTTGGTTTAGATATTGCAACAAAACAGAAAAAGAGCAGGAAATGAAATGAACTCACTCACTGCATGGAAGCTCTTGAAGGGCCAAACTGAAATTTATGCTTATGATGAAAGAGACCGTAAGGGGGCAGCAGAATTATGCACTGTCTCCTTGCCTTCTCAAGTCTCTCTCCATAGCAAATGCCCTACTTCTTCCTTAATTGCCACTAAAACCTGCTAACCTCTAGATGCTCAAGGATGTAATCTAACTCCCAGCCAACATGGCCAATGACCAAGGATAGTGGGGGGTTGAGTGTAGCAATATCTGGAGGAACATAAGCTTACTATGCCTGAACTGAAGGCCACATAGGCACAAAAGTTAAGTAGAGCCTCCAAACCAGGTTAACTAGGGATAAGTGCATTGAAGAGTTAAGAGTCTACACTCTTTCCCCAATAGAAATACAGTGGTACCTCAGGTTAAGAACTTAATTCGTTCTGGAGGTCTGTTCTTAACCTGAAACTGTTCTTAACCTGAAGCACCACTTTAGCTAATGGGGCCTCACCGCTGGAGCACGATTTCTGTTCTCATCCTGAAGCAAAGTTCTTAACCCAAGATAATATTTATGGGTTAGAGGAGTCTGTAACCTGAAGCATATGTAACCCAGAATACTACTGTAGACACTGCCATATATTTTCTGAGGAGGAGTGAGAAGCTAAGACTGAAGAAGCACAAGCAGGGCAGCACTTTGCTAACATGACTTGAAAACACTTTCCCTTTCAGTTTCCTCATGGTACAATGTGAAGTTTATGATCTTACATATTTTTACAATAAAATGTGGCAGTTTGAATTCCACAATATGCTCTTTAATATTGAAACACTGGATTCAGTTACACCAAAAGTGCTCAGATGGCATCTCTTACCTACGCCAACCTCTGTCGATAAGATCTTGGTAATCTTGGACAGTCAGTGAATGAGCCCACATGCCTGAAACACACATCAAACAAGACATGCAGGAGGGGGGGAAATAAAAACTTCAGTTCAAATAATGGGAACAAAGCCAGTTCCTGTGGAAAGCTACTGCTTCCTGTATTTCTTTGCAACACAAAACTTTTTAAAAAAAACAACAACCACTGCTGAATTTTTTTAAACACAAAATTAAAACTTTGTGATGAACATTAAAATCCACATTCCTCACTAGTTTTGCTACATCCACCCAACACTTCAACACCCTATATTTAGTCTCTACCCCAATCCCACTGACCAATCTAATTTACTACGCTCCATTAGCTTTTTCCACCATTACTCTCCCCAACTCAATGCTTAAGGGAAATGGTCCTATCTGCATTAGCAACAGGTCCTCCTTGTCCTCCTTTGACATGTCACATCCACCTCTATCTGCTCCTTCTGTCTCACAGGCATTCAGCAACTCTGCCAAATCTAGCTCTGTGTTTATTCGCCCACCATTTATTCTGTCCCATTGTTCCTTACTGTCCCACCCCTCGCCTCTTTGAAACAAACCCCATTTCTTTCCTCAAAAATATTGAACCTCCTCCTCTACTGTCAGTTTTTCATTAGTTCCTGCTCACACTCACAATATTGCTCTTTAACCCAGCAGAGGGCCTATTACTATCTCTGGGTGAGTAGCTGTAGATCAACAAGGATTTGTGACATCCTATACTTTTAACAACATGACTTCCCAACAACATGACTTCCCCTTCCCAATTAGGCAGGCAAAGTGAAGAGAGCTTGGAGAACAAATATTTTGTGTAGAGGAGGACTGTGAGCTCAAAAGAAACCCCTGCACAGCTTAGCAGCTGCTAAGAGGCAGTCTGTTTTACACCTGGCTCCAGCCAGCCACTCTCCACAATATGACACATTAGTGAAGCCTGCCTTCTCTGCTTTAACCCTCTCAGCAGTCACATTGCCAGGCCTTTTGTACTGTCCCCGTGGTTCTTCCTAGTTCCGAGAGCCAAACCAAAACACAAAACAGGGAAGGGAGTGGGGAGCAAATAAAGAACCCAGAGAGAGGACAGTAACTAACTACCAACCATTTTTATGAAGAAGGCTTGAGTTCATGAAAGTTTACACCCGTGGTTCCCTATGTAGGGCACATTCCCTATGTGGAGGGGCAATTTGATTTTTAAGGGGGGCAATTTGAGAATGCCTTTTAGGCTTCCTCCACATGAAGAGTTCACTTTTTTATAATAAGAATTATATGTCGGGGGGGGGGGAGCAGAATCAGGATTTTAGAGATGCTTAGGTGGGGCATAGCAGAAAAAGAAAAAAAAAAGGTTGGGAACCACTGCTTTATACCATTAACACGTTTGGATTTTGGATGCAGGTGTGTGGGTGGGTGTCCCTTCCCAATCCCTGCTGCAATCCTCCAGATTGCACAGCAGTCCCTGGTTTTTCAAGGGAGGCCTGAAAGGGGTAACCCACCCCCTTACTTTATCTCCTTGTGGCAGCCCCTCAGCTACTGCCCTAGAAGGAAGTGGGGTACCCAGAAAGTGGGCTTGTGGGTTTCATTAAGCCCCCCACCCCGCCTCGCTTCTTCACCATAGCTGGGAGGTGGCAGGAACTTAGGTGAACACCAACTCGCCTAGACTTCCAAGGGTCTGCAAGGAAAGTGAATCATTTCGGACCCCCCAGAGCCAAGGCCCAGCTCAGCCCACGCGCACTTTCCATGCATCTGGCGCTCTGATCTTATTTCTTTAAAAGGTAGTTTTAAGGAAGGGGAGACACGCGCGCAGCGCCCTCCCGTCCTCTGCTGCTTCTCCCCGCCCTCGGGACCCTAACCGTGGGAGAGGTTGCCGGTGTCGCTCTTGCAGTAGCCGCAGCGGTAGCCGTCGTCTCCGCCCAGGTACTCCACGATACTTGGGGAACTACTCCCCGCCGCCGCCGCCATCTTTGCCGGCCGGCTTAGGGTGCCACAAACCCTTCAGCGGCCCCGGGAAGCAGCGGCAGCAGCGCCGGCGGCCGCCATCTTAGCAAAGGGCAAAAGTTTGGGTGGAGCAGGGAAAGGGCTCCAGTCTCCCTCGCTTTCTGTCGCGACTTCCGGGAGCCCATCGCACAGCTTCGCATCTTCCATGTGCGGGGCGCAAAAAAAAAGAGGCATCAAAGGTAAATACTGCGTCTTAAAGGGACAGGTTTCTTATTAGTTGCAGCGGGTTTAAGTTTATCGTATCCTCTGCCTTAAAAAAAATCCTTTAGACATAGATATCGTTTCTTTTTCTGGTTTTGGGTTTTTTTTCTTCTTTAAAACCATCGTGGCAAACAGAAATTCAACAGATGGAGATGAAATGATCGGAGAATCATTCAGCTGTTTTGTTCACTTTGCTGCCTGCTAGGCAGCCTTTAGAAGGCATTGTAAATTTCCCCAGAAATAGCTCGATACTGTGTCGCTAACGCAGCCAGTGAATTCTCAGTTCTGACAGTTATGTAGGTATCGTGCATACATCTTGCACACTGCTTGTTTATTTGGGCATCAATCCCACTGTGTAGAATGAGATTCCCCAGGTAAAGAAACATAGGACGACAGCTTTATTTCCACTTGAAGTCACTCCAGGCATTGGGGAAGTAACATATAAACTATTACAATAACTACAACATCTGCTCCCGAGCTCCGGGGCCAAGTATACCCTTCCCTTCCGTTTTGTCTAATTGCCTAGCCAATTTTTCCCTGTCCTCATACAATCTGATTAATGAGCAAACTACTGCTTTAAATTATGTCAGTAGAATAAACATTACTGAAGCTGCAGCCCTCTCTACCCACTCAGCGGGACTCACTTTTAAGCAGACTGCCGCCATACTGTAGGAGGGAGGACCAGAGTGCTCAGGTTTCCAATTTTTTACGGCTTTCTGACATTTTAAAACGTCGCACGAAACTCATAGACGACAAAACAACTATGCAGGTTCATCAGAAGCAAGTCGCACTGAGCTCAGCCGAGCTTCACTTTCGCACAAGTTTATCTTGGTGTAAATCCCACTGTTTGTGCGGGACCAAAAAGGTCCGTATAGTTAAAGCTATGGTTTTCCCAGTAGTGATGTATGGAAGTGAGAGCTGGACCATAAAGAAGGCTGATCGCCGAAGAATTGATGCTTTTGAATTATGGTGCTGGAGGAGACTCTTGAGAGTCCCATGGACTGCAAGAAGATCAAACCTCTCCATTCTGAAGGAAATCAGCCCTGAGTGCTCACTGGAAGGACAGATTGTGAAGCTGAGGCTCCAGTACTTTGGCCACCTCATGAGAAGAGAAGACTCCCTGGAGAAGACCCTGATGTTGGGAAAGATGGAGGGCACAAGGAGAAGGGGACGACAGAGGACGAGATGGTTGGACAGTGTTTTCGAGGTTACCAGCATGAGTCTGACCAAGCTGCGGGGGGCAGTGGAGGACAGGAGTGCCTGGCGTTCTCTGGTCCATGGGGTCACGAAGAGTCGGACACGACTAAACGACTAAACAACAACAAACGGTGTGCTCAGTGGGGTTTACCCATTTGCAAGAGCCTTACTTCTGAGCAAACGGGTATTAGGCTAGACTAGAGCTCTAAACGCCTCCTTTTCGCGGGCTTAATTTCTCTTAATTTCCTCCTCGCCCAACTACGTTTCCCCATTCAAAAACTCCGAAGCTCTGTCCAAAAAAAACAACTTTTTTTGGAGCCAAGAGCCTTGAAGGTTTGTTTCCAAGCTGGAAGGACGAAGGAGCCTTTGACTCAATACACAACAGAGCCCTTGCCCTATCTCGAGTTTTCACTTGTGCTGCTCCTCGGCTGGGAGGCTGCTAACAGGGGGTGGGGGGGGAGCAAATGCAAGGGCTGCGCGGCACTCCCTGGTTGTCGGGAGGAAGGCGGCCGGCAGCAGCGAGGACAGGAAAAGTCTCAACACGAACGCCGCCATTAACTCCCAGGCGGAGAGCGGGGCAAGCGGCGGCCCCTTCTTCCGAAGGGCAAGAGCACAGGGGGGCTCCGTAAAAGCAACGGACAGGGCGTGCCAGTTCCGCCATCTTTACTGAGGGAAGGGCGTTAAGTAACAAGCGGCGGAGAGAAAAATGCACCCGCGACAGGTGTGCTGCTGGCAGCCGTCGCTACGTAGTCGGGGATTTCCTCTGCAGGCACATCGGCGCCTACCTTCCCCGCCCTACCTTCCCCCCCGCCTTAGTTAGGGCCTCCCTGAAGTTATTCTTCCACCCTCCAGCTCTTACCGTGGCTTGCTTTCCCCCCGGCAGAGTGACAGTAGCCGCACCGGTAGCCCTCTCTCGTTCCTTCGTAGGCCACGACGGAGTCCATGATGCCCAGCCGGTCCCTGCTTGCGCTACGATGCCTCGTTGGCAGAGGAGGGGGGATCGGAGCACCTTGAGCCATCTGCTCCACCTTGCGATCGTTTTGGCAAGCTTCTCCCCCTCCCTTGCCCTTCACCTGTTCCACCCACCCGAAATAATGAGCTTCAGTTCCCGAGGATGCGGCTCTAGGAGCACCATCGCCTGCTAAACAGGAGCGCTCTCTCCCCACCTCAAAGCACGTGCCTCTTGCTTTCTGGGTAGGAAACAGCCGCGCTTGCACTGGAATGTCCCTTTTCAGAGCCCCAGCTTTCAACAGCCGACTGCTAATACAGGGATGTGCAACAAGTGGTTGGGACTTCCGTCTCCCATTATCCCTGACCGCTGGCTACACCGGCTGGGGCTAAAGGGAGTTGGGAGTCCAGCAACATCTGGAGGGCGTAAGTAGGGTGGCCACCCGCTTTGGACTCGTAACCAGAAGTCAGCGTGCAAAACGCTAGATTTGCTGCAATTTAACAAAATTGTCTCTCCCAAACTCATCTCCTAGCCAAAATCCAGGGCTCACTAGCATGTGGAAGTGCATGCTGACAAGGGGCAGAATGAGAAATAGCTTGCTCTTACACATTTAAAAATATTTTTATATTAATTTTCCGCACACAAAACCTGAGAGAACATATGCCTTCTTCCTTTTGTTTCTGGACAGAAATGCTGGTACACCAATCACTTACATGAAAGTCTTTGACTGCTATAGGCTCCTGCCACTACCACACCAGAGTGAAAAGAAAACTAGAAGCTTAAAGTTGAGCCATTTATGCAACTATAGCCAATGACACTTGCCATTTAATGGAAGAAGGACCAGATCAGCATTTATTCTGCCTTCAGACCATCCTTTGCTGGCAACGACGGCAGCTGTTTAAACAATACAGTATTTTAATATTGTGCTACCACACTAGAAGGATAGTTCCTTCAAACTCTGCTCTTCTTGAGTGCAGAAAGATATAGATTCAAACAAATACATTCATCCTTCAGTTCTCTAGTTCCTAGGATGTCATTCCAAGGGCCATAAGCACCATCTGATTTCTCTCTCAGGCCACATAAATATGAACTCAAAGGTCTCTATTCCAGCTGCCACAGAAATGTCCCCACAGTTCCGATATGAAGGAGTGCAGTAGCAATAGAGCTTTCCCAATTCCCTACTAGTTTTCCAAACCGGGGGTGGGGAAAAGAGACTATGCCAGGGTTGGAGATTATTTGTCAAAGGGAGTAAAAGCAAACAACCAATAGCAATTTAAAAATAATAATAATCATGAACAAGGCCTAGAGGAGAGCAGCACTGTTCTGCTCTGTAGGCATGAGCCTGGCAGGACACAGGATGAGACAGGCTTACCATTTTTCCTTCACCTCACCTTAGATTTCAGTCTTAATTGTCCTGCAGGTTTCCAGGTGGGGTGGGCATGAGAAATAAATTGATATGACCCTACTACAGGATATGGGTTAGATGTATGCACATAAGTGATTAAGTCCATATTATGGAGGCTGGTGACAGAGGGGCCCATATTAGGCCAATATGAAGTTCCCCCTGGCCCACTACACATGCAATGAACTAAGTAAGAATTTTACTAAGCTCCTGCACAGAGAAATCCACAGAAGTTATATAATTCTCCTACCACAGGCTAATGGTTAGAGATGACTATCCTTTCATATTCACGAACACAAGTTGCTACTTGGCACATTGGTCTATATACCTACTATAATGTTGGTATTAAAGCTAGGTTACAATTAACATTACTATCACCTCACCAGCATGAGAGTTACCAGTTGGAAACTGATATAACTAGAAAAATTACACACACGTAACTAGAAGAGATACAGCATTTGTGGTTTTATTGAATATTCTTAACATAAGGAAACTGAACTGTACAATTTATAAACAATGCTTGCCAATCTATTTCTGAATGAATTGTTATGGCTGTTGTATCTGTTTTCAGCACAGTTTGTAGAAAAATATTGTATAAATTGAAATCTAATATATAGTACAATTTGGTTTTATATCTATGCCCTTGTATTTTGTTCCAAGACCCCTTTCATATAATCTTGAATTATCACTTTGCTTTGATTTTCATGTAGTTGAAACCAACTAGTTCTTTAAAAAGACAGCAAGTTCTGTGGCCCATAAAACAAGGCAGCTCCAGGAATACATGGTTACCCCAAAACCGATAATCCAAATGCAGTAATTGGATCTTCTTGATTCTTTTAGACTTTAAGGCACATTTGTCTACAAATATGGGTAGTTGTATGCATGTGGAAGGGAGGCTGCTATAGGTTGAAGGACAACTAAGTTACGCTACAATATGTTTATGTAACATACAAAAAAAAAATCAAAGCAAACTTCCATGTTATTACATTCTATGACTTTGTTTGCATGTCATAATTTGGGTTATAAACTATCAGTCACATTGGTACAAGTTTAGAAAACCATGCTCATTTCACTCCACAAGCTGTAACCAAGGTTTATCCTTGGCTTACTGGTTCATGCTTTGCTTGAAGAGAAGCAAACCACGAGCCAAGGCTCCAACATAATGCTAAGTCAGACCACTGCTTAGCTTCGTAGCATGACAAGCCAAGTCATCAGGGGATGAGCAAAGCAGCCACAATTTTCTGAATGCACACCAGTATGCTTGCTCGTTCAAACCATAGTTTGAGCTTTGCGTTACATGCAAACTCTGCCATTAGAAAAATAATGATGTCCCCCCCAGAGTTGTTTCTCGAACATGCCGCTTCCTTCTTCCCTTCACCAGAAGTAGCCTTCATAGAGCACAACGCAAATGCATATGTATATCTATTTTGAGATGTACAGGAAATTTGCTATTGAAGCAGTTTCAATGGAAACAGACCTTGATGCACTCATTCAGCCAGCTGTGGAGGTTTTATCATGCAGAAAGATACATGTATCATGCTCTCTTCTTAGCTTTCCATTTCTAAACTCTTTTTCCCTTCTCCTCATCATCATATATAGATGATGGAATTCAGAATCTGATGTGGCTAAGCAAACACCAATCTCTTTGTTTTATACCAAAGGCTCATTTGCAATTAACATGTACTTAACACTGTGCAAATTACAATGGAACCATCCCTCAAAAAGAGCTGGGGTGGAGCCATTCTAAATCTTCAATGGAATGAAGTTGGAACATGTAAAAACATCACTTACAGAACGGACATACAGAAGGGCAGAACCTTCAATTTCAAACTTTTGCTGTTAAAGCACATATATAATACGTTATCACCTGGAGAGACAGAGATTCTCCTATTCAAATATCTTGAATATTCTCCTATTCTCCTATTCAAATATCTTGAATAATCCTTAAATAGAAAAGGATTCTGCCATCCTCCTGGCAAAACTTCAAACAGGAAACTGGTCAGCACTGTCTTCTTATAGATCCTTAGGATGCCTGCATAATAAACAGAACACAAACCACTACAAAGTAAGCTTTGTTATGTCTTCAAATATAATAAAAAAGTAAGGCTGTCATAATGGTGCAGTTCACTTGGCTGCTGATAGGTGGCGATAGAATTATGAGAGCTGCTGGTCAACAGCCGCTTTGGAGGGCAAGTAGAAGGGAAGCAGAGGGGGGGGGAGGTAGCAAATACAGGTAGGTGGGTGACCCAGGAGAACCGTGCAAGTACTATCAAGACAGGCTGGTGAAGTGCCCCGGCAACAAACTTACTCTGCTGCTGCTGCCGCCATTGCCCACCTCACACCAATGATGCCATTTTAACCTCAGCAGTGTCAGAGGGAGAAGAATGTGAGGGATATGGAGGGTAGGAAGACAGAGGCTGGCAGCTCAGGCAAGTCACAGAGGAAGGCAGGACAAGGCACCTGTACAGCAACTATTCTGCTCTGCCAACGCCTACCACTTCTCTCCTCCTCGGACTCTGATGCAAAAGCTGAAATAGTTTTGGGGTGAGGAGGGCAGCATGAGCGGAAGAGGCAGGAGGAGGTCTAAGTGGAATGGGGTTGGTGAGTGAAGGGAAGCAAAGCAACCAAGCAGCGTAGCCTCTAGTCTGTACATAAAGGGAAGAATCACACTGGAAATAGCATAAAACGATTCTGGGGTAAGATTTATGCCTGAAAGGCACCTTACATTCTCTCCGTTTCCATCTGATGTCCCAGTCTTTCTGGCAGGTGGAATCATGGGCTGTGAAATCTCAAAATTCCTCACAATATTCTGCAGCAAAGAGTTTGATTGTAATGTTATTAGTTCAATTCATCCTCTTGTGCATATAACAAGCACATTCACAATAAGCTCTCTGACTTTTCTCCCAGCATCCGTTAAACATATGAGGTCCATAATTGCAGAATTGTTACCCAATATGTATCTCTGGCCAATAAAAACATTCTTCCTCTGACTACTTCACTTATTTAACATTTCCATTTACCTCCCATTCTTGATAACTCATCGTTATGACTGCTTGTTTCCGTGCTTGAGCATCCTCGTCATTGTCTTCTTCAGGCGTTAAAGGCTCTATCAAAATAAGTTTTAAATTGTTTAAATGTTTTTTGAAATTGGAAAAAAAAGATATATTCCAAAGCCAAACAGTATACATGTATGTAAGTTTAGTTAACTTTAGTGTTTGTTTGTTTTTAAAAAAAATCTTAAAAATTATTCTTGCCTATTACAGGAAGCTTATCCTGATCCAGTTTTATTCCTGCAAGTCCATCCTAGGAGAGAAACAACTTTAATTACTAACAAGAATCAAATATGCTTAACTGATATGCAAGAATCAGAAAATTGACATTCACCTGCAAAGCTCAGACATAATGAGAAATCATGATTTCCTGCTACGAGAATGAGCCACAGGAATGGCCTCATAATAATTTGTCATCCCCACCGCACCCCCATTCCCTTTTTCATTCCCCAATTTAAAATAGATTTGTTTGAACTATGGTTACTGAGAACAAGCCAGGATTTCCCATTTTTCAAAATATTTCAAGGATCAGGCCACGTTCCCTATGGTTTTCAAGTTTTGAATTCTAAACCCATTTAATGATCGGGAGAAAGCAGATTCAGACACATGGTTCAAGATTACGTATCAAACAGGATATTGGGATCAGGAACACGCAGTTCCTCCCCACCCACACGAAAATTACGCACAAATTGCAGTAAAGAATTGCATGCAGCTGTCAGCAACCCATAAATATAAGCTGTTTCTTTATTTTTTTTATTGACTTTGACAACTTTGATTTAAACCAGGCTTACACAGCAAATTTCGGAAATGTTTTGTTTTATAGAAGTTGTTTAAACAGTTATAACCAGCAGAGAAACTATGCAGAAATTTATGTAAAAGTTTGCACATCAGAGGGGAGGATCCATAGAGTTCTCTTGGCCCACTTTTTAAAGTGTAAAATTTTCAACGTGGACAAAGTTAGAGGTGTTCTGTAGCTGGGATTATAAATGACACAACACAGGTACTAGGCTCCAATGTTTTCACTCAGTCTTTCCAGCCGGTGCCTTCTTGCTATTTTGGACTATCAGCTCCAACCAGCATAGCCAATGGTCAGAAATGGCAGGAGTTGTAGCCTAACAACATCTGGAGGATGCCAAGCCAGGTTAAGGAAGACTAATTTCAGGTTATGTTCATATGAACTATTTGTTAATCATACATGGCTATGGTGAGAATTAGCTAACTAACAGCCCTGGGAGAAAGAAACTTCCAAGCCCTCTGCTTCTTCGCAATTCTGCCTCCAAGAAAATTAAGTACAACAATGGCAATCATGGAAGTATGAAAATAAAACCAGCTTATTAGTGACAAAATAAAGCTTCAAAAAGTTTCTCCTTACCCTTATTAAGAATGAAACGTGAAACATGTTTTCCACGGTTCGTGCAAAAGAATCTGGATCAGTCACAAACTCAAGGAAGGATATTGGATTATTAGCTACAGAAAGAAGAATGTGGCTTTGTCGTTACTGCTACAATTATCTACCTCTTATCTACCTCCTCTCTTGCTTCCTTTAAACTCTCATTAGGTAGCAATTCATGCACATCTAAAATTCTGGAGAGATCTATTTTAATTTCATATTTGCTCTTTTCCATTGCAGATCCTGCATTGATTGAGAACAGTGGTCCCCAAACTTTTTTCCTCATGGACCACTTGAAAATTGACAGTGGCAAAGCAATTTACTAGGTGAATAAGCTTTTCCAGAAATAACACCTGAGAATTTAAGTAGGTAACAAAAAGCAAGGCTATAGACACAAACATTTCAATTTCCAATGTTGTACCTTCACGCATCAGTAGAAAAGGATTAAGTGCTGCATTCCCCTCCTCCTCCACAGTTATTCTTAAAGGAGGCAGAAGAGAGAAAACTGGACCCCGCAATATGTTCCATTTATACTTACGATCTTCTCTGTGATAGGCTTGTAAGAGTCCCAAGATCCTCTCTACTTCTTTTTCTGTAGCTTCCTCGTGAGATTCTTCCATTTTATTCAACTAAAGAACCCAACAAGACAACAAGCTATCATTCACGCAGCTGCATTTTAATCAGCATTCTCCAGTTCCCCCATAATATTTTGCACTTATAGCAAGGAAATAAAAATTATGTAACCCTTATTAAAGTCAGCTGTATTATTTTGTGCACTCCTAAGGTCAAATAAAAGATCTACATCAATATCTACAAGATACATGTAGATAATTGTAGATAATTGTAGACTATATATACAGTCGTACCTTGGCTCCTGAACGCCTTGCGTGTCGAACGTTTTGGCTCTCAAACGTTGCAAACCCGCAAGTGAGTGTTCCGGTTTGTGAACGTTCTTTGGAACCCGAACATCCGCTGCAGATTCCGAATGAGTGCAGGAAACTCCTGCAGCCAATCGGAAGCCGCGCCTTTGTTTTTGAATGTTTTTAGAAGTCAAACGGACTTCCGGAATGGATTCCGTTCACCAACCAAGGTACGACTGTTATATAGAGAGAGAGTGAGTGTGTGAGTGTGTAGCTTAAACATTTAGGTATGCCGAAGTTTTGCTCAAGTTTTGCCGTATTCTACTGTCCCAAAGGTGGGGGTGGGGGAAAAATGTCTCTACCAACTGAGACATGACTTTTAAGTCATACTACTAATGTAGAAGGAAACTCCTGGGAGAGAGCTATCAGAGAGCTCAGTAACAGACCAAATTGAAGAGCAAGTTTTCAGTGGTGGTTTAAAGGAGTTTTATGCCACCTCGGGTTACAGACGCTTCAGGTTACAGGATTTCTGCGCTGCGGGTTGCGACCGTGCCTCCCGCACAGATCACGTTCACAACCTGAGGTTCCACTGTATTAGAAACTACCTTCCACTTCAACAATACATTTTTTTCCTTGAACGCACACCATATGAGCGTAGGAAAAAACCTCACATCACACCCTGGTCTACTAAGACAGTTCTGTGCTTCTGGACAAGCAATCTTTCAGAAGGGGTTATAAATTTGCAAAAGGTACCTCAGCTGCCTGCTTATGGCTATGGTGATTTCAGAGTGGTTGGGGAGATGAGGTTGAAATTCCTACACTGTCGAGAATGTCATGGGGGTAACTTTGGGCCAGTCACCACCTCTCAGTTTAACCTATCTGGCAAGGTTATTTTGAGGATAAAATGGTCAAGACCCATACACCTAAGGTTCCTTGGAGAAGAGTGGGCTACATATGTAATATGTAGTGCCTCCCATCAGCTATAGCTGGTGGCCCAGCTGTGCCCCTATCTGGAAAGGAGCAGCCTAACTTCTATGTTCTTGGTAACCTCTAGGCTAGATTACCCTGCAAGACATGATACGTGGCGCTGCCTCTGAAGACAGTTTGGAGACTTCAGCTGATGCAGAATTCAGCAGCCACTTTGTTCACTGGGGCAAGACGGTTTGAGCATAGAGTGCCAATGCTGGCCCGACTGCCAATTAGTTTCCGGGTCCAAGTGCTGGTTTTGATCTATAAAGCCTTAAATGTCTCAGGACTGCAACAGCTCAAGGGCTCCTAACCCCGCTCCAGCAATCAACATCCTCAGGAAGGCCCACTGGGTGCTTTCATTATATATTTTATGCAAAAGGTGAAAACATTCCCCTGCTTTCAGGCCCTTGGCTAATTGAACAATCTATGGCCTTTTAAACTGGGGGAGTGCTTTTTGTTTGTTACTGTCATACACGTGGAGGAACACCTTAAAACAAGTAGCAGAGTTCCCAAAAATAGATCAGAGGCAATAGTACTTCATCCAGCAAAGCTTTGCGCTGAAGGCAAATGAGTGTAATGGTCACAAATCTAAATACATTCTGGACTGGCACAGTCCACAAAAAATCCACTTGCAGCACTTACAAAAAAATATAAAATTATAACAAGACTAAAGCTTAACACCAGGCATGCTATGTACAGAACACGACACCAGAAGGAAGAGAGCTAGAAAGAGAAACCCAGGCTCCTTCTGGCCTATATTAACAGTCCGCATGACCTTAATTGGAAGAGATAAGAGAACCAGTTCAAACCAGCTTCCCAGAAGGTATAACCCAAACAATCATGACCCTTCTGCCTGCTTCTCTCACACAGAGAAGCTTCTAGGAAAGATCTCTACAACTCAGATCAATACTTTCTGCAGTAAACAATGCAAACTGACAGTTACTATGTTATATATTTGTATTTTTATATTCTAAACCACCCTGTAATGCTTGGATGAAGAACAGTACAGAAATTTAATAAATAAATAACAATATATTTATGCCTGAGTCCTGTTTTGTCACTATACTGTGAACTACAATCAATTATTTCCAGCCTTAAACATGCACCCTTAAGCTCCATGTAGCTTACACTTGCATTGCAGTGGGTTGGGCTAGATGACCCTTGGGTCCATTCCAGTTCTACAATTCTACACATACACACCTGTGCAGGCATTGCCCTTCCTTCTTCTTTCGATCCTGGCTTCTTTCGTTGCCTCTCAACTCGCGGCCTCTCAACAGGAGGATCAGCGGTAAAAGTGCCCAACCTAAACCAAATAAAATATCCTAAGTCCCTGTTTTTTGGGGGGAGGGGTGGGAGAGCCATAGCTTAGTGGTGAACATCGCCTCTGCGTGTAGAAAGTCCCTGGCATCTCCAGGTAGGGCTGGGAATGTTCCCTGTCTAAAACCTTGGACGGCCATTGTCATAAGTGTGGCCGGTACTGAGCTAGATGAACAATACTGAGCTCAATGAAATGTGGTCATTGACCGTATTAAAGATATTATTATTATTGTGCAACATTCCAAAGACCTAATATAAAACTTGAATTCAAGATTCCTGCAAGCAAGTGTGTGGAAACATAAATTTCGAAAGAATTTGATGCTGAATCTGGAGAGATTAATTTTGCAATTAGTGTCACTGAGTTGCCTGTGGAGAGGTAAAATTGACGTCCAGGTTTGTGAAGACAGAGTACCAGCATATCTCTGGAGAACACATGCTTCCCAATCAAAGGAATACAGAAAAGGCCTCATAAAACAGCTGTGTGTAAACAACAACATGGCAGCTGGGCATAGAAGCAGGAAATACTACTTTATCTTCTCATTCTGAAAAGTTCAAAATAAAGGTAGCTGCAGTCCAAAAGCCATCAGTCTCTTTTCTCCAGCGCAACCTGGTTAACTTCCTGTCTACATTTGGTGCAACACCCCCTCAAGGTGCAAGGCAGAAAGGACAAGACAGGGAAAAGCCTCTGCTGCTTCTTCTCTCCATCTCCAGATGATCAGCAGCAGCCACTGACAGAAAAGGACCAAATGTTGAGTTCACTTGGCTATGTGATCAGACAGCACTCTGCAAAGGTTTGTACTCGAACAGGGTTTTTGCCAATCCCTTCTCTACAAGGTAAATCCTGCAAGGCTTCTCATACCACAGTTAAGTTGAAGGAAACCTCAAAGAAACTTACATGCAGTGGAAAACGGGTGCTCTTTTAAAATACTTCATTGCTTCTTGACCTAGTTTAGTCCAAGCATCACTAGGCAAAAATCCACCATCAACCTGCTCTTCTTCGCTATCGCTATTTTCTCTTTCCAGGCGATTTAAACCCATAAATGATAACTGTGAACGAAACACACTATCAGTATCATTTCCTATCTGTAGCAAAAATGCACGTCACCAAAAACTATGAATCCACTTTCTAGAAATAGATACATGAACGGAATATCAAGTTAAATACGTCAGAACTTTGAAGGAAATTACCAAAGAAACGTAAATGAGATTCTATTTAATCTAATAGAATCTCATGCTCAGAGGCCATTCCAAGCACATAGAGGGTCAAACCCCAGTTGTATCGCTCATAAACTTATTACAGACTTGCTACTAATTTAGCAAAGTGCTATATTAGAAAAATCCTTACGTCTGGCTCAGCCAGGCTTACCTTACAGTCTTAAACTTCAAAAATAAATAAATCAATGTTTTATTATTAAAACTGAGGACTATTCAATTCTAGCTACACACTGGACCTGCAGCATGTTGTGAACCATTTGCAATGTCCCAGCTATTACAACCTGTTACTCCAAGTCAACAGAGGCAGATCCCTTTCTGGTTCTTTTCCCTACCAGGAACTGCTCCCACCAGCTTCCTGTCTGCAGATGTGATCAGCTTAGCGAAGACAAGGGAGACCCTTATCCTTTCTACATACCCTGGCAACATGGCACATATAACCTTATTTGGCTCTACTGAACCACAAAGGGTACCTAGTAACAAATGGTGACAGTGCTGGTACCTGCCTGATGTAAGAAGTTAATTTAGAAATATAACACAGATTTTAACTTACTGCCGCAAGCAACTTGGCTCATGACAATACTGTGAGAATTGTACAATTCCACACAAATGTGGCAAGACTGGAAAATATGGTATTGGGCAGAGTTTAGTTGCCCCCAACCAAAGGTCATGTTAAAAATAAGGAGCATGTTTCTCGTTCCTGTAACAGAAGCTTTGTGGGCAATGCTTGGTGTTCTTATTCAGTTCTCATTCTGGCTTCTATTTTTTTTTAAAGAGCTCTAGTACCCTGAATAGTTTCTTGGCCCTCTCCATAACTAAGAAATTAAAAATACTGACTAAATAAACAAGCAAAATATGCATAATTTAGAAAGTTTAAGCATAACTAAGAAGTCAGCTTTTCTTTGCACATAAGCAAAACTATGCTGCTGAATTTTTTTTATTTATATTTTGACTTAAGCACAGAGTTTCTTTTCAGATATGGTTTGTGTTAACCATAGTTAAGAACACACCAGAGTTTGTCTTTCTAGCTGTCCACTACGGTTTTAAGCTGCTTGTTTGCTTATTTCTCTCATCTGTTCATAACTCGAGTTTCACAAGTTCTTGATGATGTAACACATTCTTGGAGCAAATAAATGGCCCTAAACTGAACTGAGCACAAATTGTATTACAAACCAGTTTCAGAACCCAGTCTGTTGGTCCCAAACAAGCCACAGCTTGTGAACAGTCTTTGTTCACAAACTTAAAAAACTCCATGGTTTAGCAAAATAGCCCATGATTTTGTATTACCTCTGAACCCAGAGTATGTCCTACCCAGCTATGTGAATCTTGCATTTCATACTACAGGATTTGGGACCTTTGTATATTTGGGACCTTCGTATAAGTGCTCAACAAAGTGCTTATCTTGCAACAATAAAGTTATTTGCTTTCACATCTATACTAGAAATAATTTTGCTAATGAGCAGTAGGTAACCGGGGGGGGGGGGGGAGAGAATGGTGATGGTGATTTATGGACCCAACTCCTATTTAATAACTCTTAAACATAGCAACTTTATATTACTTCAAAACTGATCACTCCAAACTTACTAAATCTTCAGCAAACTCAGATGGATCAAACACTGACATCTCCGAGTGCAACTGGCTTGCTTTTTCCTTTCCTAGATTTGATGCCAAAACTAGGAACTGAGCATCCAAAGCAGCCTCCCTTGCCCGGGACACTGTTATGAAAGAAATACATCTTGTTACTGTCAGAGACAACTGAAAAATAAGAACAATTTGATTTTAATTACCACCCACTTTTCTAAGGGGCCAAGATTTCAGGCCCTCAAGCATTCAATGAGATCTACTAGAACAGAAAATTGCAATTCCTTGTGGCAGCATCAAATACATTTCTGCTTCTAAGATGGTTTGGAAGAGTGGGTTCTTAATGACCACCTGCAAAGAGTCTGCTGAAGGTGCCTAGAGATAATTTGGTTGCAAACCCTAAAAGACCTACTGTCCCACTTAGACCAACGTCACTTGGTCGGGGGGGCTGTGATGGACTCCAGCTTCCAAGGCCTAATTAGTTCAGGACCACGCTGTTATGCACTGATTGATTTATTGCAGTTATATTTTGATAAATTATTAGACGGACTGCTATTTTTCAGTAGTCATACCTCTGGTTGCGTTAGGTTCATGTTGCGGATTTTCGGGTTGCGAATGCGGCAAACCCAGAAGTGTATACTGCACGCTTTGCGCATGAGCGCTCTATTGCATCACATGCACGCACAGAAGCAGCGCTCTACCTACGGACTTTTCAGGGTGCAAACGGCACCCCGGAACGGATCGCATCCATAAGTAGAGGTACCACTGTATATTGATAGGTATACTGAATATTATTGTGCTATGAATTTATTGCATTGTTTTGAGATTCTGTGGATTGTTTTTTGCTGTTCATGTTTGTACAGTGGTGCCCCGCAAGACGAATGCCTCGCAAAACGGAAAACTCGCTAGACGAAAGGGTTTTCCGTTTTGGAGGCGCTTTGCAAAACGAATTTCCCTATGGGCTTGCTTTGCAAGACGAAATGTCTTGTGAGTTTTTCCGACTTTTTTTTCCTTTCTCCCCCCCCCCTTTTTCTAAGCCGCTAAGCCACTTATCTGCTTATCCGCTAAGCTGATAAGCCACTAAAAGCCGCTAATAGCGCTAATCCGCTAAGGTGTCAATGGGCTTGCTTCGCAAGACAAAAAAAACGCTAGACGAAGAGAATCGCGGAACGGATTCTTTTCGTCTTGCGAGGCACCACTGTACTTATATTCATAGAATCATAGAACGGTAGAGTTGGAAAGGATCTCAAGGATCATCTAGTCCAGGCACCCCCAAACTCAGCCCTCCAGATGTTTTGGGACTACAGTTCCCATCATCCCTGACCACTGGTCCTGTTAGCTAGGGATGATGGGAGTTGTAGTCCCAAAACATCTGGAGGACTGAGTTTGGAGAAGCCTGATCTAGTCCAACCCCCTGCAATGCAGGAATATGCAGCTCTCCCATACGGGGGATTGAACCGGCAACCCTGGATAGAGCGTGGTGCTGATAATGCCATATAAGCTGCTTCGTATGTTATTTGGGGACGCAGGTGGCGCTGTGGGTTAAAGCCTCAGCGCCTAGGGCTTGCCGATCGAAAGGTCGGCGGTTCGAATCCCTGCGGCGGGGTGCGCTCCCGCTGCTCGGTCCCAGGGCCTGCTAACCTAGCAGTTCGAAAGCACCCCTGGGTGCAAGTAGATAAATAGGGACCGCTTACCAGCGGGAAGGTAAACGGCGTTTCCGTGTGCGGCTCTGGCTCTGGCTCTGGCCAGAGCAGCGATGTCACGCTGGCCACGTGACCCGGAAGTGTCTCCGGACAGCGCTGGCCCCTGGCCTCTTAAGTGAGATGGGCGCACAACCCCAGAGTCTGTCAAGACTGGCCCATATGGGCAGGGGTACCTTTACCTTTACCTTTTATGTTATTTTTCATATAAACTGTCTTGCGCACCAACTATGAGAAGATGGTATATACCGTATTTTTAGCTCTATAAGACGCACCAGACCACAAGACGCACCTAATTTTGGGAGGAGGAAAACAAGAAAAAAAATATACTGAATCTCAGAAGCCAGAACAGCAAGAGGGATCGCTGTGCAGTGAAAGCAGAGATCCCTTTTGTTGTTCTGGCTTCTGGGATAGCTGCGCAGCCTGCATTCGCTCCATAAGATGCACACACATGTCCCCTTACTTTTTAGGAGGGAAAAAGTGAGTCTTATAGAGCAAAAAATATGGGGAGTAAAATTGGCATTGATATATGAAGCAACAAGAGGATGCTAGGCAATGGAAGCTACCATGTAATTGTTCCTAAATCAACCTAACATTCCAGATCAAGAATGGTTACAGTTTTCCAAGTCAGTAGGAAGGGAGCCCCTGAAGACATCTAGTTAGAGTACAATTATTTGTACATGTATCAGTCATACTCTATCAACAGGCACTGAACCAAAGAGCCAGAAAGATAATGTTTCAGAGAAATGAGAAACTTCAAAGGCCTTGAAAACAGAAAAGAACAGCTACCCTCCTCTGCCTCCGCTTTTTCCCAGGCCTTCACACTCCTATTCCTGCTGTTATCTAAGGAATGCAGAAAGCTAGAGCCAGCATCCTTAAAAAGATTGCTTAGTGTCTCTCCTCTAAGGACGTTGACTTCATTAAAAAAAAATAAAAATTAAGTTCAGTTCTATTTGACACGAGACAAAATATTAGTTACTTTTTATTTCAAGCACCATTTCCAAATGTAAAGTGGGTGGGGAGGTGAGAAGTAAATATAAGTATCTATTGTGGGCTACCACCATCTTACCTCCTGTAAATAGTCTATTCGCATCTTCCAAAGCCTCTGTGAGTTTATCATTTCTTGTGCTCAGCATCATTTCACGATTCTCTAGAATAAAAATCAAGCATAAGTAATGTGCTTTTAAAGGAAAACAAAAACAAGATAAAAACACATAATCCAAAATATACCCCTCAAGTAAATATGAATGCAAGTCAGTTACATCTCTGAATCGTACCTCTTGACTTACAGCTTGTTTAACTTTATGCATGTTCTAACCACAGCAACAGCTCTAGAATCATCAACCTAACAGCACCTACATTTAGAACAAGCATAGGCACGTTGGAAACCAGGTAACTGAAGCACCACTCTCTATACTTGCTAGCGCAGGCATTAAAATAATCTTGGGAGGCCATAACATTTAGGATTAGGGTTTCATGAGAATTTCTAAAGAAGAGCATGAGAAAAGCTGCCAGTGGGTTGTAAGAAAATATGCTTTTAATTGGTGCTATTTGATGAATAAAGAATAAAGAAATAATAAAAGCCGTGAGATTGAAAATAAACAGGGGGATTCACATAACACTATTTTGTCCCAAGTGGGGTATGCCGTTCCAGAGCACACTCGAGGATATGCAAACTTTCTGAACATTTTTGATTTCTCCTTCGTACTACCCGCAGCAACGGAAGAGCTGCGTTTTGCACCTTTTCCGTTTTGCACCTTTTCCGTCGCGAGCCACGACACAAAAGCCATGCATCAATGAAGCACAAAAAAAATCAACTTTTCCCATGGCCGACGGGGAGTACAGTACGTATTGCTATTACAACTCATGACACAGAAGGGAGAAAGTGAAAGTGCGAAGAGGGGAGTCGGGACCCTGCAGGGGCGGCCAACTCTCCCACGCCTTCCTGGAGGACCGTGGTGAGAAGAGGGAGCTGGACCATTGGGGGGGCATATGGGCTCCTTCCCTTATGTGGGCACAAGACCAGCAGCCCCCCACCCCACTTCTCTACCAGTCTCTACCAGTCACGCCAGCCAACCTTTCCCTAGGGCGCGGAGAGGGGACGGACGAGGGGCTCGGGGGACTAGAGGAGCCCTGCCCCTGCAGCGAAGCTCCCCCACCCGCCTCCCCTCTCCCGCCCCGCACCTACGCTGCACGGAGGAGATGAGCTCCCGGTACTGCTGGCGGAGCAGCCGCCGCGTCGCTTCGTCCGCCCCGTCGCTGCCCGACGGCCCCGGCAAGGCGCCCTCGGCTCCCGCTGCTCCTCCGGCCGCCCCGTCCTCTTCTTCGCTGCCTCGCCCGCCGCCATCCCCGTCGCCCGCTCGCGCCCGGCGTCGAGGAGTGCCGCCATCGGGGGAGCCGAGCTGCTGGCTTCGGGAGCGCCGAGGTGCGTCGCCGCGGTCGCTGCCGGAGCCGGACATGGTAGCTGCGCGCTCTGCCCCGCGCGCCTCTCGAGTGAGAGCGGCTCGGCCCTCCCGCTCTCGCTTGAACCGCTCGGGGAAGGAGAAAGGGGGCGTGGCAGACTCCGGACGCCCTAGATACACGAACGGGTAGAGCGCCTCGCTCGACTTCCGGCAAAAGGAAAGAGAGAGAGATGTTAAAAAATCGGCTCGATCCTCCTCTATCTCTAGGATACTCGAGGTGAGCCGGAAAGAGCGACGGAAAGCCGAGGGGTCCGAATCAAATCGCGAAGCGTAGCTCAGCCGCTGATGCTGCTTCTTTTGCGCCAGCGGTTGAAAAAAGGGTGCTGGCGCCTTTTAAAAGACACGTCGTTCAATGTGGTTGTGTACTTTTGATCTTTCATTTATGACTACTTTTAGTTTTGTTATGTTTGTAATTATGTGATTTTTTAATATATACGTTGTAGGCTGCCTTGAGCATGGTTTTAACTTTGGAAAAAGGCAGTATACAAATGAAATGATTCATTGATCCCGAGTTAAAAGATGCATAAGCTATCACTTCTCCTTTATAATACACCCTCCTTTATAATAATCATCATTTGATTCCAGAAACACAGTTAAGGTAGCAGCACAAAATCCAGGGAAGTGTTTTCAGTCTATACAGTACCTAAAAAAAAAAAAAAAGCAACTTTTTGGGAACAAAATCAGTCAACAAAATTCTGAAACATATCTCGTGTAAGGAGGAAGAAACTGCTCTTTTGGGGGGCTCAGTTTTTCCTATTCCCCGAAGCCTTTCGACTGTTGCCAATGCGTGCAGCGGTAGGAGCTGGCTGGGTGAAGTTAAAGCCGAGAGCCCGATCAGCTGATTCCTCGGGGTCTGCCTGGTTGTGCATAAAAGCGGGTGCACACGAGTGCCTTCGAAGAAACGCGTGCTCAGTGAAACGAACCAAAGAAATTTCCGCGAGGGGACGTGCGGGAAAACACCAACACAGTCTTTCCCCCATCGAGTTCAGTCTGAATTAGTGGTTTTTTTTTGTGCAGAAGAAATGCGCAGGCAGTGACTGAATGCTGTTTAGCAAACTCCGATTTAAGAACAAATGCACGTGATAAGAAAGAGCGCTCCTCACACTCTGATTTCTTGCTCGGTACATGAGGAAGAGGACTGATGCGGCATCCAGCAGGGGGTAGTAGCAGCATATGATCACCCGAGCCTGCTGCAATTAGTAGCCCAAAAATGAGCTTTATTAAGCTGCAGCACTCAGGACAATTTACATAAGATAAAATAAATCAAGGACAAGTGAGCTTAATAAAAACTTTCCCCCCTAATATACCAGTTAGCCACAGTGGTTCGCTATGTAGGGCTGCTTGTTTTTGTTGCTAGGCAAAGACTTTTGGCCACAGTATGAGTTTAACAAGAAAGCCAAATGAAAACCCTAAAAGGCATGGCTTACTCACTGCAGTATGCTTAGCATATACACAGCCTTGTCTTAAATACACTCAGATTTACTTCATAGTACATGTGTGCAGAATTGGAGCCCTGCCTTCCCTGAAGATTTAAGACAGGTGACAATAACTAAAAGTATGCATAACACATTCAAGCACATTAGAAAACTGCACCCACATCTGAATGGCAGCAACTAGAATCAGTCTAGATTGAAAGCAATATTTTAAGGACAAATGATTCTATATTGCAAAAAAACTACATGTATGTGCTATGAACAGAGGTGAATGCAGCCTGACAGCAGGGGTGAGAAACTGGTGAGGCCCTTCAAATGTTATTGGATTCCAATTCCCATCATCCTCAGCCAGCATAGCCAGTGAAGGGGACTCATGGGAACTGCAGTCAAACAATGCTCAGAGGACAACACTTCTTCATCCCTGCTTTAAAGTTATTTTCACTGTGAGCTCTCTGATATTTCCCCCTTGACAGCTAAGGCCAGAGTCTTCCTGGTTAAGAGACTAAGGCAAAACCTCCGCCTGTGAACTCTGAGAAAGCAAGACCTCTTGGATGCCCTCTAATGGAACAAAGGCAGCACGGCAGTTGTGGAAGTGCAACCGTGTGGGACAGGCAGGCAGCAGGTTGAGTGGGAGCATTATTTTTAAACAAGAAAACTTTGCAAGGAAAGGGTTAAATGCAGCTGTCTGTCTCTTTGCAATAGCTGAGAAGCTAGACTCTACACAGGCAACCCCAGTCCTCACAAATAAATACTGTAAATAAGTATGGCTTCTACCTTTTGTTTTTATTTTAGAGTAATGCCTTCTCTGGGGGAAAAGGGAGTGTTGAAATAGTAGTGCTGTTAATCATTTAGGAATTGCATTTGCTGATCCTCCTGTAGAAGAGAATGTGGAGGCAGGGCTGGACAGGATCCCAGCCAAATCCTGTGCATGTAAATTTTGAAATAAGTCCCATTCAGTGGGACTTTGCTCTCAGCTAGGATCTGAGCCTTCAAGTTTCTGTGTGGGCTTCAATTCGAGCCTGGTCCTAATTTTATCCAGTGAGCAAGCAGAGAGGTATTATGCGTCTAAGTATGTGTGTTTTAAAGTTGAAACCAAAAATACACAGAGTTAAAATCCCAAAGGGCTGTACTGGCATAATATATAAATACTGCATTTAGTAATAAACCAAGGAATAAAACATTCTGCATTTAGTTTACAGCACCTGGGAGGGTGTGTTCATGTGGAGTGCATTTCCTTTTATGCTATTTTCCCATCCAGTAACGGGGGATTCCTGCAGAGAACTGACGTGTTGTAGCTTTGAGCTCCCAGGGTCAGATTCCTTACACTTCACGGCTATCCAGCATAGTGTTCTCAAACCTAAGCCAATTCACATTAATAGAACACTTTCATGTGATCCAGGGGGAAAGGGATCCACACACACAGGAGGAAAAGGCAGGGAGTGAAGGACGCTGTCAGATCAGGGGCACCGTTTTTGCTTTTTGATAGGAGGAAAACGAGGTAAGTAAATCCTAAATCACACTTCTGCAAATCCTTTTTGACAACAGAAAGCTTAGAATAATTTTGTTAGCTGGGCTTTTGCAGAGTATTACAGGAAAAGATTTCCTTTCCTCTTTACAAAAGTGGTTTATAACCTTCAGCTTGCAAAGTTGTGAAGAGATTTTCCTTTTTCAGCATTACAGGCTGAAGTTGTATGTGTAAAGGTGCTTCTGATGTTTATTGAGCATTCATTCTTATTTGTTTGTGGGGAGGCTATGACAAAGCAAGTTTCATTCCACACTTTCCAGTGCATTTATCCACTGTTTGCCTTATTGCAAAAGGTCCGTTATTTTGAGGAAGCAAGTTTATTGAGCAAGAGCCCCAACGGCTCCATATACCTGAATTTGCCGACGTACAATTGAATCACACTCCAAAATAGTGGCTGTCTGGAAACGCATTCAGAATTTTGAAGCCGGAATAGGAATGCCAATTTGAGATTAAATGATGCAGATTAACCATCAAAGGTGTACTTTTCATAGATGTTTATTCTAGGCTGTCATAACTTTGAAAATGCTGCTTGCTGGCATTTATTTAATTGTTTTACCACATTTATACAGTACATTGATTTTATTTGTCATACATTTCAGGTATAAAAAGGAATGCATGGGATGGTATTTGCTGCTTTCAATTATTCAAGCCTTATATTATACCAGCCTGGTGCTTGCCATATGTTTTGGACCACAACTCCCATCAGCCCTAGCTCCAGCTGGCTGTGGTTGATGGGAACTGTAGTCCAAAACATCTGAAGGTTGCCAGATTGGTGAAGGCTGTTCTTTTCATCACCTTTCTCACCTGAATGACTTGATTAAAACACCTGACACATTTCAAGATGCCTCCACATATACATGTAGGGGCAGAATTTCAGCATCTGTGATCTGTTTCTGTTCTTTAAAGGGATGGTAGGGGAAGACGATTCTGACCCCTGGTGCACTGACCCATTGCACCCGACATAAATATTTATCTATATAAAATATATTTTTTATAAATTATGGTTTTATTATGATTTTATTGGGTACCAACAGAGCATACAGAGTCTGTTTTCAAGTCATTGAATCATATACCTCTTGAATGTAATGAAACGTTTAAGCAACTTACATTTATATTTTGATTTAAACCAAATTATAATAGCATAGGTTATTTGAACTACTGTGTATATATTGTATATATACTGAGCATCTATAAAAAATAAAACAGGCATAGGCAAACTCGGCCCCCCAGATGTTTTGGGACTACAGCTCCCATCATTCCTAGCTAACAGGACCAGTGGTCAGGGGTGATGGGAGCTGTAGTCCCAAAACATCTGGAGGGCCGAAGGTTGGGGATGCCTGAAATAAAATGTTTGGTCCAGTTTTAGTATATTCATATTCCTGTCCCCCTTTCTTCCAAGGAATTTAAGTTCATCACATATCTTTAGGTGCCAGGTGAAAACATCCCTCTTCATCCAGGCCTTTTACTAATTAAACAATCTATGGCATTTTAAGTTGTGGGGGGTATTGTTTGTAATTATATTGTGTGTGTGTTTTATAATGTGAACTGCCATGTGATCCTCGGATGAAGGATGGTATATAAATCTCATAAATAATAATAACAACAACAAAAATAAGTTGACCTGCATGCTTCTCCTTTTCCCCCAAATTTTTTTATTAGTTTCCCACATTTTTAGACAAACAAACACAAATCATAACTGAACTTGATCCAATATTAATATCATAGTTAAATGACTTCCTCAGATTCCCTTGGCTGAATTTCATTATGTATCATTGTAATGGTTTTCCAGAATAATATCTCATAAAAATTACTTAATCCTCTTAACATCTTTATCTCTTTTCATCTTAACTTTAAACATATTGTTTTACAATTTCACATATTCAGATCCTTAGCCTAACTATTGTTTTGCAAGTATTTGTATTTAAGACCTGCATACTTCTCTTCCCCTCTGCCTCATTTTATCCTCACAACAACCCTGTGAGGTAGGTTGAGCTGAAAGATAATTGGCTGGTTTGGGACCACCTAGTGGGCTTCATAGCTGATGGGGGGGCAGGGTTTGAGCCTGGATTGATTTCTCTCTGTGTGTGTGTGTTTGTGTTTGAAGGATGAAATACATTATACTTAACAATAACAGCAAACAAGTGGGAACTTCAATGAATTGTTGCTGTGTTGAATGTTCAGATTGACAGACAGACATGCCCTTTTACAGCACACTCCATTCCATCCCCCCCTTTTGGTTGGACCAATGCAGGAAGACAATTCTAGATTAGATGGGCCTTTGGTTTGATCCAGCAGGTCTTTTCTTAGGTCGATGAATTGCATAGCAACCAGTTTAAACAGAACTTTGAACTGGATTAAATGTGAAAAAAGTTTTGAAGTGTGCAACTGACAAGGACTCCAAATGTTTGGTATTGCAAAGTATTTACTACAACCATTCTGTAACTAAAATTTTAATTTAACAAGTAACAAGTTCATATGTTTATTGTTCTAGCCATGACAAACTTGTAACAATAGTATTAATAAAATATTACAGAACATACATCAAAAAATAAGCCAACATCCATGATGAAAGAGAGAGAAGATACCAGAGACACCAACAAGCTTAAGTCTAGCCTGATTTCACATTAAGCCTCTGAATTACCAAAACAATTTGTTGCAATTTTATTGAACTCCTTTTTCCTTTTTAGTGTTTTTTTTTGCAGCCAGTGGACAAAGGGCTACTGTGTTACAAAGCTATTATAGTCACTTAAAAGAAATCAAATCATTTATAGTGTACCTATGTGTTTCTGTGAACAAAGGTTTCAGAAAGCGATCTCTTGGGTCTCTATATAAGTGGCAGGCTAACAGATAATGAGTGATGTCTTCCACCTGAGGTTGGCCACAAATACAAAGTCTGTCTGCGTATGGGACCTTGTAACAGCAGCCATCCAAGACTAGAGTGGGCCTCACTTGGAAACACAGTTAAACAAAGGCATTTCTTAAGGAAATTGGTGAGAATTTGGCCAGATAATTTGCTGTAGAATGCTCTGTTCTCAGGAGTGAATACCAAGGGGGAAATTGGGCATTTCTCATTGGTTGCAGGTCCCTTCTGGATTCTATCCAGAAGAGCCAATCATTTATTTGACACTTCTTTTTGGTCAATGCAGACCACAGTTCTGGAAAATAATACTTGTCTAAAGCATCTTGACAAGCCGCTTTCCAGAGCTGGTTATCATCCAATTCCATATAGCACAGCACAGGAAAATGCTCAATTGGCTTAGTAGAAATTCTTTTAATATACTTTAACTGAGAGCAATCTGTTCTTGCCTTAATTGTTGGCCACCTGGATTCTTTACAAAGAAGAGCTGCTGACATTCCTGATGGGAGAGAGAATAGCTTCTGAAAAAAAATATTCTGCAAAGTTTCCAAAACTTTAATGGAGTTCGAATCAGAGGCCTAGATTTCAACACCATTACAGAAATGTACTACAGTATTTTGCTTGCTACCAGCACCTAACTAGTCAATTGGACAAGGAAGTTGAGATGTCCATTTTCTCCTAGTCATAAGGACTGGATGTCAAAATCATGGGATGTTATGGTTTGTTTTATGTAGGTTTTGTTTTTGTTTTTTTCATGAAAGAGCTAATTCCAAGGTGGAATCAGAGCAGTGTTGAGGCGACGAACACACCCATTGCTGTAAAGCTTTGTACTGAAGCTATACATGAATGACAAACTCACATTTCTTTCTTTTTGGAATCTGCATGCTGAGCTCTGCCGTTTTGAGAAAAAGAACATTAGGCATCATGGCACGTTTACAAGCGCACCGCTCAGCAGGTCTGAAACATCACACAAGCACATTCTTCGACTAATTAAATTTTTCATACTGCATGGTGCATGTTAGGACTCGACAAGCACATTTGCCTCGCTCAGGTTTTGGATTGAGGTACAATGGGAAACAGGAATCAAGATTTTATCCTATGTTGTCTGCAAGACTTGAGCACCCCAGTTTAGGAACATGGGAGGGAGCCAATATAAAAGCTGCATGCACACAGTTGTTGTTGTTTTTTGTAAGTATCTGGAACAGGTTGCTGCATGGGAAACCAAATAAAACAACATGTCCAGCTCTGCATATGTTACCTCCAGTGGCGAATGAGTTTCTCTTTCAACAGGAACTTATTGCACACAGTTGTTGTCTGCAAGCTGTGGTGAAACCTGTTCTGACTTCTGTATACATTCATGTATTTGGAGAAACACGTGTGGACTTGAAGAGAGGAGGGAGATGGTATGTAAGTCCTGAGTATGTTGGCTTCACGTTTGTCTTCTGAGCGTTTAGGGTAACCACGTTCAACTGAATGCTTCCCTCCAATTGGAAACCTAACGTAAGAAGCTGCGATATCCTAAGTCAGACCATTGGACTGTCTAGTTCAATACTGTATTGTCTACACTGACTGGCAGGGCTTTAGATGGGGAATCTTTCTCAGCCCTGCCTGGAGAATGAATCTGGGACCTTCTGCATGCAATATGGATGCTCTTCCACTGAGTTGTGGCCCTTCCCTAAACTTCCCCAGGGTTCCTAATCTGGGGAAGGCATTCAAGTGCAGACCTTGGCACTGAATGTAGGACATCTGCCATGGAGCTGGCATACACTGGGATGTTGGAAAAGGGTGGAGCTTTCATGTATATTCCCGCCTCCCCTTTAAACTACAAATGTATATATACCTTGAATACCGAGGTAGGGCACTGGTGTCAGTAAACTGGGCATGTCATTTTTTAAAAAAGGTTTCCTTAAAACATTTTAATACCCACTTCATCAAAACTGATTCCATAATAGTTTGCAAGGTTTTATATACACGCAAACTTGCCATTGCAGTGGCCAAGTGGTATGTATGCTTGGGTAGACTCACCCCTCATTACAGCATGGATCGAATGGGGAACTGCAGCCATTTTTGTAGCATGAAATGCACACTGGGGAATAATGTAACTGGAACAGTTGCAAATCAGTGGAAGTGAAGTAGTCAGTGGAGATGGTTTGAGTTATCTTATTACGCGAGGCAAATATTATAGAAAAGGAAAAATGTATTGGAAAAAGCTGTCTGCAAAACATCCCGACTGGTTTATCGCTCACTGTTTCCAAGTCCTTCCCAACTCACAGGCTGATGACTACATTTAACCACTTTCTTTATTAGACTAGTCACTGTTACCCACAGATCTGGAATATTACGCAGTTGTGCTGAGCCAAAATCCACCATTAAGTTAAAGTTGTATGAAACCTGTGGTCAACATTTGTTTTTGTCAGAAGATTGAGTTATTTGAAAAGGACAAGAATCCTTGTTTATTGAAGGGAGCGGTAATCATGGTGATATTTCCAGTGTCAAGGAAAATTCATGTTCCATTCAAATCAGCTTCAAAATTGGCTAAACTTAGTTTGCAATGTTATTAAAGACGAAATACATCCAGTGGCTCACAGATGGCATTCTGACCACAGCAGCACTCAACAATTCTGTTGATGTAAATATAAAATCAGCCACTTCAAAAAAAGGGGGGGGGGCTGCAAGCTTTTCAAAAAAAGCATAAAGCAATACAAAGTTGCACCAGGTATTTTTTGTTATGCCCAGTGTCTCCTGATTTACACCAGCTGTCTCAGCAGGCACAACAGAAGCATCTAGATTGTGGTGGCACATAGACCATGTAGCGCACTGCACATGGGACCTTGAAGTTTGGAAATGGGAGCTTTCCAGTTAGCCCCAAAACTGCAATGCACCAGGCTTCACTCTTTTAGCACTACAAATTTGTTTGCAATGCTGACAGGAAGGGGCAAGTGGGAGAGTATCATGGCAGATGCATGGAGCCCATGGAGATTTGGATGTGTACTGGAGAATCTTATTCAGAACTGCCAGACAGTTGCTGTCTTTACATTTCTAGACAGGAAAATATGAAGGCCTGTCCCATTCATTTGACGTTATCTACAGAAAGGTAGCAGCCACCTTTGTGATGCTTCATTTCTCCCCAGTCACGTGCATGCTCAGCTTTCTTTGCATTTATCACTTTAGCACCAATGTAGGGGTCTCTCCAAATACCCTTTTTATTGTGCATTCATGATTATTTGCGCTCATGGTGGTATTGGGGCAGTAAACACCACCCTGCTGTCAATGTTGTTTGCACCTGCAAAAAGCCTAGGGGCAGTCTGCATTCTTTCCACATAACTTTCTGCTGAAGTCCTGCAGTGTTTTATACTACAAATGTTACATGGTGGTTGTTATTGTTTGGTCCTGCTTTTGCTGTGCTATAGCCCAAAAATAACCAGCAACAATGCAGGCAGGTTCTTTTTATTTATTTTACTTACAAAAGTATTTCTATACCACCGTATTATAAGGTAGCAAGGTGATGCACACCGCTAAAACCTAAAACATAATTTGAAAAAAACCACAGATAATCATTAAGGTCTCAGGGAAGCATTCAAGAACAACTACCGTAATAAAGAGGAATATAAATCCACTAACCATTCACCACTAACACACTGCTATAGCACCAATGACATGTTGCAGAATACGCAAAATTTGCAACAAACAAACAAACAAACAAGCACCAGCCTGGAGGAGCCAAACACGTAGAAAGGGAACTGTGTAAAAAATGAACACTCCAGCACAAGACAGTCTACATGGGTGTTTGGTGTTAGTTTCTATGTACTATAGTACTATGTACTATGTACTATGTACTATAACTTGATTCCGGCCCAACTACAATTAGCTTGTGCTATACATACAGGTGTAACACTAGTGTGCACTTAGCTTGGGGGTGCATGAGGCTTTTAGGGGTACACTGTGTGAGTATATCTACTATGCCCCCCCAAAAAAAACCTAGACTGAAGAAACCTTGGGTTGTTTTCTTTCATATTAATTGTTTCTGTGAGCAACAACACAACACCGAAACCCTTACCCTTGTCCCAGGATTATGCATAGATTGGCCTCAGCTCTGCAAACAGTAACAGACTCCAAGTCTTAGCTGCAAATTGGGGTTCTACGTGTGTGGATATTTTTAGGATCAGAGTCGATGAGTCTGGCCAACCTTTGGCTCTCCTCCAGATCAAAACAGTGAGGTCTGGGGGATAGGGTTTCTGTATTCCCAAATACCAGTTCCTCTCCAGAAGAGTATATGTTATTGGGAGGAAATATTCCTGGACATTCTGGATGGTAACTTGCAGACGGGAGTTGCAGCAATTCCTGCCAAGACATAAAATTTTTACAACGCACCTTAGGTGAGTGTTGCTGGAAAGGCCCATTGAATCCAGATTTGTGTTCTCAAGGTGGGCTCACCAGATACCTATGGGAAACCCATCAACTGGATGTGACATGCTTCCCCAATCTGGATGCTTCCCATTCAGATCTCCGCCACGGGTGCATTTGGTATTGTTTTTAAACATATTTGTGGTTACTTTCTGTGTTGTTTTTTAACTGTTTCCATAGATTTGTGTTGCATTTTGTACATCACTCTGAGGCATATCTGGAAGGCAGTAGTTAAATGAGTCCAATAGTTCTCACCTGCTTGTAACCCTCAGACACTAGTATTCAGAGACATGCCAGTCTGATACTGAAGTAGCGCAAAGAAAGTACATGATTAATTTGTTCCAGTTTTAAGATACCCACCAAGCGCTGGATTTAGGGCAGTTCCCCTGCATAGGGAGCCAAGTTGAGGGGGTGCAAAAGTGATAGTAGTAGTAGTAACAACAAACAAACTATATTTATATGGGTAAATATACAGGTAAACGTACCAAAAGGGATTATTGTGAAAATAAGAAATATTTGGAAGGGGTATGCCAAATTTTGTCCTCAGGGTGCCATATTACCAAAGTCCACCCCTGAACCTACCCACCCTAACAAGGTCATTTCAGGTTAGAGATGAGCTTCTGCTTGGGCGTGGGAAGGCAGGTGAAGAAAGCAGGAGGGAGAACAACAGGATCTCCTTCAGATCTAAAAGCAGCACATCTAATGTGGATGTGAGAGCCATAGGATACAGCATCTGGAAATAATATACTCTCACGCTCACCCCATGTCTCTGATAAGCAAGAAATTCTGGGGCACAGCCGTTACCTGGCTTCTGTTTTTCTTTGAAAGGAGGTCACCAGAGGCATATGCCCCCTTTTTTTCAACAGTTGAATGTATTTACAAAGGTACAGGCTGAGCATAAGTGGAGGCACATCTTAAAGACAAGCCAGAGTCAGCCAAAGTCTAGGGCACCCACATTGGGCAGAGAGCATGATTACTGAGATGTCAAATTTTACAGAGCAGATTTTCTAAGGAGAAGGTCTACGCTCACAGCTCCTGTTTAAAAAACTTAGAACCTTATTGCCAGTGATATTTACAAGATATGAGTCCTACCCTTCTGCAACAAAATGGAAAGCTACATATTGGCCATCTGGTCTTCCAAGTTCCCCAAAGTGTTTGCAAGTGTAGTGAAGTCTCACTGGGTATTGCACAAGCACCTTTAAATATAAGTGTCCCTAGATCCTGAAAACAGATCGCCTCACACTGTTGGGGGTTTGTTTTAGTGACTGGAAAATGATCACATCAGGTATAAATAGTGCCAGAGCCAGGCTGGCAAAGCACATGTGTTGCACAACTTTAGCTCTCTCATTAGGAGAAGCAGATTAGGTTGGGTGTTTGTTTGAAGCATTGAGGGATTATGCCATCTGGGGCAACAGAAGCTGGTTTTGTTCATTCCCTTCTCAACAGCCAAGCAGAAGGACCTGCTGGAGCTCCCTTCCATAGCCTCATGATCCAGTTAGAAAGCATGATAATATGGTTTAGCAACTGGCCTTAATTACTAGGTTGCAATGCAACTGAGACACTTTGTTCATTAAATGACTTCGTGTTCCTTCCAGGGGGAGTCTTTTCCTGCTTAGGCTTACTGGAGTTGTACCACAACAATAAAGTGAAAATAGATGCGTCTGTAAAAATAGACCCAGAAACTAATTAGTGCCACCTTTTTACTTTATTTCTTTCATTATTTTAAGTAAGCCTGGACTCCAACTTCCATCATCCCCAACCACTGGCTATGCTGGCTAGAACTGATGGGAGTTATAGTCCAATGATACTTGGAGAGAAACACAAGTTGCTCTTGCCTTTCAAGGCTGCAAACGTACTGACATAACTACTGTTCAGGGTTGGCCCAATACATTTTGCTGTATGAGGGGAAGGGCAAGCTGGCAATCTCTCCATTCTACATAGAGAAGCCAACTGTTGAATTGTGCATCAACAATGACACCATCCTCCTCTGCACCTGAGGACAACAAGCTAGCTTAGACAGCACATGGTGCACATAGCTCTGTTCTCTAATACCGCCCCACCTGTCCCTCAGTATCTGATGCCCGAGGCAGCTGCTTTACTCTGTCTGATGACAGGGATGGTCCTGCAAAACAGATCTTTATGTGTGAGTCACTGACTGCTTGTTTACACTCAAAAGAGCAGCCTCCAACAGCTATCTCTGATTGAGATGCCCTTTAAGTGTTCTCCCTGTGACTTAGGAGTTTCTTGTCCAACTGCAGATCCATGATGGAGGTGGGGAAACATCTGAATGACTCATCCACATGGTGGGGCCAATTTTATGGGTCTTCCCCACGGAAGTGGCAGGAGGAGCTGTGTCCTTTACAGGTTACCTGAGCTGCATGGGAACCACTTTTTTTCAGAGAGGCTCCCACTGTGCTTGGAAGATCATTTTAAATGGGGCAACCACGTGGGCCTTTTATATAGAAGTTGCAGCCTGGATGGTAGGCTCCAACTAACCTATAAAAAGCCCTGCAGATTATTTGAGAGAGAGCTATATACTGTCATATGCATGGTCAACACATACATCAAAATGAGATGGATATAAACTGGCAGAGATCTGTGATAGCAGAGTGAACTGAACCACTTCAGATTGGAGATAGGGAAATTGGCTTTTGGAACACTCCCTCTTCCAGCTGTGTAAATACAAGAGCCAAAGCTGCAACTTGGGATAACACTCAGTACACTTGATGAAGAGGATTGTTGTCCATGAAAGCATCTGCCGTAATAATTATGTTAGTCTTGAAGACCCTTCACCATTTTGCAGCAAAAGACTGACATGTCCATCCCTCCAGAAACCCATATAGACAGTTCCTACAATATCCCACTCAGGAAGGCAGGTGCGCTTTCTATGAGATACTTGCTGTTTTGTTTCTAGGTGTTGTGCTACCATTTCTGGAGCAGTTGCTGTCACAGTGTCTCTTTAAAAGCACTGGCAGCAGTATAGCTCTGCTGTGTATATACAAGTTGCCCAGAATACTGGTGCAAACAAGGTAATAATCCATTGGCCTGAACTTCTTTTTAGGCAACAATTCGGCACAGGGTTTGGTGCATCTCCTAAACCTGATGATTTCAGTGGGTTTGGGTGTGTCTAAATTTGTATAGAAACAGGCTGAATGTCTTCATATTGTGCTAACATGCCACAGCACTGTGCAGAATTATGTTAAGCACTGGACCTTGAAGTCTGCCTAGGAGTTGGTAGTTTTATGCAAGCAGACTCTGTCAAGCAATCTCTTGTAGTCATTGGAGCTGACATTAAGGGTTAATAATAACTATTAACTCATAGCATAAACAGGTGCCATGCTTCTTGCATCACCTCATTTCAAAGAGTTTCTGTCTGTGCGACTCCACCTATCAAATATGAATCACTGGGAAATTATTCCCAGCACAGACGGTCATGTCGGCAGTTGACAGCAGCAAAGTTCTCTGAAGATAGCAGGGAAAACAAACAGGCCAAAGGGAAACTCTGAATTCATTAACACAGAGACACACACAAATTCATTCTTGATCTTATGTACCTGCCCATCTGAAGCAACATGAGGGTTCCCACTTATTTTACTGCCTGCATTTCACATGGTGAGACTTGACTTCACAGTTGCCTGGCGGCTGAAGCTCAACCTGATAGGGTTTGGTTCACTCCCAGTTCTGCTTCCTCACTTGTACTTGCCCTTCAACCATCCCTGTTGGAGGGTAGTTCACTTCCTCCTAAAACTGGCAGATTACTGATATGTAAATCCCCCGATGCAGCAGTATCTGAGGCAGCTGGTCCTAGTCCTGTTGTCCACCTCTGTACCCCACATGCCGTAATAAGCAGTACGTATTTCAGATGTGTGGGCTGTGCATTATTCACTGTAGACATTTTGATGTGATGGAAGTGTTAGTTTCTCCAGGGCTATGTCCAATGTTGTCTGTTGCTGCTAGAGTACCAAAGCAAGAACATGAGGGATATAGGCAAAGTGACAGCAGTGGATAAGTGATGGCTGGGGCAAGCCAGTCAGATGGGTGGGGTATTATCTATCATCTATCTATCTATCTATCTATCTATCTATCTATCATCTATCATCTCTCTCTCTCTCTCTCTCTCTCTCTCTCTCTCTCTCTCTCTCTCTCATCTACCTACCTACCTAAAAAGGTAAAGGGACCCCTGACCGTTAGGTCCAGTCGTGGACGACTCTGGGGTTGCGGCGCTCATCTCGCTTTACTGGCCAAGGGAGCCGGTGTACAGCTTCCTGGTCATGTGGCCAGCATGACTAAGCCGCTTCTGGCAAACCAGAGCAGAGCATGGAAATGCCATTTACCTTCCCATTGGAGCGGTACCTATTTATCTACTTGCACTGGCATGCTTTCGAACTGCAAGGTGGGCAGGAGCAGGGACCAAGCAACAGGAGCTCATCCCATCGCGGGGATTCAAACCGCCAACCTTCTGATCAGCAAGCCCTAGGCTCTGTGGTTTAGACCACAGCGCCACCCGTGTCTGCCCTACCTATCTGCCCTTAAATCCATTTTTTATGAAGGATGCTATGAAAATACTTTACATAATAAACAAAAAAGTTTCCCTTATGTTTTCCTTATGCAGTATTTTAAAATGTAAGCTCAGAGTCCTGAGATGGTAATAAAGTGTTTGTGGATGTTGCAGTGTGTGTGTGTGTGTGTGTGTGTGTGTGTGTGTGGTGATACCCACAAAGAGCCCACAGGTCATATGTGCCTTGGCCCTCTAAATAAGATGGGAAAGCAGAGGAAGGTAACCAAATTTTCCATTTTCTGATATATGCTGCGATGTCTGTCTTCAACTCCATATCCTCGGGGATCTGTCTCTCCCTCTTAAGTAGCACTTATCAAGTGAGTGTGGGGAACTGACTGGTTCTGCTCTGTACCTGGGGTGGAGTCAAAGTTATTTGTTCAACTGGTTATGCTTAATTCAAGGTGGGTCATTTAAAAGAGAGCCAGATTCATGTGATTCGGAGGAGAGGAAGGCAGAGGAGGAAAACAAAGGTGGAGACTGGTGAGGTGTGCAGCTGGAAAGCGTGAGCTGCCAAAGACATTTGCTGAAGTGCCAGAAGGGGGGTCAGAGGGACAACAAAAACAATTATCCTGGAACGTAAGTGCGCTAAGAATTTCTTCCTATTAAGTCTTTTTGTTTCTCACAACAAAGAGTAGGTTTCTCACGGGACAAGGTTTACATGAGCACTATATTCTAAAATACAGTTGAGCTGAGACTGTATTTTAAAACAGCATGCTTTAAAAGTATGTTATTTAGGAATAACAATGGAAAACACAAATGAAATTTACTGATTGGGTTTTGTTATTTCTTCAAAAAATCAATATGCAAATGTCACTTATTTGTGAAACCTGATCATAGTGGGTTATGCAAAACCTTGTAATCCCTCAATGAAGAGAATTGTGTTTTAATTAAGAGTCTAGTGAAGCAATGTATTCATGTTTGGTCAGAGATATTTTCAGTGACGGTTTATACTGAGATATTAATTATGAATGGCATATGAGGAGGAATTACATAGCTAGGTAAAGCATTCACATGGTGTGGTGTGTTGGCTGCCTCATATTGTCTCTGGGGTTTACAATTTTCTTGAGTTAAGAATTCCAGTGGTGGGATCAGAGAAAGGGGGGTGTTGTTGCTGGGAGAGACCCATGTGAACCGAACAGCTCTAGAGGAGGAATGATGGAGGGTATTGTGCTTAAGTAAAAGATGTATGAGCATTGATGACTTTATAGTCTGTGTGGCCCTGTGTTCGACCCTTTTTTGTTGTGTGTGTGTGTGTGTGTGTGTGTGTGATCCTATTCCTTCACCTAAATGAATGCAAATGCTTCAAAACAAGAGGGTGTGTGAGGAGAGGATAGCAATATTTCTGTGCTCCCCTCTCCCAGACAACTTGGGAACTATCCAAGCTGTTCGCTTGGTAGGAGGGAAAGTTGATGATAATGACGATGCCTGTGGAATGAGTGCCCCCACCCAGAAAAAACCATGTTACTAATTATGATGCTAATTATTATGGTGATAAAGCTTCTGCACTGCCCCACCTGCAAACAACTTGAAGCAGTCTAGGAAAATATGACCACAATAATGACAGTGCCTCTGCACTGGGCTCTTCCCCCAAACTGCCCCAAGTTTCAGAGCACTCCCTGCTCTAAAGCATGCAGTAGAAACTAGAAAAAATTGCCATTTTCCCCTCACCATCATATTCAACTGAGGCCCCTCTCAAGTAGCTGCCTGCTCCACATGCTAGAAGGCAGCAAAACAAAAACAACAGTAATGGGATAATTATTATTGTAGTTCCTTCAACTCACCCACTGCCATTAAAAAACAACAACAAACCCCTCATAATTAGTGACAGGCAATTCCTGTGCTTTCCCCCACTCCAATACACACATTAAAGTAACTCATGGGTAGGCAAACTAAGGCCTGGGGGCTGGATCCGGCCCAATCGCCTTCTAAATCCAGCCCACGGATGGTCCGGAAATCAGCGTGTTTTTACATGAGTAGAATGTGTCTTTTTATTTAAAATGCACCTCTGGGTTATTTGGGGGGCATAGGAATTTGTTCATTTTTTCCCCTCCAAAATATAGTCCAGCTCCTCACAAGGTCTGAGGGACAGTGGACCGGCCCCCTGCTGAAAAATTTTGCTGACCCCTGAAGTAGCTGCCTGACTACTGCTCCATATGACTGCAAAACAAAACAAATAGAGCAGTAAGTGGGTTGATCACAACTCCATCCACAGAGATACACACCCACCCACCCTTCCCAAAAACTGCTCCATGGTCAGAGCAGCTGCTTGCTGCCTGCTCCACCAGGCCAATGGGCAGCAAAGAGAATGACTACAGGTATGACATTTCTGAGCTCTCCCCTTTCAAAAAGTCCTTCTGTGGGCAGCCAAAGCAGAGAAGGCCTCAGCAGTACACCCATCCTCAACACCCTCCAAGAACCCATCCTATCTCTCCTCTCCATCTGTGTCCCACAACTATCCACACAAATCTTTCCCTCCAGAAAGGAGAGGAGGTGCTAGCATCATAGACAAATAGAGCTGGAAGTCAATGAGCCCTTCCAGCTCCAGCAAGTGTTCTGTCCTGCAGAGCCAGATCAAGCATTATCCTCATCCTTCTGCTCAGTGCTATTTTTCTAGAAAAAGGGGTGACGAAACTCACCATAAATGCCTCTTTCATTCTCTTATAATGGCAATGGTGTCCAGCTGAGAGGTGCTGGAACTGAGTTCCTGTGAGCTCCCCCTGAAAGAAAGCACTGCTTCTGCTTGGGTTGGCTTAGAAGGTAGCCTGCACAATATGTTCCATATCATTCTTTCTTTTTTTAAAGAAAGGGGAGACTCCAGTTGCACCATTAAAAATCCCACCCTGTTAGGATCCCAGGGATTCCTGTTTCCCAGTGTCCAAATAGTCACAGCTTTGACTTCATTGGCTAGAAACACAATACTCAGTTCGGTTCAGTGGCACCAAAGATGGCCTTTAATCAGGGAGTAGGAGAAATGAAGAATAGACACAACCCAGCATACTAAAATACTAGAATTCAACAATGGCAATTCATTGTTTGATGTTGCAAAGGTATCTTCTTAGCTAACAATGTATACATAACTTGACGGGGGGCACTTAGTTTGCCATTTTGTATGAGAGTGGTACAACGCATGGGAGAAACACCCCTTGTGCCTTTACACTGGAATAAAATTAAATAGGAATGCCAAAGTTGCAATTCTATCCATAATTACTTGGGGACAAGCTCCATTAGATTTATTCCTGAGAAAACATGCACAGGATTATTGTGTGGCCAGCTTCTGCATTCCAGCCTAAAGCGAAGGTGGGGAGTTTTTAAATATTTCAAAGCATTGCAGCATAGTGATTGGTGCAAGTAGACATTAAGAGATTAGCTCTAATTAGGTGAAAAGAAAACATCATAGGACATATGCTCATACCATATGGGTATTGAATTTCATCATGTTAATGCTTTTTACACGTCCTGGTTAGAATAACAGTGTTACAGCACAATTCTGTGCTTGTCTACTCAGAAGTGCATGTCTTACCCCCCAATAAAGTCATATATTAACAAAGCAACAACCACCACCATCAGTGGACTAGGCAGTGCATGTGTGATTATGTACATAAGCAAAGCAACACAAGGGTTTTGTTCTAATGTAATCTCTGGGTAACTCAATGTTTGATTGTGTCACTTTGCTAAAATTAGGACTCAGAATGATGCATAAATGATTTGTGTAAGAATCTGGTCTAGTTCTGCATGAATGACAAATACAAGTTAGCAAATCAGATGTGTAAATGCAAAACTAGAGGAAAGGGGGGTAGTATTATCAATAGGGAGCACATACTTTTATCAACATTTGTGAAGCTGCTACTTCAATGCTGGGGAAACCCTATGTGGCACAGGAGCATCATATGTGGTGTCTAGAGACCACAGCCGTCATTTGTCCTGACTCAAAGTGCCAGCTGAAACAGGCCACTTCACTATGGTGTAATGGCAGGGCTGACCCTGTGGGGGGTATGAGTAAACTAAGGCTCCAAATATCTGATTTGTCACAAGGCTTTCCATACTTAATCTACCCTTGCCATAAAAACTGTCTTTGCAGGGCACATTGCAAGCCTTGGCAATAATTTTTACAGTGGTACCTCGGGTTACATACACTTCAGGTTACATATGCTTCAGGTTACAGACTCCGCTAACCCAGAAATATTGCTTCAGGTTAAGAACTTTGTTTCAGGATGAGAACAGAAATTGTGCTCCGGCAGCACAGCAGCAGCAGGAGGCCCCATTAGCTAAAGTGGTGCTTCAGGTTAAGAACAGTTTCAGGTTAAGTACGGACCTCCAGAATGAATTAAGTACTTAACCCGAGGTACCACTGTACTGGGAACAGCTCAGGGAGGTATCATGAGTGCGGGGTCAGGAGGCTTGTCTTCTTGAAAGTTATTTCCCCACAGTATTTACACAGATGTTCATTTCTTGCAGCTGGCTTTCTTAATGTAGCGAGTGATTTCAAGACCTTCTTATCAAAATGGGCAATGAAAACAGCAGTCCAGAAAATCAGGTGAGTGGGATGATACTTTCAAGATAACTAACCAGAGCTTCTTAGGAATGTTATTCAGTGTTTAAAAGCTCAAACTTTAAATTAGTAGGAATCATATTAGACATTGGGTTAAGAAAGTGCTGGTCATGCCTTTCAAGTTCTCCTCCTCATTATTATTATTATTAGGGAGGAGGATATTGATATTTGCAGGAGAAGTTTCCTAGAGCAGCAGTCTGAGATTCACACCAGCAAGGAGCCTGATTCAGGAAGGCCAGCTATAGCACAGCAATCCATCAGTTGGATTAGATGAGATCTGAAGAAGTGTGCATGCACACGAAAGCTCATACCAATAACATACCTAATTGGTCTCTAAGGTGCTACTGGAAGGATTTGTTTTATTTTGTTTCGACTACGGCAGACCAACACGGCTACCTACCTGCAATTGAGATTAGGTATTGATTTGGGCTGGCTGCTCTCAAAGAGACTGGGCTGGGCCATGCACAGAGACAGAAGAGCTAAGAAGCCAGGAGGACTGGTACTGAAGGCTAGACAAAAAAAACAAAGAAGGGCTTGAAGAGATATGGCAGAGAATGGGAATGCACTGGTACCTTCAGAATGGGTGACAAAATGTAGAACAATGCTTAGAAGCCACAGGTAAGTAGTACTAGTGATACAAAAAGTTCTTGCCAAAGTGAACTGTGGCCTGTTCCACAGAGGAGGACCTTTCCTCCAGGTCTGATGTTTGTGATTGGACAGACATTCATGTGCTTGACACTAATTGCAAACTTATTTATGAATCACTGTAAGTGATTTTACACCATCTCTGCACATACTCATCTCTCCATCCAACATTTTCTCTATTCATCCAAGCAAGTGGACAACATTATCACATTTTTAGGACACATTCCTGCAAAGGAAAAACACTTGAGAAGGATGTAGATCAGGGCTGGTGAGATGTGTGTCCTGGGGAAGGGTGAATGTCCTAGGGAGAGTCCCAAGGGCCAGCCAGAGAGACCTGGAAAACCAAATTCAGACCACAGAGCTCTGACCTTTGCTGTAGCGGTTGCACAGCCTCCAGCCCCCTTTGATCAACAAGGTGGTTTTGCCCAACCAAGCCATTCCCATCTGTCCTACACCTGATGGTAAAGATGTGGCTGGTCTAAAGGGGTTTTCAAGAAACATCAGTTGTCTGATGGGTATCACCTGCAAAGCCCTGTGCACTGTCTTTTGCAAGCATCAACAGTCATAGCTCTTATGTGGGAACCTCTCAAGCCCTGGCAATCAGCTGGCTGTAAGGTTTACATGGTGCAATGCACAGAGCTCGGAAGGCCTGGCTATCATCTGCTTCGATACTGCAAGGGAGGTGATGCAGTTAAAGGAAAGGAAACCATGTGTATGGTGGCGAAGTGTTTCCTCTGCATCTCCCACTGCATAGCAGTGAGCGAGCTCCCTCTGGAAGGGTGGAGAAGAAACTAAATTCCTGCATGTGAATTAGAACACAGCAATGAATTTATTACTGGAAGTCAGTGCTGTTACATAAGCCACTTTTCTGTTACAACAATAGCTGACTGTGGCGGTAACAGAGGAGCCTGCAATGCTGTGCCTGTGCCAGTGCCCTGCCCCTCTGTGTTTACTGGAACCCAACTTTCCAAGTTATTGTGGAGAACTGCAAAGTTCTCTTGGCTTTACATGCATTTCCCTTGCAAGGCTGTTTACACAGAGTGCTGGAATTTTCTGAAGGGATGAAATGTTGGAAGGCAGGAAGGGAGGGAAACAAAGAGGAAGGTCAAGGAAATAATGGACCTTGGACTGTGTAAACATTCTGGCTCTGATAACTTGAGGTTTTTCTTACATCTTAGGTTTCTGTGACTGTAGAACAAGGACGGAGAACAGCCCCCCCTGGCAGATGCAGCCCCCCCCCCAGTCTCCTCTATTTGGTCCTTGGGACTCTCCTGAGGCTACCTCCTCTCCTGCCTTTCTTCACACGCTCTTTGAGTATTTTGGCCTGGTTAAAATGTGTCCTTGAACTTTGATTTCCCTTTTGCTTGCCTGGATAGAGGATAGGGAGGGCTGTGTGAATGTGTGGTATGCATAGAACCTGTCCTACTGTCAAGAGCAAGCTGGCAGTAAATCACACTGAGCAAGTTGGAGTTAACTCTTTATTAGCAAAAGCACGATCTGCACAGACTTGGCAGAGGGTCAGGTCTAATGAGCACAGCATCTCATCCCTGCTGAGACTGAAGGTTCCTGCCTCCCCAAAGCTGCCTGTCTCTTCCACTCCAGGGTTTCTCCCAAGCAATATGAGACTGTATCTGCATGCAGCCAATGTCTTCTCTGCCCTGTTCATGCTTCTTCTGATTCTGGGAGTCGGGGGCAGGGGCAAAGCTTGTCACAGCAGGCTGGGGAGACACCTGTGTCTTTTCACCAGCCAGACTCATCTTTGCCAAGTGACCTTTCTTCCCCAGCTTTAACTTCTGCCTCTGATTCCGAACTTCTCTCTGCCACAGACTCCCCCTGCTCACTAAGTCCTGTTACCTCCCCAGCGTCTGACACCTCGACCTCCCAGTCTTCTCCCTCTTCTCCCTGTGACCACTCATCGTCGCCCCACCACCACTCCCTGGGCTTTGAGCCTTCTTCCCTTGGGGGTTCCCCAGCTGGTTCCTCCCACTGTTCCGGGACTCCGTTCAACTTCAAAAACTGTTCAAAATCCAAGGCACAGCTTCTCATTGGCTGCAGGAGCTTCCTGCACTCAAGCGGAAGCTGCGTCGGACGTTCAGCTTCAGAAAAATGTTCACAAACCGGAAAACTTACTTCTGGGTTTGCAGCATTCGGGAGCTGATTTATTCAGGAGCCAAACTGTTCAAGTACCAAGGTACCACTGTACTGTACAAAGGTACACATACATTGCTCCACCCACCTTTGCCTCTGACCCTGCCCATCACTGGCATGTAACCCCAGAAGGTTGCTCAGAAGCAAATGTGGCCTTTGGGCTGAAAATGTTTCCCTACTCCTGTTTTAGAAGAAATCAGTTACATACTTCTCAGCTGCAGAGATCTAGCTGAGGTTTGTAGCCTACTGGTAATACTTTTAGATCTAAAACCACCCACCTGTGTCCTTGTTCCTATGTCCTGCAGTGTTCCTTTTAGATTTACTACTAACAAACAAATATTGGCAGAAGAGGTTTGTTCCATAAATCTCCCCTATTCTCTTCCAAGTAGAAAACCTGCCCATTTACCCTGTGTCTCCTGTGGAGAGGGGGAGGGGATGAATACAAATTGTCCTAATGTTATAAAAGGTGGTTGCTGCATTTGTCCCAACTGCAGCAAAGTATCAGCTATGAAGCAATGTACAGGACTGGGACCTTTACGCTTGCTGAGCAGCAGGTCAAGTTGTCACAGCCTGTGCTGCACCTGTTTGGAGGATAAACAGTGTAAAGTTCTTTGAAGAATCTATTGCAACACGAAAAGGTCATGAACACAAATGTTTGGGGAAGCTACTGCCTCTGGGATTATCCCTGAAGTTCTGCAGTGTTGAGAACTGTGTATTTTGAAGTTACTATTTTATTTTAAATCTAATGGGGCATATTTGATTTCATGTAAATGGCTTAGTTCTTGGGTTTCCTTACCACCAGACTGTGAGACTCTTGTTTGCTCAGTATAAAACTTGTCTCCTCTGCCAAAGACTGGAGAGCATGAGACAGATGGGCCGGGGCTCAGCAGTATCATGCAAAAAGTCCCAGTTTCAGTCCTAGAAAACCCTGGAAATTCACTGCTGGTCAGTGCAGACAATATTGAGCTAGGTGGACCTGTGGTCTGTATAAGGCAATGGTCAGCATAAGGCAACTGTCTATGTATCTAGATCCTTTGGGCTTTATTTTGTACAAGTGCATCATTCAAGTAAATTATAGAATCCTAGTTGCTTTTGAATTATGGTGCTGGAGGAGACTCTTGAGAGTCCCATGGACAGCAAGAAGAACAAACCTATCCATTCTTAAGGAAATCAGCCCTGAGTGCTCACTGGAAGGACAAATCGTGAAGCTGAGGCTCCAATACTTTGGCCACCTCATGAGAAGAGAAGACTCCCTGGAAAAGACCCTGATGTTGGGAAAGATGGAGGGCACAAGGAGAAGGGGACGACAGAGGATGAGATGGTTGGACAGTGTTCTTGAAGCTACTAGCATGAGTTTGACCAAATTGCGGGAGACAGTGGAAGACAGAAGTGTCTGGTGTGCTCTGGTCCATCGGGTCACGAAGAGTAGGACACAACTAAATGACTAAACAACAACAACAAAGTTGCTTTGCAATCCATGGTTTACTAAAATATAAAAATATATTTTTGTCCCATTTTCATAGAAACTATGTATGTGCTTAACATAAATAGGCAGAAGTGTTAACATATCAACATCAGACCAACAGCCCATCTGGTTCTACATTATGTTTCTGCAATGGCTAATGAGATGCCTATGGAAACAAACAGACCATGAACTTCTGCCATTTGTGCTCCAAAGTAATATTGCCTCCAATACTGGAGATAGCCATCCTGGATAATAGCCTAATAATAATTATGGTGATGATAATAATATATTATTTATACCCCACCCATCTGGCTGGGTTTCACCAGCCACTCTGGGCGGCTTCCAACTGAATATTAAAAACAACACAGCATCAGACATTAAAAACTTCCCTAAACAGGGCTGCTTTCAGTTGTCTTTTAAAAGTAAAATAGTTGTTTATTGCTTTGACATCTGCTGGGAGGGCATTCCACAGGGCAGGTGCCACTGACTAGTAGTATTATTCTTCCATAAATTTGCCTAAACTTTTAAAGCTGCCCAAGTTGGGGGGGGGGTCATTATTGCATCCTGTGGTGGTGAACATCATTGCTGAACTATGCACTGGATGGGAAAGGACTTCCTTTTGCTCATATTGAATCTCCCAGTATTTGACCCCTAAGTGCTAGTATTATAAAAGAGGGAGAAAAGGCTTCTCCCTTTACATTCAGACCATGGTGGTGGCAAGCACAACCACCCTACCTTACATCTCCATTGCTTTAGGCAATTTCTTCCCAGTCCAGTTTTGATACAGGAAGTGACCAGAGCTGAGAGACAATTGCTCTTCATCCTGGAGAAGAGTGACTAGTGGGGTGCCACAGGGTTCTGTCTTGGGCCCGGTCTTATTCAACATCTTTATCAACGACTTGGATGATGGACTCAAGGGCATCCTGATCAAATTTGCAGATGACACCAAACTGGGAGGGGTGGCTAACACCCCAGAGGACAGGATCACACTTCAAAACGACCTTGGCAGATTAGAGAACTGGGCCAAAACAAACAAGATGAATTTTAACAGGGAGAAATGTAAAGTATTGCACTTGGGCAAAAAAAAATGAGAGGCACAAATACAAGATGGGTGACACCTGGCTTGAGAGCAGTACATGTGAAAAGGATCTAGGAGTCTTGGTTGACCACAAACTTGACATGAGTCAACAGTGTGAGGCGGCAGCTAAAAAAGCCAATGCAATTCTGGGCTGCATCAATAGGAGTATAGCATCTAGATCAAGGGAAGTAATAGTGCCACTGTATTCTGCTCTGGTCAGACCTCACCTGGAGTACTGTGTCCAGTTCTGGGCACCACAGTTCAAGAAGGACACTGACAAACTGGAACGTGTCCAGAGGAGGGCAACCAAAATGGTCAAAGGCCTGGAAACGATGCCTTATGAGGAACGGCTAAGGGAGCTGGGCATGTTTAGCCTGGTGAAGAGGAGGTTAAGGGGTGATATGATAGCCATGTTCAAATATATAAAAGGATGTCACATAGGAGGGAGAAAGGTTGTTTTCTGCTGCTCCAGAGAAGCGGACACGGAGCAATGGCTCCAAACTACAAGAAAGAAGATTCCACCTAAACATTAGGAAGAACTTCCTGACAGTAAGAGCTGTTCGACAGTGGAATTTGTTGCCAAGGAGTGTGGTGGAGTCTCCTTCTTTGGTGGTCTTTAAGCAGAGGCTTGACAACCATATGTCAGGAGTGCTCAGATGGTGTTTCCTGCTTGGCAGGGGGTTGGACTTGATGGCCCTTGTGGTCTCTTCCAACTCTATGATTCTATGATTCTATGCTCAAAGTGATGGAGCACAGAGAGAGAGAGAGAGAGAGAGAGAGAGAGAGAGAGAGAGAGGTATGAATGGGTCAGTTTTGCTTCACTCTTCTCCTGCCCATGCTACTATATGGATCAGAGCAGATACCTAGATAAACTACATGTGGTTAACCCCACTTGCCTAGTTTGCCTCTAAGAAACCAATTCTGTGTGCATGTGGCAGTAGGTCACACTGAACAGAGAGGATCTTACTTCTGAATAAGCATGCATGGGATCACATTGCACATGACTTACTGCTTAGAAGGGGCAACGATACAGAATTTTCCACCAAGGTCAAGTCAAAGAGGCAGACTGGCAGTGCAATTCTTATACATGCCTATTCAAAAGTAAGCCCTGCTGAGTTCTGTGGGATTTACTCTCAGGTAAGTGTGTGCAGAATTGCAGCCCGAACGCATAGACCGCAGTAATAAACTCAAACACTGTAATCCAGGAGCCATTTCAGACCTGTGCACTTAGTCTGGTTCCTTGGCTGCTGCAAACAAGGACAATTAAATCTTCTTCTTTTTTTAATTTTCTAGACTGTTACGTACACACTTATTTTTCCTTTCCTAGCCTGCTAAGTTGCACATGTGCGTAATATTTGGCCGAATGGCTGTGTGGCCTGCTCTGGGCAGCCTTTAAGAGCTAGCATGTGTTCATCCTCCCTTCCTCGGCTCCTTTGGCAATTGTTCCTGAAATCTGATTCCTGACGCCATGGGGATGACCTTTGGTCCACTTCCCAGCGTTCACCTGCAGTCAGATAGGTCCCTCCTAAGCTCCTTATGGAGGAAGTGGCTGCTTCAGAGCCAGTCTACTGATGAGTGTAACAGACAAAGGTTTAAGGTCTCGTAAGCTTGTGCCAGGCGAGTTTCTCTGCTTATGTGCGTATGCACTCACAGACTTCAGAAAAGTGCAATGGGAGATGTGATGACAATAAAAGGTAAGAAGAACAGCTTTATTGTCTGCCTTGCTAAGATTGATTCCAGCACTTCGTCTCCCTGTAAACACAGAGTTATTAGGAATGGAAACTTCGCGTAACTCCTCGAAGCTGACTTTCAGCCAGAACTGTGGCATGTTGCAACAACTGCCTTAAAAGGCTGCACATTTAATGAGGAAAGTACCACAGGAAGAAGATTCTCTCTGTGTGCGTACACCTAGGAACTAGATTCACTTGAGCCAATTAAGAAAGTTTATTAACATTCCCACCCTCCCTCCAGGCTTCCTAAGTAGTTCAAAACCTGATTTGTTTGCTTTTAAAAGAGATGCATAATTAAGTGCTTGATGACGAATGGAGAAGCTTCAGCCTGCTTGGAATGTTTGAAACTCAATATTGTGGCAGTGCGCTGTTAACACTGTTGCTAAGGCTTTAAAACTAGGTTCAGAAACTTAGCCTTTGGAGGAACTTGCAGGGGCGAAGTCTTACGTAATATGAACATAATGCCCAATTTGAACAGCATCTGCTACAGTCCACAAGTAGATTTTTATTGACGTGCTTCTCACTCTTTGGCTCTGAGAGTCTTTTTATATAGCAGATGAGAATATCTCATTTCATTAGCTCTTGATCAGCTGAGGCCAGGGTAAAATTAATACTTTGGCTAGTTGGAGTTGCTTGTGTTTACTTTATCTTTGTACTCTAAAAAAAACTAAACAGAAGACACTCTCATCATTCTTGCACCAAAAAGGAGGCTATTATCTAAAGGGGGAAATAGCACACTGTGTCAAGTTGTTCTTCTTCTTTTATGACACGAGATCATATATGTTTCTTGTTACTGCACTATAAATAAGAAAGGGCCTTTAAATCTTGCTGAAAATTGATGTTGAAGAAAGCACTCCCTGTAACTGGGATTGGGAACCTGTGGCTCTCCAGATTTTGTTGGAATCCAACTCCCATCAACCCCAGCCAGCAAAGCCAGTGCTCAAGGATGACTGGAGCTGTCATCTCACAACATCTGGTGGGCGATCTCTGCCTTGTGGAATTAGCCTTGTTCCTAGCAAACCCAGAAAGTCACTCTTTGGAGACGGACATCTATGATCTTCTTTTTAGTAGAATGTTATAATTTACCATTATTTTAATTAAACCAGGAAAAGAAGAGAATTGTGTTTTTAACTGTTTCCAGAGAGATAGTCTTGCAGCAAATAAAGCAGAGAATCTTGTGGTAACTTATAGACTAACAAATTTACCCTTCTAAATGCAAATGTATTACATATTTGTTAGTCTTTAAGGTGCCATAAGGCTCTTTCAGAGGGTGTTCAACATGTTATCATGTACCTGGCAACAAGTCATCTGTACCTGTGTTCAGAGTCTACACATAATGATTTTTTAAAAGTACCATGTGCAGCTGTTCCCTGAGAAAAGAGGCATTCTGCTCACATGTTGATATGTCCTTGCATGCTCTCCATACGGCTTTAACTTTGTGCGTTTTCCTTAAGTACATGCACAGATGTACCTACTGCCTGACACTCTCAAGATACTGTCTGTCTTCACTTTATTTTAAGTGTGTGTAAAATTGCAGTGTTGTGTTTTGCCTCTCTATTGTGGGGTGTTTCTTTTTAAGTTCTATTTTGCTCTCTCCCTCTGTTAGGAATAGTGATACATTTGCTGACCACAAGGAAATTTGCTGGGCTGGAAAAAGAGATAAGGATACCCTCTAGGGGCCGGCTCAGAGCATCATACGTAGCTTGAGAACAGTTCTTCAATTTTCCCCTGCTACAGTTTATTTTTCTTTACGCATTTTTATAGCTCAACTGTTTCCCACTAGTCAGAGGGAAATTAGGAGGGGGAAATGCTGATAGTACATTTAAGTATTATTATTTTTTTAGAAGCAACTTTGCATTAAAACTGCCTTAAGTATTAATTCTAAAATATCTGCTTGCTCTTTAAGTGAACATGCATCTCTCTCATCTACCTTCTAGGATATTCCTCCAGTTCCTGTTCCTGTTCCTGTGCCAGTTCCAGTTCCAGAACCAGTTCAGCCACCCAGCAATGAGAGAGCAGTAAAAAAGAAAAGGCAGAGGAAAAAGAACAGAGACAGATACGTTGAACAAGTCACCTTGGATACCTCGCCTTTAGATGCTGATGTTCCGTTACCACTGCCAGATAGTGCGACTTCCTTAACTGCAGCAGATACGAGGTAGGCAAAGGGTGCTTTTTACTGTACTGTATTTGGCTTGCGACAGAATGCAACTGATGAAGTAGGCTGTTGCCCAAGAAAACTTCCACTCCAGCAACCCAGTTAGCATTGCAAACCAAACGTCACTTAATACTCCACTAACCACCTTCTGACATTGTCTGCTAGCATACTTACAAGGCAGATATTTACCATACTATTTTTAATGCATGATTACGTTGAAGTGGGAATTTGGATCCACTTTAGTGATGGAGAGTATAGAACCAGGAGGTGGTTCTTGTGGGTGATTTTTATTATTTGCATTTCCCACAGGCGGTATACAACATCATTAAAGTACAGTCATCACAAGCAGTAATTAAAACCTCTAAAAGCAGCATATAGAAAAGCAGAAACATAGCTTAACACAAGCAACTATACTAACATTGCCAAATCCCTTTCCTGTTCCGAAAGTCTGGGTAAACAAAGTATGTATTTAACTGATGCATGAAAATCATCAAGGTGGGGTATGAGGATATGATGGCCTTGACTATGAGGCTGCCCGATTGGCAGTGAGTGAAGCTTGCATATTCTGCAATACACACCGTATTTTTCGCTCTATAAGACGCACCAGACCACAAGACACACCTAGTTTTTGGAGGAGGAAAACAAGAAAAAAAAATATTCTGAATATCAGAAGCCAGAACAGCAAGAGGGATCTCTGCACAGTGAAAACAGCAATCCCTCTTGCTGTTCTGGCTTCTGGGATAGCTGCGCAGCCTGCATTCGCTCCATAAGACACACACACACATTTCCCCTTACTTTTTAGGAGGGAAAAAGTGAGTCTTATAGAGCAAAAAATACGGTAACTTGCTTGCTGCATTCTTTCTTTGGCATTCTTTCAGGTAGGAGGCTTGAGAAGGAAAGTGGAAGACTAGCAGTGTCAAGCAATGTTTTACTGCCAACTTGATGTTGCATTATGTGAATGCATTTAGTAGCCATAGAAGGACCCAATTAAGACTGGGACCATGGTACATGGGAAGGGTCTATTAACCCTTTGCTCCCTCCAAAATTAAACCTTCTCTTTTCCCTTGGAGGGAAGCATGGCAGCTTATCCCATTGAGGAAATAATTGTTTGGGAATGCTTTTTTAGAAGGGATCTCTAGAAGGAGAATTGTTAAGCACTTCCCTACATGCTGTAGTCCTGTTCTCTCACAAACACACATCTTCAGCTGTTACTTTAAAAGTAAAAATAAGATAATTTTTTTAAAAAAATATGCATGTGATGCAACGTCTGGTTTGGTCCTTAGGGCACCCACTCACTCCTGCCAGGAGCTGTTGTCAGTGAAGTATTGTAGAAGTAAATTTGAACTGGGTTTCGCATTTGTTGGTCTTGCTAGAGTTAACTTCAGAAATATAATTGTGTTGATACATGCATGTGTAAGAACTTAATGAGGAATTTCTGAGTGCAATTTGCGGCATGCTGGTCTGATTTTCTAATTTTAAGGTTGCCTTCTGAAAAATGTATGAGTGTGTGTGTGTGTTTCTCTTTTCCCAACCCTTTTTCTGACAGAGGGAGTGGCCCTTTAGTGTCTGACTGGAAGGAAAGGGAGCCCTACCAATCGCTTCTCCCAAACCTTCTTTTTGCTGGGCTGGATGTAAATGAAGACTTAAGGCCCCCGACCCCAGTCATCAGCAGGTACAAAATATGCCTTGTGAACAACTACCAAGTGTGGGGCTCTTAGAGCTAGCATGAGGAAACACGCTTGTTTGTTCCATCTATACGTGGAGTCTTGCATTAATTGCCTGCTTGCAACCCCTAAGAAAGAACAGCCGTTGGTAAATAAGGTTATTCAGGCTTTCCAAAAGATCACATTATAGTGTTTCAGGCTGCTTATGGGATTTGTATTCTGAATGCCAGAGCATGGCTTGGGTTCTGCTTGTTTCTATAACCTGGCTGTTTTAAATCCTTGATTATATTTCATATCTCTAATTTTGGAGCAATAAAGGCAAAAGACATTGTTGAACAAATACAGAGACTTCAACTTGAGATTCCAGCTTTCATGCCTCTGTGATGGTGCCAAATTTTGCCTTCCAGTCCTCTGCAAAGGAGGCTTCGATTTCCTTGACTCATGATTTGGGCACTTTAGAATTTTGGTAGGCATGGGGCAGGCCCAGCCCACTGATGAAGAAGGGTGAGGTGAAATCTCGCAAGGTCTCATGGAGTGCATGAGATCTCACAAGACTTTGGTGAGATCTTGCTGGAAACAGGAGCCAACGTGGATTAAGAGAGGTGCAGTTCCAGTGGCAGGGCAGCAGTGAGCCGGCAGGGGGGCAGGGAAAGAATCTGGAATGTTCCATTTTGTACCTCAAGCAGCGAAAAGGGATGCACCTCATCTGGTGTGGGACTGAGCTTACCTTGTCACTGTGACATGGCTAAGGGTAGTGTGTATTTCTTCCTTTCTTTTAAACCTTCCTCCAGCACTCTGTCTCCCTGGCTACCTGCACTGCCTTATCTGGGGGTGGGGGAGGGATAATGGAAGGAATTATTTAAATAATTAAAAAAATATATATCCTACTTTATATCCTCTTTACATTATGAGTACCAGGGGAGGTTTCAGACCACTGGTGTCATGAAAGCAAGGTCAGTTGCAAACAGCTCTTGCCAGCCTCAGAAGTAAAGTGACCATGGCAGAAAACCTCAACCATGCCTATGAGAGTTTTACCAAAATTTCTCTCCCCTTTGATAGTTTTTGAATGTAACTTATTTTCTCATTCGTTGATGGACAAGGGTACAATAATGCGGGAGAAATTTTCGACACAAAGCCAAATATCAAACAATTGTGGGAAAACATTCCACTTAGATATTAACATAAGAGCATTTCTTTTGCTGCCCCTTTGGGTGTGAGCACCAAGATTGGATTTCTGTGCAGATAATTCATATCTGTCATGATAAATAAATGGGTCCCAGATGCAGTGCCCCCTCCCACTAGTCTGAAACCTACAATTTTACCCAGCTGTCAAATGCACATAGGAAAGCAAAGTGTACTTCACATTTAGATGACACTGTGAATTCACCATGGGGTGCGCACGAGTTCCCACTGCTCCAATATGTTCAGCCCATAAACTGAATGTTCTGCAGAGACTCTAAGAGGTGAGTTAAAGGAAGTATCCCGGAAAATATGACTTTTCTCAGCACTGCAGCACTCTGATAAGCAAATCCACACAGGGTGAAATTCAACTCTTTCCTGAAATTCTTTGGTGTGTAGAGGATGTGGCAAGGAAATCCTATTTTTTAAAGGCTCACAATTCCCCCCTTATTACATTAATTGCACACATAGAAAGGGGCAGTGAGCCCATGCTGCTGACTTCATCTCCCAAATCACTTGGCTTCCCAGACCTGTTCCCCAATAGCAACACATTGACTGTGAACACACGATAAGGGGGAGCCTACATATGAAGACCCCTGTGGGAGCTGGAACCCTGAGCATGCAGGATTCCAGCTCCTGTGGCTGTCTGCATGTATAGACTTGCCCTTCTCAGATGCCCAGCCTCAACCTGGGAACACCGTTGGAATACCCCCATTTTGCTGTTACTGATGGTAGAGTATGAATGGCAGAGCAGAATGGGTGGTGGTGGAGATTTCTGCACCTGCAACAGAGACACCTTGCTCTACCTGCAGCCCTTCCTTCCCATGCATTGAAACGGACATCCTCTCTATCCAATGACCCCTGGATGCCCATTGAAAGAAAACAGCCATTGAATCCAACCCAAATCAGTCTTGCATATAACTTCTCTCAATGCTATGCAATATTTAAACAAATAATGGTTTAGATCCTAAGCTCTTTCTTTGTGATTGGAAGGGGAGTGTTCTACTGATGGAAGGACACATTCCATGTATGTTTGCAGGGGTAGAGTAATGCACTTGTCCCAGCTTACCCAGATGATGTGTTTACCTGAAAAGAGCTCACCAGGCCAAGCAACATGCACAGAATTGTGGTTTCTCTTATAATAGTAGGTTTGGTAATGACACACTGCTAGGGATCGATTTCCATTGGTTTCAAGTCCATGTTAATTTGGCGGAGAATAAAACATTTGGATCAACCAATGAAGGGTAAAGTTCTCATCTGCAATCTTTCACACTATTCATAAACCTGATAAGTGTATCCAGTACAAGTACTGGTATCGTCTAATGCAACTTCAGCAACACCTTTAAGTTCTGCTAGTTTAATTTGTATGAAGGTAACCAGCAGGAAAGACTGAATTTAAATAAAGTATAAAAGGGGGACTTTTGTATTGTTAAATGTGCTGTAATTAATGCATAGTGGTAAACCACTTAGCACATAGAATCCCCCCTTCCCCCTCCCCAATCTGCTTTGGTAAGTGAGTCTGCTAATCTAGCTCTACCAAATTGCTATTAGCATGCGGCCAGACAGGTCATGAACTTGTAATTCTACATTCAGGAAAATGCTCCCACTAATGTGATCCTAATGTGCTTGGAGCTGTTGGATCTTATATGATGTAGGTGTGTGCAATTAGCAGCATAAATGTAGTGTGGCCCATCAATATATATATATATATATAGAGAGAGAGAGAGAGTGTCTTGTATGCATCCCAGCTTGAAACACATTTATTTGGAAGTAAGCCCCACTGATTAGGATCAGAGACTTAGAAAGATTTGCAGTTAACAACATGAACTCTATTAGGACTTGTCACTTGCTTTATGTCTACTGGAGTCTTGTTCTTATATACCTATTGTTGAGCTTTTCACCCATAGCTTTTTCTTTGAAGCTGTGAAGCATTATTTGAAAGGCTATTATGCTATCAAAATTGAAAACCATACTGTCTCCCCACACTTGTTTAATTTGTGATACATGAACCCTCAGAAAGAAAGGAATTGTAGAGTTGGAAGGGACCCCAAGGCAAGGGAAGGGCCAACTCTTTTCTAGGTACTTTATAAAATTTCTAATGCATGGTCCTCTTTGCTAGGGGCTAGAAACATATTGCGACATCTTGTTTGTTGATCACCACTTGTGCAATATAAACAAGGAAAGTACCCATCAGTGTCACATTGGCATAGGTGGAGTGAAAGAGATAGAAAACAGTCCCTGTGGCTTTGCTTCTTCCTTAGTAGAACTACAGTTGGGGTTTGGTTACCACCAAATCTGGTGCAGCTGGGCCAGTCCTGAGCAAATGCCCCGGCATAGTAATGGGCTGGACACAAGCCAACAAACTGAAGCTGACAAGATGGAAGTCTGTGGGTTGGAGGCTTCTGGACCTAGGACATAGCAGCTTTTTTTGTTCTGGATAGGGCTGCCCTCCTCCTTAAGGAACAGTTGCATAGTCTGGAGACGCTTTTTCAACCACCAGTCTCACTGGAAGCTCACTGGAAAACCTCTTTTGGCTAGTACACTGGCTGTGGCTGGTATTGGGCAGAGACAGATTGTGCTAGTAACCTCAAGACTGAACTACTGTAATGCACTTTGTGTGGAGCTGCCCTTATGGTTGGTCCAGAAGCTGAAGTTTGTGCAAAACCCAGCAGTTTGACTGGTAACAGGGGCAGCCTGCCATGACCATGTAATATACCTGCTGAAAGAGTAGCACTGGCTGCCAATTTGCTACCAGGCCACGTTTAAGATTTTGTTGGTTTATAAAGCCATAAACCATTTGGGACCAGGTTATCTGAAGAAACACCTTTGCTCATGTAGACCTGCTCAGCTATTATGATCTTAGGATGAGGCCTTTCTGTTTGTGCGATAGCCTGCCAAAACAGGTTTGGTGACAAACAGGTGGGGGGAGGAGCACACTTTTCTATGGAAGTTTCCAGTCTGTGGAGCCACTTTCCCCTTGATATATGCAGGCACTAACTCTTTTCAGTGCTCAGTACTGTCAGGGACAAGCAGGGGGTCCAAAGAGTGGGCAGAAGAGGCAGGGGGCAGGAGGATGGTCCATCAAAGGGGGCCAGTGATTTGTGTGGTTCTGTGCCACCCATGAGACAGGGAGAAGAGGAAGAGTCTGGGCAGTCAGAGATGCAGGAAGAGGTGGGGGAAGAGCTGCAGGAAAGCACGGAAGTGGAAGAGATAGTCCCAGAGAGAGTCAGATCATTAGAATTTCTTCTCCCCTCCCCCACTGCCTCCAAGGACAGGTGGAGGGGCTTAAAGTGACTGGAGCAGCTGGAGCTGCCACCCAGGAGAAGTCATTGGCTGCTTGAGCACACTATGTCAGAAGAATGGTACTGATGGAGGCATGGCCGCACTGTCGCTCCAACTGATTGGGTCAGAGCACAGTTCTGAAGAATCCTAAGCATATTTCCTCCAAAGTAAGGTCGTCCGAGGTTCACTGGGTCTTACTCTATAGAAAGTTGGTTTCAGACTGTAGCCTTAATTTAGGGAAATACAGAGTCCCACTAGCAGAAGCCCGTACAAGGGCATCCACTAAGCAACGGTGCTTTCCCCCTCCCTCTGCACTCCCCCCCCCCCAATGACTTGGGGTGTGTGGAAAAACCCCAGAACAGTACACAGGGGGGATCGTTCTGTCTGGCAAACTGAAATGCTTACATTGATGGAACAGTTGCCACACTGCTACATTGAATTTCTCCCAGAAATGTTCAACAACAAGAAGATATATAGCTAGATTAACCTTGAACCTCGTAACCTTTCAAACCTGAGAAAAAATATTGCCATTCCATACTGCAGTTTCCCTTCTGAAATTCAACCCTGTTCTGATGAGTTTTCCATGTCCTCCATTCGTCTTAGGATTTATTTTATGCCTCTTATGAAGCAACGGAAGAGAAGCAGCATGCATCTATAAAATGACTGAAAAAGATCTGTAGAAAGTTAACCCACATATCTAATGTGACAGACGGCAGGAAATGCTGTAGGAGTATATTTCCATGTAACTATTCCCTCAGAATTATTCTTGAAGTTGATGTCTCTTGTCTCTTGCCTCGTGAAAGCAGACAGCCCAGCTTTTCAGTGCATGCGCCTGCATGGCTTTGAAACCTCTGTGGTGTGAGTCTTTCTTTTTCATGTGTGTTGCACTCCATTGCCAATTCTGAAATGAATATAAACATTTCCATTGTTGGCAGCCTTAGTAACGAAGGCCTCCATAGCAATGTTGCTGAAGAATCTCCCACCACAAGCGCACTTGTAATGCCACCAGATGTGACAGCAGTGGGGAACGTCCTGCACGAACGAGGAGCGCAAGCCATGTCTGATATGTTGGATCAGGCCAAGGAAGAAAGAGACAAAAGCCCACCTTTGGTGGAGCAGCCTAAAGAATACGCTGCAGCAAGTCTTGAAGGAAGCCATGCGGGGTTGCTTGCCCTTGTGTCATGCCCAACCTCTGTGAATGACCAAGACATAAGCAGTGTTCCTGCTGTATCTCTGGACAGTTGCTCCGATACAGAGCACCCCGCTATCCCTCTTCCACTAAAGGATGAGCGAGATCCAGGTAATGCTGGTTTGGAACTGACTCCTTTGCCAGATGTTGGCTGGATTCCAGGAGCTGGAACTGCACCAGCCACCTCAACTGAATTAGACCCATTACAGCAGAGCGAACAGACGGGTGGCAAGAGAGAGGCACATGTCATCCCATTACCCAAGAGGGAAGCAGAGGGAGACGACTGTAACATTCAAGAGACCAGCCAAGAGACAGGAGTTTTGGAAGTGGGTCACAATGAGCAGGTTGTGGCAAAACCAGATGGACAGAATGCAGATGGTGCAGACAGCCTGACAGTGGAAAAGGAGACCTTAATCCCAAATTATCACACAACAGGAGGTTTGCACGTTGAAAAATATGGAGCAGTTGTTGATGGACTGAGTTCTGATGAGTTCAGTGCTGCCATTTGTGAATGTAGCAGCGATGCAGCAATAAGCAGAGGAGAGGAGCCCCACCAAGTTTTCCCCAAGAACGAGAAGGAGCAATCTGAGGCTGGTCCTGCAATGCCCAGCTTGTCATTTAATGCTTCAGATCTGCCCCTGACAAACATGATAGGAGAAAAGGACAAGAGCTCTCCATCTGAAAAGGAATGCCCCGATCAAGCCCAAAGTCTTGAAACCCAAACCCTACTTGTTACCAAAAGTGAAAGTTGTGTTGTGGATTTGTTGGTTGCCTCTGAGCCTTCCAGCGGGTCCCCTTTGTGTGAGGAAAGTGAAAAGCAAAAAGAAAGCCCTGTGTCTGAGAAGAGATCAGAGCCAGCCAGCAGCAATGATACCTTACTAACTGAATGTGGAGGAAACATTGCTGTGGTTGACCCAGAAAAGCTTCTGTGTTTGATGAAGGAAGATTCTGCGGTAGATAAAGGGCTGTCACTGGGGGGAAGTGCACAAGACTTCACCAGTGAGATGGAGCTTCTACAGCTCATTAAAAAAGAAAACATAGTATCTGAGGAAAACAAAGAGCTCTCTTTGGGAGAGGGTGGAAGTCAGGAGAGGCCAGTTTTAACTAGTCCGATTGCAGGTGAAGAGGCAGTCTGTTCTCAAGGGACGCTGCTCTCCTTTGATACTGACAAAAGACGAGACAACCCTGATGCTAACTGGAATGATTACTGGAGCTCTCTAGAAAATAGTTTCAGAAATGATGCCAGTGGTGACACATCAGAGAAGGATTTCAGTTCAGAAAATAGTTTGAATGCACCCGAAGATCATTTGCCAGAACTGAGTCAGGGTTCAGAGAGAGAGAAAACAGACACATGCGACAAAGAGGATAAAAGCCTTCTGTCTGTTGAAGCACCAAGTTTACAAGGGGGAAATTGCTCACAGAGCTGTGATCTTTTAAACCCTAGTGCAGAAGACCTGCCGCTCAGCTTCCCTGCCTGTGAAATGGCAGAGGAAGTTTGTTTAGAAGAGGCACATGGTTCACTGCTGCTGTGGTCTGAGGACAATGATGTTATGCAAAATAAGCAAGAGGGATCCTGGGAGGGCACGCTTGCTGAAAGAAGTGTGTGGGAGCTGGAAGGCATCTCTACGCATGACGTAACATCTGAGGGCAATGCAACATTGGCAGAAAAAACACCAGTTCCTGAAGCAGAGCTGGCAATTCTGGACATAAATGAATGGGCACCTATTGCTGAATGTGTTGCATTAGGAAAAGCAGGAAACCAGGAGGACACATCCCATTCTGAAAACAAAAAAACCAGCCAGATAGGTGGCAGTGATGCTGACTGTGTACCTGTGATTGTTGCTGAGCAAAGCAGTACTGCAGATGAGAAAGAGGAGAATGAAAACAGGCATGAGGAATACAAAACAGAAATGAAAAGTCAGGCAACCGATACCGTTTTGGCACAGAAACTCGAAAGCAACTTTGCCTCCCCGCAGCAAGAGCAGCAGGAACAAGTGACTGAAGCCAATGACCAAAGTATGAAAAAGGATTATTCTGGCAGCTCAGGGGTTGTGGAGATTGATTGCCAGCAGCAGACACTGGGGAACTTACATGATGGCAGCATATGGGAGCCTAATTATCCACTAAATAGCAGTGAGGGTGAAGCATCTCTAGAAGCTCTTCCCAGCAAGGTTATGGATGTGGAACAAGTGGAGGATGTTTTGATCCCATCTCCACAAGTGGACCTGAAAGACAGCTCACAGTCCCTTCCCTCTTTCTGCAGTGATCAACAGCATAGTTTGAATGCAGAACTCCAAAACTTGGATTGCAACAACCTTAAAACCGTGGCAGGTCCCGAGGAACAAAAGACCAGGGAAACATCTGAGAGAGAGCATTCACTGGAGTTAAATGCATCCAGCAGCTTTCAGGGACTGTGTGAAAGTGAAATGAAAGTATTTATAGACATTCTGCACAAACCCCAAACAATAGTTTGCGGGCTGGAGATGAAAAATGATTCCACAGCTGTCACAGATGAAAACGCACCTTTGCCAAGTATTTCTGAATCCATGAGAGATATTGTGCAAGGCGGCAACTTGAAAACTCTAATAAACCCACATGTGGAGGAAAGTTGCCTTAACAAAGAAGTAGCAAGCAAATCTACGCAAGAACTCCCTAATTTGAATTCTTTGATTTCAGACAGTCTTCATGAAGGAGCAGATCCCAACGACATGATAAATGAGCAGTTGGGTGGTTTATGTGGGCTGAAAGACAGCACAGGTAAAAACAACACAGGTGTTTCAGAATGTATCCCAGGGGTGCAGGAAACTGTCACTGCTGATGCTGAACAGCCACAGACTTTGCTAGTGGATTTTAAAATACCAAGTGCAGAGGATGCTTCTGAGAGCAACAGGACTGATCTTGCCCTGCCGTCTAAAGTTACAGAGTTGGCAGAAAAAGGCTCAGAGGCAGAAGAAATAAAAGAGAACTTTAATTTATTAGATGGAATTACCATGAAAGATGAACTTGTAAAAAAAAGAAATGACGAACAGGACTTAACTTTCATGGCTGCTGAAAAAGCAGGAACAAAGGAATATCCTCCTATAACTCCTGAGCTCACAGAAATTGCTTCCATCAATACAGACAGTACTCAAAAGGCTGACTTTTTGCTGGCTGGCTCTCAAGCAGATTTAACAGCTCTGCCGGCATTTTCAAGTGACTGGGACACCAGAGTGAGCCAACAGCCTACGAACTGCATGCATCATGGTATTGTGAATGAATTACAAAAAGAACTTACAGAATGCCAGAAGCTGTTAGGGTCCAGTCCTGATTTGCAGGTCGCAGCAGCAGCTACAGCCTTACACTTAGATGGTACTTCAGTAGACAACAGAACAACAGATTCAAAAAGGCCTAAAGTAGTACACTCAGACAATATTCTCACAGGGACAGCCCCAGGAAAAGACTCTGTGATTCCCAACCCAAGTTTCTTTTCTGAAGAGTGTGCCTTAACTTTACAGGACCCTGCTGGGGCCGGGCAGTCCAAAGGAAGTTTGTCATTGTTTAATTTCAAGAAGATGCAGGCCGAGATCTCAGCAATTAAAACAAAAGGAGCAGAATATGATGTCAGCTTCAAAGCCCAGCAGTTTGACAGCTCGGGAGAATCTCTCTTCAGCCTTTCAAGCTTAGAAGAGCGGCTTCTGAGCCTTTCATCTCTCGGTAAGCAAGCAGGCTGTAATGAGGGTGTTGCAACAAATATCACCTGTGTAGATGACAAGCACAATGAGATAGTAGAAAACATAGGAGAAAATGCAGGAAAGAGCGAGTGTGTTTTTGTAGAGAATTTCAGCATCCCCAAGATGGGAACAGAGACTCCCATGCAGCCTGCAGAGACCTCTGAAAAACAGCATGATTCTTCGACTTCCAGGTCCTTCGGCATTGGCTTTTTTGATTTCAGGAAGCATATCAGCAAAATATTTGAAAATACAGTTCACAGTGCTCTGACTGCAGAGCTACCCCACCTTTCAGCTGAAAGCAGTGCCAGTGACAAGGACAGCCCAGCACCTAGAGAAATGCCAGAGTTTAAGCAAGTATTGGAAGAAGGGGATGGAAGCAATAAAAATGGAGAACCAGAGAGTGATCAGAAAACCGAAGGGTGTGTGTTGCCTTTAGAGGCTGGGTTTTCCAACCAAGCTGCTAAAGAGAAGGAAGAACCATTGGCAAGCACTCAGGAATACAGTTTGCCAGATGCCTTTTCAGAAAAGATCCCTATCAATGATTTTGGTTTCAGTGAAGAACCTTTGACAAGTTCCCCAAAGTTTGACAGCAAAATGGAAAGCTCAAGCAGTAGAACGCTGAAGGCAGAGGAAAGTGGATGTGTTAGTGCTGCGAGCAGAGACATTGATAGGAATCAGATGAGTCTGGAAGCAGGGAAGCAGCAACCTGCAGATTCTTGTAACCTGCCTTCTTCTTCTGACAATGACCTGCCTGCAATGATTGCTGCCTCTTCAGAAGTCGTCCCTAAGAGTGATCTTGACAGAACTACCACTGCAAAGGCAGAGGAAGGTAATTTGATTAGTCTGTGTAATGCAGAACCAGGTTTATCTAAAGAAGAGCTAATACATTATGGAAACCAATGCCATGACCCAGTGCCAAGTGAAGACCAGGTAAACCAAGAGAGTGCCACTGATCTACAGAACATGTCAGTATTGTCATCTCTTCTAGATGACCTTTGTGTACAGAAAGAACAAATGGAACAGTCTGGGATGCTGCCTGGTGAAAATCAGAAGGAATCCAGTTGCAACTATCCTTGGGATGGGAATACAGTTGAGGACAAAGCATCTGTGGTGCAGCAGGAGGATGCCATGGACAGTACAAAATGCCTGCAGGTACCAACTGATGCTGAGGAGCCAAAGAAAGGACCAGACACAGCAGCACATGGGCTAATCGATTACTTAAAAAATGAAGTAAATCTTGATGGTGGTTCTTCAGGCGACTGCAAAGCAGAACCCAGTGTGCTTGAGGGGTGTGTGGCAGAAGCAAATGACATCATGTTGAGTACAGCAGAAACAGAAGCACGTCTTTCTGTTGACACCCCTAAAATGGGTATTACCAGCACATCAGTCACTGATATAGGTGACTCGGCTCTGCAATCCAACATATGTGATCAAGGGACCGATGCAAAAAAGCATTCAGAAGCTGTTCAAGTGGTGGAGCAAAATGTGTGTATGGATGCTGCTGAAACTGCCTCTGCAAATCAATGCAGAGAAGAGAATTTAGTAGATGAGAAGCCCCTTCAGGATGTCCAGGAAGAGGGATCAACCACTCCACTCACCGAATCTGAGCGCACCCTCCCTAGAGAATTACCTGTTAAAAGGTACCTATTTTAAATTAAAATTAACCGTAAAAGAGATTTATCTGCATGCTGAACTTGAAGGTAGATTGATTCACTTACTGATTGCATAGAGTTAAGCTGGGTATAGTTTCTATTTTATTTGCAGTCTACTTGGAGAAAAACTGTAATATTATTTTCAGGAAATGTTAGTCTTAGTTAGGGAAAATGCACATTGTTGTTGGGAGTATTGACATAGTCTGGGACCTATCAAAGCTGGAGTTTCAGCAACCCCATCCACTTATTTATTAGCCCAGACATGCTATGATTTCTTAGTTTTCAGCCCCTCCCTAATACCTAAAAATCAGGCAGCCTTGCAGTACTGAGAAGTGTAGACTTGTTTGTAGGTGCCTGCTCTTATATACATGAAAAAGTATAACCTTCAGAGTTTTTTTACTCTGCTGTTGTAAAATATCCTTGAAATACTCAAACTTGTATTCCAAGGTGCTCTAGTATTCTGAAATGCCCCACTGATGTAATGCTTTATTATCAAATAGCACATAACCAGTGTTTCATTTGACTAATCGGGATTTCAGTTGGTATATTGTATTGTTGCAGTCAAAACAGGTGCTCAGATGTGTGGGATTTTTAATCTGAGATTTGCATGTCCAGGATATTTGGGTTGCCTGGTTCTCCCACAGAGGGAGCACCTGGGCCATTAAAAGCTGCAGGCCAGGGAGAAATTCACTGTGCCTCTCTCTGACCCCTCCTCCCAAACTTGGAGGATCAGAAGTGAGGAAGAAGTTTTAGGGTTGCATCTTATTATTCATTCTTGGAGTACATTTTTTTTTTGGGGGGGGGGGGTTAATTGATTTAAGTTAGTCACTGGATACAGTCCTTAACTTTTATCTCCATTCCTAAAGCTATATTTTTATTTTTTTAAATCTAATCCCATTGATAGCCAAAGTGTATATTGCACCAACGATTAACCTTTATTATTAACTTAAGTGTATTTTGTAGGTTAAAAAAATATATGTACTCCAAATTTTAGGATAAGCTTTGTATGAATAATTCTCAAGCCTATGACATGATGGCCTTCCTCTCTTCTAACAGTGTCCCTCCTTTTTCCATAACCTCAGCAATTATCCTGAGCTCTGTCACTCTCTCCTTGCTGTACCTGAGAAGGACGCTGTAGAGCTAGCAGCCAAAGGCACCTCAGATGAGGCAAGAGAAGGCGTCCGAATAGAAAGGTACAGTGAACAGCACTAACTCTTTCAGAGGGTGGTACTGCTCTGTTTAAAGAATTGTTCTTTGCAGGTGCATGTATCAGACACTAAAATGGCATGTTGGTTTCACTGCCACTTTGTAGCACTAGTGATGATAAATTAACAATGTTAAAGGAAATGGAGGGGTTCCTACAGCTTGTAACTGGTACTTATTATTTAAGTCAACATTTAGCAAGGTTTAGCAAGGTTGACTCTCTTTTTTAGTGTTAGGATTCAGCATTGGGTCATGCAGATTATTAATAGGGCGTGTTTTAATGCAACATTGTGTTCCTTCTCCTCCCCTCCTTCCCCACCCAAGTAAGCATAGCAGCTCTTACACATCTGGAATTAAGGCAAGTGTTTCCAGGCTAGATAGTGTGACTTCCAAATGGGTTAACAAAACTTTTGAGAGGAGGGGGAGAAGAGCTTCTTGCACCATTGACAGCTAGCTAGCATACAACATTTTAATAGGGTGAACCTTTCTGCATGATTATATGCTGGTGGGAGATGTCTCACCTTTTGGGTGTCCAGAAGCCATTCCAGAGGGATGTGAGCTTTGCTACCTCTCACTTAAGAATTGCCCTACCTGCAATACTGTTCATGTCGTATTAATATGGTGCATTTGGCAGAGCATATAAACAGTATGAGGCAGGTTGTATAAACAGTAGCCTTAGCTGTTGTCACATACGTGGGGTGTGTGTGGCTTTTTCCAGTTGGGCTTGTAATAAACAGCTGCTTAGTAAGCATGTATGGCATACATGGAATATACTATATAGCTGCTTCAAAAACAAATTGCCCTTTGTGCTTCTACTTTTTAGAGGAGAAGCTGTGACATTTCATAAGGGTAATATCTGGAGGCTTTGGAGAAATTCTGAGATTTATGAAAAATGATGCATTAGGAAAAATTATGCAGGTTGAAGCTTTTGACTGCCTCAAAATGCCTAGTGCATTGTTCTTTGGCTCCCTGCTTTTCGCTGCTGTAATATATGGTAGATGTATTACATTTCCTTTCTGAATAAGGTACAGCTGGTTTGTGTATCTCATGGGTAGGCAAACTAAGGCCCGGGGGCCGGATCCGGCACAATTGCCTTCCAAATCTGGCCACGGATGGTCCAGGAATCAGCATATTTTTACATGAGTAGAATGTGCCTTTTTATTTAAAATGCATCTGGGTTATTTGTGGGGCCTGCCTGGTGTTTTTACATGAGTAGAATGTGTCCTTTTATTTAAAATGCATCTCTAGGTTATTTGTGGGGCATAGGAATTCGTTCATCCCCCCCCAAAAAAAATATAGTTTGGCCCCCCCACAAGGTCTGAGGGACAGTGAAAAAGGTTGCTGAAGCCTGGTGTATCTGCTCAAGACAGAGAGAATAAAGGGCAGAGTGTGCATCCGTTTTAAAATAATGGGTGGCATACTTGGATACCTGTGGCAAACTGGGCTATATCTTGTGCAGCAGCTGCAATTCATAACTCCATTGCTTCATGCTTGCACATGCATCAAGAATTTGTTATCACCTGTTTTTTCTGTCTGAGTATTTGTCCCATGTGGCAGCAGCTGTTGCTTTTTGCAGATTTTTTTTTAATGTTCCACGCCTATGGATATGTACGTTTTGTATGCTGCAGAGACAGGGATATAGAATGTGAAGCAGAGATTCAAGAATCAAGGACTACCCAAGGCAATTAAGAGGGGAAATTGTCTTTGCCCAGACTTGCTTATTACAGGAATGCACTATTACAGGAGGAAGAGTAGCTGTAGCTAACAGCTTGCCCACTCCTGCTTTTTATAGTGCTCTGTGCAGCCCACTCGTAGGGTTACTTTCACTGAAGTATTATAGGCACCCTAATGTTATGTTGCAATGTTGGCCACAGACCATCCTTGGAACTTCCCTCCTCTTCTTTCTTATTGTTGCTATCCTGTGCCCTCTGTCATTTGGATCCAATGTTTTCCACCTGGTGGTGTTTCAATAGCCATCAGCGGGAGTGTGTTCAGTTTTAGGTATGTGTGGGCAAAAGCTGCCTGTTTTAAAACTTTGGGCAAGTACACTTGGGGCATGCATGAGATTTCTGGTGTGTGACTCATCAGGCCTGCTTAAAACACAGAGCAGCTACTGAGTATTGTTTGCTGGCATAGTATTTCACAAAGCTTGGGACCTGTCCAGGGGAGAAGGAACACCTCTAGAACAAAGAGTTCCTAATGACTCAAGCCAGAGAGGGAGGAAGGGAGGGAGATGCAAACAAGTAATTAGTCTGATTCAGGTGAAAATTACCTTTTTAAGGTTCAAACTTCTGTGTTACTCAGTGTTCTGTCATTCTATCCTCCATAGTGGGTTTTTTTTTTTAAAAAAAAATATAACCCAAATTTGTACCCGAGTGGAAATAAGGCAGACAGGGAGCGGCTGCTTAACTCTTTCGTCTCTGGCATTTTTCCCAGTTCAGATTTACCTGCCCAAGCTGCTTTTTCACATGTCTGGAGAAAGACACAGGAAAGCTTCAGGCACTCCAAGTCTTCTCCCCCCACAGGTGGAAAAGAAAAACAACTTTGGGTGGGTAACTTTAATCTTTAAAAGGGATTGGAATTGAATGGGGTAAACAGCCTCCCTCCATGCGCCCCTTTTACACTCAAATGTAACCTCCCAAGGGTTGGCCTAAGACATTTTGCCGCCTGAGGTGAAGGACAAAATGAAGCCTCTAACCAGGCTGGCAGCTGGACAGTATCCTCTGCTGCACCTGATTTGTGGTAGTGATGGGCAAATCTTTCATTTCCTCAGTCTTAAGTTCAGTTCTCTGCATTTCCACATCAGTTTGTGATTCCCACCCCCCACCCCACAGAAAGAAGCCCTCGTGAAAATTTATCAGCATTTTACTGTGAATTTTTCCAGGTTTGTATGCATGGAAAGTGCTCTTAACTGTTGCAGCTGAAGATGCAGCTATTACACTAACTGTACAATCCTGTACATATCAACTCAAAAGTTGGCATCGGTCTGTCTTGAGACAATGAAGTACACCTTAGAGAGTGAAGTCAAACCGCTGTGGCAAAAAACATGGGCACTGTATATGGAGGTCCTGGGCTGCGCAGACAACAAGAGCAACCCACTCTCAGCTTCGCTGGTGTGCTCCAAAGAAAAGCAGAGCATTGTGTTTGGCTGCAGGAGTTACTGGAAGGAGGCAGACAAGGCGCTATCCAACTGCTTTAGGGACTGCACTCCGGATTTCTGTAGGGTTTACTCCTTAGCCTTTTTTTCTCCTGAAGATGTCTCACAATAGCACAGAGGTTTAATGTCAGTTTCTTCCTTCTCCTAGATGGGCTACCTTCCAGGTTGATGAGCCCCACCTGCCCATTTCCCCCCTCTATGGCCTCTTTGTTGATCATTGGACCCACTCAGAAGTAGGTCCCATTTAATATAATGGGGCAGATTCGGACTGCAATCCTATATTCAGCACCTCAAAGCACATCTCTGTGTTGTTTGGGTGTGTATGTTAAATTAGATTCCTGGCCTTTTAGAGGCCCCCAAAGCAGCAGGTGATGCATCAATGCTGCAGGTATTGTAATAATGCAAGAAGCTTGCTTTACATCTTCATCTTGTAGAAACTCATCTAGAGTCTGCACACTTCCGTTACGTTCGTTCCATTTATAGATCAGTGACGGGCATTATCAGTAGAATACTTTTCAAGTTCAGGGCACTTTTGTGATTAGATGAAGTTTTTGAAATTCACTGCAGTGATAGGTCTGTTAGGCACTCCCTTCCTTCTAGAAATACCACAGCTAATAATAGCTTCCGCAACATGCAGAGAAAAGCTGCCCTAGCTTCTCAAAGGAAACTTTCTAACAAGTGGGTTAGCCTTACAATGAAAGGCAGATTGTCTGTTGACTACAAGTTTTATTTAGGCACATTTACAGGCAAAAGTTTGAGCTAATTTATAAAAAGAGTGCTTGGAACTGGTGGATAGCCCTCCACCAGCTTCCAGTGTGATGGACCTGTATTAGGAACTTGGGTCAGGAACGACTAGTTGGGAATATGATAGGACCAGGATGGACACACTTTAATCCAAGCCAGAGATCTTAACAAGTAAAGAAGCTGAAGCAAAACGAATGAAGCATGGTTGCCTGTCTAGGGAAAAAAAAAGAAAGAAAAGAAAAGAAAAGAAAGAAAAAAAAGAAAAAAAAGGCTGAAGGCAGGAAACCAGTCTTTCAAAGTCTAGGGAAGACAGAAATCAAAATGGGGGTGGGGTAGGGCTGGTTCCCAGGGAGTTGACGTGAACCTAGAATGCATGCCAGAAGCAAGTTAGGAAGAAATGCAAGAAGACTTGTCAGCAACAGCAGCTGGTCAAACAAAGCACAGAGCAAGGGCTCAACAGAAATATTTATTTCCTTGCTTTCATATCCTAGCCTTTCTTCCATCACAGAACTCAAGATACACATGGCTCCCAGGTGGTCACTCATCCAGGAAGTGCAGCTCGAAATTTCTGGATGTAAAATGGTTAACAAGCAAGCAGTAATGTAGAAGCAGGCTAACGCTAGCCATGGGTGCTGGATATCACACCTTAGCTGGGCCCAATGGTCCATCATTGCCTTCAGGGATGGCCGTAGTCTCAACACCAGGCATAGGCAAACTCGGCCCTCCAGATGTTTTGGGACTACAATTCCCATCATCCCTGACCACTGGTCCTGCTAGCTAGGGATCATGGGAGTTGTAGGCCAAAAACATCTGGAGGGCCGAGTTTGCCTATGCCTGCTCTACACCAAATCCAGGAGTTAAGATTTGCATTAGCTGTGCTCTACTGGCCCCTGCCATCTGCTTGGTTTGGGTGGCTATGCAAAGGTTTTATGATACTATGTGGCTTTTGGTGGAATCTTCACTGCAGGCGCAAATGTGAAAGCAGGAGGAGAAAACAAAGGTGAGGACGAAATGCAGTATAATTACAAATGGAGAGGAAGAGAGCTTTCATACTTAGGACCAAATGCTTCTCTAGCAGGGATGAGGAACCTGTGGCTCTCCAGAAGTTGCCGGACTACGGTTAACATCTTCCCTTACCATTTGTCTTGCTGGCTGGAGCTGATGCAACTTTGAGTCCAATAACTTTTGAAGGGTTGTAGGTTCCTAAGCCCTGTTCTTTAGCTTAAATCAAAGCCAAATACTAGCCTGTACCAGGAGGTCATTATACCATACCCCGTGAAGAGCCGATAAAGGGACATATTAGGGGTTATATTGGTTTGAAATATTAGTATATTATAAACAATTGACAATATTTGAATGGAATGCAAAAAAACCACTTCTTGGAGTTTGTCACCAAGCCCAAGAAAAAGGCAGATTGATTACTGATTTTTTTTTTTTTTATTTTTTTTTGTGGGGGATGACGATGACAAATCCTTTCTTCTTGTTCTGGCTGTCTTTCAAGTTGTCTTGAGCCAATTTTTGTTTTCAGCTGGAAACTATGCAAAATGTCATGATTTCATAGCACTCAGTCGATTTTTGGTGGCTTCATGGAACATTTCATTGCTTAGGTTTGTACGGCATTTATATGTCTCAGGGATTCAAAACCCCAGAATCACACTGATGCAAATTGGAACAGAAAGGGAAAGCTCTTAAGAACCCTCAAGACCACGGCTCCTGATATGTGCATGGCTCTAATTTTCAGTCACCACAAATGACTCCCAGGAGTTTTAAATTCATGAGCAGGAAGTGGTTTTAAATATAAGGCTCCACTTCAGTTTTCAGAAATTGTATCGGAAAATTGACATATATGCTCAGCTAAAATTGGAGCTACAGTTGAATATTAAGTCCTTGTAACTCACTGAAATTTATTTCTGGTTAATCATGCATAAGATAGCACTATTTGAGTCATTTTGTTGGCCTACAAAAAGACACCCATAGCTGCTAAGTTGAGGAATGAGGCTAAATAGTATAGTATCAAAAAAAGAAATTAATATTTTCTCAATAACCCAGCACAAAGTGAAAAGGGTAGGTCATGAATATCTAGGGGTGCCCCTCCAGACTGCCACTATGCTGCAGCGGGGATTCAAGCACATAGCAGAAATCTGGGTTTGCATAATTAAATCAGATTAAAGTGAGCTGTCACTCTAGTGCAACAAATGCACTTAAAAACAAACAAGCAGCAGACGTTTTGTCATTTGGTGAATGAATAACAGGAAGATACATAAACCCTCCACAAGCAAATCAGAATGAATGCTCTTTGCTGTGTAACTGTCAGCGTCGTTTGCGACTAGACATAACTGTCCGGGGTCCTTTACCTTTTAACCACTGCAGGCCACTGTAATGCTTAACAGCAGCAAGAGAAACCAAAACAGTGAGGGAAATACTTTGGTAGCCCTGGCCTGCAGTATGCTAGGGTGCCCACCCTTTCAAAGGGGAGGGGCAGCAAGATATCCCTCTAGAGATGAGAGGGGAGGTGTTCCTGTCCCCTCTCAGCTTGGGCCCCCAAAGCAGATGATATAGGTTGGCCCCAAAGGTGCCAGAGCGGCAGGGTTTGGGATCACCCATCACCCAAAGGGTGCCGAAGAGTGTTCACCCAGCCCCTATTTCCCATTCCCAAGCCCAAATTCCCACACAAAGTGACTGAATTTACTTAACAATTACAAACCAAACTGGTATGACTACAGTATGGAACAGGTGAAAAATGTGCTTACAGAGACCAATGTGTGAGTGAGCCCAAAATTCCTACTTGGTTGGCAAAAGTCCATACTACGAACCAGGGTGGGTAAAGTGGGTGCTGGAAACTGTGGAGGTGCAGGCTTATATAGCCTCTACTATGCCCATGCCATGTTTGACTGTACACACAGTGGACCATGCTTCTCCTCCTATCCTCCAAGTTGCAAACATCTGCCTGCCATCCAGCACCTGCAGACCAGGCGGTGAAACTCTGGGCACCAGTAACATCTTAAAAACAGAGTCCTTTAGTCCCTTAAAGATTAACAAATATATTAGGGCATAAATTTCAAGGGCTAGAGCCACTTTGATAGATGAGTCATGTCACAGGAACTATCCGCAAAGTACTCATTTAAGTGCCTATTTGGTTTTCTTGCTGGAAGATAATTTGGGCTTTTTTTCAAGTGCTGTGCAGTACTTGAAGTGCTACAGAAACTTTCAAAACTGGTTTGGCTTCATGGAGGGCAGAAAAATGAACGTGTGTATCATAGCAACTGAGGGCTTCACAATAACTTCTCAGATACTACTACTCAAAGGGGATGCCTGCAAGCCACCCTAGAATCATAGGGGTGATCCTGGGAGCATGAGAAGCTGTGTTCTACTGAGTCAGAGAGCCTTAGTCAGTATTACCTCAGGATTATCTATGCTGACTGTCAAGGTTACAGGGCAGAGGCTTTTCCAAGGCCTACCTGCACAAGCTGGGATTGAACCTGGGATTTCTACATGCAAAGCATGAGTTCTACAAAATGAAGCTCCCACCCTGCTCCAGAAAGCTTAACATATCAGTACAGACTACGTAACATGCTGTAAAGTAGAAATCAAGTGCAGAATGTCCCTTATACCCAAAGATCAAGAATCACAGCATAAAGGCTTCTTGGTGCACACACTGGGATATGGAAGCTTAAAAGTCCTTCAATACACAAGGGTGTTTTATAGAGGAAAATGTCTAGTGAAGAGGAGTCATCATCGCAGACTATAATACAAACAATGCAATGCATTGACAATTCAGATCTTTTCTTTTTGACAGAGCTATTATCTTCCTCAAGGGACTGGAAACACTGTTAGCTAACTTCGCTTTCTATGTAGCTAATCATTAAGAGCTACTTTTCTCCCATGCCAACAAAGTGTTCTCTGTAATCCAACAGATCACTCACTTATCGGTTAAGCCTTTTGCCAAAGTAAGTTGCTTCTGTAAAGTGTATCCTCTTATTTTTCTGTCTTTCAGGTGCCAGCTAACTAGTATATTAAGAATGCATGTGTTATCTAGGCCTAACACTTGAAAAGAAAAGTTTTGCTACACTATTAAACATCTGTTCGTGCCTTCATCTAACCATACCCAATGGTGCTTCTGTCTGCTCTATGGCAGGGCTAGTTCTAGAAGGTGTTTTAGTACAGATGACTGACTCTTTCTTGTCACAGGACATCTGACTGTGTATAGCAATCAAGTACAGAACAGTCAGGTTGTTTCCTCCAGAGCAGAGGTGAACTGTGGCTTTCCATGGGTTTTTGGGGACATGCCAGCAGCACATGCAGGGCCCCAAGTTCCCCATCCCTGCTCTAAAATATCAAAAGAAACTTGGCATAAAACAAAAGTTTTATTCACTTTGCTCTTCTTTCCAGCTCCTAGTGCTTATTGATCTTAGAGGAAGTGAGGGAATCATAGTTTCCAGCAGCAGCAGTAACAGCTTTGCTTTGTTAGGAGTTCTGTTTCTTGTCATACCAGAGTCAGTGTTGATTTTTTTTAGAGCTAGAGACAAGGCAACATACAGCAAAAGGAAGGTTATTCATCCAATCTTCTCTTTTTGATTTTCTGGATTGGGGATGGGGATTGCTCCAGAATACCCTAGGAATACAAGACCAAGCTCTCATATCCACCCTAGATAGAGCATTTGTACTATTTTACTATCTCTTTGACTGTTTCAATTCTGCTATGTTTGTGTAAACTCTATTTCTAAGAGGCAAGCATCCTTAGGAATGGCCCTCATTTTATTCTCAAAATGGTTTTGAGAGGCAAGTTTAAGTGAATGAAGATGACTGGCCCAAAGTCTTCTAGCGAGTTTTAGGCCTGAATGAGGATTTGAAACCAGGCCTCTACAATGCAAGTCTAACTCTCTGCCCACTCTACCCCACAACAGTTTGCTTTCCCTAATGATAGTGACATACATACAAACCAAAGTGTGTGCGTGTTTGTCTGTATGTGTCCTGTTGAAGTATACAAATCAACTTCTGCTACACTTAGTCTGAACTACTATTGGTCAACCTATATTATTTTGTATTATTTATTAAATCTGTATACCGCCCTTCATCTGAAGATCACGGAGCGGTTCACAACATAAAAATACAAAACAAGAACAGAAAATGCGTAATCAAACCAAAGCAAACCGAAAACCTCCCTCCCACAAACACATTTGAAAGGACATCCAATGTTAATTAGCCCAAGGCCTGGTTGAAGTGAAATGTTTTCACCTAGCGCCTAAATATATGCAACAAACCCTGGCCCATCCCCATATGTCCACAGGTACTTCCCCCCCCCAGTAGTGAATGGAACGATGTCATATTTTAAGTGTCACTGCTTCCCAACCCTTCTGAATTCCAGGGGAGCAGCTGTGTTAGGCCTCAATCCTTAGCAGGCCCCCTTACTTCAGAGTAAGCCTCCCTGAAGTCCGTGGGGCTTCCTTTGGAATACAGATGCACAGAAGTAAGGCTATTATTAATAACACAAACATACCCTAAAATCCTTGTGGAGCCGGAAAGAGGGCCGAATTCATATGCTGGCGAGGCGTAGCACCCACTTGTGCGACTAGCAAAAAGGCCCTTTCCCAGCTTATGGCAGGTCAAGAGTTTTGCAGGGCGAGGAGGCGGCCAGACGGGGAAACTCGCCGCCACCAACCGGGGACTCCATTGTCAGCCGCAATCAAGGGACGCTACTCCCTCCCCTCCCACGCCTCCCGCGTCTCTCTCAACTCCTCACCACCAGCTGTTAACCAGAGCAGTTCTAATCATAGCTGCGGGGGCGGGCAAATGGTGGTGTTTCCCCTCTCCTCCTCCAAAGACAACGCTCCAGAGGTAAACTGCCCCGCCCGCCCCGGGTTGGAATGGCGTCATTTGGTATAATCTGTCGAGGGAGCAACTCTGTCTGTACGTGGGGAAAGTGCTTCTCTGCCGCCGAAAATTCAAAACAGCGATCTGCTCGTCATGGCTCAATAAGTCCTGGAAAGCAACTGCTGTAGGCGCTGGAGAGAGAGAGAGAGAGAGAGAGAGGAGGGGCAGGGTGGAGAAAGAGGGAGAAACCCACGTGTTTGGTTTTCCCTGGCACATCCACACGCTGCTTTTGCGAGGAGGAGGGGGGAGCCAATGTGAACTCTTAGGGATCCAGCAGCACTTGGATCTCCTTCGGGATCTTTTCGAACAGTTTAAGAAGACGCACTGGCTGGGGCGCGCGGGCGTCTAAGGCGTGCCGACATTCCAGGGACAGCCTCGGATGCCTTCGGACCTCCGCCTGTTCGCTGGAGATACTCCCTTCTCCTTTGGGAGAATCGGGGGAGGAGCTTCTTAAGCTGGGCTCCTCCAGTGGTTTGGTTTTTTTTAATAGCCACTGGCCTTTTGTGTGGTTCAATTTCCCAGCAGCTTTCCGTTCAGAGGGGGATCTGCAGCCCGGAACGCAGGAGTTTGGAGATACTTTGCTAGGCTGATTCCCTCGTGTGTGAGATCAGCGTTCAGTTCTGCTGGATTCCACTTCAGAGCGTGCCTTGTTTCTGACTGGAAAGCTGGGATGTTTTATAATTACTAAGAAGCGAACGCTTTCTGACACGGAATTAGCTCTGCAGTAGATGGTGAGAAGTTCTAGAATTTTGTTTTTGTCTTAAAGCTGGTGAATAGTCCAATAGATGCCCCCCCCCGTCCCAATAGCTCTGGTAAGTGTTAATTGTTTGGCTTTACAGATCTTGCCAGTAAATGACATTGGGGAAGTGGGAGGTTCTTAGATAACTATATCAAAAAGTGCCCTTCTAAAAAGTAGTTTAATGATACCCCCCCCCCCCCCCGCTAATTGTACCAAATAATAACTATTACCGTTTAGGTGCCTTCTTGAATCGCTCAGACACGCAGCACAAATTAAAGGGGAATACATAATCTTTACATCCTGGCAGTTGAAGACGTTTGTGCACATTGCTGTGAAATGTGCCTGAATTTCTCTGACTCATAGGATATGTTTACCAGTTCCATGGAGACATAGTGGGTTGGTTGGTCCTATTACGCAGGGAAACTTCTGGCTTCTGATTTTATGAGCTGTAAATTGGAAGCTTAAAAAACCCGGAGTAGTCACAACACAAGGAAGAGCAAGTGCTTTTGTTACTGAACAGACATGCCTGACAATTATCGGGATTGACGTTTATTGTTTTAATAAAAGGTCAGATGGGTTCAGCTTAACTCATTGTGACCCATGCTCATAATTTTCTGGGAGGTTTGGTAGTAATTTGTGGGTCACAATGAAGCTATTTTATATATATATACAGTATAGGATCTTATCTGAAGTTGCGATCTATGAACTTAATCCAAAATCCTTGCATTTAAGCTTAATAAAATTCCATATCATTTATGATAAGACTGACAGTCCAGATCCTAAACCCACTATTATTATTATTATTATTATTATTATTATTATTATTATTTATTAGTTTATAAACTCCTTTTACATGTTTCTCAAGGTGATTTACAAACATACCACAAAAATAGTTTTTTGAGACAGTGCAAAACAGCAACAACTGAAGATTGGTTTAAAATAACACAAAAGGAACAGCTAAGAAAAATGTTTTCATCCCGCTTCCTCCAAGGTGCTTCCAATGAGTTCAGTGACATTTACCTTCTGGTAAGTGTATAGGATTTCTGCCTTGGGTGGCAATCCTATATAGATTTATTTAGGAGTACATCCTATTGAACTCACTGGTTCCTTTTATATCAATGTACCTTGGATTGGAGCATTACTTGGAAATTTGCCACAATGATGTCAGTGTCGCCGACTTGGAAATAAGTCCTGTAAAAACTCAGTAGGATCAGCTTCTGATTAAACTGGCGGTAGAGCTGCTTTCACACAGAGTCTTGTCTTGCACTTTCTGTACCGTTTGTGTATGTTGTGAATACAGAAGAGAAGGAAAACATAAATCTTCTTCATTCTAACTTTTCCCCCATTGATGTTAAAGTGGTTCGAGCCTCTTAATCCTGTTCTGTTGCAAGAACTAGGGTGCACCTGCTCTCTGCTTGTGACACTCATGGGTTTGAATTATGTAGGTGATCAGATTTATATTTAATGTGCATCTAAGTCCAAGGCCAGTTCCAGTATATGTGCATCTTATTTTATCCTTAAAACCAACCCTATGAGGTAAGTTGGTCTGAGAGCAGGTTGTCTGCAGCAGTAGCATCCAATGCTCTTGGTGAGGATGGGCGGCGTTTTGAACTTAGTCCCTTATGGTCAAAGTGGGGATTGTAGCTACTGTACCGTACTGGCAGTGATTGATGGTGGATGGTCCTGCCTGCATTATGATTACACTTGATTATGCTTTTTTTGGCTCTTCCTGTTGCTCATAATTATGTCAAATCCTAGCTTGACTTGCAGAATACAGTTTCAGTGTGTTGGCTTGTATTGCTGACTTCCTAACCCGCCCCCATCCATGTTTTGAATCTTACCCAAGAGCAGTGAGAGAGAACGCAACCAGCTGAAACCTTTTGCTGTCATGGAGAGTCAGGGCTGAATCTTTGCCTGTTATGAAGGCAAAGTATTAAAAGGCAAAGTTGTTCCACCGGAATACATTTGCAACCATTTTTGTACAAATGCAAGCACAAAGCAGAAAGAGAGATGTTCACATATGGAGCATATGTTTGATTCTCCCTCCTCCCCATTGTGTTAGGCAGCATTTCTTCATTATGGCTTCCTGATGGCTTCTGTTGGACTACTCTGGGCTAGGTAAAACTTTAGGCTTTGTTGCCTACCCTATAAAAAATCAAGCCATCGGTTTTTCACTCAGCAAATGCACAGGCTGACTGGTTTGGATGGAATAAGCTGCAGTGCATATAGGCCATTCCATAAACTGTCCTTCTCTCTTATATTTAGTGATGACTCACATTTATGACTTGGGAACCCCTTCTCCCTGGTTTTTACTGTAATAACTTGAGATTGAATGGTTAAGTTATTTACAATTTAAGGTGTGTACAAGGAATGTGGGGACCACAGGGGTGGAGTTCTTTATTTCTGACTAATCTCATCACCTGGCAAAAGATCTTCCCTTCTTGCCAAGATTCCATAGGGTTGCTGTAAAATTATATTTTCATCTGCAGATGCCTGATTTTTCTTTTGCCTGCTTCAGTCCTGACTGAATATGTTGTGTTTACTTATAGGGAGAGTAGTGAGCTGTGTTGTTAAGAAGTCCTTTAGAGTGACATTCTCTCTCTCTTTCTCTCCTTTAGAGTCAGGGTTATTAGAAACATCAATAAAATGTTGGGAAGAGAATATGATTTGGGTGGCTATACATAGTACATCCACAGGTTTCTAGGCACATCAATAACTTTTGTGTCCTTGAGGGGGGAATCCCTTTTTGTTCCCTTGGGATGGACAATGCTTTTGATATCACTATTCAGTGATATCCATTTTTTCTGCAAGGATTCAGACTGGCAGCCCTTTTCTGGCTATGATTGCCACCTGTTTTCCAATTGTGCTCTGTGTCTCTAGCAGTGCTTCTAAGCTTGGGTGCAACTTTACAGCATGTGAAGCTTTTACTGGCATGGAGATGTGATGGAAAAGGGTTTCACTCATGTCTAGTGTGGATGTGAGGCTGCTGTCTTACCACAAAAGCTGGTAAAAAGAAAAGAAGCAACAATTTTGATGGCTGTAGAAGTGCTCTACTAGTTACCTCATGCTGTTTAAGGGGTCCCTTTGCTTCACCCTTTGGGCAAGTGATCCAACAAACTTCCATTAACTATAGTTAAAATGTTTCCCATTTTGTCTAAATCCAAGACACCATGCTTTGAAGTTGGGTTAATAACCTGGCTTGGTCTGAAGCTGTTTACTGGTTCAGACCAAGTGGGGAACTATTTTTAATGGAATACATCCTGGTTTGTTTTCCAGCTCATGTGAAGGGGTAAGCAAGAGGCTTGTTTGTAACTTGGTTTATTAACGGAGATATGATCATCTGAACTCTCTCGGTTGGATAACACTGTCATTTCTGAAACAAAATGTCAAATACTTTAAAAAGGCTACATTGCTGGGCTCAGTAGTTTTTTTTCTTGAAAGCTTTGGGTTTTCAGTAATCTCTTATTTGGTAGTTATCAGAAGCTAGAGCTATCCTGCCTCAGCACATTTCGCTTAAGGCTTAGAGAGCATCTCACATTTATTTTCCCTTACAACATAGGCACTCAAGCTTATTTCAGTAAAAAAAGATCTATTGATTACTTGAAGGGTAGTGATTTCAGGATAGGGATTGGGAAAAATACACTTATTCTTTGAAATTGTTTCATGAAAAATAGAAAGTCAATATACTCAAAGTGCTCCATTTAAACATATATTTTCCTTCAGTAACTGAAGGCAAGTTATGTTTCACTTATCCTGTTGTTTAATCAGCACTTCAGTCATGTGCTTATAATCTAGAGTAGTTTGGATACATAGAATGATAGAGTCATTTTTTTAGAAGCATTTGTTTCTTGACTGAAAACTTTGGTTGGAATAAATATTTTATTTAGATTTATGAATAAAATAAATATTGAACCTCAAATTAATTATTTAAACACCATAAAGACAACTTCTAGGCATAAAGTTTATCTTTATGGTGTTTGGGGGATTAATATGAGTCTCAAATAAACAACTGCACCTCCAAATTTAGGAATACCTGCCTTTTGTTATTTATGAGAGTGCACAGAGTTAAGTGATATCCAGTGCAGTCAAATGCAGAGCAGACTCATTGAAATTCATTGTTTTCAGTGGGTCTACTCTGAGTATGCCTGCCACTGGATAGTACACATGGTCTACACAAGGGAACTGGCAAATTTAGTAAGGCCACTTCTGCCTTTAAAAGATTCCTAGGAAGTAGCTTGTTAGCAAATAACTTTGCTTACAGTACAGATTTAACCTTGTGATGAGCTCCCATATTTATTATTCTTATTTATTCACTCCCCTCACCTGCTGAACATGTACCATCAAATTGGTTTGTATGTGCAGTCTCAGCAGGCATGACCCAGATACCTGCAAACTGGTAAGCAGGGTGTGTGTTGTTGCTGATCAAAGCATTACTCCGCTGATGAGCTGGTTGCAGGCTGAGCCCGCTGATCTTCTGAATGCATTTACAATGTGTGTGTTGCAGCTGTTGTCAAGCAGCTGGTTGTTAAGCTGTGAAACATTTCCCCTAAGTAGGCACACGGTCTTGAGCACAATTGGAAGTCAGTTTTTCTTTCCAAGCATTCCCCACAATTTATATAGTAGATAGGAACGGATGTTCTTATTCACCACTTCTGGGCACTAAGGAAGCTGCCTTATATTGAGTCAGACTATTGGTTTATCCAGTGCCATTTACACTGACTGGCAGCCACAGCAGCTGTCCAGGTTTTAGACAGGGGGCATTCACAGCCTTATCTGAGGGTTGAATCTGGGACCTTCTCCATGCCAAGCAGAGGCCCTTCTATGCAGCGATGGCCCTTTCCCTTTCCCTCTCCTCAAAAGTTACCTTAGAGATTGCTTTGTTTTGAAAACTCTGTTTGCTCAGTACATTTCACATCTGCGTGAGAGTTCATGGAGCTGTTTGTCAAAGCAGTTTTCAGTTAGGCATATTGTTTCTTTCAATGGAGTGGATCCAAAGATTTTAAACAAATGTCAGATCTGATAGATTTCTCAATTACATCCGTGTGAGGAAATTTCTGTTAATTTTTGGACTTCAAACACACCAGGGTTTTTGTCACTTTGTTCATGAGTTTTAAGCCAGCTGCTCGGTATTTTCAGTGTCAGGGTTTAGATAAGTTGAGTATCTTCTGTTTTATGTAGTAGGAAGTTGCCGAAAGTGACTTCTAAGAAGGTAAAATTCCCAAAGGATGTGAAATTTCATGCATAACATGAAGATTACGCATTTTCACACTCCCAAATGGCTATTACTAGTCCTCAAAGAGAGCTAGTGTGATGTCAAGAGGGTTGAACTTAGGAGTGGGAAGATGCAGGTTCAAGTCCCTTCCAAGAGATCTGCTCCTTGGGAGACTTCCGGGTTAGCGCCATCGGCTAATGGCGGATTCCCTCTGAGCTCCTGAGGGAATCGGCTCCGCAGGATTGGGTCTTGTCCGCGGTGGCGACGCGGGGACCCTTAAAAATCACAGGCATGGATGCCTGTGAACGTGGTGACTCGGCGGGCACCATTTACGCCCCCCCAAGCTGCGAAGGAGCCTTTTTAAAGGCTCCGGAACGGGGACGGGGTGCGGCGCGGTGCTGTGAGTAAACTGCTCCTTCTGCGGAGTGAAGCTGCAAGCCATTGTCGGAGAGCACTGACTTTTTCCTTGGAACAATTGGATTCTAAAGTAACAACCCGTGAGTAATATGGAATTTGGAATTTAAAGAAAAATCTTGTTGAATCAGGACAAGCGGGGAAGGGTTAAAAAGGAAGTCCGCCGCCCCCTCTTTGTAAACAATCTAAAGCAAAGAACCTGCTATCTAAGGTCGAGAGAAACCTTTATTTCTTTTTCTAAAAGACTTTAACCTTCATGGTTTGACACTATAAGAAATTTTACTGGAGGATAAAAGATTATTTGGGAGCTGAAGTTTCACCCCCCCCCAGACCCGGGAGCGTCCCGTGGGAGAGCCTGTTGATGAAGTTTTGAAGAGTTTGACAGCTGTCAAATTGGCTGTCAGAAGGAAAAAGAGAACTTTGTTTCTGTCGCTTCTGCTGGTTATATTTGTTACAATTTGTTGAAAATAAGGAAGGGCTGATACAAACTAACTTGATTATTGGATTTGAGCTGAAAGACATTAAGGAACTAAAATCCCCCTAGAGGGGGTTTAGGGACATTACAAGAATGGCTGGAGGAGGGAAAATTCAGACTGAATTGGAAAGAACATTTGTTCTCCTGGGAAAGTTACAAGGTGAAATCAATGTTTTGGCTACAAGCGTCACAACTCTGGTCTTAACAGCAAATAACATTGTTGAAGCTGATAAGGACTTGAAGCAGGAAGCCTATACAATTGGACAAATAGAGAAACTTGAGAGCCATGAGAATATGGAGAAGGAGACATATGTTGTCCCTGAAGAAAAGGAAGGAGGAGCTGTAACTCCGCAGATGTTAAAGGAGTGCTGCAATTTGTGGCCTGACAAAGGAGAATAAAAATTTGAGGTGGAAAGTTTGGCCTGAATTGGAGAGTGTAAAATTGAGAGACCCTCTTATGTGGGGATCTGAAGACCGAAGGATTATAAATTTGACCAAGGTGGAAGCTGGAGCCATGGGGACATTTGGACTTGAAAGGAGCATGAAACAAGATTTGGAGTACCCCATAGGCTTTACCTTTAAGCATGGAGGACTGTCTGGAAAAAATATGGATCCTGTTGGGCCGGAGCCTCTCCGAGATTTGGGGTCTAACATTAAGGACTATCAAAAAGGCCGGCAGAGAGGAATTGAAAGAGATTTAAGAGCCTCGGATGTGAGATCTCCAGGCTAAACAGTACATTAGACTGATGAACATTTGTTGGGGACTGAAACCGGGAAAGGGGCGGGTGGAGTCTGGGAATCCAAAGGGTACATAACTATAACTTGCTTTGTTTTTACTTTGTTTTGCTATCTGTATGGAATTTGGGAAAGCCGTGGAAGGGAAATTTTGGTCGACTTTAGGAAAAATGTTTAAGAATGAGCAATGATGTATAAGTATTGAGGTTTAAGTTTGGATATAAGGATTTGCTGAATTAATAATTTAAATTGGAATACAGGAAGGGGAGGTGCGAGGAGGTCTGAGAAACAAGTTAAATGAAAATAAGTAATTGAAATTTTATGTGTTTTTCTTTTAATTGTTTTTTAAGTTTCGGATTTTTGTATTTCTGTAATTTTTTGTCTAATTTTGTTTTTGTGTGGTTTTTGAAAATGCTAATAAACATTCATTTTAAAAAAAAGAGAGAGATCTGCTCCTTGGGCCAAAATCCACATTCATTGGGACCATTTCTTTATTAGGCCAACCAAAATATCACACAATATTCTGAAAGCTTTTTAGTTCTTGAAAACTGTTCATTGCGCTAGGTGGTCAACAGCATGATGAGAGAGCAGGAAGAGGAAGAAAAAGGTTGGCTGATGTTTAAGAAATGAACTGAGGCCTGGCTTAGAACAAGAAGTATAACAATGACCAAATCCCCATTTCGGAAATCCAGCTATTGTTCTAGGTTTTGTTCCCAGTAGGCCTTGATGCAACCTGATACCTGCACCCTGAAGGAGCTTATTTGAATGTCTGCTACTACTTCCACATTCCATCTTCAAGCTGTGACTGGATGTTGGATGCAGTCTCTGTGGCTTAAATATCAGTCAACATTTCTTATGCTTCCTCCCTCCTTCCCTGCCTGCCCCCATGATTGCTCTGTTTAACAACTAGCCTGGTGGCATATTCTGGAGACCTTGAAAGCTTTTACAATATTTTGTGATATTTGGGAAATTGGGCCAAAATGGCTGCTTTTACTTTTTGTGTTCCTTGGGCTAGCTGGCCTACCTCAATGCCAGTTGTGAGGATATTAGGAGGTGGGGAGTCTGTATTTTCCAGTTTTACATTTTCCCGTGGTTCCTTTGCTGTTACAGGCTTTCATAGCCTGGCCTTTCTTGATCTGTTTCACTCTCTCCTCATTTTTATCAGACTCTCCTAATTAGAGGATTGAGCAACACAGCAACAGTTTTTCATTTTCCTGCAGTTAACCAAAGCTCAGGTTGTCGTTCCCTTGACTTAGGAAAGCTCACAGTTATATCTGCAACATCAGAAGACATCAAAACACTAATGTGAAATGATTCTGGTGAGCATGGTCTGTTGTGGACCTGAACGACATCTCTCCAGTGCCTCTCTGCTGGTGTGGATTGTCATGCTCAGGAACTGTCTCAACCAGGAGTTTTTAGATGACTTGGAGACTCAAAACATATAAGAAGTTTGTGAGGGAAGCAAGTAATGGTAGATAAGTCTGGGAAGGTTTCCTATTTTGGAATTGTTACTAGCTCTAATTGTCCAAAATGTATACTTGATAGATGCTCCTAAAAGGACTATTTTTTTCAGAAGGGTGGTCTTACTATTTCCCCCTGTCTGTCTTCACACAGTTCTTCTGTTCCTGACGATGCCATCAAATTGGTGCCTGATGTGGACTCATCCAAAGAGCCACTAACCACTGTTATCTCAGATGGACACAGCACTGTTCTGGAGTCCGCTGAGCTGACTGCAACAAGGTAGGACGAGAAATCACTTGCAGATATACGATTTACCACCAATTGCCATTGGGGCAGTTCCAACTGTTCAGTGGTTCCCAGTGTTACAGACAGACAATGGCCTTGTCCTATGGGCTACTAAGTGGTTGGAAGTGGCTATGTACCAATGAGTGGTAGTCTATTTTTTTATTGGAGTGGGTTGGAAATACGGCATATATTGAATGTTCTAATTCAGTGCTGTTTGTTAGTTGGGATTCAGGCACAAAGCAATTGTGAATGTTAGGCTGTTGTCTCAGGGGGGCACTTCTAGCTAGAGTGGCATTTGCCCTGAATTAGAATGAACTGTCTTGGGGAATGATAGAGTTTGGCAGTCGGTAGGAAGAAGTGCCATTTGTTCATGAGTGGGAAAATGGGTGTGAATTGGCTCAATGCTTAGACCTTTTTAAAATCATACTTGGCAGCAAGTTAAGAGTACATTCAGAACCGTAGCTTTTGTTGTGTTCTGCAGATCAGAGGGCTGATTACCCTTTAGAAAGATATTTCTTACAGTTGGATTACTAAACAGCAGGCTGTGAGAGCCCAGGCTATTGGTTTGTTTGTTTTGGCTATGGCTAGGATGTCTTGTTCCACCTACCGTATTTTTCGCCCTATAGGACGCACTTTTCCCCCTCCAAAAATGAAGGGGAAATGTGTGTGCGTCCTATGGGGTGAATGCAGGCTTTCGCTGAAGCCTGGAGAGCAAGCGGGGTCGGTGCACAGGCTTCAGGAGAGCCCCACCGCCAGCCCCACAAACTCGGGGGACAGAGGGAGGTGCAGCGTGCCTTTCCCGCTGTCCCCCGACTTGGTTAGAAGGCTGGCGGGGGGGGGGGGGAGAAGCCTGCTCCTCCCCGTCGCCAGCCCCGCAAACTCGGGGGACAGCGGGAGAGGTGCAGTGCACCTTTCCCACTGTCCTCCGACTTGGTTAGAAGGCTGGCAGAGGGCTTCCCCCTCCTCCAGCCCCGCAAGCTCCCAGAGCGATGCCAAAGCTGCACGCAGCTTCGGCATGGCTCTGGGTCCCGTTCTGGGGGCTGGGGGAGGGGGAAGCTCAGGCTTCCCCCTCCCCCAGCCCCGCGCCTGGGGAAAAAAAAATAATTCCCCCCCTTTATTCCCCCCCCCCAAATCTAGGTGCGTCCTATGGGCCGGTGCGTCCTATAGGGCGAAAAATACAGTAATTATTATTTTTTTGATCCTGCTTATTGTTGACTCACAGCAGAGTTAGCAAACTAAGAAGAAGCCACACTATCCAAAAGTGTTTATTTCTTTGTGAAGTTTCTGCAAAGCTTGCCTCAGGGCATGTTCACTTACTCCCATTTTCCAGAAAGCTGCTAAAATAGTGTGCCCTTTACTGAATTAATAAAATTAGGGAGTGCTGCATTACCGAGATACCATCAGCAGCCCAAATAAGCTTATTACAACCTTAATTTCTAGACAGTAACCATGTTAATCCCTTGCACCAAAAATGATTGAAGAGCACCTTGAAGAAATGTATTATAGCATAAGCTGTTGTGAGCCACAGGCAGTCCATTTGATCAGATGCATAAAGGGTTCTCCTGAGCTGCAGGTACATAAATAGATGGTGGAGGGGGGTGTTCAGTTGTAAGCAGTAGGATCAGAAAGAAAAGAAATGCAGAAAACTACAGATAGTGATAATGTCCTTATTAACAGTGCCCATTCACAAAAAAACAACAATATTCAGACATCGCAGCAACCTAAAACAACCATTCACCAGCAATAAAAGCCCACACAATAGGGATACAGGGGCCAGAGCTTGTGATAGACCCAGATGCCAACCCTGTCCCCATATCTACTCTGGCAGTACTATGATATGATCCCCCATACCACCATCAGAGGTTCATTAATATGCTCATCTTCTAGTGTGAGATATCTATCTATCTATCTATCTATCTATCTATCTATCTATCAATCATCTATCTATCTATCTATCTATCTATCTATCTATAAACAATCATCATCACAGTAACATCACTGCTTTCCTCCATCGCTCTACCATTCCCAGTTTTTCCTAGTATGACCTTAAGGTGACCATCCTTGATCTAAGTAACTTTCACAGTGAGTCTGCAGTGTTTAAACGGGTAAATTACAATCATCAAGAGGTTCAGTGCTGTCACTTGTGAGTTTAAACAGGTACAATGTGTTTTTATCACACTGCACAAGTGAACTGGCCTGCTAAGAGAAGAAGGGTTTGGATTTGATATCCCGCTTTATCACTACCCGAAGGAGTCTCAAAGCTGCTAACAATCTCCTTTCCCTTCCTCCCCCACAACACACACTCTGTGAGGTGAGTGGGGCTGAGACACTTCAGAGAAATGTGACTAGCCCAAGGTCACCCAGCAGCTGCATGTGGAGGAGCAGGGGCGCGAACCCAGTTCACCAGATTACGAGACTACCGCTCTTAACCACTACACCACACTGGCTCTCAGTTAGTTAGTACCAGGATGTCTGTGTTATTTTGGTGAATGGCCAGTTGAGAATGCAATTATCATCATCTGTACTTTTCTTTGTTTAATTTCCTTTTTAACATAAATGTTTACAGTTCCTCTGCATATGCACATATGTGTGTGTGTGTGCGCGCGCGTATGTGCGTGTGCGTGCACAGCTGAATGAAGTGTACTGTAGTCCACAAAACTTTATGCTATAATAATTTTTTTAAGGGTGCCACAAGACTCTTGGTTGTTTTTAAACCTATTTCCGCATCCATACCCAAACTGGTCCACTATGTTTCCTCACCCACTCCACACAACACTATTTGCTAAAAAACCTTAGCTCATTACAGATTATACAGTATATGAGCATAGTCTCCTTCAAGGGCTCCTTCAAATGGCTAGGAACTGCTACTGTATACACTTTAAAATAATATTGTTGCATGCATGTTGCTGCAAATCTCTGAGATTTAAAGGTATTTATGTTAAGCAGAACAGCCTTGCTACTGTTTGCTGCAGCAGCCTCGCTACCAAAGAAGCAGCACGGCAGATGTTAGAAAAACCATTTGAAAGTTGCAGAAAACAGGACATCTTTCTAGCAATGCAATCTGCCGAGCCTATCGCTTCTGCAACATGGTAGTGAGGCTTTGCCTTTGTGCAACTCAAATATACCATCTTCTAGTATACCATCTGCTCATGAGTCTCCAGGGACCATCATCTCCTGGATCATGTTTCAGTGTTGACTTCCAAGCATGTAAGAGCTGTGGCTTTCAAGCATGTAGGAAAAAGAAGTGCCTTTTCACTGCCCATGTTAGAGCATGACTGTTTACAGAGAATCTAGAATAAATGGTCAAGAATTGGCTAATTTCTGTGGCTGTGCAGTTTGTGTCAATGGTTAGTTCTGGCACCTCCTAAGATTCACCTTTAGATGGAGAAAGAAAGGTGCAGGGATAGGCAACAAATACAACAAGTTGTGATGCTTTTTGTGTGTCTCAATAAATCTAAGTTGATAAATTCACCTCTCTTTAGACTAGTGCAGATTTTGAACATGGTGCCCTCTTGTTTGCCTCAGTTCCCAGATTTATTTATTTTAGTGCCGGCCACTCTGGTCAGATGCATTATCTCTGTTGCCAGTTGGCAATGATCTGTTGTGGTAAAGAAATCCCAAGTGAGTCCTGGAGGAAGAGGGCCAGTTTGGGATGGATCAGTTCCCTACTTATCCTAGTCTGTCAATCACCAATCTGAGCAATACAGTGGTACCTCTGGTTACGTACTTAATTCGTTCCGGAGGTCCGTTCTTAACCTGAAACTGTTCTTAACCTTAAGCATCACTTTAGCTAATGGGGCCTCCTGCTGCTGTCGCGCCGCTGCTGTGCGATTTCTGTTCTCATCCTGAAGCAAAGTTCTTAACCTGAGGTACTATTTCTGGGTTAGTGGTGTCTGTAACAACCTGAAGCGTATGTGTCAGAGCTGCCTCTAGGTCCCAGCTCACAGAGGACCAACGCTAGGCTGTAGTAATGTACAAAAGTCTTTATTGAAGTTCAGTTTCCATTTCAAAGCCACAGCGTGCAGCCCTACGTCTTAAACCCTAGATCGGCGAAGTCCCGTCTGAGTCTCCTCCCCTATGACACCAGTTTAAGATCCTAGCCCTGCTCCACCTTTTACGCTGCTCTCTCCTCCTCTGGGTCCTCCTGCCCGCTGGGGCATTGCCCTTTCTGGACTCTTCCGACGCTGAGTCGCTTAGCTCCTCCCCCTCCCTCCGGCGGGCTTTAGGACCCGGTTCCCAATCCTCATTCTCTGCTGTCCCGCGCTCCTGTACATTTGAACTTGCCTCTCGCGCCAGCCCAGTGACCTTTCTCCTAACCGTTACAGTACTTCGGTCACTGCTTCCCTCTTCCGAGACACTGGCCGGATCTGACCTCTCCTCCGTTGTCCGACTTTCTGATGGAGGCGTGGTCAGCCCTGCCTTATCTTCTCTCCCTGGTGGGGAATGCACTGGCCCCGATCCTTGGGACTCTTCCCCCCCACTCTGCTCTGGTGGGGAAGCTGGTCCTGATTTCCAGCTACTGCTCTGGGAGTCCCTGCTGCCCCCTTGCTCCTGGGGCATTCCCCTTGGGAACCCCCTACCCCTGGCCACTGGCGCCCCCTTCTGTGAATCTTCCAATTCGCTGGAGAGGCTCATGGAATCCCTCGGTCCACTGTCCTCTTCTCCTACGCTCCCCTCGGATTCTTCCCCTTCACTCTCCATCTCCTCTCTTCCCTGTGCCTCTGCTCCTGAGCCCCTGACAGTATGTAACCTGAAGCGTATGTAACCTGAAGCATATGTAACCCAAGGTACCACTGTACTGGGCTTCCAGAAGGATATTTTTAAAAGCACCATTACTAGATGGTGATTTGTAGGCAGTTATGTAAAGTTCTACATGCCCACTGATACACTTCTGCTAGATTCTTGAGTGACAGTTGTGGAACATAAAAAGAAATGAAGTGGATGATGACTCGAAAGCTGTCGTTCTCATTCTGGAGAAATACTGAGTAACCATGCAGAAGTACAAACCAATGCTTGATCACAGGATGATTTTCCTACCAGTAAAATCGCCACGTGTGAAGTGATCACAGCAATTGTAATCACAAGCTGTTTACGAATAACAGAAAATTTGCATTATTTTACTGGAATGCTGCTTTGCCACTACTATGTTGGAAATGTTCTTGTTCCACACACTGTTTCCTTGGCGTTTCTGCCTCTTGCCGGGACGTGTGCTCTTGTGCTTTTTAATTTTTAGTTTTTTAAATCTCAGGCCATCACCTTCAGCAACTTCTAATCTGTAGCTGCCTTAAAGTGAATATCTGAGTCCCCCTTTTCTCAGACGTATTTTACTGTTAGGTTTGATTGCTGGCCCATAAAAGATGACCTCTAATTCTGATAGGTGGTGTGCATGTGTGTAATAATCGGGTCATTTTGTGCTAAATGTATTCCAGATGGCAGTGTGTAATAAGAGCTCAGATTCCAACCCTCCATCTGTCCAGTCAAGATATTATATCTTTGTTTTTGTGTCTCAAGGGCAACTGTCTCAAGCTCCATCCCTCTAACCCCCTAGTGATAACACAATGCTCAGCACAATATGGGGTCTCTGCATGGCAGGCCATGAAAATCTTTTTAATCTTCGAGTCTTTGACAGGGGGGGAATGATGTATTTGCTCAAGTGCTGTGATGAAGAGCTTAACATTTCAGCAGAAGTTCTCAAAACTCTCTTTCCCCTGCCCTGAAATAAGTATTTTAAATCTCAAAAGCATATATTTATAAACTAAACTCTGTGCTATGGGAATATTGATTGCTTTTTGGAACAACAACCACCATGCTTGGACATAAGAATATAGGGCTAAAACTGAGGTGGGTGACTCCCTTCTTCCTTGGCTATGGCGACAGTTCCTCTGAGTGATTGCAAATGGTTGTTTTCTGCACCCCTCATTCCTTCTTTTTCTCACGGTGTTCTGAAGCAACCTGCACATAAATAAACAAAAAGAATATGATATTCTGAATTTTGGTCTGCTAGATTGGCATGAGTGGTGGGTGAGGCCCTTTTTCAACCTGAGGGAAGCATTCCCTCATGGGGCCAAATGTCATTAGTGAGCATGGTCAAAGGCAAAAATGAGAGGACCAACATATGTGACCAGGACCGGATTTCGGTTTGATGAGGCCCTAAGGCTACTGAAGGTAATGGGGCCCTTTATATGTCCAGCTGTCCTTTGTCAACAACAAATTGTTGCTGTTTTTGTGTTGAATATATGCTATATGGTAATTTATGGACCTAATAGGTTCATACACAACACAAAGCACTGTTGCTGTATGTAGGTTTTATTTTATTTGTTTTTTATCTTATATTTTGGAAATGTACATCCAGTTTTTTCCCTTAATTTTTTTTGGGGGTCCCCAAGAGAGTGGGGCCCTAAGCTATAGTTGTTTAGCTTATACGTAAATCTGGCACTGTATGTGACTCTTACCTTTGTACAGTAGGCTGCATTCCAGCAATGGAAAAGCCAGACATTGGCACACCCATTTCCCCCTTCTCTAATCAAGCAAACAAGAGGCATTTTCACAGTTCAGTTACACATTCCAGCCAGGCCAAAAGCACTTGAATAGGTTCCAATCCAGAAACCAGGACAAAGGTCCTGAGGCTCAAAAGAGAGGCCTGGAGGTGCTCCATTTGGCTCCCACAGCATCCTAATTTAAATATAGACATGGGCATAGTTATTATTCTGGGAGGACATGAAGGTTTGTGGTCTCTTTCTGGGTGGTAAACCTTTATAGGTCCAAACAGATTTAGAGGGTGTACCTATCGACTATTGAAATTAATGGACAGTACACAGTGAATCGAAGCGTGTTTCCCTGGAAGTAAACCCCACCTAAACTCCCATGTCCCTTAAAAGTTCAGACCTATGTTTCTACTCAGAAGTAAGTCAGTTCAGTGGGGCTTGATTCCAGGAAAGGGTGTCGAGATTGCAGCAGTAAATTGAGATTTCACAGTAGAGGCTGATCTTGAAGGTTAAGAGTATTTAGCTGGCAGGTGGGGGGAGGTACGTGAACACCCACATCGTATTCGCTCCCTTAGGTAAAGAAAATTGTAGTAGGTAGTTGTTGCAAAGCTGTGGTATTCTGTAGAGCAGGGGTCAGCAACCTTTTTCAGCCGTGGGCTGGTCCACCGTCCCTCAGACCATGTGGTGGGCCAGACTATATTTTGAAAAAAATATATGAATTAATTCCTATGCCCCACAAATAACCCAGCGATGCATTTTAAGTAAAGGACACATTCTACTCATGTAAAAACACACTGATTCCTGGACCGTCTACAGGCTGGATTGAGAAGGCCTTAGGTTGCCTACCCCTGCTGTAGAGTATAATGAGGATGTACTCCAGTTGACCTCTGAAGCTGAGGTATCCTTGAAAAGGGGCAGTCTTGTATGACTCGGCATTTCTGCAAGTTCAGTATTGATTAGACATTGTGAAGATGCATGGTAAGGCAGTGCTAGTGATGCTAAATATAAGTATTGCTTTGTAGTTTCTAGATAAGAAGGCAGGCCAGCAGCCAGCAAAACTTCACTGTATATGACAGTGTGATCTGGGTGGGTAGTGGGTCCCCTTTTAGCAAAGCCCTATATGAGCAGGGCCCAACATTTCAGTGTGTGTGTGTGTGTGTGTGTCCCATGTTAAGTGTTCCTATTAAGAAGACCTTTGTGTGAGCCTTTTTAGTCACGCTGTCATATTATATGTGTGCTTTGTCTCTGTGCTAGGTTATATTTCTCTAGCGGCTTTAGAAACTATCGGCAGACATTGTAGAAAGAGTGTCCAAGCATCTGATCCAAACCTATTTTTAAAAGGGAGAGTTGTTCTCCCACATCTGGTGCAGGTGCCCTTGGGTCCAATCCTTCTGGCAGGAGGTGTTTCACGTAATATCAGAAGTCACTGCCAAGCCAGTGAGCTCAGAGCTGGAGGTTGCATTACTGATTCTGTTCTGAGGCCAACACCGAGGGATGGTGTCATAAGTATTTAATTGTACTTTTAGCAGCAGTGGCACTTGTTGAAACTGTACATCACTGGTGGACTGGTTCCCACTTCAGTATAGGGGAATGGCTGGGAAAAGTCTGGCCGTTAGTATCCTTGGAGAAGCTGATGCAACAAGAGCCATATGGAGAGCAGAATCATTTTGCCCATGTGAGATTCCTCTTCATAGTGTATATGAATATTAGCACATTGGGCACAGCCCACTGTAACCACAGTGGTCCTTCTGGAAGGACTTGTTCCTTAAGCCACCACAGAACTATTCCTTGAATCATTATTATTATTTATCCAATTTATACTTTGCCCTTCTTCCCAAAGGAACCTGAAGCTTTTTCCTCCTGGGAAAGTTCAATAATCAACAAGGGCATACATTCAGTTTCTTCGTATGCATCTTTTTGCCTTATTGAAAACAATAAAAGTCAGTTGTTAAAATGAATTCCCAAATGATGAAGGTTGTTGGCTTCAGAGATTTATTTAGCCACCCTCCATTCGAGCATGAGAGCAACTGTTGGGAAATGGTTATCATTCCTCTTTGGGCATACACTGCATTCCTTTTCCTGCCCACTCTCTCTTCGTATTAGACTGTCATTGAAGGGGCTTTCTATGGCAGTGGCAAACTGTGTTAGCATGAATGTGGCCAGCACTTATTTTGCATGCTTCTAAATTGGTCCCTTGGCATTTTTGAAGCAACTCAATGGTATTTAACTGCAACAGAAGGCAATTATTAGATACAAAAATGTTTAATGGATAGAAGAACAGTTCAGGCATTACGTCTTCTCATGTTCAGAGAATGCGTGAATGGGGACTTGGGTGATGCACATAAGCCTTGCCCCCAGTAGCCCTGTCAACAAAAAAGGTCTAAAGTTGAATTCTAATCACTGAATGTGCCTCCTGTAATCCAGAAGGTTCAAGCTGCACTGGGGTCCCGAAGGTGGAGAGCATTTTTGGCTCTGCCCGAGTAGTGTGAGAGTGTTCTTTAAAAATGGTGTTTTGTTGGTTGATGGCTTACTACTCAAGGTACAATGAATGGAACTCTCAAACTGACATCTCTAGAGATGCTCAATGAGACTATGGTTCCAATGTTCTACCCATTGATCTTGAGGGAACACTTTTGAGTATACATGTATGGCTTTGCTTACTTGGGAGTCCAACTCATTGGAGTCGCTGGGGCTTAACTTCTGAATAAACACACATACGAATGGGTTGAGAGATGGTCTAATGTTTCAGTCGTCAGAATGTTGGACAGCCAAGGTGGAGGCATGGGTGCCACCTTTATAGGCACATGGGGAGTGCAGACATGATATCTGACATGATATTACTGCCTGCCCCGGCCAACTACCTCTTCCTGTTTCCTCCTATGGAGGGTGAGTAAGCAGAACTCAAGCCAGGCAAGAGAGTGGAATGAAATAAAAGGGTGCTCCTATTCTAATATTGATCCACTTCAATCCATGGACCTTAATTTTGCATGCACAGGAGGATCCAATCAAACAGCCAAGACAGATGATTGGCACTTGGTTGAAGTTTCCATAGAAGAAAACGGGCTTGTTTCTTTTAAAATGTCTATTTGTATGCTCCTTTTCCAGGAAATTGTGCCTAAAGGGGCTCATAACATATCCAGTAGACAATAACAATTTGAAAATACATATTATAAACAATTAGAAATAGCAATATCAATAAGCAGATACAACAACAACAACCCATACAACATTGTGTAAAACAATACAAATAAGTTAAGGTAACAGCTTAGCCTAAATGACGTTATATAAAGCAGTTGGGTTATATAAAACAATACAATTAGCTTAACCTAATGTGAAAGCTTAAGCTGAAGGGAAGAGAGAATAATAACAGCACAAAAATAGAATAGTGGTATATAAACCATCACTACATCCTACATAACCCACCTGTTTTCTGTCTTCAGACATTCACGAACCCTGACTCACCCATCTCACACCTGGAAGAGTGGAGACCTGCTCTAACTCAGAGGGGCCCACTGTTATTGTGGGCTCTTACCTACAAGGTGGTACATAAGTTGTCTTCCATGTTTTCCCACAAAGCAATATGCATTCATAAGCATGGTACCGGGGGGGGGGAGCACCCTCCCCCTTGTGGGTAACCCTCAAAGGAATATTTAAAAGGAAGTGCCCAGATCCAAATATTTGAGAATCAGTATGTAAAATAGAAAGAATGTGGAGTCCTTTAGAACCACATCACTGTTTGTTTGTGCAGAAACCCTAGTCACAATGGCTCTACTCTTTGTAGGTGAGACTGATTTGACTGAGGTAGACCAGTGAACCCATAATATAGAAGTGAGATTAGAACAAGCTCATGATGCCTATATCACAAACAAATTGGTTTTAGCATGTGGAAAGCCACACTTGTTTCCTTTTTAGGAACACATTTTGGTGATCATGTTTCTCCACAAGAGTAGTTTGGAGTGATTTGTATGATGGAATGTAGAAAAACAGGGATTTGGGGGGACATATCTGTTAGCAGGAGTCAAGACTTCACTGGAATAATTTTTCTACATTGCTTCCTGCTCAGGTGTTGTTCCAAATTACACAGAGGAGAATGATGCATTATAACCAACCCTTTGAAGTGACTCTCCTCCCCAAAATCTGCTTTCATCTAAAGTATTTTTCTTTGATGTGGAGGCTTGAAGGAGATTTCTTATAGTGATGAATCAAAAAGGCCATGTGTGGATGTTATGCATAATTGGTTGGTGCACTAGGTTTATTTCCAAAAGAGCAGCTGTGTTTAGATGTGACAGCCACAGATTTGTATGTTTAAACCTTATTCTGTCACAGCTGCATAGAAAGAGTGTGTGTGTGTGTGTGTGTGTGTGTGTGTGTGTGTGTGAAGGCTCTGATTTAAGAAGCAACAAGGCATACAGGTGAGGACTGGAAAGCTTTTATTTCTGCCTATGATGTGCCTCCCTGCATCTCCTTTCTCTCAGGCCGTTTGCTTCCAGCCAGGGCTCTGATACCAGAAGGGAGCTGGTTACAAATGAAGTCTTTGGAGGGGAAGGACTGTGGGGAGATAACCCATAAGCTAGTGGTAACCCAAACGCTACAATTCCCACCAACCCCAGCAGGTATGGCCAAGGGCCAGGGATGATGGGAGCTGTAGACCTGCAGCATCAAAGAGCCCCATGTTGACCAGGCTACAGAAAAGTTATGCACATGTTCCTTTGCAATGGATCCACTGCCATTGTGCATGGTTTGGCCCTTTGGTTGGCTGCAGCAAAACCGGCAAATAGTCTTGTGATGCCTTAAACCCTCAACTCTCTGATCCATCTGGGCTGAGGCATAATTCTGACAGATGGAGGCTAGTGTGGTGCTTGTAATGCCCTGGTTTGATCTGGGCATTCCTGCCAATCAGCAGTTTGGTGGGGAAAGTGGGAATTGGAATCGCCCTCCTCCCTCATCCATCCATTGGCTGTGGTCATGTAGCCCACCAGACTGTGCTGTGCATGCTCTGATGCATTTACGTATCATACCTTTGGCTGGTGGTGGGGAACCTAAGGAAAGGGGTCTGAATGCAGACCTCTAGGCCTCCCTGTCTAGGGCTGGGAACTCTCCACAGCCCATAACCCTCACTGGCCCTGCTTTGCACATAGTCCCGTCCCCCCCCCCCCCCCGGACTGGAATGTGTCCTCAAATTCTCGGAATGCCGCTTGTTTGGATGGAAGAGAGAGAAGTGTGGAAGGGTGTAGAAACCAGCCTACTGTACTTAGGTAAAATTTACATTTTTGCTCCGCCCTCTTTAGCATCTAGCCCAGCCCACCAGTGGCATATGGCCCTTTGAAGCTTGCTCAGAAGGGAATGTGGCCCCATGGCATTCTAAATACCTCATATGTTGAAGGCTGGCCTTGCCTTGCTATTGCCCTCCCTGATTTTGAGAGAGAACTTCTGAAATATGATTTGGGACCCCAGAAAATCAGGGTTCTATATTGCAGGGGAGCCTATGTGAAAAGGCACAAAAGAGGGGCAGGAGAGCAGAGCCAGCACACTCACCCTTATTCGTCCACATCATATGGGGCATATAGAAGGCCTGCGTTGGGGCAGGCAATGGGCTCTTGCCTGCAAAATGCCCTCCAATATTTTCTGCACATGCAGGAACTTGATCTGCACGCTGTGGGCCCAGTTTCATTTCTAGGTGACACCATTGATTTGTGTACTTTTTAAAGATTTTTTAAAAAAATGGCTGGCTGCCCTATTTCTTTTTTAAGATATTGGGAACAAACAGTACCTGGTTGCTGATAGAAGAACATTATATTATATATATGAACTGAATGGTAATTTGGAGATGGCTGCAGCAAAGCAGTAGTTTGGGTAAGTTCTGCTCTGATGCAATTGGGCCACAAAATCTATCTCTCCATGCTCCCTTGCCGACAAATGTTTGTGTCACAGTAATCATATTTATTGTTAATGTTCCACAACAACTTGATAGTTTACCCCATATATTTCTGCTGTTTTGGAAATGAAATACCCTATAATTAGAAAAAAAAGAAAGGGGGAGAATCATTCTGTAATCTCAGCTACCGAGATCTTGACACTGGTGTTGCTGGTTTTCTGATGCCCAGCTTGTTATTCCAAAATCTGTTCCCCATCATTTAATTTTAGAAATTCATACATCTTGCCTGAAGTTGCTTTAATGTTGGTGTTATGCAGCCTGCAGTATGGCTATTTACAGTATCTTTCATGCTATTACCATATAAGGTCAGTGGAAAATTTGGCCAAGAAAAAGAAATGCCAAAGGGAACTAAGAAATAAGCAGTGGATGCAACTGTAAAGGGAATAATTGCATGTTTCTCATACGTACGGCCATGTACATTAGCTAATCATTGGGCTTGATTTCAGAAGTGGCCTCAGGGTCCTAGAAATGAATACCTTGAGAACAAATATACTAATTGTTATGCATAAGTTCAGCAAAGGTCAGCAAGAGGAATAATGTCTTGAGTTCATTGCATTTTAGGGCCTTTCCAGATTACCGAATGGCAACTGCACAGTTTCCTCTTGCTTGCTGAGCTGGATCCAAATATTTTTATTTGAAAAGGTGCCTCTGTTTCAGAGATTCTGGTCTGGATAAAATAGGAAATTGTGGCTTCCTGCTACATTCATGAGCCTCAGGCTCATGCCCCCCCCCCCATATCTTCCTCATTAATGTGCAAAGCATTAAAAGCTGCCACTTTTGATTTTAAATGAACCACAGTCTCTTACTGCATCAAAACTCTGCTTAGCCACTTTAGATGGTGAACACGGCCATGGTGTGAACCTCTCTTGTTGAAGTTAACTAGAGTTCACATGCAATGGGGAGCTGTGGTTAGTTTAAAATTGAAAATGGGTGTTTTTAATCTCTTGTATGACAAAAGAGACAGAGGGCTGAGCCTGTAGCATTCTGTGACTTATGTAATGTTTTCCATTACATCTGAACCAGCCCTTCCAGACATAGTGCAACCACAGTTTGACAGAAACTGTAGTTCAGACTTCAAAACATGTAATGGTTAGACATACTTCTATAAATAATTTTTATTAACCGACCAATCAAATCAAATCAAATCAAATCACATAAATTCCAAATTACAAAGCCGAATTTTAAATTTTTGTTGGGAGGTACCCATATTTCAAGTTCTGAAGGGGATCCAATCATCTTCTTGCTGCTGCGTTAATGTCCACAAATCTGTCCAAATAATGTTCATAATTCTATCCAGTCCTATCTTGCTGTTTCCCACATCTCATCTTGTTATTTTCATATATTTTTTCTTTCTCTTTGGGACCTCTTCTAATAATCTCCATAAACAGGTAAAAACCAATTGTAATCCTGTGTGAATTTTTCCGTTCGTCCAAGAACCATATCGAGATGGTTTCCATATATCATCGCTTCCATAAAAAACTCTTTCCATCATTAATCTTCACAAATCTGTCGCCTTCTTTAGTCCTCTGAGGAGGTTCGCCCGCAGTATGAAAACAAATCCATTCCTCCTCCCGAGTCGTAAATCTTTCAACAGAACTTGCCAAAATGGCGACGCTGTTTTTTACTGCGTCATCCCAAAAGCTCTTGTACTTTCCTCGATCTCCTTAAAACATGCTTTTGGTTAGAGTTCATCTTCACACAGTCTTAAATCATCCAGCTTAGGTCATTTAAGCGACGTTTCTGATTAATGGGGGGGATTATTGGTTAATCACATAGAAGAAAGAAAAAAAAGCCCCCCCATCCAGTCCCGCTGCCGACATACCGAGCCTTGATGTGTCTTCTCATGATATATTCCTGTTGATCCAACCCGCCGCTCTTCTTTCACAGAGGTCCCTTCAATTAGCAGTCTTTACTCCCCATTCTTCACTTGAAATATGTGCATTTGCTTCTTCCTAATTGTTTATTATCAAGTTGCTGCAGCTAGTGGCGCGATCAGAGACAGCGTCCAGGACAGCCGAAATCCACACAAGGGCTTTCTGCCTAGTGCCCCCACCCCCTCGAGTTCGGGGGTGATTTATGGGCACAGCAGGCAAGCGCAGTCCCCCCCCATTCCCTTGGGGGGGGGCAAGGGAGGCTGCATACTCCCATAAAAGCCTCATAATTACCTCGTGTGGGTCGGAGAGATGTTATTGTTGGCCATCTTCCAATGCGCCCCTAGTGGCCCCCCCGTAATGGTTAGACATACTGTATAGGCAAACCATAGTTTCTGCAGTTTCCATCTCTCTTCCCACGCCCAGCCCCCGCGCTCCCTTTCCTAATAATTCCTGGATGTGCTCTTGAAGCGTGGCTTCTAAGTGTGAGGCAATGTCTCAAACCATTATTTATTGGTTAGGATATAATCCCAAACCACACTTCCTTCAAACTGTGATTTGCAAATCTGTGTCAAATTGTAGTTTCAGATGCTGGTGAGGCCACTTGATAACTAGGGTTTGTCAAAATGTATTAGTTTGGAAATCGTGACAGACTATAGTTTGGCCTTTGTTCTGAACCATCTCACTGAGTTGAAGTGTATCAAAGTTGTTGGTGTTGTGAAGATTTGTTTTGAGTCTCACAAGCACCCGGCTGGATAATGCCTGCAACATCACTGGTGATGAAGGATGGATATTTCCCCTACTCCACCAAACACTAGTTTGTAACCTTTTAAAAAGATTTGTACACAAAATTTTATCCCTGGAACCTGTTTAGATAAACCATGCCTGCAGCACAACCTAAAGGTCCAGAATTCAAAAGGCACCTACAGGAAAGCATGCTTTGCCCACTCTGAAGAGACTTTATATTTCAGAGAAACCTTCTGTCCATTTGTCTGATGTTAAATAGCAGCCTCTTGCACGTCTGCTGCCCCTGCTTTGCTATAATAGATAGCAGATCAGATAACAGGGCTATATGTGTTGTTTCCTTCTGCATATTTGACATACATGCAGAGAGGCTTTTGTTCTCTGCAGTGTAATTCTGCCCTCTGGGGACTCACTTCATTTTTTAAGAAGCAGGTTACTAGCTCCCATGGTTGAGAGGGAGAAACTGTAGTCTTACCTGTATCATAGCCTTCCTTAAAAATAAAAAAACAATGTTCCATGCTAGTTCAAAATATAAACATTCAGTGCATAGTCAGTTATGCAAAAGGAAAAAAAATGTATGCAGATATGCAAATCTGCATATGTTTTATATTTCTGCTATCTGTTACAAATGACCCATCACCATCAGGGACAATGCAGACCAGAATGCCCATATACTAAGTAAATCATGGTCAATTTGCCCTTGGAGTAGGGAAGAACATTTGTGTGGCACAGGTGGTCTTGAGATGGAGAGAGCAAAACAAGCTGGGTTTTTGTTCATGAGTTGATTTATACGTGCCATATGTGCTGGTGCACTGTTTTGAATTTTTAAAAGGAGTATGCACATTATAAACTTCACATGTCCATTCTGGAGCATAAATCATGGTGCTGACAGTTTTGTGTCTTGAAAAGAATTAAATAGGCGGCTTCCCATGCCCCCCTCTCACCCCCATTTCAAATTCCTAAATGATTTGTAATGTCAGGCAAGCAAAGTTTGCCCAGACTGGCTCATTCCATTAGGCAAAACTCCTGATGGTGCCACAAACAAGGTGCCACACAATACTCTTTTTCTTCTGCTGCTGCTGCTACTATTTCCCCTCTGGAATTTGCCCATGTTTGAATGTCATATTTGTCACAGCACATTTCTGTTCAGAGTGTTTGCTCTTAAGCTAAGTGGAAGAGGATTGTTCTATTTACCCATTTGATGGTGGTTTCCTGTGGTTCCTTCTTTTTCTTTTTTTGCTGTCGCTCAGCCTCCCACAACTGCTGCAATGACCAGACTACAAATTATCAACAGGGTGATGTTTGCTCTCTGAACAATAGAGGGCACTCCTATAACAAAAAATGCATGCATGGCGTTCTCTCCACCTGTACTCACCTGTTCATTGACCTACAAATAGAGGCATTTTCACACTTTTGATTCTTGCAAATTGAAGTATCAAAATACACCTATAAAGCCTCATTTACATGGAACTCCATTTTCTGTCTTGTACTGAAACCTGAAAAACTTTGTTTTCCCTTGTTGAAGTACATATGGAACAGGGAACTGTAGAACAATGCAATCCCACAGTTATTTGGAGAAGTGTTAGAAGAATTGCCATCATTTAAAATTATTCAGATGTTAGCGTCTTCTTAATATAGTTGACTCTGCTCCATAAAGAATCCGTATTCATCCAAACTCTTGTTTTCTGGATATATGTGTGTATATATATATATATATATATATATATGGGGGGGATGGGCTTCTATTTTGTGGGCTGCTGGCTACCCCGACTTTCTCAAGGGCAAAGGTTTATGGATCCTGATGGATTCCTTATGTCTTTCTTTTTTTTTTTTTTTTATAATAATTTTTATTAATTTTCCACACAGATAATAAACAGCAATATAACACAATATAACTTCATACTCATCGGTTCATAACCTTTTTTCTTTGACTTCCCCATACCTCCCCATCCCTGCATCCTTGTTTAATAATTCTTTAGCAACCCTTAAGTCCATTGTCTTAATTCCTTTTCGTAAATATTTCTTAAGTTTTTTTTTTGTTTACTGCTGCAATTCTTTACTTCTTACCCCCTGACATCTTAACATTCCTCAATTTTACAATTATTTTTAAGATATATTTTGAAATTCTTCCAGTCCTCTTCCACTGTCTCTTTCCCCTGGTCCCGGATTCTGCCCGTCATCTCGGCCAGTCCCATAAAATCAATCACCTTTGTTTGCCATTCTTCCAGAGTAGGTAATTCTTGCGTCTTCCAATACTTTGCCAGTAGAATTCTTGCTGCTGTAGTGGCATACATAAAGAAAGTCCTATCCTTTCTTAACACCACTTGGCCCACCATACCCAAAAGGAAAGCCTCTGGTTTCTTAGGAAAAGTCCACTTAAGGACCTTCTTAATTTCATTATAGATCATTTCCCAGAAAGCTTTAACCTTTGGGCAGGTCCACCAAAGGTGGTAGAAAGTGCCTTCAGTCTCATTACATTTCCAACACTTATTATTAGGCAAATGATAAATCTTTGCTAGCTTGACTGGGGTCATGTACCACCGGTAGATCATTTTCATAATATTTTCTTTTAAAGCATTACATGCAGTAAATTTAATACCGGTGGTCCATAATTGTTCCCAGTCAGCAAACATGATATCATGACCTATATCTTGTGCCCATTTGATCATAGCTGATTTCACCGTTTCATCCTGTGTATTCCATTTTAACAGCAAGTTATACATTCTTGATAAATTCTTAGTATTGGGTTCCAACAATTCTGTTTCTAATTTTGACTTCTCTTTCTGAAATCCTATTTTCCTGTCCTGTTTAAACGTCTCATTTATCTGATAGTAATGCAACCAATCTCGAACCTTAGGTTTTAGTTTCTCATAACTCTGAAGTTTCACCCTTTCACCATCGTATTCTATGATCTCATGATATTTTGGCCATTTAGAATCCATATTAAGCTTTTTTACTTCCCTAGCTTCCATTGGTGACACCCACCTAGGGGTTTTACTTTCCAACAAATCTTTGTATCTAATCCAAACGTTGTACAATGCTTTCCTTACAATATGGTTTTTAAAACTTTTATACACCTTTACCTTGTCATACCATAAATATGCATGCCAACCAAAACTGTTGTCATACCCTTCCAGATCCAAAATGTCAGTATTCTCAAGAAGTAGCCAGTGTTTCAACCAGCAGAAAGCTGCTGATTCATAATAAAGTCTTAAGTCCGGCAGGGCAAACCCCCCTCTATCCTTTGCATCAGTTAAAATCTTAAATTTAATTCTGGGCTTTTTGCCCTGCCAGACAAATTTTGATATGTCTTTCTGCCACTTCTTGAAACAGTCCATCTTGTCCACAATCTGCAACGTCTGGAATAAAAACAGCATTCTAGGCAATACATTCATCTTAATAGTAGCGATTCGGCCTAACAAGGAAAGTTTCAGCCTTGACCATATTTCCAGATCCTTTTTAACTTCTGACCAACATTTTTCATAATTATCCTTAAATAAGTTCACATTCTTGGATGTTAAGTTTACCCCCAGGTATTTTACCCTTTTTGTAATTTCCAAACCTGTTTCATTCTGAAAACTCTCTCTTTCTTCCATTGTTAAATTTTTTTCCAACACTTTCGTTTTTTGTCTATTCAATTTAAAACCTGCTACTCGACCAAATGTTTCAATTAGTTCTAATACTCTTTTAGTACTAGTGTCTGGCTGTTGCAAAGTCAATACTAGGTCATCTGCAAATGCTCTTAATTTATAATGTCTAACTCCGACCTGAACTCCTTTAACCAACTGGTCCTTTCTAATCATGTTTAACAAAACCTCCAGGACCGATATAAAAAGCAAAGGGGATATTGGGCAGCCCTGTCGTGTACCTTTTTCTATAGGTATTTCTTCTGTTACCACGTTATTTACAATTAATTTGGCCTTTTGTTGAGAGTATATTGCACCTATACCGTTTTCAAAACCTTGTCCTACCCCCATCCCTTGGAGATTCTTTTTCATAAAAGTCCAACAAATGTTGTCAAAGGCTTTCTCCGCGTCCACAAAAATCAAAACTGCTTTCCTATTAATGTCAACGTCCAGCAGCTCCAAAATGTCTATAATATTCCTCACATTGTCTGACATATGTCTACCTGGGAGAAAGCCTGTTTGGTCCTTATGAATCTCTTCTGCCAACACTCTTTTCAATCTTTTTTGCCAAAATGTCTGCAAAAATTTTGTAATCCACATTGAGTAAAGATATAGGGCGGTAGTTTTTAACTTGGTTCTTCTCAGTCTCTGTTTTCGGTATAAGTGAGATGAAAGCCTCTTTCCACGATTCAGGTGCCTTTTTCCCCTTCAAAATTTCATTGCAAACTTCCTTCAATGGTTGTATCAGCCATTCTTTCAGCATTTTGTAGTATTTGGCCGTCAGGCCATCTGGTCCTGGTGATTTTCCCAATTTCATATTTTGAATGGCACCCTCTATTTCTTGTTCTGTTATTTCCTCGTTTAAGATCCTTTTACTTTGTTCTGAGATTTTTGGTAAACCGTATTTTCTGATGAATTCTTCTATTTCTTGCTCGTTGGTTGGCCCTTGTGCATACAATTTCTTAAAAAAGCTTTGAAAACAATTGTTGATCTCGTTGGGTTTGTGGATAATCTTTCCATCCATTTCTAAACTTGTTACCGTATTCATTTTCTGCCTTTTTTTCAATTGCCATGACAGAAGTTTCCCACATTTATCCGCTGATTCAAAAGTTTTTTGTCTCATTTGCTTTATCTTCCATTCTATTTGTTGGTTCATGAGTTCCATGTATTGCATCTGATAAAACTTTATTTCTCTCAAAATCTCATGAGACTTTGGTTTGGACCTCAACTTCTTCTCTCCTTCTTTTATTTTTTCTAAAAAATTTTCCTTCTTTTCATTTTGTTGCTTCCTCTTAATAGAATTTTGTTGAATTAGGAAACCTCGCATCACGGCTTTGCTTGCGTCCCAAATTATTCTTTTTTCCACATCTATTTTCCTGTTGATCTCAAAGTAATCTTTTAATGTTTTAAGGGCCTTCTTATGGATCTCTTCGTCCTTGAATAGGGTGTCATTCATTCTCCATCTAAAGGAACCAGTTGTTGTTAGTTTCATCTCCATCTTGACCGCATTATGGTCGGAGCACGTTTTTGGGCAGATTTCTACTTTTTTTGTTCTTGACGCCAGACTACTAGAAATCCAAATTTGGTCTATTCTTGTCCATGTCATTTTTGCTTCTGAGAAGAAAGTTCCCTCTCTCTCTAAAGGATTCTTTGTTCTCCAAATGTCAATCAAGTCCATTGTTTCAGTCATTTCAAAAAAGATCCTTGGTAGTCTCCCTTCTTTCGAGATCACTTGTCTCTGTGCTTTGTCCATGTTTGTTGAGACAACTCCATTCATATCTCCCATCATTAGGATTTTATAATCTAAAAAGTCAACTAATGTCTCATGCAACTTCCTAAAAAATTCAGCCTTCCCTTCATTTGGGGCATAAACTCCCACAATTAATATCTTTTCTCCTTGAATTTGTATTTCAATTGCCAGGTATCTTCCTTGTTCATCTTTAAATATTAATTTTGGAGCCAACTTTTCCTTTGCATAGATCACCACACCTCTTTTCTTTACTTTGTCTGATGAGATGAATTCTTGACCGAGTCTCTTATTTATTAATAATTTCCTGTGTATCCTGGCAATATGGGTTTCTTGCAAACATATTATGTCTAATTGTTCTTTCTTCAAAATGTGAAAAACCTGTCTTCTTTTCCGAGGAAGGTTCAAACCATTACAGTTCCAACTAAGGAGTTGCAGAGACATTTTGTATTTAGGTAGCTGTTCCTCCAACTGCTCCAAGCTTCTGCTCTTCCTCCGATGGTGGTAGTGAAAGTCCAAATGACAAATTTGCTATATCGGGTGGTTCCCTCTCCTCCACGGTTCCTTTCTGCAGATCCTCCAGATACTTCTCTAGAAATAGTTCTTTGTCCTGAATTGTTTTTATTTTAATCTTCCTTCCATTGAAGTTAAAGGACAATCCTTGTGGAAATTCCCATCTGAATGGTATAGTGTTTTTCTTCAGCAGGTCTACTAAACTCTTGTAATATGTTCTCACCTCTAAAATGTATTTAGGAATGTCCTTAAAAATCTGTATCTGACAATTTTGGATCACCAATGCCTTTTGATAATGCAAATTCAATATTCTATCTCTTTCTTCTTTTGATCTCAATGTAATTAGGCAGTCCCTTGGTTTTTTGTCCTGCCTTCTACCCAGTCGAAAGGCTGATATTATCTCAAGTTCCTCATCTTCCTCCCATTCCTCCTGCCAAAAAGTTATGATGTTCTCTGTGAGAAATTTCACAAGGTTGTCCCCTTCCCCTTCAGGCACCAATCTAAATTTTAAATTCTTCTCTTTACGTTGAAGTTCCAGTAAGGAGAGGGCTGCATCATGCTCATTCACTTTTTTAATAATAGGCCCAAATTTTTCCCTTGTCTCTTCAGCCGTTATTTTTGCACTTTCTGCAATCTTTCGTGTTTCTGAACTTTCCTGAATTAATCTATTTATAGAATCTGTGTTCGATGCAACACTAGCCGTATTCACATCCAACCTTGTTGTCAACTCTGTTAATTTTTTAGAATTCTCTGTCGAAAGTTTTGTCAATGCTTCCAGGGATTGATTTATTTTAAGTAGAGCCTGAGTCATAGGATCCATAGAAGCTGGTGTTTTTTCCTGCACAGCTGCAGTTCCTGATATAGAGGCCCTTTTCTTGTGAGATTGTTTTGCTTTCTGCCTTGTTACTATCTCTTCTGTAGGGGCACTCATATCCTCAAGGTCGTTTTCACAGAGTTGATTCCCAAGTGGAAAATCCCACTGTTACTTTTTCAAGTGCAACAGTTTCAGATAGAGCCCTCTAGAGGGAGCATTCAATTGTATCCAAATGGCAGAGATAGAAGAAAACAAAGAAGCAAGGGAGTATAACAGTAGCCAAAAGTTTCCAATGTCCAAATTGTAATGTCTCTATTTTTCTATGTGGCCAAAATGCAGCAAAGTACATCTAAGGTCCGATAACTTTTTTGCAAACAAGTCCCCACTTCTCAAAGTTTGACAGTCCACGTCCCGGTGTCTTGTTTGGGCAGCCCGACCCCAGGGGATTTGGCAATGGAAGGTCTTAATTTTCCATTAATTTTCCAGCAGATTAACAACGTTCCAATCCCTTCCCCCCTTCTCCTGCCAATCTGGGGGGAGGTTTTAAGTCCGATGTCAGTTTGACAGCTTAAAAAAATTAGAAAGGTTCCCTTTAAGTGCAGCTTGATTTTCGTTGCTTTATTCCTTCTGCAGTTCCGGGGAGGCAGACTTCCTTAATTTTTGCCTTTCCCGTTTTCAGCCAATTTTTTTTTTTTTTAAAGTCCCGTTACTTTTCCAATCTTACTCACGGGTGTTGTGGTCAAATTCCAATTGCAGGAAGGAATCGGCGCTCTCCGCTCATGGCGACGCGGCTTCACTCCGCTAGCTGGGTGACGACTCTCAGCACCGCGCTTACCCCGATGCCGCTCAGAAGCCTTTAAAAAGGCTCCCTCACAGTACCGGGGGGCGCAAAGGGTGCCCACCGAATCTCCTTTGTTCACAGGCTCCGCGCCTGTGATTTTAGGGGTCCCCCGCTTGCCGTAGCGGGTAAGACCCGAACTAACGGAGCAGTCCTGCCTCGGAGCTCGAGGCTCGGACCGCCATTAAGCGCTGGCGCCGACCGGAAGTCGATTCCTTATGTCTTTCACACTGTTTCCCACAGTTAAGTCTGTCAATTCTGTCAAAGGTCTGGTTACACTCTGGAATGAGAAGATGTCCTTTGCAACAGATCACTTCCAGGTATCATCACCAAAACTCTGCAATTGGTGCAACTCCCTGGTGTATTAAATTGCTTAGGACAATGAAATACTTGAGTCAACAGCTCAAGCATCTGGAGGGTACTAGGTTGGGGAAGAATGGGCAAGAGTCTATATGGTGATAGCAGCAGACAAGGTTTTTTCTGACAGTTTTGCGCAGATGCAGTGTTGGCCAGAGGAGCTTTCTTTAATGATGGCACACTTTTCACTGTAAAGGTAATGTCATGGACTGGCAGAGGAGTGATGGGAGGCACCAGTTAGAGAACGCCCAAGGGAACCCCCAGGGGAAGAAGGCTTAGGGCCAGGGGATTGGTAGTGAGACAATGATGAGTAGTCAGAGGGAGAAAAGGGAGCAGACTGGGAGGAGCAGGTGTTAGAAGCTGAAGAGGCAACAGGGTTTAGTGAACAGGAAGAGGCTGGGGCAGAGAGCAGTCCTGATTCAGAGGCTGGAGAGGGGGCACCAGGAGACAGAGAGGAAACAGGCTGCTGCAGAATCCAGGGAGTATCCCCCTCTTGACGCAGCCAGCTCCCCTCTCCCCTTGTCTCCCAGAACATGCAGAGAAGTGAAAAGAGCAGAGGAGAGAGATTGGTTGCATGAAGACACAGTCTCCAATTGCTTGGAAAAAAAACCCTGGAGAGGAGGGGACAGGCAGCTGTGGGAATGTGGGGACCTTCAGTCCTCACAACTGCCTCATTGGGACAAGACCTCCTGGGAAGAGTTGGTGGGATCACTAGGCCTGTATTGTTTTGATTTCTTTGAATAAAGAGTTAGCTTCACTGATACGTGTGATTTTTTTATTGCTGACCTTCACCTGACTCTGACTCCTGACAGGTAATTAGCGTAATCCTCCGAAGCCCTCTGTGAACAATTAGCAGTATGTTGTACTGTACAGATAAATTGCTCCCCCCCTCCCGCTCTTGGACATCATAGTTACTAGAGTCAGATGTGACGATGGTACCATCTGGTCAGGTTTTATGAGTACCTTTTAGTTTCTCAGCCTGAGGATGTGGATAACCTTGTTACAGGACTGGGGTACCACTTGTGTTTTTGACCCTGGTTGCATCCTGTCTAACTACAACTCAGAAATTGGTGTCAGAAATACTTTGTGCCTTCTTCAGAGAGGTTGTCATTCCTGCTGCTTTTAAACAGGCAGTAGCGACACTACTTAGGATCCTGGGGTGGCAGTCAACAAAGTTGTAGTCAGAGTAGACCTGTTGAAATTAATGGACCTATGTGAATCAAGTTCATTAATTCTAGCTGTCCTAGAATGAGTAAAATTTAGTTGACTACCACCCAGTTAAAATTATAGGCAGTATGTCAGAACTTGTAGTAACAGCTTAAGTCCAAGTGTTTCTGGATGAAACTGATTATTTAGACCCTTTGCAGTTTGGGAGCTGCCTGGATGTTGAGACTGCAAATGCCTTGGTTGCTCTGATACATGACCCGTACCAAGAAATAGACAGCAGGAGTGCAATCTTGCTGATTTCTCTTGGACCCTACAGCAGCCATTCAGGTGTAGTGCTAAGACCATCTCACTGTCAATGGAACTCCATATGGTTTATAATCCAAAAAATGCAACAATAATAAAGTATATAGCAATTCCTATTGAAACACGCATATTACCGGTAGTTTGTGATGTTTTAGTGTGGGTTTAAACTTCTGTCTCCTTGTTTTTATACTGATATTATTATTATTATTATTATTATTATTATTATTATTATCCTGCAGTTGTATATGAGAATAAATTAAACAATATGGGCTATTTTTATCATAAACTGAATGGTTTTATTTTGCTTATTGTTATTTCTGTAAGCTGTCATGAGTTTATTTCATAAAGAAAACTGAGATACACATTTTTACTGATTGTTTTTTAATCATGAGGGTTGAGTTTGTGTTTGTGTGCCATTGGTTTTGTTTCACGTTGAACAGTGAGATACATGCACGCACACACACACACACACACACACACACTTAAGTGGGATAGAAATAAATGTTAAGTTTCTGTTTAGGTCACCATCTGTTTAGTTAGCTGCATCAGGCTTAGGCTTTCCACTGGGTGCCAACCATGGGACTCAATGTTAATCTAGTTTCTCTGGTATTATCCCGTAGAGGTGAAAACATATGTGCACTTATTATGTTTTACATATGTTACTTTTTTTTATAATAATAATGACTAATTATTTTGCAGCATTTCCCAGCCTGGTAGTTGGCAAGAGACGAATAGCCCCAGCACATCTGTTCCTGACTTAAGATCCTTGACTTCTGAACCAGCTACCAACGTAGAGCAGCCTCCCCAAGAGAGCAGAAGCCTGAGAGAAGAAATCAAGAGGTAATGTGCAGCCCTTGAAGTAGAGATTTCTTTAGCCAAACTTTGTGTGTGTGTGTGTGTGTGTGTGTGTGTGTGTGTGTGTGTGTGTTGTGTTGCAAATGATGGTATGTAGCATGGAACTGTAGAGTTGGAAGTGTCATCTAGTCCAACCGCCTGCAGTGCAGGAATCTTAACAGGTGGTTCCCCATCCAATTTGAATCCATCCTGGACCCTGCTTAGCTTTGCAAATATACCAGCAGTCTGATTGCTGCGACACTAGGATGATTCTTATTTGTATTCTTATTTGAGATATTGAACGGTTTTCTGGCTGGCCAAGTGCGGAGAAATGAATTCTCCTTCTCAAGATGATAGCCAATGCTTAACAATCATATGCATTTTAATAGATGTAGATGGCAGACAATTTGACTAAAGTTTGTTAACTTTGGTTCAAATGTTAATCAGTGGGTCTGAGACGAAAGGAAATGGTGCTGGTTTCACAAGCGCCCTGGCTACCTTCTCCTCTGCCAAACTTGAATAAAAATAAAAATAAAGATGAAGTTTCCTACAAGTTTGTTTCCAAACAGATGGTTTGTATTGTGGGATTAAATTGCTATGGGCTTCCTTTTAGCAATAAGAAGAGAGGGAACTGAATATGATTGTAGTCAGTTCATGTACAGTAAATGCATTGCCAAGATTGTATGATTACAAACCTTGATAGGATTTGAACTTGTTTGTTTTGTTGTTATTTTGATTCTGTTGCATTACTTCAATAGATGGTATTACTGCTGCAGAGATTGCAGGAAAGAAAAATACTAAAGAAGAGTTTTTTCTTGTCAATAGTGAAGCTCTTTCAGTTTAATAACTAATAAACTGTTTAATGTGCTCAAAAAATAGCAACCCCATATTTCACAGTTAATACTGTGAAAAACCTATGAGCAGAGCAATCACAACTCTAACTGGGGAGCAGCAGGGCAAAACGGAGCCATCAGGGCAGAGGTTTTGGGCTTTTTTTTTTTTTAGATGGTTTGTGTGCTATGCCAAGCCCAGACTGCTGCAGAAGCGGGACCTAAATTGAGACTCTCCCTAGAAACTGAACTCTTAGGATGTAGTAGTAGTAGTAGTAGTAATAAATAATTTTTTATTTATACCCTCCTTGGCCAGAGCCGGGCTAACATCAGTAAAATTACAATAAAAACATAATAGGAATAAAAAACCCAATTTAAAATACAGGTTAAAATGCAGCCTCATTTTAAAAGTAGCCCATAGATCAAAACCATAAGGGGAGGGAAACATAAGGGTCAGATTGAGTCCAAACCAAAGGCCAGGCAGAACAGCTCTGTCTTGCTGTCAAGTCCCGCAGGGCCCTTGTCTCTTGTGACAGAGCGTTCCACCAAGTCCCCCAAGTTCCACCAAGATGTAGCAGATCCTTAGTTAGCCCCCCCCCCAATGCCTTACTTTACACAGCTGCAGTGGGAGCTTCATGGAAGAGCCTCCTATCCATGCCAACTGGCATTCGCCAGCAGCATAAATCAGGGGTTAGGACTGCAACCTTCAAAGTCTGATGTCAAATTAAAAAAAAACATATTTTAATTATTTAGCAGTCAGTTAACAGCTGAAATCTGAAATTGTTACCCTTGTTTATATATGCCACCTGGAAGAAATTTCACTGAAATAGACTCTCCCCCCCCCTCACCCTAAATCATTTTATCTAACAAAGAGTACAAATTATAACCCAAACATGCAGGACCTCAGCATTACATCACATCAATTGCCGACACAGCCATTCATTTTGGTTCCATGGAACCCTTGTCCAGATGTTTTCTGTGATCACAAAAGCCAGCTATGAATCAGGATGTGTTGAAAGATTTTCTAATCCGGAATCAAAGGGCTTTGCTTTGACTATAATTTTCCCTTTAACCAGGCTGAAATGAGACACATGCTCACGTCTGTGTCAGGTGCAAAAAAATAAATAAAGAGAACATCAGTGTTGATGCTGATTAACGGCTATGTGACTTATGAATTCGCACCCCTATTAATGGAAAGGTCATGCGGTGGAATGGAGAATATTGAGCCACGCATTCCCTGGAGGACATGTCTTCTTCCACCCCACCAATTCAAGCTGGCAGCTTGTGACAACTGCCCTATGTGTTGCCAGAATCTGCAAGAAATGCATGCATCTATCATGCCTCAATTAGCAGAAATGGAAATCGCACATTAAAAAAGTGATAGGTTGTCGTTGCTTCCAATTCGTCGAATAGCAGCAGGAGGTCAGATATCTCTGGGCTGCATGAATGATGTTGACTATGTGAAACATGCGTTAAAACTGTCCCCTGAAATGCGCTGTAGCAGACCGAAAACACCAGTGGCTTGTTCTCGGTCATGTTGTGCTTAATGTTGCTCTACATTAGCGGGAAGAGTGTGACAGCGTCATGGGGGGTTCTATTGGATTTCATTGCCAGTGTCGTTTTTCTAAAGGGAATTGATCCGTATTTCCAAGCACTTAGTGCCAATACTCTGTCCTCTACACAAATGCCTTTCTGGAGAGATTGCTGTGTATCGCTCTGGATTTCGTTCTCTCCCCTCTTCGTGATCTAATGCATACAATAGGTAGGAGAAAAGAATATGGTGATCTCAAAAGCGGTGGCAGGATTAAATGATTTGTTGAGCTTTTGTAAGTTTCACAGCCATTTAGGCCTGAAGGAATCCCTGCATTTTCTTAATATTTGTATTCTTATATGCTATTTTAGAAACCATCATTTTGTCATCACACTCTGAATAAACAAGACAGGAAAGGGACAAAAACTACACAGGGCTGGCCTGAGATATTTTGCTGCTATATTATTATTATTATTTTATTTTTATTACCCACCCTTCATCCTAAGGTCCCTGGACAGGTTGCAGCAATTTAAAATACAATATTAAAAGCAGTTCAAAACAACTTACAACCACAAAAATAGGATAAACCCTAAAAATACACATCTCAGGTAAGGGTAAAAAAGTGTGTCTTCAGCATTTGCTGAAATTGGTGTTTTGAAGTTACGAGACGCACCTCTGTGGGGAGGGGGTCCTGCAACAAGGAGCTGCCACAGAGAATGCTCTCTCTAAGCCCACCCCCACCTCCAGTCATGCCAGCTCCAGGGGGACGAGGTGCCTTCGACCCCTCAATATCTGCTGGCAGGGGGCCTGGCCCCCTCAGTGTTGACAGATTAGTAATTGCAGAATGAAAAAATATGAGGATGCAAATATAGAAAGTGCAGGGAGAGAGAGGGCACAGTCAGCACCCCCCCCCCTCTAATTGGACGTACTATAAGATCTCAGTGAGATAAAAGTTATGCCAGTAATAATCTCCTTTTGAATGAAGAGATATATTGGTATGCATTCTTTCTTGAGCCAGATTGTTACTGATGATAGTGAAATGTCTGTGTGTGTCTCTGTGTGTGTGTGTGTGTGTGTGTGTGTGTGTGTGTGTGTAGTTTCCCCCACTGGGATTTCCCAAAGGGTGAAAATATCAAATAACATTTGTACACTCTCATGAAAAGCAAATACATTACAGCCTAATGATTATTTGCCACTATAATCAAAGTTGTCTGGTAAAGATTCCGCATTTCGCAGAAAAATGTGGAAGTGCTCCCCATCCTGTCAAATGAGCAATTCAAAGTAATTGCATAGAAAGTAGATGTCTCACATTTAGAGCCATTTGTAACTAGGGCAATCTGGCATGTGAATGGGATAACCTTTTGCAAACTATTTCGTATTCTGAAGACATTTTATAGTCATATATTAAGTATAGTGGTAGTGGGGTTTTTTACATGAGACTTAGAAGCAGCAGCCCCATCCCCAAAGAGCTTTGCCTTTGTGACTCTCGCATTAGTGTGAAAGAGAGTTACATTAATGGTTTGTGTCCATAGAAGCTGTAATTTTTATTTTAAATGGGCTCTGCCAGATATGGGTCTGGGTGGGGTGTATTGACCTAAGATTCTATTATGCTATTAGTCTAGTTGGGTCAGTTTCTTTTCAGGATTATACGTACGTTTCCAACATACTACTACAGGTTTGCTTAACTCTAGAATTTCCATAGTTGTGCACTGAGGGGAGCTGTGAGAAACACATGTCTTTGTTCATGTATACACATGTGTGTGAAGCCACATTTGGTTACATGTATAAATCATGAAAGAAATGATAGGGATGCCTGTCAGAAGAGAACGTCTCATCTTATATTAAGCCCCCTCAGCTTGTCCTCTCAGAAGCAGACAATAAATTCTTGTTTTAAAAGGTGGTCTCGTAAGGACGTTAAGATCAACAAATGGAACCTGGTTCCTTTCTTCTCAGCCTCATGGTTGTCTGTTTGTGGTAACCCAGAGACAGGATTCCCCCCCCCCACTGGTGGCACCAGTGTTTTGGAACCTTGTCCTTGCTGAAATATGAGAGGCCTCATCAGTATGGGCATTCTGCTGGCTCTTGAAGACACAGCTATTTAGACAAGCATTCCCTTGCTTTGAATATCCAGCTTGAATAGTTTAAACTGCTGTTTTTGCTCTTGTCTTTTGTGAATTGTAGAAATTTGTTTTAATACCTTATTGAAATTATTTCAATTGAATTGTGTGTGTTTGTATTTTCTGTAATTGATCTATACTTGTAAACCACTTAAAAGCCAACTTGGCAATTAAGAGGTATATAGATTTAATAATGATTATCATCGTCCTGTGCACACACATGCGTACATGCACGTTTTATAAGTTTAACATTGCATGAAAACAGAAACTATGGATTTAGCCCCTTTTCCTGGATTTACGGCAGCTATAGTTGTCCACATATTGTAGCGTTTTTGAAATACTCATTTCTGGTAACAGTCTTCAAGTAATATAACACTAAAAAACAGTAATGGTGATCATGGGTCCAAAACCACATCTCTCCCCACACACTACTGAATCAAGGATTGTGGACTTGAAGAAAAGAAACTCCATGGGAAATAGACAAGGATGTTGAGCTAGTGATCTTAGCAGAAGATACTATGTCAGTGCAGTTAATATCCCCTCTTCTGGGAAACTGGCTTGTAAAGTCCACTCATTTCTTTTTGCATAGTGCAGTGCAACAGCTGTGCGGTCTCCGTTTCAGATAAATGCTGGAATTGGGAAAGCAATCTGAATGATCATATATCCTTTTGAAATACTGGGCCTCTGGTAGCCATAAAAAGGTCTCCAACAATGTTGGAACAATCCCCTTAATCCCTGGTCTTCACCAATCCAATTTAATGAAACAATAAAACATCCTTCCTCCTATGGGTAGCAAAACTCAAAATTCAGCCAGGCGATCTTACTAGCAACAAAGGAATCTTTTGCAGATTGTCACTTAAATGCACTTTCATTCACATTTTTATTTCTTGTTTGCACAATTTCTTGTTTATTTCATGTTTTTATTTCTTGTTTGCACAATGATTATCCCAAAGACTTCACTCGAAAAATCACATTGATTCCCCGCCCCTTTTACCATGTCAAGGGAATAATCAAAGGTTAAAGAGAACGGAAAGGTACAAAAGGATGCCTTGAATAATTAGGGCTCCTGTTTCTATTCTCAGCTCCATATCAGTAATGAAATGACATTCTTTCTAGGTATTCAATAGCAGAAGGCTGGATAGTTTTTGTGTGCGGAGGCATCTTGTTTTGTTAATGACCCTGATTAATTAGCAAGGTTTAAAATACCATTAAGCAGTAGTGGTGCTGAATAGGGCAACAGCACTGGTCAATAATTTCTTGTACAGTGTGTAGTATCTCTTAGTGCCACTCTTAACATTTTTAACAGTGTTCTTTGTTTTTATCATGGAGAAATGAAGCTCTTTGAGTGACCTAGTGAGCAGAGGGTAGGGCTGGTGGAGGAAGGGATACCATCTATGCCATTTGAGCTCTTTGACGGAAGGTTTGGATAAAAGAATGTGATATTTATATTCTTTGAAACTGTACAGAATTCATTCCGAGGCATTGCATATGCTGAATTCAGGGTATGATCCATCCACATCAGCCATTTGTCAGATCTGAACGTTTGCAAAAAAAAACCAAAAAAACACCAACCCATCGGTTTAAAATACTTTTTAAACTGTTTACAAAAGAAGCATTTTCATTTGATAGACTGCATGTTGAATGCGCCCCACTCCACTGAAACAAGAACTCTGTAAGGAGTTGGCATGAAGATTCTCTCAAACTAGACACAGGAAACGTAATCTTTTACCAACTCCAAAGCTCTGTGTGGCAAAAGTATTTGGGGGAAGAAAACTGAAACAGTCAATGGATTGTTGACAAGGGGGAATTATTAACGGGACAGTTTATCCCAGGTTTGGGTTCTATGGCAGTGAAAGAAATTCTAAGTTCAGTATATAGTGGTAGCTCGGGTTACAGACGCTTCAGGTTACAGACTCCGCTAACCCAGAAATAGTACCTCGGGTTAAGAACTTTGCTTCAGGATGAGAACAGAAATCATGCTCTGGCGGTGCGGCAGCAGCAGAAGGCCCCATTAGCTAAAGTGGTACCTCAGGTTAAGAACAGTTTCAGGAACGGACCTCCAGAACGAATTAAGTTCTTAACCCAAGGTACCACTGTAGTTCGAAAAACCCTGTAATGCCCCCCATATGTGCATCTCTACCTTTTCAAAAACCAGCTTGCCAAACAAATCTTACCTCCCTTGCAAGCACTCTCTTCTTCCTGGGCTCTGGAAGGCTCTTGCATGGGCTTTGGAGTCTCTCGTGAGATCTCACAGAACCATCTGAGATCTTGCAAGAGCCTCCCAAAGTCCATGCGAGAGGTCTCTGCCTTGTATGCATTCAATTTGTGTGATTGCGGCTAGCCAGCTACCATCTAAACTGTGGCCATGCAAGTTAAATGTGTGCCACAGGGCTTTCCAATTGCGCAACACCCTGCCCACCCTGGGCCACTCCACCTCCCTCAAATGGGGGGGGGGGGTATGAGAAAACCCACAGAATTGGTGAGGAGCACAGAGATCATTTTTAATGACCCCTCTTTTTAAGGGGAGTATTCATGAAACAGTCTGCAATAACTGAGTGAATACAAATATAATGTAAAATAATAACATTCATTAAGGAACAATTTTACAAGAGTCATCTACCTGCAATTAAAACAGCAGTGCTTAAAAAAATAACATCCCTTTTCTTTCTCATTTGTAACTAATAAAATGTCTCCATTGGAAGATTGAAATCACTAGGTATGTCCGGAAGGCATGATTTTCACATGTCTTGTTTACTTTGCTGTGACTTGGGGACATAAGTCTAAACTGGTGCATTACTACACATGATTTTTTTAAAAACCCAAAAACTAGAACTAAACATCTCTCACTAGAGTTGGATTCAGTTAGAGGTCTCTTGTGACAGATAGCAGGTGCTTCTCCCCAAATGGTTGAAGGTTGTGTTGTGGCGGTATCATTCTCTGTGTGTTCTTGCTGATGCTGCTAGAATCCTCCCTTTTTTGCAGCTTTTTGATCTGAGTAACAATGGAACAAAATAATTTAGAGTTGGTACAATAGAAACATAGGCTATATCAGTCTTCCACAGCCTGCTACCCTCCAGATGTTGTTGGATTACAGCTGTTATCTACCCCAACCAACATGGCCACTGATCCATGTCCACAATTTCTAGAGGGTACCAGATTGGTAAAGGCTGATCTATTTTGTATCACTAGGAACTATTGCTTTTCTGCATCCATGGCCATCTATTTTAATAGATGTTGTGTACATCTATTGATCTCTGATATGGTAGCCTGTGGAGAGGGGGAGAAGTTTGCAGGGCTTATCTGCACACCACATTCTGCAGTCATCACTAGCAGACTACTTTTTAAAATACTTTTTAAAAATAAAACCACATTGCATATTTCGGTTGGGACAGTTCTGTGTTTAAACCTACAGATATGCCACTGACACATATAATTTGGCTCTGAGGGGGATGTGACAGCAGCCTTCAGATATTTAAAAAGTTGCTACAAAGAAGGTAGGGATTTGGGGGGGGGGTGTTCTTTGACACAAAGAGGCAAAATGTTTAAACTCTGGGATGGTAGTTTATTTTAAATATTAACAGTGTCCCTCTGGTGTTGTTGTTAGTCATTGATAAAGGTTGAACAACAAGTTACAATGAAGCAAGTATTGGGAGAATGTGGTGGGATCACTGGGAATGAGAGTGTGACTTTGTCGATCATAACATTTGTGCAATGTATCCTAGTTTGACAGGTGTGAGCATGCCTATTGTTTCTTAGTATTGAGCAATGCACCCAGTGAAAATAAGCTCATTTGTCAGGTTTGAAGGGATGTGCAAAACGACGTTTGGGAGAAGCACAAAGTAGAGGGTCAAAGGCTGCAGCAAACAAGACAAGCACCAATATTGGTGGTATAACTGTTGAGTCTATAAAACGAATGTTTTGAGCTCACTTTTATTCCTTAATGGCCAGGCATGATCCAGCAGAACAAATTTAGACCTGTGGGCATCTGTTTTGGCAGCTCTCTTGCACTTTGTGGTAACTCCAGTGTTGAAAAATGTTTCTCAGGTTAAGGACCTGCCTTGGAGCGGTGGCAATCTTCTAGGGGACTCTGTCAGCAAGTGACATGACCTATTAGATTTCTTTCCACGTGGCAATTTCATGGATTTGTGTTTTAAGTCCTGAAGGGTACCATTGTAATAGTTAGATTTCCTGCATCAAGCTGGCTGTAGACTTTCATCCTTGTAACTGAACACAGTTTTCTGGAAATAATGTATGATTTCTTTATGGTTTTCAACTGGTAGCCAAACCTAGCTGGACAATAGAATATTATGAATAGTATTTGCCGTATTGTTCATTGCAAGCTTTGGCAGCTTCCCCACTTCCATTTGTTTTACCATAAATGCATATGAACAACCCTGAACTATCCCTGTCAGATTTCTGTATCTGATGTTTGTTAGCTCTTTGGTGGTACTGGGTATAGAGCTGGCCTCCTCTCTAATCAGGATGAGGAGGAAGAGACTATGAGCAAATATTTTTTCTGCTGCATGATAACCAGATTCTGTTTCTCTTCTTTCAGCTCTCTCTCTCCTTTTGCTAATGTGTGTTACACAAGAACTAGACCTAGCTCTAAAGAACTGTTCCAGTAGACCATTTACTAATGACAGCATGACACATATGTGTTTTCAGTTAGAATGTGTGTTGCTTGTGAATTAAGCACAAGAACAAAAGGAACAAACAAAACCCTCATCGCCATCAATAGGCATAGAAGGTTTAAGGGCAAATAAATGGTACTGGTAGCGCTTTGTTGAAAATGGGCGTGAAAAAGGAAGACTGTAGAATATGTTTTTCTTCATGCCAATGTTTATGTTGCTGTTTTCAGTTAGGAACAATATGCAATAATACAATGCAGTGGCCCTGTTTTGCCTTCTGCTCTAGCGGTGTATGCTAGAAAGCTATAGTTTTGTTTTGTTTTTTGATGTGTGGAATTTATGTTGTATGGGACTATAACTGCATCCTTTTCTGCTATATCCAAGCACGTTGGGGTTGAAAAGTAAAATTCTCTCAGGGCCTTTTGAACCTCTTGTTATAGGGAAATTATGTATGTCTGAGAGTAGGATTGTTCCCCCGCAGAATAAAACCAGTGTGGTTTATTTGGGTGTGTTTTTGTAACAGATTTGATGAAACTAGCCAGAAAATACAAGCTCTTTGCTTTTATTCATGTAGTCTTAAATGGGAGACTTTTGTTATGTGCTGGACCCTAGGTTCTACTGCTGGGGTCTACTAGTGGACACGGGTGGTGCTGTGGTCTAAACCACTGAGCCTCTTGGGCTTGCCAATCGGAAGGTTAGCAGTTCAAATCCCCATGATGGAGTGAGCTCCTGTTGCTCTGTCCCAGCTCCAGTCAACCTAGCAGTTCGAAAGCATACCAGTGTGAGTAGATAAATACGTACCACTGTGGAAGGAATGGAAGGCCAGCTCCCTTAGCCTGAAAGCAAGATGAGCGCTGCAACCCCATAGTCACCTTTTCCCCTGGACTTAACCATCCAGGGGTCATTTACCTTTACCTTTACAGAATACAACTTGGGTTACACTATTGTACCTTCTCATCTTTTCTAATAATTGTTTTTTTGCACATGATAAGGTTTATCCATACTTCCTATTTCATTAATCCCTATGCACTTGTAAGTTCTTCTGACACTGAAATAAGCACCAACTGGTTATTCAGTATTGCAATTTATCTGTAACAAGCAGGATGAGACAACCTCTGATAGTGGAATTTTCTAAAGGCCCATTTTGAGCATATGGACCTAAAGGTAGAGCAGAAACAATAACTTTTTATTCGTACATAAGAATATAAGCTGTCAACCCATTTAAAAATGGGGGGGGGGGCAAACCATTAAAATCTTAGAATTATCTTAGAAAATACTGAACAAGTGACCAACACTGAATCAAATTAATTCTTCAAAAATCTTTGGTGAAACAGATATATTTTCAGCAGGCAATGGAATATTGAGATTGTAGGTACCTGTCTGTTTTCAGTAGGAATAAAGTTCCAAATCATTCACCTAGAAACCAAACTACCTGGGACAGTCAAGAGGACTTCTCCAGATACTCACAGTGTTCTGGCTGGTGTATAAAGGAGAAATGTGGTCCTTCAGCTAACCTGGTCCCTGGTCATTTAGGGCTTTATGCGCTAAGAGTAATATGTTGAACCTAGGTCAGTAACGTACTGGCAGCCAGTGCATAGCTTTCAGCATGTGGTATAATATGCTGATGTGCAGCTATTCCAGTCAAAAGTCAGGCTGCAGCATTCTGCACTAGCTGCAATTTATGAACCAGTCTCAAGGGTAGCTTCACTTAGACTTGTAATAGTGCAGTCTAGAGGTTACCAAGGACTGCAGCTCTGTGGCCAAGCTATTCCTGTTGAGGAAAGGCTGTAATTGGCATAGCAGCTGAAGTTGTGGGAAAGCATTGTTAGCCCCTGAGAACACTTAGGGGTCCAGCGACAGTGATGGATCTAAGAGTACTTCCAAGCTACGTACCTATTCCTCCAGGGAGAGTGCAGCCCCATCAGGAACAGAGAACCTGCCACTTTCCTGAACTTGGGCACTGTTCACCCACAGGGCTTTGGTCTTCTGTTTATTGACCCTCACCCAGCCCATCACTTACTCCAGACACTGCTCTAGAACTTGTTTGGTCTCAGGTGTTCTCCGATTCAGATGCTGCATAGAAGTAAAACTGAGCGACTGAAGCAGGAAGTCCAAAAGATAGATTGCTGACCCACTTCAGACTTGTTGGTAGTGGTTTCCTGACCATAGTTTAAAACTGTAGTTGAAGTTTCCTTAACTATGATTTGGCATGGTGTCTGGACTGAGACAGCTTCTCAAGTTGTACTTCTAAACCTAGAAAGGTTTGGGGATTTATTTCAGTGTGCCTCACCCTTTTTTTCTCTCTCTAGCAAATTTGCTGCACCTATGCTGTGTTTGTATCTGTGCTTTGTCACCGGAGTTGTCAATTAACCAGCATTGCCTCTGATATTTTTTCTACTCTGCAATATATGAACATTTGTGTGTGTGTGTGTGTGTGTGTGTGTGTGTGAGAGAGAGAGAGAGAGAGAGAGAGAGAGAAGAACCTGATTTTTATTTTTATTTGGCCAGACATAGTAGCATGAAATGTGCAGTGGTATCTTCTATTGTCAAACTCAACAAGAGAGAGAGAAGCATGGAAACAATAATCAAACGGTCATGGTCTCTGTGAAATTAGGCTGCTCTCTTAAAAGATTCAGCTCTCATAGCCTTCTGACTATCCAGCTACTGCACTCACTAGATTAATTCATCAGTGAATCTTCTTACTCAGTATCTCCCCCCCTCTGCAGCCCCAGTTCCTTGTCACCCTGTCATCTCGCCTTTAAGCAAGATTAAATATAATAATATCTCTGTACCAATCTGCTCCCCTCTATACTCACACATTGCCTTGTTTACTTTGGCTCTTCATGTTCTCCCTACTTTCCTGGTGGAAGATTCCATTCCTGAAAGAGGGATGAGCTCTTTTGTTTGAAAATGCGGGGAGGGAAACAAGGCTTTAAACAATCCTACATATGAATCTCCTCCATTGTTTACTGTTCCGAAATATATGCGGGTGCTTGCTGTCAAAACAGAGAGGCACATGCAGGACGTGGCATGCAAACAGATTTGCATTTCAAATCAGCTGAGTCAACACAATGCAATGGTCCTGCCTGAGAGTCCTTAGGGATCCACAGTAGCTGACAATGTGTGCTTTAAAGGGAGGGTCTTAATTTTTCTTTTTCTCTTCCCCCCCATCTCTCTCAAGCCATTTGGAATAGCCATAGACCTCGTTTTTTTCCCTAAAAGACACTTGCCCAGTATCTAGCCTCAACGTTGCTGGTTGCATCACACAATAGCCGGCACATTTATTTATTCTCAATCGATTTTCTTTTGAGCGAAGAGGAAGAAAAATAGAAGCGGGGGACGGGGGGGGGGAGTTGGGGGGTGTCAGGAAAGGAACCTGGCAACAGTTCAGAGAAGAGAAGCTGCCGTTTAAAGTGTGTCGGCTGCTGCTGCCCCTGATGCAAGCAGCTGTTTTCATCTGCACTGCAGCATTGCAGCCTCTACGGTCCGATCTCCCTGGGCTTTTTGCTGGTGGAATTAAGGAGGAAGCTGGCCCGGCTTGCTGCTAGCTCCAGCACAAGGGCACGCTGAGGATGGGAGGGTCTCAGTCTCTGCAGCAGGCACAGACAAGTAGCCTGATTCGGGAGCCATCCGAGGCCATGTAAGTATGGAATTGCTTTCCACCTTTCCTTCCTCCAGTACAGCAGCAGGGACTGAAACGTTAGCGAGTAGCTATAGGGATCTGTTTAAAGAGGCTGCCTTACGTTGACAGTCTTTGTGTAATTCTCTGCATTCTGGCTGATTCAAGACACAGCTCAGATTTCATCGGGTTTCAATGCTGATTTTTTTTTTTTAAATTAATTTTTAAAAATGCTTGGGTAGCATGTAGGAATTTTGGTAGGAGGAATGCATCTTGAGTCCTTTTATATTGTTCAGTGCAGTTGCTGTGTGTACCCATTTGTTTGCTTCTTATACATTCTGCAGACATAATCAATCAAGCCCATCACCATTTTCAGTGAAAAATGCCTCTATTTAAAATGCACAGCATGTAGGTTGATTTCACTGTGTTTCCAGGGCTTTCCTTCCCTCCACCCTGAGCTTTCTCCCCATTCACATCCCATGTGTCTAGATCATTGGTGGATGATTTTTTTTTTAACACCTTACAATTTCTGATTTTCCTTCAAAATGATATATTCAACTTTCTCAGCAAGGGTAAAATAGAGAGTTTTGTTCATGAATATAAAAGCAGGCTTGTACTTCCTAGAATTTAAATTGATTTGTCATCTTTAGTTTGGATGGGCACACACACACACGTATGGATTTATCAGTTCATTTCGCCAAGTATCTGTTTTCCAACGCTTGAAATCTAATCAAATATACCAGACTCTGGTTTTTAATTGAACTTCTTAGAAGGGCCTTTTTTTGTTTCAGGTGTATAGGCCTGGATTACTCAGTATGTCCTGCAATTAGTGCATCTTCAATATGCATTGTTTTGGGGCGATGTCTTAATCCATGTCACCTGGTGTCAAAGATGAGCTCAATCAATTCATTCTAAGTGAAACACCTACTTTATTGCATTTTTTTTATTTAAAAAACCTGACTCCTTTCTTTTTCACTGTACTCGGGAAGAATCTTTAGAGTTGGGAGTACTGGTAGATACTGTTTGTGCAGTTGTATCCTAAAGGCAAGATGATAACAGCCTGACTGGAGTACTGTAGCTGTTCAGCAAGGTCTGTGTAACTTTAAATGTGCCAAATTACTACTGCTACTTTTTTTGAAATCCTTTCCTTTAGCATAAGCCTATTCTGAGCAGTGTAAAGAATCAGAATGAAGGTCAACATTTTTTCATCTTCATCCTTAATTTTAGCAGTTGTGTTGGGAACTCATTGAGAAGTATTTATCAAAGGGCTTCCTGCACAGTGAAAGGCTCACATACTTATTTGACGCCTTCTGCCAGCAGAAGCCATATTGAATGAATAAGGCCTTCAGCACCAGAACAATATGAGGGCAGCAGTCAAAACACCACTGTTTTTATTAATGTTTGTGTAGAGCCTTCAGTGCACAACACCTTACCGCTATTTATAATAAGTAATTGGCTTCTTGTATATCTGAAAATAATGACAAGCGCTGGGAATTTTAAAGCAGCCTCATTTTTACTGTTTACATCTCTTAACAAATCATAATTATATTGTGATGCTAAAGCATGATGCTTAACATGAGGGAAAGAAAGTTTTCTCTTCACCTTTGAATCTATTTAGGCCCTCTTACAAAAGCTGAAGTCTTGATTTTAGACTAAAATACACCTCTGTGTCAGGGGTGGCTAACCTATGGTCCTTCAGATGTTGGATTACAACTCTGAACAAGCTGCAGCTGCATAGTCAATGGTCAGGGATGATGGGAGTTGTAGTCCAACATCTGATTTATGTAGTATAGAAAAATACATTTGTTCTTAAAAACACTCTTAACCTGTGGTCTATGGATGGGCTTCAGCTGTTATCAAATTCTCAAAGGATTCTATGACCCCCAAAAAGGTTGAGAACCACTGATCTAAAGGCTTTCCTGAGTCATCCTGGGCTGGAGTATTTTATCTTAGCCATTTAGATAAATCACAATATGCATGACACAAGAGCTGCCTTATTCAACCACCCTATGAAAGCTTGTGCACAGGAAACTCTGATACATCAAGTTGTCTCATTCTTGCTACTCCCGAGGTCCTGGTTGTGATGCAGATTCCTGTGCCTTTTTCATTCATGCACATGACGTTTTCTCCTGTCTCCCAGAATGCTGCATAACTGACAAGTGTTGTTGTGGCAATTGCCCTATGAAAAACAAACTTCACCCTAGGGTAAGTGTCCACTGCCAAGAGTTATCCAAGAGTAAAGTTTCATTTCTGACCACTTCTGCATCACCAAAAAAAAAGGACAAAAGAAGGTAGACACTTATATAAAGGTTGCATATGCTAATAAATTCAGTTTATAAATAATCCTATAATTTTATTAGAAATAGAGCACATCTCACCATAGTGGGGAAGACTGTGACCTCTGTGCCTGTTCAGTCTGCTCTCCAGGTGTTAATTGTTGATGGGGAAGCAAAATGGCCTCTGCCTGCCTTTCTCATGACTCTGGATCTTTAAGTTAGAATTGGACCAAGCAGATGACTCCTTTAAATGGACAACTGTTCATATACAGACTCCTGATGTTGTTGTTGTTGTTTATACTCCACCCTTTTGGCTGGGTTTCCCCAGCCACTCTGGGTGGCTTAAAGCATGTACAGTGGTACCTCAGTTTAAGAACTTAATTCGTTCTGGAGCTCTGTTCTTAACCTGAAACAGTTCTTAACCTGAAGCACCACTTTAGCTAATGGGGCCTCCTGCTGCTGCCATGCCACCAGAGCACAATTTCTGTTCTCATCCTGAAGCAAAGTTCTTAACCCGAGGTAATATTTCTGGGTTAGCGGAGTCTATAACCTTGAAGCATATGTAACCCGAGGTACCACTGTATATAAGATCAGATTTCTCCAGGAAGACTGAGAATAAAGCCTCTTTTATTTATGGGAAATGGAATCATAGAATTGCAGAGTTGTAAGGGACCATGCGGGTCATCTAGTCCAATCCCCAGCAATGCAGGAATCTTTTGCCCCCCATGTGGGGCCTGAGTCCCATGATCTGCCCACTGAGCTATCTCAGCTCAGACCTTGGTGGGTTGTCGTTTGGCCCAATGGCAAAAGAAGCCCCATCTCTGATGTCCATGTTCTCTTTGGCCAACCAGAAAATTACCAAGAGGGCTCATTCCACTTCCATTACATTTCATTACAAAATTCCTGGCCGGTTCAGACCATTGTGTAAAAGAGCTGAATTCCTCCTGGATGCTTATTCAAAGACAAATGCCAGAATGTGCTTGTTTATGCTTAAAGGTAGAGGTCCAAAATCTCATAAGCTCCAGGTGGCACTGTTGAGCTACATCGTGATAAAGGGGTTGTTCATGTAATCCTTCTTCCAAAGTCAGATTTATACAATTACTTCAATGCCATAACTGTTATTGTTGGTGTGTAAGGAAGTCACTACGTGCCATAGGACTCAGGTACATTTTGGCTAAGCTTCAGTTACTATTTTCAGCATCCATGTATGAGGATTCTGCATTTTCATAATAAGACTCTCCCTGTCATTCACTTTACTACTGGAGTACAGGGGTTAACTTTTAATCCATTAATGGGTTAAATTCATAAGAGAAGTAAACAATAATAATTTGTTAGAAAAGCGAACTTCTGTTATACAGGGTCTACTGGGTTATGATCTTGGAACTCAAGATAAGGGAAGTCTTGGGAACCATGACAATAGGGCACATCTTTTTGATTGTTAAGCTTCTCTCTGATTTTTAAAATGATTTTTTTTAAATCTAAAATTGGAAGTCTGCCCTCCTGTGGGTAGTTTTAAGCTTCTGTAACAGCTTGACAAGGCTCCTAGTGGTAAATACAATGAGGTTTAGTTCGAGCGCAGTTAGGATCAAAGAAACCCCTTGCCTGGGCTTTCATGTATTCTAGTAAAAAAAACCCAGCAGCCATTGCTGCATTTGCTAATTGTTTTGTTACTCCAGACTAGTGGAGAGGCATCTGTAAATGAATTGAAAATTGTTTCTTTGCAGAAACAAACCCCGCCTCCAAAAGTCTAAAGATCATTGAGTACATCACTTGCTGGCTGTGGTTACATTTACTATGTTTATGTGAGAAATTGAATTTGGATAATTTTTTTGGGGGGGGGGGCAAAACTTGCCACTTTCTGTGGCCAACAGAAGAAGGGGGAAATACACAAATGCAACCTGCTCTTGTGAGTGTTTTTTTTTTATTATTATTATTATTATTATTATTATTATCTCCTACTCCAGCACTACTGCATCCCATTCTTCTGCCCCTTGGGGCAGACACTTCACAGTTAAGCACTTAATATGCAGAAGGCATCTACATCTCTTGTTTTTCTTTAATATGCAGGGTGTTTGTGTGCAATTGATATTGGAATCAGAGGAGACGAAATTTGTCTCTTTCCCTCCCCAGTCCTGATTCCCATAAATTTCCCACTCCCCATTCCTTAGGCACAGCGAAATGGCCCATTTATTTCAGTGGAGTATAAGCACAACCTAAGTCTGGAATGTTTGATGGCAGGCTTAGATGGTTGCCTAATAACTACGTGTGGTTACAAATATATCTAAAACTAAGATTGCAGCTTGTTTCTGGAACAGATATGTCAGTGGCAAGAGAGTCTGGGCAAGGTAAATTAAGATAGCAGAGGTGGAACTAGGCATCCCGTTCGTTATCCCATGGACAGCTGTCCATCTTAATTCAGTGCTCTTGCCTGTAATGCTGCAAGTGTTTTGGGTATGGGGAAAAGTAAAGTCAGAGTTGTCAGTAAAAGATGCCTTTCTTAGCTCTTACAAAGGAGTACAAATTAGTCAATATACTTTAGCACTGTATATTTCATTCTGCTGTGAAAGGTTCGAACTTTTTCTCTTTCAAATTCCTCTTGTTTTGGGAACAGGCTGAGAAGCAGAAGGCCTAAGAGGTACATTAGGTTAAAACTCGAAAAAGCAGATCCTGAGAGAGATCTGATTCATTGTTGCAGTTCATTTAACAGAATGCTGCTGTGACTCAAGGGCCCTTAAATATTATTTTTGTAAAGATATGGAGAACGAGTGGTTAAGTATCCTCCTGGTGAGTATTTTCTTGTTCTGGACACTGATGTATATTCTAAATATAGCTTGGTTTATTTCCTCCCATCTCTTAAGAGACTTCTGCAGATGTGCTGCATATTTTAGAGAGAGATGGCTTTTCAGTGGTCCATTGTTGCAGCTGTTGTCACGCTGCCATCAAGATGAATGTCTGTTGATGAAATTGTGTCTGCGGCTTTAATGACAAAGACACATCCGGCAATTGAGATAATTAGGAGTCCCATATTGTAGGCTGATCAATTGTTCTTGTTACAGGTCTTTAGTCAATGTAATATACAGAAGTTTGACATGGGTTTGTGTGAACCATTTTTATTATTATTTTAAAAAGCTATAAAACTTTAGTTCAGCTAGACTAGACCAAGGAAACCATGGTTGAGGTAGTCCCACTGCTAGGGAACTACCAGATCTTATTAATATAGCTAAATGTGCATTCATAAACACAAACGCCTCTCTGGAGATAGGAGTATGTTACAGTCATATCTCTTGTTGTGTTTGCTTCATGTTGCGGCTTTTCGGGTTGCGAATGCAGCAAACCCGGAAGTGTATAGTTCCATGTTTCACCATGCACGCATGCACAGAAGCGTTCTGCGCAGAAGTGCTCTATCGCGCTCTGCGCTTGCGCAAAAGCGCCACTCTAGTTGTGTACTTTTCAGGGTGCGTATGGCACCCTGGGACGGATCGTGTCCGCAACTAGAGGTACCACTGTATATATTAAGACAGCATACCAATAAAACCATCCATGCCACCAGGTGTTTGCTACTATTTCCCCCCCACACTGAAGTGATTTAAATATAGGAAACTCGCCAAACTTGGAACAGCCCTATCAAATTGTAATCTGGAATTTTTTTAAGAAATCACATGTATACTGTTGCAGCTTTACAAACACAGGAAATATGAAAAATGCCGTGAGGAGATTTGCATGGCAGCTCTGTTGCGTTGCTTATGCTGCAGTGCTCAGAATAATTTCCCAAACAGACTTTTGAAATATGGATCTAAATAGCGCCTGAATTTTTGTCAACAAATAACACCACACAGGAGCAGCAGAAAGTAGTGGTTCACCAAGTGCACATGCCATATTAAAAACAAAGTTAAAAACAAAGTATGGTTCGATGTGAATGAGCTGAAAAGTTATCCCTCTGGTCCTTCATCGCTTTTGCATTGCTGGCAAACAAGCCAGAGTCTGGCTTCTTTTGTTGTCCAGAAATAGACTCATGGTTTATTTCCAAATAAACCACAAGCCACAAGCCTCGGTTACTAGTTGTGGTTTGCGTGAAGAAGGAGCCAGGTTTGGATGATACAACAATCCAGAATCTGCCTTTATTCCTGGTGGTGCAAGAGTGTGGAAAGAACAGGGCAAGAACTTTTCAGCAGCATGCTGGGTGTTCACATTAAACTGTAGTTTATTTTTTAACTAGGGTTTAACGTGACATGTGAATTGGGCCAGGACTATATCATGATTTAGCATTATCTGTGTGAGTCTCAGGCTTGCACACTGCCACTCACCTGTCCTCCTCTGGTGTAGCCACAAGGGAGAGCCAGCACATGAGCCTGAGGTTTGTGCATTTAATGCTGAACTATGGCTTAGTGTTTTGTGCGAATGGCCCACTTATGTGTTGAGTATTTCAGCTCAATGGCTTTTAAACAGGGCTCAGTTTGTTTAATAAGAGCAGTGCAACATGGAATCCAAATAGCATCCTGTCTCTCAAAAGCAAGCATGGCATGAAATCCTAGAAAAACTGAAACGTAGGGTTGTATCTAATTGTGTTCCTCCACCCATGGAAACCTCTTCAATCCAGCGGATCCTTCTTTGTCTGCAGTTGGGGAAGATTTTTTGCCACCCCCTCCCCTGCACCATCCAATCTGTTCTAGAGGCTACAGACCCTGAAACAGCATGGAAGGTGACAAGAAAAGTTGAGATTTCAAAGTCACTCCTTCGCTTCCTGAAGCATTCAGCTGCAATCAAGATGCTTTCTAGAGCTGAGGGGCGCAGGCATATTTTAAAAACATACCTACATTTCAGTTTTCTGCCTTTCCTACTTTAGGTTATTAATGATTTTCCTGACTGTTGAAAAACAATTCTGTTGACTTCTGGTTTGTATATACTCTTTCATCTGCATTAGTAAGTAGCTTACATGATAGGGTGTAACTCACATTGCTATGCGTTAAAGTTGTGTCACACCTTTCCATGTCAAATCCTCATTGCCAATAATAAAAAGCAACAGAAATATGTATATATATTAAAAGTAACCAGTTACTACAACAGTAAACATAAATAAGCAATAGCAGGGTAAAAATATGTCTATTAATTGGTTAAGAGCAAGTAAAAAGTGGCCAGTTAAAAAGAAGAGTTTGAATTTGATATCCTGCTTTATCACTACCCTAAGGAGTCTCAAAGCGGCTAACAATCTGCTTTCCCTTCCTCCCCCACCACAAACACTCTGTGAGGTGAGTGGGGCTGAGAGACTTCAAAGAAGTGTGACTGGCCCAAGGTCACCCAGCAGCTGCATGTGGAGGAGCGGAGACGCGAACCCAGTTCACCAGATTACGAGTCTACCGCTCTTAACCACTACACCACACTGGCTCTGGGTATATGGGGCTCAAGGGGCTTCAGCCCCCTCAATATTTTGAAGCAGAGGGGGCCAGCCCCCCAATACTGAGGGATCCAACATTCCCCACCACTGCCAGGCACCCTTCCAAAAGTCAAAGACACTTCTTTCTTCTGCAGGCTACAATTACAGATACAGGAGCTCTTTCAGAGTTTGGACTTGCAAGCGTACTATTTATCAAACTGGCTATGGAGAGAAATGTACTGTTGCATTGTAGCTGATGTACTGGGGGGGGGGAGTACTACTAAAAATTGCTTCTGAGGCACATTAACATGGCCTTGAGTTCACCAGTTTAAACCCCCAATATCATTTATGGATGGGGAAGCATCAGTTTAATTGCAGAATTTGATTGTTGTTTTTTTCTGGGTAGCTGTGATATCTCCACGTCTCGCAAGCATATTTATGCTGAAATTATATAGAAAGCCTTCTCTGGAGACCAGCGCCTGTGTTGCTTTGTTGAGCGCAAGGAAGCCAGTGCTATTTCTAATATAATTGCATTGCAGTAAAATAGGCCTCTCCTTCCTATCTCAGTAAAACTTGATTTATTTGAGGAGAGCCCCCTTTCCCCTCAGAATGGAAAACTGCAAGCCCTGCACATTTTGCTTTCTAGTATAAGCTGTTAAATAGTCACCTGATATGCTACTTACTGCGGGAGCAATGCAGGTGCAAACTGCGGTGGGGGAATTAATGGACAGAAGGGGAAGAGACTTCTTGCCATGCTCCCTGCTTCAGCCTTATCTCAAATAAACAAATTGCTTGGCTGCTTCCAAGGGAAAGATAATTCAATTGTAAAAACAGATAAAAGCTACACCCTTCTGTAGTTACATACTTCCTAAAAGGAACACATTCTGAAATGAATTTAGAGAGGATTTCCTTTTGGTCTCTGTAGAAAACACAGAATCATTATCCAGCAAGTCTCAAAGAACAAGGGATCGGAATGTGGTCTCTCAACCTCCTGACTCCCAGAAACATAATTCACTGTAGCTTTTCCAGATCCAGACAGATACATCTGCCAGAACTACATACTCAACTGAGAAATGGAAGACATGGGTAAAGTGTCATTGGAATGGTGAGGAGTTTGGGGTTTTCTTTGATAAAGCTTGTATATGGGGACTAGCAGGGATGCCATAGAAGTGGCCATAAGAACCAAGTTTATGGTCTTGGATGGCAGTGGGGAGGTTACTCCCAAACTACACATAATGTTAAGTGTATGGTTTATTGTGTCTGTCTTCATTCTTTCTTTTGTCTATTATTTTTTAAATTTTGTCCTTCCTTCCTTCCTTCCTTCCTTCCTTCCTTTCTTTCTTTCGAGCCATGATCAGGATTGTGACTGATGTGTAGGGACATGGGCTTAATCCTTTCCTTCTGTGCCAGTGTGGTGTAGTGGTTAAGAGCAGTGGACTCATAATCTGGTGAACCGGGTTCTCATCTCCGCTCCTCCACATGCAGCTGCTGGGTGACCTTGGGCTAGTCACACTTCTCTGAAGTCTCTCAGCCCCACTCACCACACAGAGTGTTTGTTGTGGGGGAAGAAGAGAAAGGAAAATGTTAGCCACTTTGAGACTCCTTAGGGTAGTGATAAAGCGGGATATAAAATCCAAACTCTTCTTCATAATTCCAATTAAAACCACCCCTGCAGCTTCCTCACCATGGGAAATAGCACAATTTTGGGTGGGAGCGAGCGGAGCATTTCTCTTTCCTACACATCATGCTCCAGATCCTGATCATCTCCCTGCTCAGCAGCTGCTTAAAAAAGCAAACAAACAAAACCCCTAAACATGTTTAAATGTGATCACACCTTTAATGCCTCATGTACTTTGGACATTGAAAACTTGATGTTTCCTAGCACAAGAGCCTATCGAAAGAGCAGGAGAGCCAGGATCTGCTTTCCTATGTTCTCTTCCTGGTTGGGATGACTGCCTATGAAAGCTAAGCATGGGTAGCCTCTGGCAGCAGCTTGCTATCAAACATAGGAGCTTCCCATTTTTAGAACAGATGGGGAGCCAAAGAAGATGCTGCTTACGGTTGGCTAATTATTGTGGGATTATTTCCTGTCTAAAAAAAAAAAAAAAAAGAGGCGGTGTAAACATTCAATGTGTTCAGTACTGAAGAGTTTATCGCCACTTACTGAGCTGTGGTTTAAACCACTGTGCCGCTTGGACTTGCCGATTGGAAGGTCGGTGGTTTGAATCCCCACAACGGGGTGAGCTCCTGTTGTTCGGTCCCAGCTCCTGCCAACCTAGCAGTTCGACAGCACGAAGTGCAAGTAGATAAATAGGTACCACTCCAGTGGGAAGGTAAACGGCATTTCCATGCACTGCTCTGGTTTCGGTGTTCCGTTGCGCCAGAAGCGGCTTAGTCATGCTGGCCACATGACCTGGAAGCTGTACGCTGGCTCCCTCGGCCCGTAAAGCGAGATGAGCACCACAACCCCAGAGTCATTTGCGACTGGACCTAATGGTCAGGGGTCCTTTTACCTTTACCTTTACTGCCCTTTAGCCACCTGGATTGTATGCATTAAGGGTGGTAATGATATGAGGTTTTCTCTGTCCTTTTCCCATTGTGGATTCTAAATTCTGTGAATATGACCAAGGGAGTGGTAGGTATTTTGGACTGATTAACTTGTAGTAGAAGGGCAGTTATGTGCTAAATGGAAGCACATGCTTCTTGCATTTCATGGTGCCAGTTTTTAAACCCAGGACTACAGAGATAGGCCTGATTATTATTTTGATCAGACATAGGAAACAACAGAAGGGAAACAGCCTTTTATTATTTAGCTTTGTTGTGATAAGTCTAATAAATATGTCCTTTTAAAATAAAGCTTCTAAAATGTAATTGGGGAAATCCAAAAGTAGGGAGATAACTGGAGTTAAAAGAATAAGAATAAATACACCTGGAGACTTTATTGAATGTACTTGGGTGTGCATTTTACCCAGCATGCAGTGTCATAATTCTTTGAAGCTGCTAATAGGATATAAATAGCTTCAGCTCAAATAATGCTATATAGCTCTGGAAAGAAAAGAAGCAGGGAAATTATACTAAGGCCTGTATTTCATGGCTAGAAAGAAGCCCGCTGACCAGATTAAACCGTAATGAAATTGTTCTCTGATAAGATCAACCACAGCTGCTTTTTAGCAATTAAACTGGTAAGAAAGCAAGCTATAAACAGACTTGCAGCCTGGGTCTAAGAAGAGCTTGCAAGTGTTTCACTGAATGAAGTATGTGTCATGTCAGAGGATGGATCACCTGGTGCCATCTTTGTCATAACAATGTCATTAAAAAAACACACCTCATACTCCTGAAACAAGTTCCACCTTATTACCTGTAAATAGTAGTTTGCTGTGTTCATGGCTTCTGGATGATGCACCCCTAATTCTCTCTTGAATTTGGGGAGTCAGGTGCCTTAAGCATTGCTCAAAGGTCTGCCCTAAAATTTAATTTCTTTTTGAGCAAAATGACTCCGGCAACTCCATTTTTAGGCAGCTGTGACACAGTTTGAGAGGTATGTAACAAATACTGTAGGATTCCAATATGCATGAATGCCATGTTTTATTTTGCCAAGGGCAGCCAAGAAAATGCATAAATGTACAAAACCCAGCAATGATTTTGTTTGCAATGGAAAGGAATTACATGAGCATGGATAATATTTGAAAAAAACTCCTTAATTTTAGCATCAAGCTCAGGCATTTCCTTTGTTACCTTTCTGCTGTTGTTTTTCTTACCACCATTGTCTAGACATTGTGGCTGGCTTTGCAGTTCCGTCTCCCACTCACAGTGTGGGCTCATTGCGACGCTTGATTTAATCATAGGATAGATGATCTTGTCACTGAAAAGCCTTACAATGGTATGATAGCAGGCCATTAATAGTTAATAGTAAAGACAAAAAAAAAAAATGCCCCGGAGGACCTATCGGCCAAATGGATTCCTGTGCCATAATGGTAAAATGAATATACTTCCCCGACCTCTGAAGGAGGGTGGCTGCTAAAAGGTGGGTGTGAGGCAGTTCCCAGCAAGAAGAATGGGAATGAGTTAATCACATGGCTTTAAATGGCACCTGATAAATTACTGATCCATCAGTTTATATAGGTCAGACTTAGGTCAGCTGTTCTGCTCATCATGAGGTGAAAAAGGAAGTCACAAGGTAAATATTGCTCTATCAAGGGATACAGCATCACTATTGGGATGGTAAATTTTTATATATTGTTTCTCTCAAATGAATAATTGTGTGCCTGCATCTTTTTAATTGGAGAGCCTAATCCAATAGCATTTAAAAAAGCACAAAAACTCTGAACTTCTGGGCTACAAGAATGGAACTGCATGCAACATTAAATCGGGTGTTGTCACTGTAAATGTCAACTCTGCATTTAATTCTTTCTCCACTATCATATTGTTGCATATATTGCTACCCTTCACCAGCAACATCCAAAGATGAACACAGGCTGAACATTATTTGTAATGGATTCTGGGAACCCATTTTTAATTTATGCATCTTTAGGAGGAATCAAGTTTGAAAGTGACAGATGAGAATAAGACAACAGGATTTATTACCTTTTGTCCGTTATTTCTCTCTAGAGTTGTAGGAAAGGCCAGCTTTTAATGGAGCTTGGGTACTGTTGGGAACACTGAAATATTTTCTCTTTCTTGGTGTATGGCTGACAAAGGAATCCAATAAATATAGACTTGGATTGTAGTCTTGTTTTATGATGCAGCTGCTATGGACAGTTTGGTGCACGATGGGGACACAAAGTAGATGCAGCAGAAATGAGTAATAGATACCACCTCATAATTAAGACTCATAATTCACTGTCTGCGTCTTTTTCCTTGCAAGGGGTTTGGGATTCCAGAATTCTCCCTGTAGGGAACCGGATGCATATTCACCATGATGGCTAAGACTGGGCCAGGTTGACATTCTGGTTTTCAGATGCCCACAACTTATTTTGGGAAGTCATCAAAGCTACAGAGTTTTATGGATTTTATTGAGTCCAACTTGGACTGCCACATCTCCCCATAACTAAATTGCTGACACTTGCAGTTCTGCTCTGATGTGTATTCCTGTTGCTGTAAAGCTGCCCTGGTGTTGTGAGCTGGGGTTACTTACAACTACAGCTGGTCAGATCAGGCAGCCCTTGCATACCTCAGCAGCCCAATGCATGTGATATACAGCTTGAAAAACATGTACGGTCTAGCGTGCTTCATGCACCATGATGGAGTCCTGATGAATGTAATCCATTGCTTCTCTGAGAAGATGAACAGAATACAAATGGCAATAGTAATAATTAGATGGGCAAATTAACAGAAGGTCCCAGGTTCATTCCTCAGCATCTCCAGGTAGACCTGGGGAAGGGTCCCTGTCTGCTCCAGTCATTGTAGACAGTACTGAGCTAGATGAACCAATAATCTGATAAAGGACAGCTTCCTTGTGCTCCTGTTCCTGTACGACAAATAGCTCAGTCAGTAGAGCACAAGACTCTTGATCTCAGGGTCATGGGTTTGAACCCCACATTGGGCAAAAGATTTCTGCATTTGCAGGGGGTTGGATTGAATGACCCTTGTGATCCCTTTCAACTCTGTACTTCTATGACGGTCTTAAACTAACTTAAGAACAAAATATTAATATACAGCTGATTACTGTAGTAAAGGAGCTATGTATTTTCATGACACAGACTGGGTTTCAGCATATTATTCTTGTACAGTAAGGTGTCTTTTTCCCCCCCTTTTCCTTTTTTGCCTAAAAGGTGAACAAGGCTTTGACGCTAAAGGAATGTGTTTTGTGTCACACTGTAAAAGCCATATGTACACTGCCTGGCTTGATCCTCATAGCCCCAACAGGATACTAAAACGTCTGAATGAATTTCTTTGTCCTCACGCTAATATTCCTGACCCAAATACTTTTAAAAGGAAATAAATGTGATTAGAGGGAAAGGGGTTTTCAGCATATAGCTTCACGATAAGGCACAGCAGTGAGAATTCTTAAAACTTTTTTTGTTTTAAGAACCACTTTACTATTACACGTTTTCAATAACATTTTTCTTCAAGGCTCCCCCCCCCCCAGCATCTACCATCCTGGCTGCTTGTGTCACTGACCTAATTTGTATCGACTTCAGCAACCCCAAGCCCTGTACAATTAGGCCATCTAGTCTGGCCTCCGCATGAACACAGTCTCACACATTTCAAAAGATTAGTGTGCTCAATAGAATAGTGCCAGTCATTACAGTGTGCCACAGACCGTTTGCACAACAGATGTGTACTGTGCAAGTTATTACTTTTGAATAAGAATGTATCTGTTGCAATTAAAGGATTCAACTAGTTGTACAACAGCGGCGAGGAAAAACCAAGAACCCTCAAACCGAGCAATTGTATCACTCAGCATGGGTGAGCTGACCAGGGTTTCATGCAAATTTTCATTCTTAGAAAGGACGAAGTTTAGTTTCTGTGAAAATATCCATCTTTGTGGGGGGGGGACTTTAAACACTCTCCCTTGCTAGACAGAATGCCAGTATACTCCATAGTCTCTAAATTTCCGAAAATCAGTGAAAATGTTTGTGATGGGATTGTTCTCAGAGCTAGAGCTGCGCATAAGGAATGTGGCTTGGTTGTTCCACAAGAACAGATATCTGCCAGTACCATTATAAACTGAACTTTCCCTGCTTTCCATTTCCTCATACATATAGGATTCTGGCCCTTTAAAATAAAGCACTTTCCCAGCAACACAGATTCTCATGGGAAATCATTAAAATATAATATACTTAACATTTGTAAAAGTAAAGGGCGCCAGGATGGTTAAGTCCAGTTGAATTCGACTGTGGGGTGTGGTGCTCATCTCTGCTTTCAGCTTTTCCAGCTCATTTGGCCAGCATGATTTAACTGCTTCTGGCACATGGAACACTGTGACGAATGCCAGAGCACACGGAAATGCCATTTACCTTCCTGCCGCAGCAGTACCTATTTATCTACTCACACTGATATGCTTTAAAACTGCTAGGTTAGCAGGAACTGGGGCAGAGCAACGGGAGCTGACCCCGTCATGGGGATTTGAACTGCTTCCCTTATGATCTGCAAGCCCACAAGGCCACAGCGCCATCGCGTCCCTCTAAACATTTCTAAGTGTTCAAATCCTTCACATGTGTTATTTGAGTGTAATCGTTGCAATAACCCTGTAAGGTTAAGTATTTATATCTCCTATATTGCTGATGAGACTGAAAGAGTGAGGCTTGTCTGAGGTGGCCTAGTGAATAAATGGTGGAGGCAAAATCTGAACATGGGACTTCTTGATTCATAGCTCAGTCTCTTATCCTCTACTAGACTACTGTACTTCACATAACTTACATAGATCTTATCCCCTCCCCCTGCCCAATTGTTTCCAGGGAGGGGTAGGAAATGAGCCTGGGTTTAATTTTCAGTAGTTCAGAATGTGAACTCCTAGTTGAGTGTTAATCTCTTTCCATGTGGGGGGAAAATGTAAATGGGGTTATAGCATGGGAAAGCATACAAATCTGAGGGCTGCTCCTGATCTCTCTCTGGAGAAAATCTAGGATGAAAGAGTAATAACTTTCTGAGGTGATCCAATTTTTCAGTTCTTAACATATGATATAGGGTTATTGCAAAAAGGAAGCTGCAGAGAGCAAGCGAAACAGGAGTGCTTGCCATACAGAAGTTAAGTTTGGCAGAGTCAAATAGTCAGCCTTTTTTTTTAAAGAACTAACACTGTGTGTGTGTGTGTGTTCACAGCTTTTATTCATACTTGGGAGCTCTCAAAGGTGTTCTGAAATGTTAAAATCCTCTGTGTCTCTGCTGCTGTTCTGTGCATCAGCTTTTAATGTTAAACCATTCAGTTTCCAGACACTCAGGTTATAATAGTGCCATGGGTTCTTGATCTTCAAAGCAATGAACAAACAAGACGGTTGGATAGGATTTTAAAAGCTGAAAAGCACCGTGGTCACTGTTAATCCAGCTTTCCCATATTTGTCAGGAATGTTTCCTCATAGTTTTCAGACCAAGGATCATGGACGACTTCTTCATATACTTAATTCTTAGGGCACAATCTAGAAGAGACTGATACAAGACGTTTGCTTGAAAATTCACCCAACATAAATAAATTTATGCTGGTCAACATGTCTGCTGTGCAGACAATTGTGAAATCTGTTACCTGACCTGGTCATGCGGGCCTCTACCAAAGAGGTAGGATTACCTTGCCCTGAAACAGCAGGTCCTGTACCTGAAGGTTCTGTTAGACCCTGCTCTGTCTCTTGAGGTCCTTTGTAGCTTCTGAGGCACACAGCACCTTAGCAGCTATAACTGGTCCACCAGCTGCAACTGCTTCTGCATGGAGATAGTTTAGCCATGATTATCCATGAACTAATACTATGTAGCCATCTCAAGTGCTTTTGACTGGCTGTAATGTGTCATTGATCTGTAATAACACTTTTTGCTTGAGTAGATGGAAGGCAGTGTGAGTAGGCTCTGATTTTTGTGTGCTTGGAATGTAACCTACTGTACAAAGGTGAGAGTTGCATCCATTGTGCCACCCACCTTGCTTCTGGCCCCACCCACCCATGTGGCCCCAAGGTTGCCCATGAGTGAATGTGTCCCTTAGGTGCCAGTGCTTAGCTTGTAAAGGTCCTAAACAACTGCAGACCTATAAAGAAGCACCTTCTCCCATAACCAGCCAATGCCCTTGTCCAGGTTCCTCCAGCATTGTCCTCTAGGGAAAAGGTTTGTCAGCTGTAGCCTCCTAGCTGTGGAATTTCATCTCAAAAGGAGGCACACCTGGGGGCTAACACCACTCTTTTGGACTCCAGGGAAAATGATTTTTATTCACTCAGACATTTCAAGCTCTATTTCTGTTCTTTTATCTGCTATAAATTTTATTTGTGATATTCCTCCATCCCCTGCCAGCAACCATACCTTTTTGTAAACCATTCTGCACACCATTTTGATGAATGGCATTAGCATATTTTAAAATACATAAATGCATTAAAGTGCTGCTGCTAGGAAGAAGTTGGACCATTTGTCATACCATGTGTCTGTATAAATACACAATGTATTAGATAGCTAGATAGTATTTTTGGAACAGAATTGTATTTTATAGTTGATTTTAAGTAAACTAAATGAAAATCCAAATGGTGACCTTCCACATTACCCACCAACTGAATTTTAGTATTGTGCCTGTTTGATTTCTGGTGGAGAGCTGTGCGCCATTGGACAGTGTTGACATCTGAGGCAACATTTTCACCTTGCCTCTTCATAGAGCTGCTGCTGAGTTCATGCTGTCACTGCTCTTGGAGAGGGAGGGAATGGCTCAAGCTTTCAGGAGCCAAAAGAGTCTTGAATAAGTAATGCATCTCAGGCATGTTAGTTGGATTTTGTGGCGTGTCCTCAGTACAAGTAAGAGCACAATGACTGGACAGTTCAGACATGTTGCAGCCTCTTAAAAACAAATTCTAGACAAAGTTGTTTGGTGAAATAAAGGGTGACATAAATGTGCCATTTTTGAGCCACACATCACTGGCAAGTGTTTGAAACAGGATATTGAGCTGGTCAGCCTATGTATGCTGGAGACTCATATTTGAAGCATCCCTAATGAAAACTGCATTTTTTTTAAAAAAAACTATTTTTATTGGCTACAACAATGTAGGGTTTCCCCCCCTGTTCCAGCAGAAATGTTTTCTTTTTCCTGATTTAGTGGAGGGCAGCGAGGTGAATCCCAATCATGCTAGAGTCAACATAGTTTTCACCCGTGATATTTCAAGAGATTGAAATGTCCCCACAGGAGTTCTTTGCCAAGACCTGTGGATTTTATTTTTCTTTTACAGAAGTCCTTTGTTACACTGATTCACAGCCTTAATGCATTGGGAAGTGGGGCAGGGGATGGGCATAGGTCAGAAGCAATAATAACAATAAAAAAGGCAACTGATGCCTTTGCACGCTTCATAGACGTAGATTGAACCTGCAGACAAAGGCGTGTTTGGGGAAGCAATAATAGTCTGCTAGAGTGTTTCTGTCAAAAGCATTTGTTCATGTTGGTGTCCCCGTCCCTGGCTAGAGATAACTTTATTTGCAACAAGCTTGGCAGAAAAATAATAACCTGGGAACAGTATTTAGTAGAAATCATTTGGCTGCCTCCAGGTGTAGTAATAGGCAAATAAGTTCCAGAGAGAAAGGTATGTTCTAAGCAGCTGCATGCTGTTTCCCATTGTAGTCAGGAAGACTAAAACCTCATTGGCATTCTGCAGAGATAACAGAAGCGAATCCGGTCCATCAAACCACTTGAGCTGTCAGGAGCAACACTGGGGGCTTTTCACCCGCAGCCCACACAGGCTTTATTGTACGGAGAAAGCGATTTAAGTGAATGTAATAGGAATGCAAATCCAGCAGTTGCACTTCGTTGCTTTAAGGGAAACCCTCTCTTGTGAATCTAGCAATTTGCTGCTTTGCAAGGATCTGTGCGTTTTCCTTTTGAGTCTGGCGAAGTCAGGGAAGACCTTCCTCTTCTCTACTGTGCATCTATCTGGACGGCTTCTAGACTGCTTCCTCAGGAGGAAATGGCTTTCACCTCATGGCAAATTTTGTCCCCCATGCAGTGGACGCGTTGGATGTGGACAGCTGTGAGAAGCAGCGGAGACTACAGTCTCCAAGCCATGCAGCGAATCGCTGGAAATAGGCAAGTCAGCCCTAGTCCTGTCTTTCAGGAAACTGTCACACCATTAAATTCATTTTATCAAAGGCCAGAAGGAAAAGCTGCCATTTGACTAGCTGAAATGCTTGCCTAAGCAGTTTTCAAGGCAATAGTGTACTACATTGTTTGACTGGATTTTTAAAAAAATATCCATATATATATATATATATAATCTTCATTTATATATATTTGTATTTCAGTGTTCCCCATCCCATTCCAGTTCATTCAAGGAAACAAGATCCATTCAGCTTTAATTCTAGAAAGACTACATCCTCGATCGATTGTCTGCTTATTTAAATTTTGTTACGCAGCAGAGACTCAGTTGAGACTTGTATTTCACCATCCCCATTAATCCATCGCATCTTTATTATATCAATGTTTCTGTTCTGCCTTGCATATGATAACGTAGGCTCCACTTTGCATCCTCATGTTTCACTTGTTTGCTGTCATCATATTCCTTCTGGATTATTGTTACTAATTATTATTATTATTATTGTTAGGCTACCTACCTCCGGTACACTCAAAGTACATTTTTCCTCCAAAGAATCCTGGGAACTGTAGTTTGTTAGGGTTTCTGGGAGTTGTAGTTCTTTGTGGGGTAAACAACAATTCCCAGGGTTCTTTTTTTGGGGGGGTGTGCTTTAAACATATGGTGTGTATACAGTCTAAGTTTGGGACAATGTGTTTGGTGGAAGTGTGATCTGGATAAACTGTATAGCAAGGTACATAGATTAAAAATAAGACCTTGAATGATTGAATTCTGAAGGGAGATGGGGTATCATTTCAGATAGTGAAATGGGCACAGAGGTTTTGGCAGGAGGAGGGTTGGTGGAGGGGAAGCAAGATTCAGGAAGATCCATCAATCTGCATTTGAAAGTATTTTAAGTTTCATTATAGAAGAGCTGCATGCATTAATAGCATTTGTTGCGATTCTAACTACAGTATCACCAGTGCAATCAGGCACCTCTTTCCCAGTTTAAGGAAAGGAATTTGTTTAATTTGCCTGAATAGCTGTTGATAGTACACAACTTGCGAGTGAGCTGGAAATACAAATAGCATTTGTGGTTATGAAGTAAGGAAGCTAGTGTGAAAAATGGGAATTCCCCATCTCCCTAAATGGTGCCTCCCCACCCCATCTGAAAGGCTAGGCAGCACCCAATGTTACTCAAAGCCTGTGTTCTCTTGTTTTGTAGGAACTCACACTCTGCTGCATATCAAGGTAGATTGAACCGGGATTTAAAAGAGCCTTATGCAACTCTCTTAAGGGTATTTCCTTATTAGGTTTGCTTGCGCTTGTGCCAAGGAAAATTCCAACATCTCATTGAAAGGTCCCATTGGCATTGTTTTAGTTTGCCTAGGCTGAAGCCTCCTTTATGTTGAAAAGGCAGGCTTTTCCAGGCAGTATTTTCTTTATCCTGTGTGCATGTTTGCTTTTGTGACGCCTTGACATCTTTCATGTCAGTATTTCTTCAGGGTGAACCTGGAAACATGATATTCTGTTCCAGAAATCATGCTGCAAAAGGAAGCTCAATATCTCTGAGAAATGCAGAGGTATTCTGGCCTCAAATAGAGCTCTCTGCGTTTTCCAAGTATCATTTGTCGTGTTCTGTTTTGTGCAGGTGATTTTGAAGAAGTAGCCTGTATGTCCCTTTCCCCCCCTTTTCTTTTTTTACACCTGTATTTGTTTGTTTGTGTCCAGGAGTTCAGACTCTGAAGAAGCCTTTGAGACACCAGAATCTACAACTCCCGTGAAGGCTGCACCCGTGCTACCACAACCACCGCCAGAAGTTGCAGTGTTTGACATAGAGGAACAGGAAGTAAGACCTCAGCTTCCATCCGAGGACACAGGTAACAATTATATAGTGCATGGGATGGGCTTCTCAGAGTATTTTGGTCACCAGGGCATAGCTCCCTTTGCTTCCTGAAAATGATGATGTCATTTAGGGGTTTTTTTTGAGATGAAGCTGCACGTTTTAAGTTTGGAGACAGTCTCTAAGGAAAGGATCAGAGCTGTAAAATTTCTTGGGAGCTCTGAAGGAGCTGGGTAGCACCCCCCCCCCCAAAAAAAAAATCCAATAGTGGAGGAGGATCTGTTGGAGTGTTAATGGTATAAACCTCCATGTTTTGCTCAGCCTGTATATATGTTTAAATAAACCATATATCACAAAATTGGCACAAACCTTCTGTGAACCCCTTCTAAAAGAAACTGAAAACTGAGTTCATGCTGCACCCCTGAGGGTAACACTATGAAACCAGCTGCTGGTTTTTCTGTTGAGCTGGAGTTCTCCTCCCATCCCTTTTGTGCCACAGTGACTAGATGGTCTCTAAGCTATTATGCTATTTTAATCCACCATAGGACCCCACCTACTCACTACTTGGCTTGTTCAGTAGATATACAGAATAGAGGCTAAGGAGTCAGTCCCTGCATATTTTCTTGCAGCACAGCGTCTGCAAACTACACTACTAGTATTTTGTGTGTTGTACAAGCTTATATCAACTTGCGAAGTCTCAGGACAGTAATTTTGGTATCTCCTACTTAGAACCGGGACGCAGGTGGCGCTGTGGGTTAAAGCCTCAGCGCCTAGGGCTTGCCGATCGAAAGGTCGGCGATTCGAATCCCTGCAGCGGGGTGCGCTCCCGCTGCTCGGTCCCAGCGCCTGCCAACCTAGCAGTTCGAAAGCACCCCCGGGTGCAAGTAGATAAATAGGGACCGCTTACCAGCGGGAAGGTAAACGGCGTTTCCGTGTGCGGCTCTGGCTCGCCAGAGCAGCGATGTCACGCTGGCCACATGACCTGGAAGTGTCTCCGGACAGCGCTGGCCCCTGGCCTCTTAAGTGAGATGGGCGCACAACCCCAGAGTCTGTCAAGACTGGCCCGTACGGGCAGGGGTACCTTTACCTTTACCTTTACTTAGAACCACCAAGCTGTGGCTGTAAAGATAAGGCACCAGAAATTGTGGGCCCACTGTTGAGCTCTTTATTCCAGCAGCAAACCTCTGATATCAGTAGAAGCCACTCAGGAAGGTAGCGCTGAATGTCTGTGCACATCTCAGTTTCTTGGGATATGGGAGAAGGCTAATGGTCCTAGTCAGATATCCTTAGTTTTCCCCATAAAGCTCAAGGAAGTCAGGATAAACTAGTCAAAGCAGGCAGCTGTACATGATTTGGTCACATCTCCTTGATGCGTGTGCACAGGCTTTTTTAAGGGTCAGCATCATTTGTTCACATTTTATATGATTACTACAAGAAAGACATGCAGCGGTGGCATGCAAACATACTAAGTGTGAAGAGGCCTTTTACTATTGGGATTTTCCAGCAGGATGTACATACCACCCCCTGCTTTTCATTTGTCTTTTCCCTGTTTCACGTAGCTTTGTATTTATTGTTATCTGAACAAAAAAGAAGTCAATTTCCCCCATTTGCCAGAGAAATGTAAATGAGGAAGGAAGATCACATATGCTAAATAGGATTTGGAGTGCAGTCTTTAATTACAGAACTAGACTGTAATTCATTGTAAACTCCCTGATTCTTCACATCCTTTTTTGGTTCCCCTCTGTCTCTTTTTCTTCAGTCCCCCTCTCCTCTCATTCCACCGGCCCACCCTTAGGGGAAGGTGCCTCTGCCTGTAGTTACTATACTGCACTGTGCTATATTCATGGTTGTATACTTTGAAAATTCTCCTGAGATAAAGGAAGTAGCCTGGACTTGCTCTACAAAGCACAATGTTTTCATGTTGCAGTTATGCTTTATAACACTCCTATTTTTTACCTTTACCTGTGGTCCTTTTGGAGGATCTCCTATTACTGGTAAATAGGTCAAATAGCGCAGTCAGTACAGCATAAGACTCTTAATCTCAGGCATGCCCACTTGGAGCCACACGTTGAAGGCAGCTCTGTTGCAAAGCTCTTGATGCAAAAAGGCACCACAAAAGTGAGAAATATAAATTGTACTTTCAGCATTTGACGAACTCATGTTTTTGCCTTGGTGACCATCTCGGTTCCCAAAGTCTAGTATGGTCTTTGCCAGACTCTATGTGTAAGATGTATATGTTCCTTAATGCAACAGCAAAACTCCAGCCTCTGCAATTAAATGTCATGAGCAGCAAAATGCCTTTGTTGAGTCTGCTTTGAAGTTAAAGGGCAACATTCCTTTCATTTCTGACTCAGTTCTGGTGTCAAAAGGCTAGGGTGTAAAGAAGCTTTCTATAGCCACAAAGCTGCATTGTTTGATCATTTGAGTCTCCTTGCAATAGCCCTTCTGCCAAATTTTCCTCTCTACATTAATACATGTCACAGGGTTCTTACGGTGGTGTCATAATGCTATAGTTAACAAAAGCCCACATTTTCTAAGCCTTGCATGCACTCCTAAAGCTGTAGTTACTTACACCGTGAATGACTCTGTAATAGGCTAGTAGATGACTTATAGAATTGGGCGATTTGTATCTTCTTTTTTTAGTAATAATTTGAGTAACCTGTTGTGAGTGTGGGGGAATGGTTTGAGAAGGCACATTTTTGCCTGTTTCATCTGGCAGGAATGGGGAGCTGCTCAGCTGGTTTGGGCCAAATTTGGTGCTCTCTAAGCTGGTTGTCAGGCAGTTGGAAAGCACTGAGCAAGGGACTTGGACAGGTAGGGCAGCACAGCTTACCTGTCAACCATTTGATGCCATAAGGTCATTGGGTGATCGTCTGGAGGATAGTTTCCACCCATTGTCAAAGTTGGCTCACAGAGGAGTGAAAAGGACCTGGCTTGCCATGCCAAAATTGTCACTCACTCTTGCATTAGGTTAATCCATAGTTTAACAAAAAGTATGATTTAATGCATATACACGCTTCGCTCCTCTCACGCTGCTGACTGTGTAAGGGAGGAAACAAGCCACAGTCTGGCTTGCCCTGTGGAAGCCAAGGATCAGGGTTTGTTTCCTCTAAACCAACCATGAGTGGTAAGCCAAGGACAAAGCTTATGTTAAACTATGGCTTAATCACAGAATCATAGAATTGTAGCATTGGAAGGGGCCCTGAGAATCATCTAGTCCAATGCAGAAATATGCAGCTGTCCCATACAGGGATCAAAATTGCAACCTTGGCTTTTTCAGCACCACACTCTAACCAGCTGAGCTATCCAGGCTGATAAGCTGCTGTCCGGAAATACCATTACATATTAATTCACTCATTATCCTCAGTAAAGGTTCATCCTAACATTTCTGGCCATGAGAAGATAAGTTATAAATGTATGAGCCACAACAGATGGATTTCAGAAAGGGAGCGAGGCTAAAAAGACATTTAGTGATTCAGGACTTGGGGCTTGCACCCCTGCGTCAGCTGACTAAATAATGCAGAAATAAAGAAAACACCCACCCAGGGATGTTAAAGAATTGAAGTGTTAAATTGCTTATGTTCTAACAAAAATATGTAGCTTAAAACTGGTCTTCATTTCGGGGTAGCCAACACTGATTTTTTAAAGGGGATCCAGGAAAGTACAGTTCAGTTAGCCTAACATCCTTTATTGGTAAACTGGTGAAGAGCATTATTAAAGGTTATTTGATCAAGTATCAAAGAACAAGTCTTGCTGAAGAAAAGCATCAAGGCTTCTACAAGGGGAAGTCCTGCCTTAAAAAGTTCTTTTGAGTGCATCAGCAAACATGTGGAAAGAAGTAGTTGCCCAGAAGGTGGGTCTTTGCCACTGTCCACCTTCCCATTCGCCCAGACTGTGGTGGGGCAGGAGCACAGCAAAGGGAGAGGAGCACCAGGAAGGCACTGGGCACAAGTGTTCATTGCTATAACTTGGTCTTCTCCTGCCCTTGCTGCCACCCCACCCTATTCCAATCCTAGAAAGCAGCAGCACTGTAGCAGCTGGGAGGTTGGCACAGGTGTCGTGACTGCTGATACCATTTAATATTTGTTTAGCCCACTCCATATCCAGAGCACTATTTAAGTCTATGTACCTGATTTAAATCATTCAAATTGTGTTGCTTTACTAATAACACAATTCTATGCATATCTCCTTAGAAATAAATCCTATTTAATTCAGTAAATGTACTCCCAGATAGATAGCTACATAGGATAGTAGCCCAAGGCCTCACTGTTTGAGTAGGTTCTATTGAACACAGAAGGAATTACTTCTGAGTAAGTGTGTCTAGGATCATGCTACATGATTACAATCCCATGCATGCTTACTTGGGGCCAAGGTCTGTAGACTTACTGTGGGTATGCTAAAAATTGAACTGCATTGCCTTGTGTACATCTAAATTAAAGCAGAGCAGCCACACGGATCTGTTAGGGTCTCCTTAACAGGAGCTGGATCAGTGTCCAAAAATGAGCTCATCGTGTGAAAAATGAACAGCAGCTCAGCTGGCAAGAGTAACTAATTAAAAAGCACACAACAAGAGCAGAGCCAAACACAACCCTCAGAGTGGGAAAATCACCCTTGCATCAAGCCGCATCAACCCTATTAACGATTGGTTTGATGGGAAACTTGGATTATTTTTGTGTGCAGAATAATGTGAACTTACAACAACTGCTTCTGTATTTTGGAATGTACAAATGTGTGTTGCACACACACAAAAATGCATGGGAGAATATGGTCATGGGCTTCATGTGTAGTTTGGCACATTTTTCTGAGTGCACAGTTTGGCATCTTTTTTGAGCAAAATTCCAGCGTTCCTGCCCCTCTCACATATGCTATCATGTGTACAGCAGTTCCACATTGTCTGGACCGATAACTATGACCTGTGCCCTTCCATCAGTTTCAGCCCTGTGAAATCTTCTTTGTGTTTATCTTCCTGCTAAATTCTCTGTTTATGATCTTAGTATATACCCACAATGCAGGAGTAAAATGCAAGACTTAAGGCTTGTTTTTCCCTAACCATCCCGTGGAAATGATTTAAAACATTCTTTTTTAAAAAAATAAATAAATGAGGATCTAGCCTATCAGAGGGAGGCCTAGGCTTCCTTCCTGACATTCTGTTGGCCTTTAGTTCTTATGAACATGATGTATAAAGTATGCAAAAGCTGCTCAATATGACTCTGAACCTGATAATTCTTAAAATATATACACTGATTCCACATAGGTCTCATCTATCCCATAGTTCAGCTTTGTGGTTCTTAAATATACTTCACACAGTGGGGAAGGAATGAGATACTCTACTAAACTAATCACTAGTTTTTTCTTGTTTTTTCTTTGATGATCACACTTTTGGAAATAATTTTGAAGGGGGAAGACTTAATTAAGTAACAAGTCTGGGCAAGAAAATGACTAGTGTTTAATACTCATCTTTCATATTATAATAATGGCTGTTTTGTCAAATAATGTTTTTAACGATTGAGCAGGTTTTCAAAGGGGGGGGGGCAGGATAGGTGTGTTTCCAAATACACGGTATCTTTCATATAAAATGGCCCCAATTTGAATCAGGCCCCAATTCAAGCTTGTCTTGGTTCAAATGGAGGCTTCCACCATTTGTAGCCTAACTTTCAGAAAAGCAGTGTTTAAGATATTGTTTAAGAAACATGTGTTAAGCTGCCAATAATTGTGAATGAATAAAAGTGGCAGCAAACCATTTCAGCAGGCAGGCAGTTGCATGCATTTTACTTAATTTATTTAGTACATTTTTATGCCACCTCTCATCCATCATGGAACTCTAAAGTGGCATTGACCCCTTAGCTTAGGTCTTGCCCTAGACCTGCTGAGCTTTAGCAAGGCTGCTGCTGCTTCATCTGCCCACAAACTGTGCCCTGGCTAAAACTTCCATCTGTCCTTTTCTCTTCTTTCAGTTGAATTTAGACCCTATGATTAACCCTCAAATTTCTCTAAGTTTTGTCATCTTTTCCATGTAAATAAATGAAACCGAAAGTTTAATCTGCAGCTATACTCACATAACCACAATTGGTTACTGGAATATTGAAATAAGTTGTTAATACTCTTCTGGCTTTGCCCTGCATGGGGTCCAATGGGCTTCCTTGGACCCCATGCAGAGTAAAATAATTGCCAGAGTGTTGAAGGGAAAACTTGGGCATCTTATCCACTGGGTGTTCAAATGCTGACAGCTAGTAATCACCATTAGAAATTTGTTCTTTATGCCCTATTTTCTGCTTGGTGGTAGAATGGAAGTAGAAATGTAATTGTTTCTGCCCATGGAGGTGCGGCTACAATATATGATTGTGTAGAGATAATAGTGTACCCACCCAATAGCTATTTGAAGTTAGACCTTCCTGACGGATCACTTTCTCCTTTCCCCCCCAGGGTTTTGTTCGGATACAGTCTCTGTAGCTGATGTTTCACATAGCGAATCGGTCGAAGAAAGTCCATTCCATCCTCCTCCCCACTCATTTTCTACTGTTTTTGATGAGGACAAGCCCATCGCTAGTAGCGGGACTTACAACTTAGACTTTGATAGTATCGAAGTTGCAGATTCTTTGCAAACTGCTGACTCCAGCTCTCTGGACACAAGAAGCTGTGACACCAAGTCACATGTTCGAAGAAAATCCACAGACTCCGTTCCAATTTCCAGGTCGACTTTGTCTCGGTCCCTTAGCTTGCAAGCTGGTGATTTTGATGGATCATCTTTTCTTGGCAATAGCGAGGCAGCAGGTTCAGCAACAGATACGTTTTGTACCGGTTCAAGCAGTGCTTCCAGTACTCTTAAGCGCACAAAGAAGCCTAGGCCAGCTTCCTTAAAGAAAAAACCGTTGGCCAAAAAGCCTCCAGATGTCCCACCGGTGAAAGAGCCAGAATCATCTGACATCAACCAAGATTTCGTTGCCTCAAGTGAAGAAAAAGTGTCTGAGGAGAGGTTGGGGCCAACAGAACTTGAGTGCCCAGAGCCTGTCCAAACTGCTGCCGAAAAAGAGGAGCCCTCTGAGGCCCAGGCAGCAGCTTGTCCGTTTGACCCAACTAACATTGATGAGATTAGCACATTTGGTGCTGGAGACAGCAAAATACAGGACTCTCCTCCTGCTAGCAAGAAACCTCCACCTCTTACGACGGCACCGGAAGCTGTGGAGGTGACCCCATCAGACACTGGGGGACAGGAAGATCCTCCAGTGAAAGGCTTATCTGTGAGGCTGGAATTCGATTATTCTGAGGAAAAAGGCAGCGGTGAAGAGCAACACGAAGGCTTGCCTCTGCCCAAAAAAGTGGGCAAAAAGCCTGGTGCCAAAATGCCACTGCGGAGGCCAAAGACTAAAAAGGCTGGGGAGAAACTTGACAATGCCCCCACCACCCCAACCAAGGCCCCTGTGGATCCAAATGAGATTCCTGTTCCCAAAGGCTCTTATACTTTTGATATCGACAAATGGGATGATCCCAACTTCAACCCGTTTTCTTCCACTTGCAAAATGCAAGACTCTCCTAAATTGCCTCAGCAAACAACAGCAGCGTACAGTTTCAATCCAGATGTGTGTGAGGACTCTGTTGACCCTTTCAAGCCTTCCTTGAAGGTAGCTAGCTCTCCCACAAAGTCTCCAGCCTCCTTTGAGATACCAGCTAATGCCAGCGAGATCAATGGAATGGAAGGGGACAGCCTAAATAAACCAGCAAAAAAGAAGAAGACCCCACTCAAGACGTAAGTCAGAATGTAGAAAAATTCATATGCCGTATAAGATCCCCCCCCCCTGCCAAAATGATAGTGCTTTTACACTTTCTTATACAGTCGTACCTTGGATCCCAAACGCCTTGGCTCCCAAACAAATTGGCTCCTGAACGGTCAAAACGTGGAAATGTGTGTTCTGGTTTTTGAACGTTATTTTGGAAGCCGAACATCTGACAGGAGCTTCCTACAACCAATCAGAAGCTGTGCTTTGGTTTCCAAGTGTTTTGGAAGTCGAACGGACTTCTGGAACAGATTCCGTTCGACTTCCAAGGTATGACTGTATTTACATTTATGCACCATGTTATGTTATGAGTATATTACAAGAGAACAAAACTAGTGATGAACTATTTTCATTGCTACTTCAGCGCCTCCTTCTCTAGCAATCTTTGGTGTTGGAAGCATTACGATTTTGTTCTCTTTTGTTTTATGGTCTTCCTCTATTGGTTTTGATAAGGCTTGGCAACTCAACCCCTGTTCATTTCACAGCATGTAGAAATGAGGCTTTAATTTTGCCAAATGTGTAAGGTGTTCCACTTCAGAGAACAGTTGTCTCCTTAACTATGTCTGCGTCCAATGAGATTTAAGGTGTCTGGCAGAAATTGCTTCCATTTAAATGAATGATGGGTACTCAGACCTGCAGTTAAAGCTGAGATAATTTCAATACTTTTCAGACGAGTTTCTTCCAGAATCCCATCATGCTCAGCAAAGACCTTCAAATAATTTTTCATAAAATATACTTTTCTTCCAGATTTCATGTGGCAGTGGTATGTGATACAGCTTATCAATTCAGTGGAATAATAAGAACTGTTCTCAGGATTAAGGGCTAATCTGTAAAGCCTTAGCGGTAAATCATGTGGATAAAATTTATGCAGAATTGAACTTGAAGGAAGTTGTTCACATAATCAAAAGACAGTCTCTCTCCAGAGTAGTTCTGCTTGTTTTAGTGGCTGGCATATTGTGTGGAGATGTATCGTTTAACCAAGAAACCACAAATGCGATTGAAGTGAGTTTATTCTGTTTTGCGAGTTCATGCCATTCTTTAAGTAGAGCTGCTCTTGGGTTAGTGGTTTGGAGGAATACTTCCTGGAGGTTTCACTTCAGACTGTAGGATATTGTTTCAGATGGGGATTTTACCTTTATTAATGAAATATGAAACTGTTGGTAACATTTTGGTGATTACATTTGTATTATAGTGTGTTTGGCAAGAGAAATAGCTAGTTTGCACATCACATTTTTAAACCATGGTTTAGTTTAAACTATGGTTTAATGTGAATGGGCAGAAAACCCTGTTGAGTTCAGTGGGATTAAGTGTGTAAAGGACTGCAACCTTGATTTTTGAATGATGGAGTGTGCAGGGTCTTATGCATCAAACATTATGACATTTCAAAAGTACCTTGAATTCCCTGAAACTCCTCAGGCACAAAACATTCTCTGGTTGTCAAAATAAAGCCTGAGCAATATTTTGGGATGATATATGTTTGGGCTTGGTAAAGTGGAGAGTATGATAAGAATGTGATTTCTTTAATGGTACAAGGCTATTCTACAAGATACAAGGTGTGATTATGGGTGAGACCTTCTTTAACTCTTACTTCATTTATGCTTCACCTTTCTTCCATCTTGGAACTCAAGATGGGGTACATTGGGGAAATCTCCTACCCAGACCGTGACCAGATTCCCTATATTCCTCATTAGCTTTCATATAGTTGGTTACTGCAACAGACCATGCTATGTGACCATTCTTAGCTCATTTTCCCATTTGAGTCCACCATAGAGATAATTGTGCATCCTGCTTAGAAGTATTAGACAGTTTTGAGAGCAACCTATTGTTTTCTCAAGAATACAGCTTCTTTAAGGTTGCTGTTTCCAGGGTCTTGCAAGATAAATGGCACCCTTCCTGGGACACCCCAACCTTTCTTTTTAATTCTTTTCCATAGCGCCACACACCTTGAATGTTGTAGCTATTACGTTTCCTTGGAGGGGCTTGAACAATTGTTCCACAGTGGGTCTTGAATTGGTGACCTGAGGGATCTTGAGTGTGGATTTAGCTCACATTACAGTGTTCGGCTTTGTCCAAAAGAGAGAACTACAGGGAGACTAGCCATTGAAGCTGCCATACAGCAGTAGACAAGAACCAGGAAGTAATCCCTGACTTCCAAATAAAAGCCAAATGTCAGACTAGTTCACTGGTGTTAACAGCTGGGAGATCTGATGTTGCTAACCTCATACTGCCTCTGTGAGGAGATGGGTCTATCAATATTTTTTGTTGCTTACAGAATCCCACTGTGATACTAAGCTTCTATTCTTACACACAGTATGCAAAATATACAATAGTTTATGTTTTGTGACATTTTACATTTCCAAAGGGTTAACCTCTGTGTTTTACCGTATTTTTCGCTCTATTGGACGCAGTTTTTCCCCTCCAAAAATTGAGGAGAAATGTGTGTGCGTCCTATGGAGCGAATGCAGGCTTCTGCCATAGCCGCGCGCAACCCCTCCGGCAGGGAGAGGCTCCACGGGCTATGGCTTCTTTAGCCCTGCGCAGCGTCTCCCGGCTGCACGGGGCTAAAGGGGAAGCCAAAGCAGCGAGCGGGATCCATCCCGCCCCCTGCCTTGGCTTGCTCCATAGCTGCGTGCAACCCCTCCGCAAGGAGAGGCTGCACGGAGCTATGGATTCTTTAGCCCCATGCAGCCTCTCCCAGGAGGGAGAGGCTGCGCGGGGCTAAAGGGGAAGCCAAAGCAGCGAGCAGGATCCATCCCGCTCGCTGCCTTGCCTTCTTCCATAGCTGTGCGCAACCTCTCCGGCAAGGAGAGGCTGCACGGGGCTAAAGGGGAAGCCAAAGCAGCGAGCGGGATCCATCCCGCCCCCTGCCTTGGCTTGCTCCATAGCTGCGTGCAACCCCTCCGCAAGGAGAGGCTGCATGGAGCTATGGATTCTTTAGCCCTACGCAGCCTCTCCCGGGAGGGAGAGGCTGCACGGGGCTAAAGGGGAAGCCAAAGCAGCGAGCGGGATCCATCCTGCTCGCTGCCTTGCCTTCTTCCATAGCTGTGCGCAACCCCTCTGGCAGGGAGAGGTTGTGTGCAGCCTGTACGCTGCTCTTTGGGGCTGGGGGGGGAAAATATTTTTTTCCTTGATTTCCCCCCCCCCCTAAAAACTGGGTGCGCCCTATGGTCCGGTGCGCCCTATGGTGCGAAAAATACGGTAGTTATTTTCACCAAGATTTGCCTCCTGCTAACAGCACTGAGGAGGATTTGCAGCCAGACAAAACCTTGCTTGATCACTCTGCAAAGTCATGTATGTTTGTGAATGAGAAGTTTGCAAGCTGTGTCTCATAAGAGCTATTGAAGAATTCATTGCAATCTTTGTCCAGTTTAAACAGGAAAAATAAGACAGGAAGCTTTTAACTGAAATAGGTAAACCATCAATTTGCAAGTATGCCAGAAGTGTAGCTAAATCAAGATAAAAGTATATGTGCATATCATATTTCACTGATTTTTGTGCATCATTCTTGGACACAGCAGTTGGAGTTATAACCAGCTACCTTCCTTACAAGTAACAAAGTGAAATATGCTCTATTTACATTTACTGTTAAAAGAAAGAAAATAAATGTTAAGGGATCAGCCAATTGCTGTTGAGGACATTTTACATGTATCTTTCTACTTTAAATATTCAAACATTTTAAATAGTTGATCCTATGGCCTTTATCCAAAATTTAAAGCATCTAGGCTGATCTAGCTTCAAAAACAGTGCCCCATTTTAGATCTCAGTCTTAGGAAGCAGTTTGATGGCAAGGAAGCATCTCAGGGGACATATGTTTTGATGTGAGTGGTGTCAGCTTTCAAAATCATCTTCCTGAAAAGAGATGGCATTCAGGCTGACAAGTGCTGAGGAGAGTAAAGCTGTATTTTCACACCTTTTGTCACACAAAAAATGCAGTAGTTGGTTTTGTGTGTGTGTGTTTTTTAAGTTGAGCTGTCAAGATTTCAAATTCCACAGTAGCTAAGGCCTATGAAGATTTAGAACAGGGATGAGAACTTCTAGGTGTAGCAGGCTTCCACCAGCCTTAGGAAGCATGGCCATTGGTCAACAATGATGAGAGGTGCCATCCTGCAACATCTGGAGGGCCCACAGATTCTTTATTTCTGATTCATAAGTATGTTAGTTTGTAGGTGTGTGTTGTGTGTGTATATATATTTTAAATGCAGGGTTAAGTAAATTCTCATTTGTGTGCAACTTCCTGTTAATGGGTTCTTTTTTTTAAAGGGGAAATAGCCAAAGGAAGTTGCAATCCTAAGTGGAGCAGCGGGGGAGGTGTATCTGCTTAATTCCTCACGCAATCTTTTCCCCCAATTCAAAATTCTCACCCCAGCTTCCTTGCTTCCTGCATGAGGAAAAGCATTTCTGATAATCTTGAGCAAAGGGGGGAAAACAGCCTATGGGCATCTCCCACACCCTCTGAATGCTCTGCTCAAAAGAAAGTTACAAGTGACTGCAACTGTCACCCTTTTGTAGCTTTCTACAAGTATAGCTTGTCTATGTCAATGGCAACAAAGTACCACGATTTGTTTTCCCTGAAATTTTATCGGTGCCCTTTCTCATTTATGCACCCCGTGCAATTAAGCTAAGCCACCCAGAACCATGTGAAGGTAACCCACTGCTAGTGTTTGAAGTGGCAAGGATAGACATCAGCTTTGAAAAGTAGTTTTTATGGAAGAAGAAAGCATTTGGATTAAAGGGGAAAGAGTCTCTCTCATTCTCTCCCCACCCCTGGATAAAGATGTTGGGCATAATCCAAGAACAACAAGTCTCATTGATCAGATTTAAGCATTTTAACAGGGGTTTTAGTTCACCTGATTTCATCTATGACCTTGGAAGGTTTGCTACCAATGTTTTAGGACAAGGTGTGGGTTTCCTGAAGCAGAAACAACCCGTGGTGATTTTCCACAAATGCAATTAATGGAGTGTCTCCTTTGTGTCAGTCAGTTCCTTCTGTCTGTCTGTCTCTCTCTTTTGTCTTACTTGTCTTAGGATGGTTGAAGATGTGATGTCTGTATGTTCTCTGTTGTAAGTAATTTTAACCCTAAATGTGCTTGTTATGGACAGGAATGCCTCATTTCATTTCATTTCATTTCATTTCTGCTAATTTGGGTTGTGGGTTTCCTTCGGTATCGCTGGGCGTCATAGCTTCAGAATCAATTAAACTGTTTTAAACGGTTTTACCAGTTTGCATCACATTTGTTACATGAAAGGGAAGCTGCATGTTTGTGGATAAGCTTGAACAAAACAATTATTCCTGTTAAATAAACTCATGACTCACCGCCCCCGCCCCCCCGTTCCATGTTTCCAGTTTAATTATTAAAAATTTTATTTGTGTAGTTAGCAGGCCGCAAATGGCGTGTCACAGCTTTGCAAATCAGGCAGGGGGTTGGATTCTGCCAGTTATCCACCACAATGACTTGCCTTGACACATGGAGCCATGGCAAATCACACTTTTTGCATTTGTTGCACATTCACACTTTTTAAAGATGAAGAACAATGGGTGGGTTTTTTTGTTTTTGTTTTTTTGCTTTCTGTGACAGTGAAGAGGTGTAGTAAATATGTTTTTATAAGTAATGCACTGCTATTCAGTGTGTGTCATGTACAACCAGGTAAGCTCTTGGCTTGCCACTAAGTGGGACATAGCTGAGTTTTGCTCAGCCAGTGATGTATGTATGACCGTTCTATAGTACCTGGTTAATTTCCCTTCTTTTCTCTTCCTGTTACAAAAGCTGGCCTTAAAACCTGAATCTTAAGCACTGTCTTCACTTGAAAGATTAGGCTCTGTCTAGGACTACCCTCTTCATAAGTTTATGTGTGTAGTGCCTGCTGCAGGAAGATGAGTAAGGTGACACAGTTAGTTGTTTTAGGCTGGAACAACATGTTATTCCAGCAGGTAAATTAGATATATATATTTATTATAGTCGATGTTTTTAGTGAAGGAAAACATTGCCACCTATAAAAAGGGATTCATAAATAAATATCTGTGACAGCCAGGGTTGGAGAGTTGATATTTGATATAGACTTGATATTGTCTCATCTTCGTCACGACCAAATTCCATGGCCTTCAGTATTTCACAACCTCAGTTTCCTCATCTGTTAAGTGGGAATAAAAGTGAACTCTGGCCAGATTGATTTAGGGACAAAACTAAGGAAGACAGAGAATGGGTGGATAGTTTTGTTTTGTTTGTTTTTTAAGAAAAGAACTAGCTGTATGTTTGCTAGCACAGGATGCTGATGCAAATTAACCCATTGCTATTTGATCAAATTGTAAGTGTTGGCCCAGGTTTTGCAGAATTGCTCTGTTGGAAAATCACGAATTCTTACTGCTGTAATTGAAGGCTCCTGTTTCCATTATTTCAACATTTTATGAAGCAATGTTTGGCTCAGAATGCTGTGGACTAATCCAAAAGTGCATGACACAAAAGTGGAGGGTCATGGCATGCTCCTCCTTGATGCTTGAATGCTTAAGCTTTCTGCAGCAGGAAAGTTTTACATGGTGGTATTTTCTTTAACTCTGCACTGTTCTTAAACACTCTTGGTTTTCTGCAGCACACCATACTCAAAATTTCCATTTTCTTTCCAGTGATACTTTTAGGGTGAAAAAGTCACCAAAAAGATCTCCGCTGTCTGATGCACCTTCACAGGTAAAGAGTACTGACAAGCTTTTTTATTTAAATGATTTTTTGTTAACACTGGTCCAGTGCAAATTCCTGATAACTGTCTGGCAACCAATTCTCTTTTGGGGACTCATTCAGTAAGGAAAGTAAACCAGCATCTTCAAGTAAAATCACAGACCTAATATAATTTTTTAATAACAAAATAGAAATACACATTTTTTTACTGAAACAGTTAGCAGTCAAAACCTGTAATCCAAGCTTTTGAACACTTCAAGCATAGGTATTCAAAGCAAAAATGAAAAACAAATGAAACAGATTCTGGTACAGTTGATTTTACTCTGATAAACTTGAAAAAAGACATTTAAAATCTTGTAAACATGAATGCACTTAAGGGGAAGAAATGCAAATGATTTGCAGATTAGCTTGCTTAATGGCATAGCAAGGCTGAACATCTCCAGAGACCAAATTAAAAAATAAATATATTATAGAAAAGCAGTCTAAAAGAAAAGCAAATGCAGAGGAGCTAGATTGCAAGGCATCTTTCCATATTTGATACCATAAAGCCAAAAGACACCTGATGCCATAAAGAGTGGGGAATCCCAAGCAGACTAGATCATTTGGAAATGTCACCAATTAAATGGAAATAGTGTTTGACAGAGAGACAGACTTCCAAAGTTCTTCAGTGCCCCAGTACTGATTGCATATTGCCCTAGCTCTTCTGTTGCTGAGCCCTTGGTCATGATTCACACAGTCAGCTGATGGACTTGCCACAACTTGTAACAAAATCTGTTTCATAAAGCAAGTATTGTGGTGCCACCACAAACTGTGAGAGTGTTCTGTGGCATAGCAAAATTCCCTTATTGGGGGAAGCATCAACCCTGTTCTTTTACAAGGGGACTACCATGTTCTCTGTATGGAGTGGTCTAAACCAAGTGATTATTTTTTTTTAAGTAAGTTTCTGTAGAATTGAATTCTTCACTAGATAACATAGTTGAACTAATCACAAAAACAAATGATGCCCCGCTTCATCTCACCTGTCATTTATCCTGGCATTGATTGAAGTAATGATTCTCAGATATCTGTAGGAGAACAAAGTCCATTCATATTAGTTGCCTGGAGCAGCCCTACCATTCTTCTTCTTCTCCATTAGACAAGGTGAGATAACTGTCTCAGGCAGCATATGGTAGTGGCAATAGTGGACCTTCCCTCCTGCTGTTCCTCCTAAGGCCCCCTGGCCTGTGTTTGAGGACAGAGCTGTATATGTTGTACAGCCAGTTCATGCTCCTCTGAATTAGCCTGCTGTGTCAGGTCCTAATGGAGGGCACTCTCCCATCAGCTGTGTTGAATAGGATTCAACTTCTACTCCATTTGGCTTCTGTATATGGAACAAGGAGGTGACATCATCTTGTCCTTCAGGCAGCAAAATATCTTGAGCTGGCTCTGTCCATACCACAGTGTCTTAAGGGCTGAAATCCTAGGCCAGTGATGGCCAAACTTGGCCCTCCAGCTGTTTTGGGACTACAATTCCCATCATCCCTGACCACTGGTCCTGTTAGCTAGGGATGATGGGAGTTGTGGTTCCAAAACAGCTGGAGGGCCAAGTTTGGCCATCACTGCCCTAGGCTCTATGAAGCTTGAATAAGTAGTTAAAAAGAAAGTAAAAGGAAGCCAGATACAAGAGGAGAGACAATTGTTTCTTTCTTTACAGCACAATAGTTATTTAACATTTCTTCCCCCTACTCTCAGGAGTCTACGCCACTGCCTACAACCGAAACACCCTCTGTTGTATCCACTGTGGTTCATGCAACAGATGAAGAGAAACTGGCCTCTTCAGTGGGCAACCAGAAATGGACTTGCATGACAGTGGATCTAGATTCTGACAAGCAGGATTATCCCCAGCCTTCGGATCTGTCGACTTTTGTAAATGAAACCAAGTTCAGCTCTCCTACAGAAGGTAAGCTGGCAGAATGAGGTGGAATCAATTTCCCCTCCTTAAGATGGGAAAAACAAACAGATGTGGAGAGCGATGAAGGAAGCAAATGTGCCTTTTGATTACCTTTGCTCAAGTGCAGGTTGAATGATCCCATTTAATGTTGTCTTCCAGCATATCTAGCTTAATTCACTGCCTCGCTTCTATTTAAGTGCTTTGTTTGCCTGATATGATTTCCGCATAGGGATGTTTGGAGGTGATCCAGAAAACTCCTGCCGTCAATAACAAACTGTAATTAGCTTTGGTAGCGATTGTATGAAATCTTTTATTTCTAGGCAGTTTCCTGCAGCATTGTTGGAGCTCCCACATTCACATTCTGCTTTTTATATTACTGCTCCATTAATTGGCCTGGCTCTTGGGATTTTTTTAGCTACTGCTTGTAAGCATCAGTCGTCGGACATATATTATTAAAAATGTGTTTGGAACATAGTACAAGAGGAAGAAAAGTTTTAACAGCACCCGTTCCCTGGTGCACTATGTAAGCTTGGGTGTATTAGGGTTAACCATGCAGCATTTCATGTGCAGAGTACTGCCATAAGATTATGATGAAAGTGTAGGTAGGATCTAAGCATTGCGGAAGCCTGATAGTCTTTAACCAGATATACACAGTGCATTTAACCCAATTAGCTCATAATTAAGAGGGACATATAAATTTGTGCTTAACTTACTTAACATGAATCTTTGTGTTGTGATCACTGGGACAATAAACGCAGCTCGTGTTTTGCAGTTCTCTTTACTCATAACTTTATGCTTCTCAAAATATTAGTGTCAGTTACTGGTTCTCTGTGTGTCTGCCTGATCCCTGCCTTATGAAATACACACTGAACAATTTAACAAAATGGGGTTGTTGTTTTTTGCTGGATAATAACAGGTATAGCATTGGAGGGGAGGTTGCCTCTGCCCTGTAAAACAACGTAACATTGACTGAGTTAAGGGACCGTTCACATAGATAAACATAGACATATATCTGCAGATCAGGCTTTGCCAACCTGGTGCCCTCCCAGATGCTTTTGACTGAAATTCCCATCAGCCCCAGCCATGTGGAGGGCACCAGGTAGACAAAGAATGCTGTAGGTAGTATTTTGATAAACTCAGCTGTCTTTTCTATAAATAGGGCAGGTTTTGTTTCTTTACAATTCAGTGTGTTTAGGTACAATTCACTGTGTTTTGGTTTTGTTTCTTACATTTCTACCACAGTCTTTGGCTCTGAAGGGTCCCCAGAGCACCCCATGAAAGTAGAATAGAAGAATAAAACTAACTAAGGTCATTTTATAACGCTAGTCGCAAACAGTATTAAGAAATTATTTTAACAACAGCCTTGAAAGTATCTCTTCCACACAGCCAAAATACCTTCTGGAAGAAAACCAGGTTTAATTAATTTTTGAAAGGCCTAATCCTGATCAGCTGCCTTAGTAATTGGTCCTGTAAGGAGTGTGCCACCATGAAGAAGGCCCTGCTCTTTTGTCAGATTTCTTAATCCCAATAACATACACACCCATCCTGAGAGCCCTCATGACCCCATAGTGGTACCTTAACTTCAGATTTTGCCTGGTGGCTCCTCAACTCCAGTGAGTGGAAAGGACCCTTCTCATCACAGAGTCACTTTTGTAACATGCAGCACTTGTACATTCCCTCTGATATATCTGGCTTGCAACTGAGGCTGTAACCTCAGGCTTCCCCCAGTCCCTGTTTGTCTCACCCAGCTGTTCCCTTCACAGCTGCCGTACTCTGCTTCCCTAGGTCTTGCTCTCTCAAGGAAAGTCAGTGTGATATAGTGGCTTGTGTGTCAGACCAGGATCAGGGAGACAGATTCAAATCCCCACTCAGCTGTGAAGCTCTCTAGGTCACCTTGGTCCAGTCACTTCCCAGAGCTGTTATGGGGCATTATAAGATTATGGGGAAAGAGAACCACATACCACCTTGAGCTCCCTGGAAGAAAGGAAGGATGTAACTGTGATGAATGAAATGAGTGTAGGCTGAGGTGCTTATACTCAAGTTGTAACTTAAAATATTGTTGGAATAAGAAAAGAAAGAAAGAATGCAAGTTCTTCCTTAAAGAAAAACAGGTTATTATAATCATAATTAGAATGATTTAACACAAGATTTGAACTCAAAACAGACTGGCACCCAGAGTTACTCTACATACTAATTTTCCTGCCTCTTGTGTCTACAGGGTAACATGTGGCCCAGATTACCTGTTAATTACAGCAAATAATGTTTCCTCTATTGGGATCATTTAAATATAATCACGCTTTCCCTCTGGACTCCTCTTCATGCTACAGTGAGAGTTTTCAGAGTAATTAAAGGATTCTTTCTGAGACTATCATTTGCACCACCTGTGATTTTTCTTTGAATATCTTTCTGATATCAAAGGCTACCTTCAATAGGCACTTGTCATGAACTGAGTATGACACTTGTCACCTTGTTTGTTTATTTGCTAATCCACTAGAATTCTTCTTATCTGGCTACTCAGGATAATTAAGCATTTGAATCTTCTGCGAATCCCAAGCCATTTCTATAATAGGGTGCGCCATTTATTTATTTTCAGAGCTAGGAATTGCCAAATTGATTCCGGACTCAAGTAAGATGAAATACTCATCAACCCCAAACCTGGAAGAGATGATTTATGCATCTACTGTGAGACAGCGCAAGGACTGAAACTGATGTAATAATAGTATATACCCAAAGAGGGCGTGAAAGCTGTGTCTTCCAGATAACAAGATGTCAGAGGCAATTAGAAGAGGTCCCCAAAAGACTGCTGTTAAAAAAAAGAAAAGGAATAGTCTTAAGCAAGTCTGCAGCTTATTTCAGAACTGGTTGACTTTTTTAGTCTTGACCTTAAAGTTGCTTTTGAAATAATATCTTTCATTTTTAATTTTTAACATTATTTTATATGTTAAAATCCCTGTACATTTGGACACACACACACACACACACACACACACACACCATGATAGCTTTGCCAGCTATCTGGATTTTATTATTAGATCAAGTGTGAATTTCTCCATGAGAGATAAAATCCATGTCGAATCTTTCAAGCTTTAACCACTGCTATGTTGGCATTTAACATTTCAGGAAATGTTTCATCTGTCGTGCGTTGAGCGTATGGAGCTGACATATTTTCTCACGTCAAAATATCATAATTAGCACATTTAGATGAGATTATGGAAGGGAAGGCCTTTAATTAACAGAAACGTCCTGGTGATCGAATGTGTGGAAGTTTCAGACAAAGGATGTGATCCAGAGCCCCCAATGCAATGGCTTCTTGTTCCCTTCTGCAAAGGGAAATTGCACCACAAAGCAGGATTCTCCCCCTCGCACAAGGAGTGCTCTGCTGCTCACAAATGAGAACAGGCAACCTGTGGTATCCATGGAATGCCACATATGAATCAGTACTGCTAGATTGTGGTCAAAATCTTCATTGGTGCTTTTAATGTAGCAGATGTTTTGCTGCTGGTCATTGATGCACATTGGGGGAAGGGAATGAATCCTGGTCATTGCAAGTTGGACAGATCCGTCAGGAACTTTTGTTTCACACCTGGTTTATGTATGTGAACCTTTAAAAGGCAGAAACCTAAGAATGGTCAGGGCAAATTAGGGGTTGGAATTATAGGAGCGTGCAATTACTTGTGCCATGTGTGATTTTCTGTAACTTCAGCACAGAACTGAAGTGTCCTGCATGAGAAAACACAAGCAATTTACCAAATGTTTCTAGGGAAAGCATGAAACAGTACAGCATCTGGATTTCCCAAACTTTGTGTTTCAAAGTGACAAATAGTGTCATGAATGGTGACGAAAGTATTCGGAAATGAGTACAGTAATAATAAATTTGGTCTGCTGATGGATGCCAGCCATAATCCTGTGCATCTGCAGTTTAAGGGTGTCTTTCCGCCATAAACATGACCCCCTGTAGATCCAGTATGGAACTGATTCTGTGATGCAAGGAACCCCATAGTGTTTAGAGAGTGATATGCTGGACTCTGTTCGCTTGCAGGAGAATATGCAAGCTTACTCTTTGCAACGGAGACCACAGTTCAAACCTCACTGCTGCTCTAAACTTAAATCAAGTCATTCCCATTGATTTCAGGGAAATGTGCTTCCAAACAATGGCTGGAAACTGTTGAGGCCCATTATTTACTTATAAGGGCTTACCGTATATACAATGGGACTTCCTCTCCCAGGTTTTAGCTGCTTGTTTTAGAATTAGGCTGTGGAATTCAAAATGGGATGGAGCAAGACAGTCTCTGCTGAACAGCTGAAAAGTCATAGGGTGATGGTGTGGTTTCAGGGTTTTTCAGCAGCAGATCCATAGGAGAAATGGTTATCTCTTCACCTTTGCAATCCTTCGTCTCCCATGTATCAGCTTTGCCTTCACTGTGGCAAACAAGCATCTAGAAACCGTACTTGAGGGGCAAGAAGCTGGGCATTGTAGAGAGGAAATGGCGGACAAGGTAATGTTTAAGAACCCTTCCCGTGCTTGTCCTCACCCCATAGCCTTGAAGCTTGTTTGGCAGTAGCTGGGCTTCCTAGATCCATGTTTACCACCAAACAAGACTACCCTCTTCAGGCATTCTTAATATGGCTGAAATGAACATATGGAGGAGAGCTAGTGCCCTCCTCCAAGTTCTTTCCTCCTCTTTTAATCATGCCCCAGGATGAACATCTGAACAGGGCTCATTTTCATCCAGATTTGAGTCCTGCTGCCAAACATGTAATTTTGCTAAACAAACTCCTTGTGCTTTCAGCTGTCCCACTGCATACTTCATCCTTAACATCGTGCCCTTTTAAGTGTTGAATTGAAGTTCCTAATAGCACTGATAGTTCTCCAGTGGGCAGAATGTAGATCAAGATCTACTGTTAGGTAGATCTGTGTGATTTTTGTGGTAGTCCAGTGAGGATTCTAACTCCTGATTGCAAACACAAGAATACTTTTTCACCCCTCTTCTAAATTATTCCCTGAGACAAAGAAAACTTTGAGATAGGAGAAAACTAGGAGTGGATTTTTGTGTGGCAGGACTGTTAGCTAGACTGAGAGGGTCCTGTGAGGCACACTGTTTCCAAGAGTGATTCATCTGGTGATGGCAGTGCAGCAACAATAACCTCCCAGCAGCAGTGCCTCTGCCACTTACTGGAAGGAGAACGGTTGAGGCAGCAGTGAGATTAGGGTTGTGTGGGTCAATGGCAGAGCCAAACCCGTGTGTCCACACAGACCTGACCCTGCCACTGCGTCCCCCCTCCCCTTCTTGGTAACCAGAATATGATGTTGTCTGGGGCAGTTGCTGCAGCTCTGACCCATCAGGCAAGTAATTCCTGTCTGTTTTTGAGCTCCTATTTTGCACCTTGTTCTAGTTGGTGGACTTCGGTTGGCTGAGAAGTAGCTCTCACAACTATGAAGTCCATCTGCCACTATTCTAAGGTGTTCCTGCTTCCAACGATATATACTTGAGAACAAAATATGTGTACAATCTATCTTAATTGGCACATCCTCATTTAAATGACGGTCATAGTGAAATATAAAGAAGTTGTGGTTGGTACATATTGTTAAGTAACAAGTGGCTCTAAGCCTGGCACAATCACTCTGTTTCCATGCATCAGTCAGATATTTCCTTCCCACACCTCTCCTCCCACTGCTGAATATGTGGGTCTTATGGCATTGCCTTATATTGGATTGATATATTGCACCTATTAAAAACATTGCTTTGAAAGGACATGAAAGCCCGTGCCTTACATAATAATTAAGGGCAGCCAAGCTGTTCTGTGGTCCTTTGCCATGTTAGAGTGTTCACAGCCTATCACTTCAGTCATTTTCATGTCAAGAGAGAAATAATAATGGGACCACAATTCCTAGATAAAAGCCCCATAGTTTATAGAAGTGACATAATTTGAATGCATCAGCTTGTGAATATGATTTTCCGTTTGAGCGTACAGAACAGAAAGTTCAATCAAGTATACATCATTGTTAATTTAATGGTTTAAGAGAGGGGAAGAGCACTCTGGGCAAATAAAATCTAAGTGTTTGGCCATTTCAGAGAAGAAGAAAGCAGGAGATGAAGAGAAGATATCTAACATTAGGACCTACACGATGAACAACTTGGATAATCCTTGTTTGTGCCATTGGGCTCTGATTGATATGCAGGCAAAGATCAATACTCCGCATGTTTTGAGTTGTATCTGCCAATTTTGATTTTTGTGCTCATTAGGAAAGCATCAGCTGGCAAGCCTCTAGGCTTTTGTTATTGTCTCAAAGAGTACTTCTACCACCATAACAAGCACACTTTTCGATTTATTGCAGATCTGGAGTATGGCAATTCCTATGAAATAGAATATATGGAGAAGATTGGTTCCTCCATACCTGTAAGTTTCCACTTGTGGATTTCTTATTTGAGCTCCTAGATGAACACAGTCACCCCAGTCTCATGGATCATGTAAATTCAAGGAAACTGAACAACTTGAGTTTTATTTCTTAATTATTTTGAGGCATCACTGAAAATTGGGAGAGAAATTTTAGCACTTCATCACTTTTCATTTGGGGTACGGAGGTGGCTGAAAGCTTCGGTTTATAGAAGATGCACTGTAATTTTTTTCTCTCTCTCTTCTTTCTGCCAGCAGGATGATGACGCTCAGACAAAGCAATCTTTGTACCTTATGTTTGATGCACAGCAGGAGAGTCCAGTCAAGTCTCCTCCAGTCCGATTATCAGACTCTACAACTCCTTGTTCTGGGTACTTCACAGCATTATCAAAAAGAACAATTACTTGTAGTAATCATCACAGCTAGAACTAGGCCTTCTTATGGACATGATGGTGCACACAGCAGCCAATGAAGCTGAATATTGGAAGATTTGGGACAGATTAAAGAAAGCACTACTTCTTACAGTGTATAGTGAAACTATGGAACTTGCTCCCACAAGATGCAGTCATGGCCATCAGCTTGGATGGCTTTTCAGTGGTTCTCAACCTGTGGGTCCCCAGAGGTTGTTGGACTACAACTCCAACCATCCCTGAGTGCTGGCCTTGCTAGCTAGGAGTGATGGGAGTTATAGTTCAACAACATCTGGGGACCCACAGGTTGAGAAAGGCTGGATTAGATGAATTAATAGAGGATAAGGTTATAAAAGGCTACTAGCAATGATTCTCTACCTTGTTGTTGTTGTGTTGTTGTTGATAGTGGAGGCAGGTAGCGTAAGATCCTAAAATGCTCATCCATATTACATATAAAAGGGCAGATCCATCTCAAACCACCCCACTAAAAATATGAGTAGATTTGACTATGTCTTCTATATTATTGTTTTCTGGATTCTTTTCACCTGTGCCAAGGCCAGCTATGATGAAAGGCAGGATATAATTTTTTATAAAGAAATAAATATAGTTCTGTGCCGGTGTTACAGTTCCCCATATATTTGCTGGGGTCATATTCCTGACCTGTGTGGTTCCCTAGTCATCCATCAGTGTCATGTGGAACCAGACCATGTAGCCGTGACCCACCCTACGCAAGTAATTGTTTCATTGTATGTGATTATTAATAAGAGCTTTCGGATTAGAATGATGTGATTTAATGAATAATTATTATTATTATTATTATTATTATTATTATTATTATTATTATTATTTATTTATTATTTATACCCCGCCCATCTGGCTGACTTTCCCCAGCCACTCTGGGCGGCTCCCAATTGAGTGTTAAAAACAATACAGCATTACATATTTAAAACTCCGCTAAACAGGGCTGCCTTCAGATGTCTTTTAAAGATAAGATAGCTGCTTATTTCCTTCACATCTGAAGGGAGGGCATTCCACAGGGTAGGCGCCACTACCAAGAAGGCCCTCTGCCTTGTTCCCTGTAACCTCACTTCTTGCAATGAGGGAACTGCCAGAAGGCCCTCGGTGCTGGATCTCAGTGTCTGGGCTGAACGATGGGGGTGGAGACACTCCTTCAGGTATACAGGACCGAGGCCGTTTAGGGCTTTAAAGGTCAGCACCAACACTTTGAATTGTGCCCGGAAACGTACTGAGAGCCAAAAGTATAGGCTGTGAGGTAGGCATAACTCTCCATTGCTCTATGTATCGGTTTTGCTAGCAAACTGAAAGCATGGTTCTTTATTGTATCTCAGGTCAAGCTTGGAAGAAACTGAAGCCCAGTTGTCCTCTGGAGTGAAATTACAACATCCAGCTTCACGATCACTGGCTGCGAGCCAAGAGACATCAATACAGCCACCTGACAAATCAAAAACAAAAGAACTGGAGCCCACTCCAAACAACATTGACATCGTAAGTTGATTGATTGTATGCCCTCTATATTGGGCAAAGTAGCTTGAGCGCAGAACCTAGTAGGCCATCACTTTTAAAATTTAAAAGGGTTTAATTGCTTAAGATATATTAACTTTTATTGTTTCTCTCTCTGCAAGAACTCACAGGAAATGTTCAGCTTTTTGCTATATACTCTTTCTCACTCATGCTCTCTTTTTGGGGCAAATGCAGGCAGTTGTAATATGGTGGAAGGAAAGCATTATTTACTACAGATTTTGTTTGTAGTTCCCTAGAGATTAAGCATATATGAAGGCTGGTGCATGACTTTAACCGTGAGTGGTTCTGCCAGTTTTTGTTACTTGTTCTGTATCCTGCTTGCTCTTCAGACCACACCCGAGGACCCCTTTGTCTCTGCTGATGCCCTTCTCAGTAGGATATCTCATCCACCTTCAGTGTGTGATCAGCTTCAATATCTAGAGCCTGACTTAGCAGAAAAGAACCCCCCAATATTTGCTCAGAAACTTCAGGTTTGTAATGGAAGTCTGTCAGTGTTCCTTCAGTGTTTGTAAATGCCAGTAAAAGGCTAATGCCCCCGTCTGAAAAGGGACGTGCAGCATAAACTTTCTGCAAGCCTACGAGGAGAAGTTGTGCTATGCTAATATATTTTTTTTGTTGATATTATTTTAACCATTCATGTGAGGGGTGGGCAAAAAGAAATATGAAAGTCCGCACGAGAAATTTGGTCACATGCTAGTGTGGGTGGAATGGCATGCAGGGGTTTGGCTCTTACTTTAAAATCATTATCAGGTGTTTGAATGGTCTATACTATTGCTTTTAACTATCTCCCCCCCCCCCCGTAGCTTTGTGCCAGGTTCACAATTGTCTTATTGATCTTCCAGCATCTTACACATCTTGTTTGGATGGCATTACATCAGGACAATTTTCAGGGGTTTCTCCACAAAGTGTGACTGACCAGAAGACTGTTTGCAGAACAATGAAGCATTCCACTGGATATTATTATTCTTATTATTCTTATTATTTTAATTGGAGAGCAGTGGAAGATTATTATTAATAATAATAATAAATGACACGTCTAACTTAAAAAAAAGAAAAATCAGTCCTCCAGAAGATTCCTGGCCAGCCACACTTCATTTAAAGTCCTCTGGAGATAATCCTGATTTAGCATTGTCTGAACAGGCATTCCAAGAAGTCAGGAGACTGATAAACTACCCAATAATCCTGCACAAAGCTACCGTACAATAAAAAAAATGATTAATAAGAGTGAGAATTTACGATATTCAGCAACCTCATGATGATTTTAATGTTAAGATACAGAAGCAAATCCTCACATGCCCTTCAAGTTTCATTAAAGTTATCACACATACACAAGTGGCGGGGGGGGGGACAGTTTTGCAGGAGGCAAATGGTTTCACAAAGTGGTGTTGAGGATTCAGTTGTAAGAAACTGACTTTGAACCAGTCATGTCCCTAATGATAAAAATAATATCCTCCAGACCAATTTACAGTCTATAACACACCCACACACCTGTACACACCCCTCTTTTAGAGCCCAGTGTGTGAACTGGGTATACAGTGCTACCTTGGTTGTCGAACTCCAACTCCCGGAACCGTTCAAAAACCAAGGCGTGGCTTCCGATTGGCTGCAGGAACTTCCTGCACTCAATCAGAAGCTGCGTCGGACGTTTGGCTTCCAAATAATGTTTGAAGACTGGAACACTCACTTCGGGGTTTTCGGGGTTTGGGAGCCAAAACGTACGTGTACCAAGGCGTTCGAGAACCAAGGTACAACTGTATGCATGTATGTCCATATAAGTGTACATCCTAACCCATTGGGTCTGCCTCCTGCCTTTATTTATTGATGAATCATGCATGCAGTGCATGCTTATGTATACTCCCGTGTCACATGTGAAGTTCAAAACACAATGTGGAAGAGGTACATGTAAAGCCAAAGGCATGGCGACCAATCCTCAAAACATTAGGAACAGTCATTTGCGTAGGGAAATGCTCAGCGCGCGCACTGTGAAATACACATGCGCAGAGAACACTTCTGTCTTGTACAAATAAAGCATAGAAAGAGGAGGAAACACATCACCTTCTGTTTATAATGTATTTGAACAGCAAACTTGCGGAATTGCAGTGCAAATTAAAATGTCAGTTCTACAAATGCACTTAGCTTTGGGCTTAAATGCATACTTTCTTAATGAAGATCCAGATAGAGCAAGGCAGAATTAAGTACTCATTTATTACGGCCAGTAGAAAGGATCGCACACAGGAACAAGAACTGCCTCAGTGGCTCACCTCTTGTCAGTCTTGTGAGGGTGATTCTCTAAGGCTGGAATCCTGGGCACACTTCCTTAGGAGTAAGTCACTGAGCTCAGTGGGACTTGCTTCTAAGTAAATCTTTGTATGGGTGAAACTATTGCGAAATGATTTGTACTGCACAACTAGAGGAGTAGCACATGCCACCTTATCTAGCGTGTAAATCTTTTAGCAATATTTTCTAATAAGTAAATTGGAGTGAGTGGTCTTAAGGCAGCCTTCATCAACCTTGTGCTCATCAGATGATTTGGACTACAGCTTCCATCAGCCCTAGTCCACATGGCCAATGGTCAGGTATATGTACGTTGTGGTCCAAAATATCTGGAAAGCACCAAGTTGGAGAAGGCTGGTTCAAGATGTATGATAATTTTTATCATTCAGTTCTAGTTTATTTTTCAAGTAACTGAAAGCAATTGAATTATGAATGGTGGAAGGAGAAAGCAACATATAACTACAAAAGAGAAATACAAAATAGATTAAAACAAATAATTTTGTTTCATTAAGTAATTTTTAATGTTCCTTTCTTAACCAGAAAGCATTTGTTGGCCCTACTTTGCTAGAAGTACTTGTTCACATACTGCTTATGTTTCAGTCGAACCCTGAGTTAATGTCTATGTTGTCCCCAAATGGTGATCGTAACAGACTGATATATGGCTTCATTTTGCGAATGTGGACATTCATTTATGTCATGTTCTTAATGCATTTTCCCTGTGCATTGCTCACAACCATCCCACTGACAGGAGGAGTTAGAGTTTGCTGCAATGAGGATAGAAGCCCTGAAGCTAGCCAGACAAATTACCCTGGCTTCTTTCAGCTCCTCAGATACGGAGGTATCTGTGACCTGCCTGCAGTTTGTGTGCAACTGATCACAGTTTAAGGAACCCAAATGCGTTTTCTGTTAACAAAAGTTTCTCTGAGTGGTGTTGCGTGATGTTTCTGGCACCTTCCTACTTAGGAGGACATCAAGAAGCATGCCAAGAGTCTTCCTCTAATACCAAATTCTATCACCTTCACTTGCAGATATGTTTTAAATATCACTATCGTGTATTTGGCTACAGATACAACTTTGGCCATCAGTCTGCTTTGGTTTTCACAAATTAATGGATTTCTTGGTCAATTAACTATTATAGTATCACGGCACAGTTTACAGTTTGGAGGCTTTAATCAAAACAGTAAATTCAATTAAAATACGCCTAATGGACCAATACCCCACAATTTGGTGAAAGTCAGCTTTCACGTGGAAATCTTGAAAATTGCAGACGAATGCTGTGAATGTCCAGAACTTGGATATATTGATGAATGTTCACAATTAACTTGCACTGTGTGATAGCACTCACTTCTGTGTGTCCAAAAGTGGGGAAACGTGTAGCTCTTTTTTTAAGCAACCACAAAATGTACCTGGCATTGTTAGCATTCATTTGTGTAGGCCACGATTCACCAAATTTTTGGCATTCACTATAGAATTTTATTGTTTGAAAATGTCCTGCAAGTGTGACACCTAATTTAAGCATCCGTGTCCAGCAGTGTATTTCTTAAAACAGGTGACATCTCTAATTAAATTCTAATTTAAAATTTAATTGTCTATATCTGTGAATGAATAGCATTAGTAATAGCCAGGCACAATATCTGTACTCGAACTGAGCCCTGAGGCTTGTTTTACTGAAGCAGGATTTTGTCTAAATTACCTATACATAAAACTCCAAGGGCTGGTGCTTAGTTAGCTATAAACTGCATGGGGGAGCATTTTTGCTGTTTGAGGAGTGATTTTAAACATCTTAACCCGTTTTGCCTTACGTGTTTGAAGGTTAAAAGTTCAGCCAAACCACATCTCAACCTTCTAAGCAACAGGACTAAAAATAAAATAAAATGGGGTTGGGTAGGGGGAGGAGAATTGACAGCTTCTAAGCAAGGGGAGAAAACCTCCCTACACACAAATCTTCTTTATTCTTTGCGATCTAAAGTGTTTCCTTCCTGATAACACCTACAGCATGCTGGCTGTTGCCATGTTGGTGTGGGGTTGCTTCTGTGATGCATGTGGTCTCAACCAGAGTGAAATGTTAGCTCTTAAGGAGTGTGTTTGATGTGCACAGCTGCTCTGCAGGGTCCCTTGCGGTGGTGTTAATGCAAAGGTCACAGCTCATGGGGTTTGACTGGAGCGGGGTACGTGTGTGGTTTCAGTCCCTTTTTTTTTATTTACTGCCAGCTGCACATGGCATTTAGCTGATATTCTGCCCTAAAGGAAACATATATTTCCAAATTTTGAGCATATTGTATGCATGTGCTTTTGGAACTCATTTTTGTTTTGTAGCACGCATGCACCACATGTACACAACTGGACGGGGCAGCTGTGGAGCCAGTCCCAATGTGATTTTAGCCATCTTAAAAACCCTTGCACCATAGCACTATAACTGCACTTTGTGTGGATTAGACGGGCAAGCTGATTTGCAAATGCAAGGTTTATCCCCCCCACAACCCATTTTTATGAATTGCTCAGCCTAATTACATAACCTGAAGCTCAGCTGCTGATTCAGTGGGCACAATGAGTGTAATCCCTTTCTTATTAAAACCAATGGCAAATTTTCCATCAGTTTATGGTGCGGCTGGGTCGATTTATTTTGCAGAATGCTATGAACAGGGTTTTAAAAAATTACTTTATTTAGGGAAATTTGTGTATGTATAAATAAGTGCATGGGAACTGAACCCATATTATTTTAAAAGACTAATAATTCTGCATGTTAAATTCCATTTGAACAAAATTGTAAGTCAGCCGTTTTGTGGTTAGAAAAAGGAGCAAAAAGTAGATACTGTATTTTTCGCTCTATAAGATGCACATTTTCCCCTCCAAAAATTAAGGGGAAATGTGTGTGTGTCTTTTGGAGTGAATTCAGGCTCCTTAGCTTCAGCGATAGCAACGCGAAGCCTCAGAAGTGCAGAGGGAGTGTAGGAGAGGGAGAGCTGTGCAGCGCCTCTTCAGCGAAGCGGGAGGAGAAATGGAAGGGGCTCCATTTCTCCTGCCGCTTCGCTGAAGGGGTGCTGCGCAGAGAGGGGGAGATTTTTTTCCTCTTGTTCTCCCCCTCTAAAACAAGGTGCGTCCTATGGTCGGGTGCATCCTATAGAGCAAAAAATACGGTAAGTCAAAAAGCTTGAAAGGACAGTTTGAAGTGAAAGTGGTAAAACTTTCTGATTGTTCTTGAACTATGAAGACATTGGGAATGTTTTATTCTCTTTGAGGGAAAGGTGGCAGCAGAGGAACTGATAAATAGTCATTTAGATCATTCAGATAGATAGATACAGTGCTTTTTCAGGGGGGGCGCAGGGGGACGCATACCCCTAAACATTTTGTGAATCTAAGTTTGGCCTCATTGAGGGGTAATATTTCAATACGAGTAGGAAAATGAGAGTACCCCTAAACATTTTTTTAGAAAAAAGCACCGGATAGATAGTATCCACAACCCCCCCCCCCAAAAAAATATTTTCAAGATTATGTACATTGTCAGCGCTAAGCGAAGTAAAAAAGAAAGAGTAGAGCAAGATGATAGAGCAAGGAAATAGGATGTGGTAAAATTGATATTGTTATCCTTTTTTAATACTGAAGATTTGATATCTGGTAGCATCTCTTCCAGCTTGATAGCTTTTCTGCGCATCTTGCATTTAGACCGGTATCCATGGTCTCAGCTAGATTGGGAAAGGAAAAACAATTTACCGTATTTTTCGCCCTATAGGACGCACTTTTTCCCCTCCAAAAATGAAGGGGAAATGTGTGTGCGTCCTATGGGGCGAATGCAGGCCTTTGCTGAAGCCTGGAGAGCGAGAGGGGTCGGTGCGCACCAACCCCTCTTGCTCTCCAGGCTTCAGGAAGCTATCCCCGCAGCCTGGCAAACTCCCAGAGCAATGCCAAAGCTGCGTGGAGCTTCACCATCGCTCTGGGACCTGTTCTGGGGTCTGGGGTCGGGGGAAGCTCTGGCTTCCCCCACCCCCAGCCCCGCAAGTTCCGGGAGCCACTCTGGGCTTCCCCCGCCCCAGCCCCGCGCCTGGGGGGGGGATAATTTTTTCCCCTTTATTCCCCCCCCCCAAAAAAAATCTAGGTGCGTCCTATGGGCTGGTGCGTTCTATAGGGTGAAAAATATGTTATATGTCTTGTATGTGCGATATAGCATTGTGCCACCAGATGGCGCCTTGGAGTCCCGTTTTTCTCTACCTGTTTTCCCTGTTTAAATTTACAACGCATTTAACTGAAATGCTTCTTTGATGTGTCTAGATCCAGCTCATATGGATCCATGTAAATTAGCATTGCTGTACGACTGGACTTCTGATTATCTGAATTATGACTGTGTCCCTCCCATAACTGAGGTTCAAAAGTACTCTTTTAAACTTCCTTTTAGTTAATGCGCACTAGTATTGTTTATTTCTGCTGTAAAAGATGGACAGTGGCCTAGTTCACACATCATGCTAAACCAAATATGGCTTAGCATGAATGAGCAAGTTGTATGTGTTCCCACGGAGTAAATTACTGCTTCTCTGCATCTCCCCAGTCATTCTGCTGCTGCACAGGGTTGAGCTAAGCTATGGTTTGGCTTAGAGGGTTTTCACAGACAAACCATGAGCCATAAAATATAAGACATATATTGGTTACAGCTCATGCTTATTCTGGAGAGAGCTAGACCATCAGACACACACTCATCTAAATGGTAGCGGAATGACCAGGAGTAAAGCAGCCATGATCTCGTCCCAAGTAGGCATGGCTTGACTTAGTGAGATGTGAAAACCAGGCCATTATGAGAGGATTAGCCTTGGAATTTGCCATCTTTAACACACACATAAACACCTTGCATTAGAAAGCACCTATAGCAGAATGTGTTCACAGCAGAGCTGCCAAGTGATTAAATGATTCCGGTTGATTAATGATCTTACTTTTAATCAGTTAATTACATTTGAGAGCTTTAACAAAATGTAAGAAACTTAAGAATCAAAACCATGCACTTGTTAGAAAGAAGGACCATCTTTAATAATCTACCAAATAAAGCTTGAAGCCCTAGTTTACTACTATAACATTAGGCAGCTTTGCATATAATGCTAAACAATATTTTAGTGCTATGTTGATAAGCCTCAACATGCACACAGTTCCTTATTCCTCTACCCACATGCCCAAAGGGAGAATTTCAAAAGAATTTACTTTCACTTTTGTAGAATCTCACTTTAGTGTTATACTTGAGCTAGACAGTGCCGGATTTACGCATAAGCTAAACAAGCTATAGCTTAGGGCCCCACTCCCTTGGCCCCCCCCCCAAAAAAATTAAAAGTATTTCGCTATTAATATACTTCTTCTTAACTGTGTTTCAGTTCAACAGTTACTTTGATTAAATACATATTTTGTTATGTGCAAATGGCTTTAGATACCTATTAGGTCCATAGATTACCATATAGCATATATTCAACACAAAAAACAGTGACAATTTGTTGTTGACAAAGCACAGCTGGACATATAAAGGGCCCCATTACCTTCAGTAGCTTAAGGCCTCATCAAACCTAAATCCGGCCCTGGCTAGGAATCTCAATTTAAACCACATTATGGTCAGTTTCATAATAAGCCAACTTCAAAGCATGCCTAATAATAATAATAATAATAATAATAATATTTAATTTATACCCCGCCCTCCCTAGCCAGAGCCAGGCTCATGGCGGCTAACACCATAACACCAATAAAATTGCAATAAAACATAATGGGGGGAATGATGCATGGGTTTCTTTTAAACCAGGGCTTCTGGATTGAACCTAACACTTAGCTGTTAAGGAGCATCCATTGTTTAGTCATAGAATCATAGCATCATAGAATTGCAGAGTTGGAAGGGACCATGAGGGTCATCTAGTCCAGCCCCCTGCAACGCAGGAATCTTTTTGTCCAGTGTGGGGCTGCAATCTGAGATTGAGAGACTGAGAGTCTCATGCTCTGCTGACTGAGTTGTTATGTGTGAGCAAAGCCACTGCTAAGTGTTACGCTGAACATTATTTGAAATACTTTTCTCTGTAATGTTAAAAGTTCAAAACTCCTTTTTAATTCATAGTTATGAAATGTTCAGATATTTTCCTGGGTGGATTAGCATGATAATGGGGAAACTGGAGGAGCAGCTAATTAAGTGCAATCAAGAGATGTTATATCTCTGATTTTGACGGATAATCCAGAAAATTTGATGCTGGAAAGTCCCTGTGTTTAAGTCCCCATGTTTAATCTGAGTTTGATAGTTTCTTCTGATGTCATCTTAGGATAGGAAGCACACTTTTTGGTTAACTTTCCACTTTATGCCACCATTGCCAAGGTCAACTGAAGAAGCAATGGGTGAATCCTCTGGAAGCTACAGTGTCTTACAGTAGCTAAGTGGAGATTACTTATAATAGGATCTACTGGATGACTTTGCAGGAACATTAATCTTGCTCGATAGAGGGTAGAAATTAGACTGAGTTTTTCTAGAATATCATAGAGCTATGTTTTAGTTGTTTCATCTACAATGAATACAATTTCCTGGAAAATCCCTGGACTAATGGCCTGCTTCCTTCAGCAAGCACCTTTTAGCCATCAGCTAGTGTAGGAACAAAAAGTGACAAGGGTTAAGCCTATGTTCTTCTTGCTCTGCTCGGCCTTGCTGCACACTTCCGAAATACATTGGTTTGTTGGATGAGGCACGCTGTGAATCAAAGTTCAGATAGGCCATTGTTGATATGGTTTGCTCTTTTGATAGACCTGCTCAAATTCCATGAGAGGAATTGTGGTCATACTTAAATTTCTCGTTGATATTGATACTGTAAATTAATAGTTCATAAGAAACTGTGGGACGCAGGTGGCGCTGTGGGTTAAACCACAGAGCCTAGGGCTTGCCTATCAGAAGGTGGGCGGTTTGAATGCCTGTGATGGGGTGAGCTCCCGTTGCTCAGTCCCTGCTCCTGCCAACCTAGCAGTTCGAAAGCACATCAAAGTGCAAGTAGATAAATAGGTACTGCTCTGGCGGGAAGGTAAATGGCATTTCTGTGCGCTGCTCTGGTTTGCCAGAAGCGGCTTAGTCATGCTGGCCACATGACCCGGAAGCTGTACGCCGGCTCCCTCGGCTAATAAAGTGAGATGAGCGCCACAACCCCAGAGTCGGCCACTACTGGACCTAATGGTCAGGGGTCCCTTTACCTTTAAGAAACTGTACCTTAAAACATCACACCCCTGCCTTACTAACAAATTCTGAATACAGCGTAAGAGAGATTCTTGCTATAGCAGAGGCATTCGAAGGACCTTTGATTAAGGGCCGAACTAGATGTGATGCTAAATGTGTCTTTGACTTAACATGCAGGTTTGTGCACATGTGAGGAGGAGGCAGATAATCACAGCATTGGCACCAGTGGGAGTCTTCTTCCCAGGGCATATTGCAGATTCAGAGGAAGGTCTTGTGCCAGCACTAAAGCAGAGAAGGAAGGGATTATGTCTCCCCTCCAGGCCTTCTGATATCCTGATAATTATCAGCTTCCATCCAGCTGATGGTATTTGCATTTTTAAAAACCTTGGCTGTTAAATGCAAACATGCTTTTAGCATCCTGTGGAGTTTGGCCTTCAAGGTATTGCACAATAGTTTTTTGCAGAGTGAAGGAAATGAACTAAAATTCCTGTCTCTTATATATCTAGCTCTAAGTAGTCTTGCTGGGTTTGGTCATCTGCCTCTCTTATTTTGTATAATGCTCTCAGTGTTGGTACAAGAAAAGTGGCCAGTGGAAAAGAAACAGGTTTGCTTCCCAAAAAACAAATTAAGAGTTCTAAATTCCTTTATCCTATGCAAAGAAATAGTTGAGCCAGCCTCCTAGTATGTTCATGTACACAATAGCTCTTGTCGCTTATAGTTTCCGAGTTAAACTTACCTTGCTTGACTCTAGATTAATCTTGGTTTGCTTACATGCTTAATGATCATCCATAAATATTGTGAATTAGTTGTGTACAGCTGAGTTACCTAATAAGTATTGTGATCATATTCTCTTTTCATGTGGTCTGTGAATATGATCCCCATCTGCAGAACCTTCCTTAAGTTACTGCTCTCTAGTGGTGCTAGTGATGATAAGTTTAATACTAAAATGAAAAACGGTGAACCATAAGTTGTTATTTTATACCAGGGGTGTATAAAAGCTGTGGGCTGAAGTCCAACAATATTTGGATCTTCATTAAATAAATAAGTGAAGCTATTGGAATAGTCTCCTCGCTCTATGCTATTTTTATGGAAATTTGCCAAAATCTATCCTTCAGACATGGGTTGCCATACGTTCTCTGACATAACCTAGTAATCAGTATTGTATCCCTAGACTATCTTAGCCAATGGCTTTTGATGGTCTTATCACTGTTTTGCTTTTATGACATTGCATGCATACATCTTTTAGCAAAAACCTGACTGCTTCCAGGCAAACATGCCTGCATGTCTGACAATCCTGCTGCTATTTTCGTCTGCAGAAGCTGGAAAATTTAAAAGAAAAAAGAAAAGATGTTGAAGAGTTGGGCAGACCAACGGGGGAAAGCCTGATGGCCTCTCTGCTTCTGACCCTAGCCTATCTTCACATGCAGAAGCTTTCGCTTTAGTTTTCATGTGCATTTGTTCTTCTATTGCCTTGGCTTGGTGTAGTGCATGGTTCAGCAGGTGCCAGTCTTGGGTGTGGCATGGGATGATAACAGTCTTAAAGGGGTGATAACAATTTTAGGAGAGAAGTAGTGAATTTCAGCAGATTGTGACTCTAGAACTTGGATGAGCAGGGAGGCATAAACCCCAGGACACTGAGTTCTCCAACTGACCCTTGTGCAGAAAGACTGTGTGGTGCTCATGTTTAGGCACTGATGAACTTTTCAACCTGACTGTGCTTCATCTAGAAAGATCAGAATTCCCAGTAGCCTCTGCTATGTTCAATAATACTCCAGAGCCATTCAATTATTACCAGGGCTTTGACAAGTAAAAGATATAAAAGTATAAAAACAGAAAATACAGTGAACGGAATAGCACAGTGAGCTGTAGTCAACAAACTCTTACTCGCTGAAAGTAATGGATCTGCATTAGTCCCTGACATTAATTTCAATGGGTCCACTCTGAGTAAAATATCATTGACTACACCTTTCTATATACACTTTCTGTTTTTCAATTCCATTCTCATCTGTATAGCACCATCTAAGCTATATACAGATGAACATTTCCCATTCATCTTAACCTCACATTTCCTCATTGTCCAGCCCCCCCCCCAAAAAAAAACCTATGGATACCTGAAATACTAGTGGAGCATATGGTTAATGATCAATGCTATTCCTCTCTTTTTTTAATGAACAGAGAGACCCTGCCATCTCAGCTGATGTGTCCATCTCTAAAAGTGCACTGTACTCTCGGATAAGCAGCTCGGAGGGAGAGAATAACTCCACTTTGCTCTACCAGCAGCAAGACTTGGATTCTGCCTTGAGAGTTGCCAGAGAGGAGGTAACCCATAATCTTAAATGATAAAATTCTGTTTGTTTGTTTTTTAATGAGTAGGCCTTCCTAAGTGCAGCTGTTCTGAGGTTTGCCTGTGTGCAAAAAGACTGACTATGTTAGGGTGTTGAAGCAATGGGCTAGTATAGTTGTAATGCCAGCGGCTTCCTAACCATGGTTCACAGTGGAATGTTTCAATGAATAATTCCACTTAGGCATAAGTTGTCTCTCAACACCCTTACCTCCAGTTCAGCATGATGTCCCATGGTTAACCCTAACCCTGGAGTGTTCCTAATCAGCATTTTAAACCTCAACCATGGCTATGATACAGCTTCTCTTCACTGCCCCTCAATTGTACACCTTTTTCTGCTCTGCATAATAGAAAGCTGGCCCCAACAAATTTTGGGTGATAATTTTTTGTTTGTGGGGGGAAACTTACACAGTTGAGGCATGAGATGTATCTCTGAACAACTATTTTGTTTAGCCAGGAGAGAAACGTATACAGCAGGTGCACCATGTTCATTAGCATATTGGATTTATGCGCTTGGAAGCTTTGGCCAAATTTTAGCCAAGCAGATTGTCTTATATCAGTGCTACATGCGTAAAAAAAAGGGAAGTGAGGAGCGACAGTTGCGCAATTTTCTCTCTGATGGTGTGAGATACAGCATGTATGCTTGAAAAAGGTAACAAGAAGGTTCAGAAGATTAGAGCAGCATTGTATATTAGCTAGAATGGGAGTCCAAATGAAGGTGTCAGTATGGCTCACACCAGTTTTCTACATGTACAACAATAGTGAAAGATCCCAGCCCAATCTCTGTGACAATTTGCTGGCTAGAGCAAAACCCGGATATAGATTTGGCACACTTTACCGTATTGGCCTGAATATAAGCCTCACTTCTTTCCCAAATTCTGACCGTGAAAAGTTAAAGTGCAGTTTATATTTGCGACCTTATGGTATGCAGCCAGGAGTGCAGGACAAACAGCACCAGGAGTGCAGTAAAGCGGTGTCCACCCTGCACGTAGTCCCCCATCCTCTCCCAAGGTCAGGAATGGAGAGAGCGAGGAAAGGGAAAGGCTGCTGGCAACGCCACCCTTGGCCCAGTATGCAGCCAGGAGCAGTGAGGAATGGAAAGGCTTATATTCGGGTGTTCCCCCCCCATTTTAAAGGTTATATTCAGGTGTGGCTTATATTCAGGCCAATATGGTATTTCTGCTTAGCCATAACATCTTCTGGAACGGTAAAAGCAGGAAATGCCTAAACATTTTTATTTGAAAATCTTCCCATTCTCTTAATGATTTAAGAAGTTACGTGGCAAGATGCTTTGTGCCTTTAAGGTGATTTAACAGGCTTCTTTCTCCTCTTGTAACAGATCATAGCTAAGGAAAGAGAGGTGTCAGAATGGAAAGACAAATACGAAGAGAGCAGGAGGGAAGTCATGGAAATGCGGTGTGTTCTTATTCTTTTTATGCCTGTGCTTTCAGAAGACTTGCTGTTATAACATACAAAGGCATCCATACGTAAAACAGCATTTCTACATTGCTGCTATTTGCTGTTCAAAATTGTTTGCGATTTATTTATTTTTTGCATCAGATCTTTAGTAACATGGAGACAACGAACAAAATGCCCAGAATACCGCTTAATCCTATCTATTAGTCTTGTACTGTTTTATTATTTATTTATTTATTTTATTTTATTTATGTCTTTATTAAATTTGTATACCACCCTTCATCCATAGATCTCAGGGCAGTTCACCACATAAAGATACAATAATAAAAACAGGAACCAAAAAACACAAACCAGAAAAAATGCCTTTTGCAAGGGATTCTTGAGAACCTTTGCAGTTAGCTGTTAGAATCTCCTGCAAATATGCCAGCAATATTCACATTCACAGAGTATGCCTAATATGGGTTTGAATTCCCAACAGCATCAGGTTATTATTATTTTTTTACCAGGCAGTACAGATTGACGTGCAAACTGCCTTGAATATTCACTTGGCAAACTATGACTCATCACTCAAACATAACAGACTAAGGCTAGTCACATTTGATTAGCCTGATTTCACTCTGGAAAGGCAAGGATCAGCTTCCTAAATCACTTTTAATCTGCTTATTCCAGCTAGCCTCTTTTTGAGAACAAATCCAAAATAGGATGCAAGGGTGTGCTTTTAAAATGAGGATGTAATAGGATGCGAGTGTGTTTTTAAAATGAGGACAAACCTTTCAAATTGTCATTTTGCTTGACAGCTTTATGACTTTTTCATAAAATTATAACATTATGGATTTGTCATGGCATCACAGATTTTTTTTAATTTTTCCCCCCAAACAAGAATGTAAGTCCTCGTTATTTTTTAATATATAAGATTTGGTATAATATGAGGCAAGCCGCTGTTTTTACTGCAACAACCCCTCTGCAAATATGCACTTCCTGGCAAGAGGAACTGTATTCTGCATGTTAAGAATTCACCAGTTAGGCATATGGAATAGCAAAAGGGAACAAACTGTCTTCGGTTAAAGCCTTTGATGAAACCTTCATTGATTTTCAATAAACTTGGATCAATCCCCAAAAGTGTTGTAGAATTATGAAGTCTTTGGTGCATCATCACTGCAGATTGTGTAGATGACTTGCTTCAGAAGTCTTGTTGTGGTTTAGACACTTGGTGTTCCAGAGGAGTGGTAGATATGACTTTGCTCCAGAGTGATGATGCTTACAAAATTAATTATAACAAAAAAATTAACTAGCAGATTGCTTCCAAATTTTGGCAAGTTCAAATATTCCATATTACAGGCCTGTCAAGATTGCAGTCAGCTGTACTTTGATAGAGGCCTTCATTTGTGTATGGCCCATCTGGACTAGGGAAGCAAAGAATCAATCAAATCAATCAATCAATCAATCAATCAATCAAGTATTTATTACAATCTATCAAACAATATGCAAAGTAAAAAATCAAATCCTCAGTAGAACCGATGATTAACAATGGCAAGCTGGAAACTAACGATCATGGCAGGTCTAAAAGTTATGACGTTCAGATATCTTTCCATCTGTTCAGTAATAGATTTATTAGTCCCCTTGAGTAAGATACTCAAAAGGGTCTCTTAAGAACTGACAAGCAAGCCTACTCATAAGAAGATAACTTGTGTGTTCTCTAACCCCTTGATCAAGTCTACAGCAAAAGAGGGAATGTATCTAGCACACCCTTCACTGACTCTCCCAGATGCCAGCTGGAAGAAATGGAAATTGCAGTCCAAAACATCCAGAGGGCACAAATTTGAAGGCTAATCTAATACTAGACAGGCCACAATACATGGCACTGCATATCTTGATGAGGACATGAGTTTAATATCCCCACCCTGTGTGCTGTGCTGTGTATCAATTAAGCTTTGATGGAGTGTTGCCCTGTTGTTACTCAGCTACATTTATCTTATTAAGTATGTTGAAGGTATTTAATAAGGCTTTTTCTTAAGAGATGCCATTGCAAAAATTAATTTCTGTTCATGTATGCTCATTATCTTTTCTTCTTTTTGTATAGGAAAATTGTTTCAGAGTATGAGAAGACGATTGCCCAAATGATAGGTAGGTGGTGGTGTCATGAAAGATGAACTTCTCTGTCCTCATTCTGATAAGAGAATATAAAAACTTATTTAAAGTTGGGTTCCTTTAGTCTTAAAAATAAGCAATAACTGTGACGGTATCTTAGGGGGGCAGAAGCTACTAATTAGTCCTGGAAAACCAGTCTCGCGTTCTCCTGAAACAGAGATCTGAAACATAGCTGGTCACATCACTTTGATTTTGTACACAACAGCCTAGGCATCTTTGATAGAATCTATTGCTCCATCTTCAGAAAGTCCTTTCATTATTCAGTATTACTTTTATCAGAATGGCAAAGCTCTCTGCTTAATTACTCCTGCCAAAAGGTGATGTCTTTACTTCTCCATGGGTGATCTGTAACAGGGCAAGCCAACATGGTGCCCTTTGAATGTTGTTCAACTACATCTCCCATCATCCCTGATCACTGACCAAGGGGACTGAGACTGATAGGAGTTGTAGTCCAACAAGATCTGGAGAGCACCACATGGGCTACGCTGATCCATGAAATTATTCAAACAAGAACAAATGATTATATATTGAAATGTTTAGCAACTGGCAATCTGATCCTAAGTACTCCAGGCACTATTTCAGGCACAATATAAGTAGTTTTGTGTGCACAACAGAATCTATGGCTCTCTTTCCTAAAGGTACCACTTCATTCTGAGAGTCTCAGAAGTAGTCTATGATCTAGTGCACAAAGCTGATTCTATGAAAGTGGGTCAGGAGCCCCATTTCATGTGTGCAACCACTTGGTCCTGCCTAAAGAAGGTATTGGCGATTGTTACCAATCCCTTGTTCATCTGAAAGCTGGTTTTTATTAGAATGTTCCCAAGGAAATCTGGGCAGATGCCATAGTTATGTGCGGTACTTCAAATGTGATCTGAGCCAACTTTGTTAATGGCAGTTGACCCAACATGGGAGTAAGAAGGCAGATGTCTAGTTAACAAACTTCACTCTGCAAAAGAATAAGAGAATAAAAAAGGAAAAGTCCCTTTCTATCTGATTGCAGGCCAGTATTTTGTCTTCAAATACCTACATAAATATTTCACAAATAAATGTTTATAAAATTTTAGATCTGAAAATGTTTTAACACTCCTGGACATCATTGATATTTCTTTTAGAAACTCTGTTCCAAACCAGCTTGGCCATTAGTCAGAAGCTCTTCAACTCTGTGGCATACATTTGTCAGTCATTAGCTTGAAATGCACTAGACTTTTTATAATATTGAATCTAGTAACACCTTTAAGACAGACAAATGTTATTAGTAGAGCATAAGCTCCAGCATATAAATTCTTATTATTTATAAGGTAGTTTGTCTTAAAAATGCTGCTGGGCTTAGACTATCAGCAGCTTGGAAGTATTGTTTAAGTCCCTAAAAACAAAGTTCTCTTCATTTGGAATAACAGACTAACCACATAAAGGAACATCGCTTTGAAGGGTTTAAAATATGTACATTGTTTTTGGAAGCCATATAATTCTGGTCTTTCTTTCCCATAACCCAAGTAACATATTTGCAATTTAAAAAAAATAATTGCAAAGCTGCCCGGTGAGTACAGTGCTAATATGAATCTTGTAGATTCATGAGATCATATTAACATAGCAATGGAGCAACCACTCATCTACTTCCAGGTTTAAATAAAACAGACTAGCACAGCTCAGTCTACTGAGGAGTACTAAGTGTTTGTTTTCTGTAGTAGAGCCCAGCTATTCAGAGTACAGAGTACAATTCTGGAATGTAGTACCATATGTGCACATACAGTTCAGTTACAAATTTGTAATGAGTAAGTTTGATATACTCATTAAAATGTATGTTTATAAATATGATATTCATACTTGTTTGGGTTAATTTGTGTCTGTCTGTTCTTCATAATACTTCCTGGCCTGTTTCTTCTGTTGTCCTCCGTCAACATCATTCAGCATCAGCATTATACATTTATTGTTAGCAGTTTCCAATGCATATTGCACACATCTGTGTCTGCTTGTGAAGCATGGTAGTCCCTCATAACATCCTAAAAATTGCTCATCACTAGCATTTTGCTTTTTAGCTCTAGCTTTTCCCAATTAAAGAGATAGATAGAAACATACCTTGATAGTTTCTGATGAATTTATTCCATTTGGCATCTCCCAGTCTATTCCCTTCACAGAAATGAGTCACTAGAACAGTTTGCTGATGCCAAATGCCACACTCAAAAGGCTTCATTTATTTTGTCTGTTACACTTGTACCATCCTCTTCTTCTGAAGAACTTAGACTGGCTAGGTATAATTCCTGGATTGCCTTCCTTATAAGCAGTGCTCAAAGCCAAACCCACTTAACTGTAGCACTTGAATTTGATCATATGGCTTCATATGATCTTTTGTGTCATCTTTGGTGCTGTGGATACTGGAACTATTCACTGCAGATATGACTTTGAAGTCAGGACTCTTGTTCCCTTTCTTCCTTTTAACTCAAGAGCTTTGTGTTTTTTTTGGTGGTTATTTTTTCTGAAAAGATATACAATTTCATCACCAGAGCAACAGAATCTGAACTGAGCCCTGCTCTCTCTCTGTCCCCCCCCCCCTCAAGTTAAGATGAAATTACTACAGACTGAATTTACAGGGCATATTTATTAAGAACTAATTCCCACTAAGCTCTGTGGCACATACTCCCAGGGAAACGTACATAGGGTTGTATCCATAGGGATTCAAGTGCTTTGGTGAAGATGCAAACTTGGGATGAAACCTTTGTGATAGTCACCAAAAATGGACTTTGCTGCCATTTTTTATTGTAGGCAGGTAGAGTTCATAAGCTTCATTGGCTGACTGTCACATGGTAGAAGTGAGTGTGTGTCCCCTCTTCCATACACCTTAAATTACATTATTTCTGTGCAAATGTTCCAAGACACATTTTTCCCTGCCTTTGGACACTATGGAATAATCACATAAATTAAACCCTCTCCTCTAAGTGGCTCTTTGTGGAGAACATAAGTTATCCATTTCTTTAGGTGTGTGATGGAGCAGAGAGGCAAGTGCTTGGAAAGGTTCCTGAGAGTCTGCGTAGATGGTGAATCCTAGAAGAAATATAGGAGAGAGGGGGAAACCTTCTACAAACCAGTGCTAATATTGCTTCTAATACTGTGCACTGTGCATTGCATCCTCCTTACTAGTCCCCTAGGTGGAACTAATGTAGGCCAAGGACAGGATAAGCCAGTTCATGGAGATCAGAAATGCTTTGGCACATACTCCTTATGACTTTGATCTTCACATGTTCCACAGTGTCTTCAAGACTCAATGCCCAAGATGCCAAACTGTACTAACATTAATTATTATTATTGTTTTTAAAAGTAAGGTTGGCTTAAAAATTCCTATGGCAGGATGCTTTATATTATGGATGGGAAACATGTGGCCCTCTGGATGTTATTGGATTCCAACTCCCATCAACCCCAGTGGTCAGGGGATGATGGGAATTGTTGTTCAGCAACACCCGAATGGCCAAAGGTACCCCCCATTCCTACTTTATATCATAACAGGAAGATTTCACATTCCAATTTGGGAATGGGGAATTTTGCTTACTTGGTGGCTTGCTTGGTTAGACATGCGGCAAGATCACCCGGTGTGTATATAAAAATATATTGATTGTGCAGTATACAGATGATGGAGTTACACACATTAGTATTCTGCAGAAGAAAAGTAAGGGGGGGAAAACAGCTCATCAGAATGGTTTCCACTTATAGCTTGAAGAGACCCTTCTGAGCTCTTTATAAATCTGCAGCTGTGACTGTATTTTGCTAATCCCTTTCGATATAATACTGAATTGGGTCAAGTAGTTCTGAGAAAGCTCTAAAGAAGTGTCTTAACTAATGGAGAACACAGTACTGCAACTCTTACCAGAAATGTAGATGAAAATATATCTGCAGTTGTGAATAGGAGCTGTGAGGCAGGAGCTTATATCCTCAGTATCCTTTGGTGTGTACCTTTCAGATCTTGTCTGTCTTCATATAATCTCCTTTGTTAAATCGCTTCAATGTGCCTCTGCTTCAGCGCCTATTGCATGTTCATCTGCATTCCAAAATTAATTTTTGTGTTGCATTGTTTTTTGTGTTTGCAATATTGTGGGCACCATGCATTCTACAGGCCAAGTACAGGCTGGCAGGAGAGTCTGCAAAGTAAAATATCACCAAATCTGAAAGCAAACACTTCACCCACAGATTATGCAAGTTTTTTTTCAAATGGCCCCTTGCACTGAACATTTTGCCAGTATCAATTCCATATATAGCCCTCCCCATTTCTTATGCTTTCATGTTTACAGACCCCCCACAGCTCCCTTGTTGAACCATTCATTCACATGTTGGCTTCTCATTGCTTCAATTGACAATTGAAACTACATTCATTCATTCAAGATTATTATGCTATTTACCTCTTCAACATTGAAATAAGGGGATATTGCCCTCTTTGCGTTACAGATTGTTGCATTTAAGTTTTTTCTGCTTTCTTGATTAAATTCCCTGATTTTTTTTCCTATTTTGCTTCCATTTTTGTTGCTTCTTGTTCTTTGCTTGCAATTCCAAAACAAAGGCAAGCCTGGTAAGTAATGCTTTCACCAACTTTGGCACCTGCATATGGCATTTCTTTTTTCCTTTTCTTTCTTTTTCTGTGTATTTGCCGTATCTGCTTAGAAATACCAGGCAATGATGGCCAATGTCCTTTGAAAGGATTGGCAGATTTCTGATAGCAGGCTTCATTTTAACCTCCGAAACAGGGTATAACGACAAATATGTCATTACCAGCAGACTGTGTTTCAGCATTTTCAGCGTGTGTACAGTGGCAACGGTACATAAAATTATATACAGAAACTGTTTCTTCCACCCATGACCAATTTCATATAACCTTCTTTAATGCACATGTTTCTCCTCTTTGGGTTCTAGCCAGCTGGAATATCCATCAGTGAGATGTACAAGCTTTAGTTGCAGCGACAACAAATTCATTTCATTGCAGTTAGTGCTGGTGTCCGAGTTCCCACTTTCGATGTCTCCCCAGAAGTGTAGGAAAAGAGAGTGCAAATCTCCACATTCTGAGATGCAGGAAGTATATTCCATTTTTGGCAATCATAGTCATAGAGGGTTTTACTTACCACTTTTTCCACGGATACATTTGTGCTCAAAAGCGTTTGCAGAAAATAAACAGCCTAAGTACGATCATATGGTGACCATGGTAAAAAAAATATGCTATATAACACTAAGAAGTCAATAGTTAATAGTAACAGTCCCGTCATGAAGACTTCTAGGACAAGGGGGTGTGGTGTGGCAGGTGGAAACAACCTTGTGCATAGTGTTGTTTGGGGTGGGGGTTGTTATTTTGTTTGGAGCAACCACTTTTAAAAGTGAAGATCTGTGTGTTGTTTGCTGTGTTTAGCACTTCCACAAACGTAATGATTCTAAGTTTGCTGCCTCAGGTTGATGTAAGTTGAGCTCATTTTCTATCAACAGGAAGCCTAATCAGTATTGCTGAATTAATAACTGCACTGCATTGGAATAAGCAAGTTTCTTAGAGAACGGAAGGCAATTCCCAGGCAGAAACATTTCTGTTGTGTTTAGTGCCTGCTTCTGTTCCAAAGGAGAAAAGCCAAACTGCACTTCTTTACTTTGTTTAAAACCTGCTTCCCCAACCAGGTGCCCACCACATATTTTTGATTACAACTCCCATAATCCCTGGTCATTGACTGGGGCTAATGGGAGTTATAGTGCAAAACAGTTTGAGGACACCTGATTGGGAAAGGCTTGTTTAGAATGTATCATGAGGAGAAATGAGGTCAATTTAGTTCTTGCATCAGAAAACAAAATAAAATTTAAAAACAAACAACCTTCTGGTTAGATGAAATTTCCAATGCAAGTTTATTTTATTAAATTCCTGTCCAGTCTTCCCTCCCAAAGGAGCCCAGTTTATGTCCCCTCTATCATGCTCTTGCAGTATCTCATGCTAATGTTTAATATTCCCTATGAAGCACAGTGGATAATACCAATTAAAAAGTTTTCATTATTCTTACTTGTGCTCCTTCTGTAATTGTCTCCCACAGAGGATGAACAGAGAGAAAAATCCATGTCCCACCACACAGTCCAGCAGCTGATTATAGAAAAAGAGCAAGCATTATCAGATCTGAACTCTGTGGAAAAATCACTAGCAGATCTCTTTAGAAGATATGAAAAAATGAAAGAGGTTCTGGAAGGATTTAGGAAGGTAAGTCACAGTGAATAAATACTTGTAGACTTGTGCCTCAGCCTGGAGGTCCACAAGCAACTAAGATGTACAGATAGAGAGGTCTGTTGCACCCAGTGGCTTCTGTGTTCCTTTTAATTGACATCCTGATTTTCAACCCTGTTTTGTGTGCAAATCACAATTCCTCCATGGAAATGACTGGAGGTGCACTTGAGGGTGAGGGGAAAGGGACTTGCCATTCGAAGCCATGAAGTTTGATCACAAAAATCCAGTAAAATAATTCTTGCCCTCCTATTAACTCTCCTTTTTCTTTTCACTTAAGAATGAAGAAGTATTAAAGAAATGTGCGCAAGAGTACTTATCACGAGTAAAAAAAGAAGAGCAGCGATACCAAGCCCTCAAAATTCATGCAGAGGAAAAGCTGGACAGGTATTTTGGTAGTGGATGAGAGGAGCTCTGGTCTGTCAGCCAAAAGCTTCTGTCTAATTCTCTAACCCGGTGGTGGGAATATCCAACCCGCAGGCCAGTTTTGGCCTGACATTGATCCCAAATTGATCCACAAGGCCTCTTCCCCACCCCCCAAAACCATCGTATGTGCTGCCGGGTGTGGGGCAGGTGCAGATGCAGCTAGATTGATTGTGCTGCTGAGTTCCCTGTGGGGAACTGGATCACACAGCCACCTGTGGCAGAAAGCAGGACTTGAAGCCACCACCCAACAGCTGGTAGGCAATGACTTCAAGCCTGCTGATCAGCAGCTCTTTGCAAGCCCTGCATGGTGGTTTGAAGTTCCGACCATCATCACCTGATGTCATTATGATGTCAACTGATTGGCAACCTTGCTCATCTGTCACAGTTGACTCACGAAGGGTAGAGGAGATAAGAATCTGGCCTGAACAGGTTCCCCTTCCCTGCTCTAGCCTCAGCTAATTTTCATATATTTGCCTCTTTTGTATTATTTATTCTGAAAGTCATGAGTGGAGGAGGTCCATATATATTGCTGAATCCCTGTGATTCCTGCTCTGCCTTCTGTTCCATCTTCAGCTTCTAAGGTTTCACTAGACATTGTCTCCATGATTAGAAGGACCATTTTCACAGTCAAAAAAATCCCTTTTTTCAAATTGTGCAAACTCAGTTCTGCATTCAGTGGCAAGTTTTGTATTTGCGTAGTATGATCACTGCATAACCACAGCCCTGTTTTATTATAAATTTCAGATTGACTCATGATTGTGTGTTATGAGTCACAACGATGCAAATTCCAGCTCCCTCCATTATAAACATTGTGCGTGAAATGTTGTCATGTTTAAGTAGCTCTCAAGTGTGACTTTTCCAAGGGCAAGCAGGCACATGGACCCACTAGTGTGCCTCCGTGTGTCAATGTTGAGAGTGTATACAAAAAGCAAGGCAAACCCTCCATGGCCTGCATTCTTAATGAGCTGTGTTTTCACAGAGCCAATGCTGAAATTGCACAAGTCCGTGGCAAGGCTCAACAAGAACAGGCAGCTTACCAAGCCAGTCTCCGTAAAGAGCAGCTGAAGGTGGATGCATTGGAAAGAACACTGGAACAAAAGGTAAACTCCCTGTGAATTGTCTTATAAAGCTGTTGCTAGAGGGTGTATTGTGTTTTGTATCTGTGCATCCAGAGTCAGATGTGGTACTTACTTGCCCAAGCAAATTAAGAACAGGAGAATTCCGACTGAGTAACTCTTTCTGATGTCACACTTCATGATCCAGTAGTTAATGTGTTTGTTGTCCAGCTTGAGTATTCTAACTGGAGCCGGGATTTGACCATTGTGAATTATAGGATGATGTATTGAACACAGAGACCTAGCTGGAGCTCACAGTTCACCGGATCAAAGTTTATCACCATTGTCCATGGAATCTCTTATGGGTCATATGTACCGTGTAGGCTGGCATCACATAATACAAGAAGTCACCTTTGAATGTCAAGTTAAAATATCTGGAAAAATTCTGCTTTCCTATTGTAAGTGATATGCCTATTACATGAACTGCACATGGTGACCATAACAATTGGATTGCACATATGGTATATAGATATAGTATGAAAGGCAGCTATTTTTAAATCCTTTTTAAAAATCCAAATGGGCTCTGCATAGATCCCGTTATTTAGAGACAGGGCTGCATAAAATTAATCACTGGCTTTAAAACTGTAGAGTTCTCCCTTTGCAGGTACAAAAACTGATAAAGCTGCAGGCTGCATTTTGAGCTTGACACCTTGAACAGACTTGCACCTTTAAGTAAAGATCCTGTCATAAAAACATACCAAAAGCATGGATGAGCCAAATTGACGCTAGTTGGACTTAATTTGGTTTTTTTGACAAGAAGCCCAAGATCCACCAAACAGAGCTAAACCCAAAGAAACATAGTTAGAATTAAATGTGCTTTGAACACATTCTGACCCTAGACATTTGTTTACAAGACCAAAACTGGAGCTCACAGTCCTTTCCCACAAAAGTCCACTCCTGGTTCACTTTCTTCATTTTGGCAACCTTATAAAAAGTGCCATTTTGCTGTTGCTAAACAATTGGGAGTCAGAAATCTTGCAGCAATCTTCTGCAGATCTTCCAGAGATCTACCTTTTGCCCACTCCTGGCCTAAAGTCCCTTTGGAGGCATTGATACAGCAGCAGCTGCTACTGTTTCACTGTTGGAAAGGTCGCATATTGACATCATGACAAATGCATGGTGCCCTTCTTTCCATGCTGAGACTATGCTCCCATCATCAACTTCTCCACTGGTGCAGTGACTACTCGAAATGTAAATACAGCTTTTTCACTAACAAATGTTTCCTTGTTTTGTTATGTTTTCTTTTTTCAGAATAAAGAAATAGAAGAATTGACGAAGATTTGCGATGAACTGATTGCCAAAATGGGGAAAAGCTAACTTTTAACCAAAATCCTGGATTTCAACCTTGAGTGCAATATGACCATTGGCACACTGATGTCCACACATTGATGTGAACAGGATCTATTTTCACTTTTTTGTATGCACTACTGTATTTTTCTTTCTTAATAATGATTGATTTGATTGTATGCAGTACTAAGAAGACTATCAGATTCCTTGCTATTGTTTGCAATTTTTTCTGTAGAATAATTCATAGCAAGTTGATCTCAAAAAGTTCCTGTATCAGGGAGATTTGACAGATTCTTTAATAAATTGCAGTTGCTCATCCTAGCCTTTTCCCTTTGTACATGAGTTCCCATGTTGGATGTCTTTTTTTTTTTTTTTGATTTAATATAAATGTGTATTACTTGCATGGGGACTCTTGCCTTAAGGAATGTACATTTTATCTGCATTTGCTGATTTGTAAAATAAAAATAAAACTTAAAAAACGAAGGGGATTGTCCCATCAAGTCGTTATTATCAACGAAGTTTCATTTCCAACTTGGTAATAGGTGTGTCTTCATTCCACTACTTGTGTGTGTGCTTTAAATGGAATTCTAGATCCCTGATGGAGGGGTACCCACATGTTTAACACACAGCATGGCATCCAAGTCCTCTATATATTCAAGAGATGAGACTCATTTTTTTCTTTTCTTCCAAAAGAAGCAGCACTAATCCCCAGAGGCTAAGTAGTAAATATATTTAGGGGTTTAACCATTGATCTGGTGACCAGCACTGTTCATTGATCTTGCTTATCTTGCCTTTAAGACTTCTGCAGTGGCATTTTCACAGGTAACTTGAAACTTCCTAGAATTACCACCTGTGTATCTTTGATATCATCACCACTTTGATTCACAAGTGAAGCTACCTTTGTTGTAAGGTCACTTCTATCCTCTGTGGGAAAGGATACAGCGGTGGGAGAACGAGAGCTTGGGTGTTGTAGTGGTTAAGAGCGGTAGATTCGTAATCTGGGGAACCGGGTTCGCGTCTCCGCTCCTCCACATGCAGCTGCTGGGTGACCTTGGGCTAGTCACACTTCTCTGAAGTCTCTCAGCCCTACTCACATCACAGAGAGTGTGTTGTGGGGGAGGAAGGGAAAGGAGAATATTAGCCGCTTTGAGATTCCTTCAGGTAGTGATAAAGCGGGATATCAAATCCAAACTCTTCTTCTTTTTCTTCTTCTAGCCAGTGAAATTATCCTGTCACTGGCTCCTGCATCTTCACCAGAGGGTTGGGAGAACCCTCAAAGCACATTTGGGGTAGGGTGTGGTTTGCAGGGAGAGAAAGTCCCAGTGTGCAGGCAGGGATGACTTCATTGGATACAAGCAGCCATGTGTATGTTAAGTGAGTGGGATTGTGTGTGGGTCTGGCCCCACAGAATAATTCAGCCCTCAATCTGAAAAAGTCTTCCCCACTTCCAGTTTAATCTGAAAGACAAATCTCCACCAATCCATCCCTGAGTAATCGGAAAACAGATATCAAATAGTTTACGTTCATGAGGTTTGCTTCTAATTAAATATAATTATAGACTTATTTGATGTTGTGGCAGATAAAACATTTTCTTCTAGATGATGATTAAAATTTATTTCCTGAGAAAGTTGTAAAGAAGAATTACATCTGGTTTGAAGGACAACTGGGAAGAACTAGATAAGCAGCATTCTGCACACCTCTTTATCCTCGACATCATCCTCTATAGAGGATTAACTATGCTGAATAAGCATTAGAGCTTTAATGACAAACAGTTTGCTTTGTCTAATGATACATTTCTTGGCTCTCCATGATGAAGCCATTTGCCAGCTTGGTCCTCCTCAGTTTGCTTTTCACCATCCAAAGTAAGTCATTTTGCTCTATTTGTTCTCTCTGCTTTATGGTACCTGGCACATTTAGCATTTCTTCATCTCAGATGCATTATTTTGTTGGTTCCAGTGCTTTTCTTCTAGAAAAGAAAGGTGCCGGTAGATGTTACAGTAAGTGCACCACTTTTCACCAATGCTTTTCAACTAGAAAAAGGGTGCTGGTACTGCATATTCTTGAGTACCCCCAGAAAAAAGCACTAATTGCTTCCATGAATGGGGGTTTGCTAATACTAGGGAATACTTTTTGCATAGCTTTCTGATGCAATAGTTACAGTAATGGCCAGCTCTTTGATGTATATTTAATTGGTGCCTGCTAGAACATCTTTGGGAATGAATCAATTTTTAGTTAGGTTGCTTAAGTTATCTCCCAAATGCATATGACTGATTAACATCCTATATCCTTTTAAATGTGCTTGTGGGAGCAGGCGGTTATTGCTTTGTTTTGTTCTTGTTTAAGTTTTTATTGCATATTTTATGCTGTGAACAGCTCTGAGATCTTCAGATGAAGTACAGTTTACAAATTTAATAAATGAAAAATAAATAAATATCAGCATTAAATTTTCACAGGGTTGTTCCTGTTGCTGATCTGCTACAACAGATAAACAACCCCCTCCTCTGAGTGAAGCTTGGAAACCATTCATGTTGAAAATGTGTCTCTTTAGATGCTGAATATCTAGTTTTTAAATCATCATTCAGATTTGCAGACACGAGCAAGGGAAAGTAGTACAGTACCTTGCTGAAACTGAAATTTACAGGATTTGGAATTCGTAATTTCTCTTCTTTTCCTGGTTGGCATTATAACGTGAATAGTAAAAGTTGCATGCTACTGTTTCTAAGTTTCTTGCAATATCTCACTTTTATTAGGAGGCAAAGTAGACATCACACTTCTCAAATGTATTAACTCTGTTAAGTGTGGGGTAAATAGAAACAAGCCCAAGATGTTTGTGAATTGATCTGCCTCTTCACACAAATTAAAACCCAATACAATGACTTCTTACTAGATTCTCCATTATTCTTTGGCAATGTTTGTGTGAAATATAAGTCAACTTGCCCTTTTTATTTGAAGCTGAGATCAGAGCTGATTTTCCATAGTTCTTTGCATATAAGGCCTTCATCTGTTTTTAATTGATGACAGGCGAAGCACTGCAATGCTATACGTGTGTAGGTACAAATGATGAAGAATGTAACAGACAAGGTACTGAGCAATGTCCAGGGAATTCTGATGCCTGCGCAATCATAAGAGGACAGTCAAGTAAGTGGTTGTATAATGGTCATAATCAAAACTATTTCTGGTTAATTTCAAGCAATGGAAACTTCTGAGAATTTTGCCAGCCAGAAAGGGGGGGGGGGGAAGGCCATAACACAGAGTAAGCAGAATCCATTTGCATTTTATCTTTAACATTATTGATAAATTACATTTCGGTCCACTTTTGTACTGAACTTTCAAATATCCATAAATACAGCATTTAAAATCCTTAATTTTGAAGGGCCGTTTAATCCAGATAATTTAAATTTATGGGAATGTTGTCTGTATTCTGTTCTTTTTCCTTATCTTGTTAAATACTGTACTCTCAATTACCGGTAACTGAGTAACTTTTATGCCATCAGAAGTATAACTAGATTTTCTACTATAAGGAGACGAAAGATAAATGTGCTATAGTTGAAGGTCTGTATTTCCTGTGGGTTTTAGTAGGTATTGCACAGATAATAATATAGCAAGTTACTTGAGATGTTAACTAATTTACCTGATGTTACTTGAGATGTTAACTAATTTACCTGAAGATTAATATATCAAGTTACTTTGATGTTAACTAATTAATTTGGAGATATCTATCAATATTGATAAGATACCAAGATATAGTCTGAAAGCATAGAATATTTCCAAAAGTCTCAGTAATAGTTGAAATAATCACAAGCACATTTCAGAAGCTTCCTAAGGAACTGGAGCTAGCCTTTCAATGAGCATCTTGCCCAAATGATGTCCCTCTCAGCTGTTCCAATGGAGAAGAGGAGGCCCCTGTAGGAGCTCTCCACACCCAAAGTCAGGGAAGTTCAGATGGGGGAACTTAAAACTGTAGTTTCTGTCTAATATACCTTTAAACTCGTGAACTTGGCTAGTAATATCTTTCTTTAAAAGGTCCTTGATAAACACTTCAACAACTGAGTTACTTTGTTTCAGATTATGACAAATTAAGATAAGTATTCGGTTTATTTTCGTGTTTCTTTCCTGATTATACCAACCTTTTGGACTTTCGGAACATTCATTTATTGTCTCTTGAATTTACTCTTAAAGTTCAGTTTCCTACTTACATGTCAGCATTTCCTAAACAATGAGTTTCCACAGACAAGACACTTGACTTTAGGCAAGGTTTGAGTTCTCTATCTGATCTATCTTCTCTGAAGCCTGAAGAACGTTTCCATCACATGTTCATCATATCATATTAGCAAGCAGTATAAACAATACCAAGAATACAACCAAGGTTGCTTTCTCTTAAGCTCCTTAAAGTTCTCTCTTTCCTCTTCTGGAGATGAAACTAAAGCAGGTGAACTAGCATTTTGTCATTGTCACCCTTTATCAATATTTCTATGAGATAAAAGGCAGCAATGAAGCAAAGATTAATAATGAACTATTTAGGCTTCAAGCCTAGAATAGGAACAAGCAGAAACTTGGGATTAGAACATCAGTCTATGTTTTTCTAACATCCACAATAATTTTTCTGGATGGCAACTAAATAAAGGGAAGTCTTGATGCTTCTAATAGGCATGTAAATTTGTAGCTATACTTCTCGACTGACAAATAAAATAAAATGCATTCTATAAAGCCAAATCAATGTAACATTCCTTAAAATGTTCCTTAATGTTCCTTAAAATGGCAGTGCTTTCACCTAGGATAAGCAGTTTGAAGATGTGAGCCTAGATGTTCTGATTCAAGCTAATAAGATAAAGAAGCAGTTAAGCATGGATGGTGTAATATGTTCTGGATTTGTCTCTGAATCTATTCTAGGTGGCATTATGAAGTCGTGTTCGTATAGGTCATTCTGTGAGCGAGCGCGGAGGGAAGGTTCACGGGCACCCGGAGTGAGTGTCCACTGCTGCTATTCAAATAATTGCAATGCCAAAGGCCTGGGCACAAGACATATTCCCTCCTCCTGCTACTTCTCTTTACTTCTTTCTGCTCTCTTGTGGCACTTCTTTTTTTAACCCGGAACAGAATTTGAACAGGAACGGAAGATGGAAAGGAAGCTATTCAACCAGAGCTACAATACTGTATTTGAAGGATTGATATCAGGAAACCCAAATGAGCACTCCTACGACCATAGGACATTACATTTCAAAAAAAAATCAGCGGCAGTTAAAGATGTTGATTGGAGCGGAGGGCACAGAAAAGCAGACATAAACCCTGAAACAGTTCGGTCTCAATCCTATGTATTTTCAGTCATTGAGTATTTCAATGCTATTGTTTTAACCAGATGTGTTTCAACCATATTGTTGGTTTTAATATGATTCTATGTTGGGATAATGCAAGAGCAGGTTTGGGGAGACCGGCAAATGGCATTGTACTGAAAATAGATAATCTAGTTAGAGTTAGTTCTGTCCATAAGAAAAACCCATGAGCTGAATCAATGTGTAAACTGGGCTGGGCTGATAAGCCCAATTTTTCACCAACATTATGTACACCATCATTCCCCCCCCCCTCCTCACTTGTTGTTAATTCAGCATGTGAACATTTCTCATGAACTGGGCTTTATTTGGCAGTTAATCCCACAAACAAGCAAAACATAGCTGCCAACAGCAGCCTTGTAATGATATACGTGAAGCTTTACGATCTGACAATGGTGAAGAGCCTCTGTGTGACCAGCAATGTCAGGAAATTTGCTTATGGAACAATAGAGCTTAGCAATCCTCCTCCAGGAACTCTTTCTCAAGGAACTCTCCTAACAGGAACTCTTTGTGATGAATGGTTTAGTGGAGAAGAAATAAACAAAACGATTTGAAAATATACCTAAAGCCTGATTTTATAGAGTTAGTTGAGTAGCTTTGGTACCATTCTGCATATTTCACAGCCGACTGTTGGAAAATCAAGTCCTTAAAATGGCCTTGTGGCATTGGATGGATATTACGAAAACATGATGGGCAAAGGGAGTACAGCTTTATCTAGGATGATCCCTAGGGTAGAAACTGCAAATCCAGATTAAGCAATGACACAGTTTCTGGTCACTAGGCTTCTTAGGTTGCATTCCTATACCTACCTACCTGGGAGTAAGTCTCATTAAATCCAATAGGACTTGCTTCTGAGTAGACATTAAGAACATAAAAGAAGAGCCTGTTGAATCAGGCCAATGACCCACCTAGTCCAGCCTCCTGTTCTCACAGCAACCAACCAGATGCCTGACTCAAGCACAAGATCACTCTCCCCTCCCTCATAGGGAAGATCTACCTCTATGTATAGAGTTGTGCTTGTGAACAGACCTACCCGTTACCTTGTGTGCCCCTATGATTAGCCCACAGCTATTTATTAAAGCTTTTGATCGTTGACTCCTTTTGACATGGTTTCATTGTGTTGTGTGTATTGGCCGCCATGCTTCCCTTTGGGTAGAGTTCTACATAAAGGCACATCTGTACTGAAGCGTTAACTTTATGCCTATGTATATTATTGTTTATGGTGGAAATAAATGTGTTCTCTAAATAGAAATGAAATGTAGCTGTACAGTTTCTGACCTGAGAATGCTAATAATTGCATGGCTTCTGCTACCTAAAGTACTCCTAAACCAAACTGCCCTGGAGGCCTAACCCTCCTAGTGTATTTTCTAATTTTATTTACACAAACATTTATAGACCACGCACATATAAGATATCAAGCTAAGGTTCAACAGAATATGCAGTTCAACAGAACATAAAATACTCATTAAAATGACAGACTCATCTTTTAAAAGTTTAATCAACTGAGGAGGCCTGTCAGCCTAAGAGATGCCTGGAAATTTTAGGATGCTTGCCGAATCTCTGACGGAAGAGTATCAGAGTTGTTTGGCTAAGAAAGATCCCAACCTCCACCACCCAACCTCAGATTCTTAGAAGGTGCCCTTTCCAGTGCAAAAGGAAGAAATTTTCCAGAGGAAGGTGATCTTCTGTTGCCTCAGGTGAGCCTCCACAGTACAAGGCAAAATTCCTGTGAAAATCGGCTGTCTTGGGCCACTCAGATAGCAGTCATTGGTCAATGTAATAGGTTGCTGGGAACAGAAGCCAATTTGACTAGAGCTGGTACTTCAGTGTGATGAACTTGTTCCAACAAAGGTCCGAGCTAGAAGGGACTGAATTCTCTCTGTAAGAAGTGCCCCATGCTCTGAAACAGGTACTCTGGCAAGTAGGACTATGAGACTGTAGTTCCTGGGGCAGACATCTAAGGAGGCTTGGTTGGCTGCTTGGATGCACATGCTTGCTGGGTCTAGAATTTAAGTTGGGAGATGCCACACTGTCCTGAACCCCTGGTCCACCTGGCAGCAAGTCAGTATATCAAGTCCCCAGTTCAGGGTCAATCCACGTGCCCAAAGTCCTGCAGATATCCTGGTGCATCCAAGCTGAGTTCCATCAACATGGACAGTTGAGTAGACCCAGCACCTCAGCTCTGCTGCCATTTTGTACTTTGCATGCTGATTGCAGCATCTGGGCTTCATGAGACCTGTGATCCTCACCTGTTCTGAGCCTACTCCAGCTGAGGAATCACACACCTTGCCTGCCTCAGCCTCCTGGAGTGCCCTGCCCGCTGCTCCCTACACCTCAGAGCCCACCGTGTTCATGGAGACAGGGGCCCCTCTGGCTCTGGTGATGGGTCCTATTGTTCTGGTTCCTGTGCACTGACCCCAAGCCCTCCATCATCCCATGAGTACTTCCTACATCAACTCCTCCTTCCCCAATCTCCAGCTTGCCCCAGTGTGTCCCAGTCCCGGCTACATCGTTTGCTGGGATTGTCTTCCTCCTCCCCTGCCAGTTCATGACAACATACTTCCCTCTGAAAAGTATTTTTTTGCAGACACTTTCCCCTAGTTTTGATCCAGAAATGAAGATATCCTAGGCCCGTATTGTGATGCCACAGTCGTAATGAGATGACATAACAGTGTTCTGTATGTATGCAGACATCGCCACTTGTTGCTGCTTTTGAGAGCCTGAAGTCATGCTTTTTCTGGGAGAAAGGTGGAAGGGATATGGGAAGGAATTTATAAGCCTTCTTTCAGCAGCCCCTAATCATCTCTCACTGAGTCTTGACAGGAATCCAGAGCAGCATTCCTGAACATGGCCACAAAAATGACTCGCTACAAGCGTCTCCATGGGAAAACCCGACATTCCCTGGAATTGCTTCAGCTAACTTCTTTTGTTCCTGAAACACCTGCTTTAGATAATAAAGAACACCTGTAAGTAGTGGCTAACGTTTTGAGAGATGTATCTGAAGTGCTTTTTTTCTGGGGGTCCTCAAAGGTATGTGGTCCTGGCACCTTCTTTTCTAGAAGAAAAGCACTGGTTAAAAGTGTGGCGTTTACCATAAAAACATCATGGTGAGTACTGGCACCTATTTTTTCTAGAAGAAAAGCACTGTGTATTTATAATGGGTGGTATTACTGAATGGTGAAGGGAAATAGCTAAAGAGACCTCTTTTGCTTCTAGATTCCAGAACATGTGATGCATTCTAGAAGGGATGGGCTGTGTTCTAAAAGGAAGTGGGGCGACAGCATGTCATTGGCTACTGCTGTTTACTCAGATTATGATTATTTTATTTTACTAGATTTATTAGTCACTAGTTATCCAACTGTCATTTAAAAACAAAAACAAAAAATACACCAATACACCAATAAAAATTCATATAAAACATTAACATTCTCATACAAACACCTACGATTCATGCCTACAGAAAACAATGCCACCATTGCCATAAAAGCCAAAGGAAGTTTGGGCAGCACACTACTAGTTACCGCTACCAAAAACTAAGATATACTGCAAGTTGGGAAAAGAAAAGGAAAGGAAATGGTGACTTAGTTTTTTTTCTATATACACATGAAAGAAAAGAATCAGACTCCTCCTTGAAAAAGGGACAATGTGACATTAGGAACATTTTAGTTTTGTCTTTGTGCTCTTCCTGAATGCATACAAAATTGATGCTGTCTTTTTCACCTCCAGTTACCTGCTCTCAGCTCCCTATGTGTCTCTGGGAGGACTCTCACCAAATGAGAAGGAGATAGCTAAGGTAGGTGTGTGGGTGTTTATGATAGCTTTGGATGACTAAGACTTTGAGAGCAGAACAAAGCTGCTCGCTAGCCAATCTAAGCTACTGGTTTAACTTACTTTACAAGTCTGTGTATTGTAAAATCATGGACTTTGGCTTACAGCTCTAATGAAACACAGATAATCGTAGTCTTGCTAGAGCATACTACAGACAATACTTCGGGTTCATCATCACCTCCCAGGTTCTTTGCCGGGCTGGCCCAAGACATTTTGCTGCATGAGGCAGAGTGGCAAATGGTGCCACGTCCTTCTTCCAAGTCACAGCGCAGAGCCAGCCAAGTTATTATGATATTTAAGGCAGAGAATCCCACAATGTTCTCTGCCCCCAGTTCCCACCAGTAGCATAGCATCTCTTCCTCCCCTATGTTCATTTGAGATTTTCCTGACATGCTTTTGGCCTCCTCCACTGCTTCCTTCAGGTTCCTGTTTCTTAATCCACGGTCTTCTTCTCACTTGTCACTGTGTGACTGTGCTTCTCATCTTTCCTTCCACCCAGCTGCTTACAGCCTCTGCTGATCTGAAGTCCTCTGTAAAGTTTGACCTGGTCAAATTGGTCTTTCAGTTCCTCTCACACCTACTGTTGTGTGGGGTAATCATATTTTATACATGACCTTTCACCTTTAGAAATGAGAATGTTTATTAACATTCTACAACTTCACATAAAAGCCATTCCATTGGTGGGCTGACGTAAACACAGACTGCATATGGGAGATACAGTGCTAACCTTTGAGGAGATACCAGATTAAAATTTCCGAAGAAAACCCCCAATTGATAGCCATTTCAGCTGACTGACGGATCAAAATCTGGCAGTTTGAGGAGTGCATTGCATGGTGAGGTTTTTTTTTGTTTTTTGTTTTTTGGTGGTGGTGGTGGTGGGGGAATGTTGAAATGGCAACACCACAAGGACAAATAAATTATGCTGCAGCAGATAAAAAGATGGACTGAAGACAGGTTTGTGATACTTCTTGTCCCTACCCCAAATTTTCATCAAAAAATCCATGTAGAACTTCACCAGCTCAATGGTGAGTGGATGAGGTATTTGGGGGCCTTCTTGGTTTGATTTTAAAAGAAAGAAAGAGACCAATATAATATTAATTCTACAAAGCAGAGGTGTGCTTGTTGATATCACCTGGGAAATTGTACAAGTCCCATTGAAACTCTTTTAGCTCCCTTCAAAACTCTTCCACTCTCAGGGAGAATTCTCAAATTGCTTTGGGGCAATATTTTGGTGTCAAATTTAGGTGAAAGGTGTACTTTTTAAAATGATCACTTACTGAAGTATAGGCAGCAGCTTGATTTGATACCTCTTTCAGCTGTGTGGGCTCTCAGCCTGGATACTACTAGTAATTCATCTCACTCTTCCTATTCCTCTAATGTATCTACTCCTTCAAGCCCAAATGAAGGTGATTATAGTGGTACCTTGGGTTACAAACACCTCAGGTTACAAACACATTGGGTTACAGACTCCACTAACCCGGAAATAGTACCTCGGGTTTTACCTCAGGATGAGAACAGAAATTGCATGGTAGCAGCACGGTGGCTGCGGGAGGCCCCATTAGCTAAAGTGGTACCTCAGGTTAAGAACAGACCTCCAGAACAAATTAAGTTTGTAACCAGAGGTACCACTGTATTTTCTTGACAGTTTGTCTAGGGAGAAAGGAATGTATAGCCTTATAGCATAATTATAGCCTTACAAACCAACAGGACACGAGGGCAACCTACACACTCACACCATTGAGCTATTTATTCACATTATACCTTTTATGAGGCATGGGGAAATTATTACTGCATTTGGATCCCACCCTTTCTCCAAGGAGCTCAAGATAGCATTCATAGTTTTCCCTTTCCTCATTTACCGGTAATCCCCACAACAACTCTCTGAGGCAGGTTAGGCTGAGAGGCAGTGACCAGCTCAAGGTCACCAGCTGAGCTTCAGGTATAAGTGGAGATTTGAACCCTGGTCTCCTGGGTTCTAGTCTAACACTTTAACCACTACACCACAGACATTCATGTCTTTGTTTAAGGTTGCAGGACCTTTGAAAAATCGTTCTTTCCGCAAGCAAGCCGGGCTCACCAATCGCTGGCAATTTCCATTCAGCCCAAGTTGTGACCTCCTGGGAATTTCACAAGCGAATAAGGCCACCCGGGTTGGTCTCAATGAGACCTTGATGAGAATGATATCAGGTATGGTCATAACTGAGAACATTGACTAACTGTTTGATTGGAAACCCTCTCTTTCTGCTTCTGCTGGGTGACTGTGAAAGCTTTTGAGCTTCTTGGTAAGGTTGAAAATAGGGCACTGCTGCCCATAGAAAAGTAAAGGTAATTCCACAGTGTGTCAGTTTCTAGAATCAAGATTGTTTTAAATCTACCTGTATTCTACAAGTCTGTAGCACTAATCTCTTGAGCGGTCTGATTGGAATTAGCACTTCCAAACTCTTCCACTAGAGAGCGATTATGCATCTGTAAGAACTTGACTGAACAAGCCCTGTATTTTTAAGTATACAAATGTAAAGAGAAGCACATTTTATTATTCTGTTAATCATCTCTCTCTCTTTCTTAATTGATATACATTGAAGTCTACTGTTTCTGGAAAATTTTATGCATTGGCATACCCAGACAGACATGTATTCTATATGTATGTGTGTACACATAAATTATATGTATTTGGGTGAGGTTCAGATTTTGACATCTTATTCCCAGGTCCATTTTGGAATGGGCCCAAATCCTCTGTAATTTGCAGAAATATGAAATTCCACTATGGCTGCTATGACATTCTCTGAAGAGTTCTTTGCTGCCTATCTCTGACCTGGATGGCATTCTCCATAATTCTTTGCATGCTATTGCAGCTCTCACTAGAACATCCCATCCCTGCAGTTGCATTCCTTGAAAGCCTCTCTGTCATCACCCTAATTTGTGTGAAATGTAGAGCAGGCAGGGAGGCCCTGGGAGTCTCATCTACTCAGGACACAGTTCCTGGTCCAGAACAAATACCAGGGACTGGGATTAGAGGAAAGGTTCCACTTAATGCGATAGACAGGTCATGTTGAAGAAACTACCCAGGAAAGACTCAAAGGCTGAGTACACACCAAACCTTTATTCACATTCAAAATGCATTGCCCCTCCAAATAATAATAATAATAATAATAATAATAATAATAATACAGTGGTACCTTGGGTTACATACGCTTCAGGTTACATACACTTCAGGTTACAGACTCCACTAACCCAGAAATGGTACCTCGTGTTAAGAACTTTGCTTCAGAATGAGAACAGAAATCATGTGGCAGCGGTGCGGCAGCAGCGGGAGGCCCCATTAGCTAAAGTGGTGCTTCAGGTTAAGAACGGACCTCCGGAACTAATTAAGTACGTAACCAGAGGTACCACTGTAATAATAATTCATTATTTATACCCCACCCAACTGGCTGGGTTTCCCTAGCCACTCTGGGTGGCTCCCAACAGAAGATTAAGAACACAATATAACATCAAACATTAAAAACTTTCCTAAACAGGGCTGCCTTCAGCTGTCTTCTAAAAGTCAGATAGTTGTTTATTTCCTTGACATCTGATAATGACACCATGTGATTGGCAAGTCACTGCCCCTGCCCACCTGTCCGATTTGGCTCGACCAATACTAATAAAAAGCCCCTGGAACCAAAAAGATTCCCCACCCCTTTTATAAAGCATTGCCTATCCATTCAGGATCACATCTCACCAAATACCAGTTTCATCCCTAAGCGCTTTTGCGTGGCTATAATGTGCTCGTGAACTACGATAATGCCTCTTGCTTCCCTGGATGAAGAGGTGGGTGGGTGTATCTAGACATCACTGACCTTTCTGTGTGTGGAATGTAGCTTACTGCACAAAAGTAAGTCATAGCTGTTGCTCCACCTCAACTTGCAATCACTTTTTGTATCTGGTCCTGCCCCCGAGTGGCATGTGGCCTTTGGAAAGTTCTTGGTGTGGGAGTGCAGCCCTTGAGCTGAAAGAGATTCCCTTCCTCTGATGTGCACTTACATGTTAGATTGCTCTAGGATCTCTAAAGATGGAAATGTCAAATATAGAAATATTATATATCTTACTATATAATAAAATTGTAAGGAGCTCGGCGGACACGTGAGCTGAACCTGGATGACAGAAGAGCAGGCAGGTGGCCCAGGCAGGCAGGTAGGCCCTTCCAACTCAACAATCCTACAATAGATTCCTAAACTCCAAGCATATCAAGCAGTTGCTTTACCTTTCCTTTTCTATACGTGAAATTTTTGTATTAATGGGTGACATCCTATGATATTTGCTTACCTGCAGAAATCCACTTGTGCAACAGGACTTCCCATTTTTCTTCTTCGCCCAACCCCAGCCCTACACCCTGTTCCCAAGGGTCTCCCAATTCTGCAAAGCAGATTTTTGGGAGTTCTGCAGGGAGAGTAGAATAAGAAGTCTCATCATTCAATTTGCACTAAACTGGACTCCACCCTGTTTATTTAAATATGTGTTAACCATGTTTTGTCAAACTATTTGAGGATGGTATACAAAAGTGTGAATTAAAATACACACATACAATATATAGACACAGTTTTAAACCAGCAAATAACTATGATAAAAGCCAAAACCCAAACGACAGAAGACAAAACTAGAAGAAACACAAATAATCTTCGATGTGAAAACACTAGAATGCCTGGGCAATAGGAAGGAAGGTCTTTACTTGGTGCTATAATATGAACCATTTGATACTTGCTTTCCATGGGCAAAAATACATAGCATTTTTGTTTTGTTTTGTTTTGTTTCTTTAATCCTCCAGCTGACACCCCCATGTCTGTGAGTGCAGAACGAGAGGACCGGAAGGAAAATGGAGACTTTCAGAATGCGTATGATTTGAAGCATTTGCCAAGCACTCCAAAGCACAAGCATAGACCCAGGTAACTGCCAAATGCTCCTGACATATTGAAACTTGGTAAACGGCCTTCAAAGTGGAATTTCCCCATTCTGTCAACCACCTGCATCTCCGCTGTAAACAAAGAAATGGTGTGCATGCATGCATGTGTTCTGGAACTTCCCCACCCCTCCACAGGCCCAACAGACACCATCTGCCCTGTGGTAAGGAAGAGGAAAGCGAGGAAGACAGGCAGAGGCAGCACCCGGGGCTGCTCCATTCAACTTTCCCCTCTCCCACTAGTCAGGGTCATCTGCCTTCTGTGGGACTGGTTGTTTTGTTTTGTTTTGTTTTGTTTTGTGAGCGTACGAGACTTGGTGTAGCTGTTGAGTTTCATCAATGTCGTTGGCTGCTTTGAGGACTCAAGTTTAAAAGCAGAATATAAAGCTACTAAATAAATAAATGTCCTGTCCCACCCCCCGATACAACAGCACCAGCAAGAGCCAATGAAGTCTCATCAAGGGTGTACCAGTGGGAGCACTGATTTGGCTCTGCTGATCTGCCAACTTCTCAATTATCTCCCTCTTCTCCCCACAAGAAAGTGGCAGTGACTCAACTTCCAGGGGGCTATGTTTGTAGTGCCTCCCTCTGCTACCTCATCCAGTACATTTCAACTTACAGCAGCGGTAGCCCAAGTGGTGCCCTTCAGATGTTGTGGACTACAATTCCCATCAGCCCCAGCCAGCAATGGCCAATGGTCAGGGAAAGTGGGAGCTGTTGTCTGCAACATCTGGAAGGCGTACCAACATCTGGAAGCCTTTTTCAGCGGAAAGAAAACATTATTCCTTTCAAATTCACTGAAACATGTCGATTAGCTGGCATTTTGTAACCACAGATGCAACCATTTGATATGCATGAAAACGGAACAATTCTAAGTGGCTTAAATCTTGGCTTCTTGTTTCTCTTTCTCCATTGAGGGTTTCATCCCTGCACAGAACTCCAAATGAGAGCCTGTTTTCTTACACGCAAAAGATCACAGAAGGCATGGAGGCAGGTGGGTAGCACTGCTTGAGGCCCACAAGCTGCTGGAAGTGGCCTGTCGTCTCCACAGAAGCAGCTCCAGTTTCACCAATCTGTCTCTCTCTCCCCGCCCTCAGATGTAACCCTGGAGTGCTTGGGCTTCCAATGGGAACTTCATCGCATGTACTTCTTCAAATCTCAGGTCCTCTCACAGCTTCTTGCTGCGGCTGTTCAGAAATGCGACTTACAAATAACAGAAAGCAAGCCCCAAGTCGAAAAAGGTACTGGAAGCCATTCCAGAGATGTGTTTATTCAGCCATTCGATCGATCGAGCCCGACATTTAAGTCACATCCTTTTTGTGTGTGTTTGTTTAAAATATTTTTAGGCCGCTTTTCTGGGCAAATGCCTGTCCAAAGTGGCTTCCAATCCAGAACAACAAACGATAAAAAGACCATGACTACAAAAATTTAAAACTGAAAACTACCACTCAGCAGCACTCCCCCTCCCTTTTTCTGTTAGAAAAACTGAGGTGGAAAGAACATAATTATGCTTATTGTGTCTTTCATGACATAAATCCCATACTAGTCTTCCTTCATTTCTCATGCTTTTGGCAGAAACCAGATGTTATAAGCAGCGTCTCTTGAATAGGCACAAAAGCAAAGAACTCAAACAGAAGAAAACGATGCCTAGAGTCACAATTGCATTGGAGGTTAATGATCCAGACGTCACTCGATTTGGTAATCTGTTTTTACTTTCGATATGGACACTAGCTACAGATAAAAACAATATAGGTTGGCCATTTTCGGTAGGTGTTAAGATTTTGCCCTGAAAGGCTATGTGAGGAGCTGAGGAAATAGGTGAGGAGTCTCATTAGGGCACCTGCAGGAGTGGCTCAGGATACCTTTTGCTGACTGAGAAGGAGGACAAGCTGGTGCCTTGCTCCTTTCCACATTGGCTCCATTGAAAGCTTGAAGACTGGTGACAGATCAACATCCTCCACCATGCTGGAAAGTAGCAGGCTACTTTAGGGGGTGGGGAAGGTCACAGCTCTGTGGTCCAACAGAGGGGACAGGACAGAGGGCTCACGAGAAATGGCTGGCCACTTCTGCCAATACCTAAACTTGTTTGGTATTACACTGCTGTTTACAGTTATATACACTGAACAGCTTGCCTGTTATAGGGAGAGGGGGCAGGCCCACAGGTAATGCTAAGTCCATAGCACAGTATTGCCATTTCACTGTATGGGAATTCAGATGAGGGGACAAGAGGGAAGCATTGTCCTGCGCCTTTAAGGCTTGATGAATTTACTGATGTCTTTATTTGCATCTCCTGTTGATGTGAATGAAGCCTTTGCTGTTGCGCTCAAGAATTTATACAACTCTGAACTTGAAGTGAATGAAGAAGATGTTCTGGGAGTCCTGGCTACTGCAGAGGTATTACAGTTCCCTAGCCTGTTCCAGAAGTAAGTAGACATTGGTGCACCATCCTGTCATTGGCTTTAGCTGTGGGGACTGGATTGTATAACAGTACAAAACACTGGCCTCCCTCCCTCATGACTTGGTTCTGTGAAATGTCGGTTTTTGTCAAGCATCTGGTGTTGTGCATCTGGAAGTCATGTACAAAGACATGCGCAGCTCAGCTGTAGGTCTCCCTACCAACTGTTTGCATAGACATTTGCTGCTTGGCAGAGCATTGTGGCACTAGTCACATTGCACAAATAAATCAGTCGAGCAGGACCTCTGGCCATTATTAGTGACTCCGGTGATGTAACAGTGTTTTGCACCTCTCTGTAGCCCAAGTTCAAAGCCAACGTTATAGCATTTCTTCTTGGCAGAATTTTCTGTGTCTCTTGGCATGACCATCCTAAATTAGGCATTATTAGAGTGAGAGAATGGTAGAAAAATGTCCTCCTGTCACCCGGCAAAAGCACAAGTTGACGCCCTGAGCCTGCCAAGAGATGTGGAATGAATCATCTGGGTTGTTGTTTTACTGGAAGAGTCGCCTATATTTTTAAAACTGCCTTTAAAAAAAAAAGAGAGTTCTGACTGAGCTTGACATGCAAGTCTTGGCAAAGACCATTTTATCTCAGTAGCTGATGAAATCAACATATTTTTAGGACACAGTCATATTTCTTTTTCATACCCATATAGACATATCCACATAATTTGAGCAGAGAATTTGAGCATAGAATTTTCTTACAATACCCAAACGCATAGCAGACAGGCAAACAACTTTCCAAAATGCATAACAGAGTAGCTGGAAGTAAGGAGTGTTGCCTAGGAATCACAAGATCATATACTGAATTTCACAGAATGATTTTTAATTTTGCTTCATTTTTCATGTGTTTTTATTTATTTGCAAGTCATATTGGTACCAACCCTCAGATTGTTTTAAATATAGGTCACATCCATTTTGGACTTCTGGGGACAAACATTGCTCTTCATCAAGGGCTTTGCCATATAAATAATTAAATTGTTTGGTGATTGGTCATATAAATATTTATTTTAAGATGGTCCTTTCCTACAGCACTAGTGTTGGAAAAGATGCTGCTGTTTGAACTGGGTTGGGTTGGGTTGGGGGCAGAACCCAGGTGTGGTAGCAATGATATTGCTGAAGCTTTGCCCAGGAGATTGGTGAATTGCTCTCCTGCTTCTTTTTTCCCTATTTCTTCTCCCCTTATGCTCACAACTCTCTCTTCCTTCCTCCTAAGGTGTGTGCAGGTTATGAGAAGAAGCATTTGCCCAGCCAGTGTCTGCAGCTATTATTCCGCAGGCTGCAAGGTGAGCTGTAAACCAGATGGATTTGCATTTAACTGAGCCTGGTGAATGTTCATGGACCCTCCTGTTGCTGACATTTGCACCTCTGCCATTTTCTAGAGCCCTCTGTGCAGGGCTTGTCGTTTCTCTGTAGCAACTGGGCTTCTGTTTTCTTGATCTCATTCCCTCACCCTCTGATTGCCTCGGGGGGGGGGGGGCGGTGTCCAGACAACTTGCTTCTATGCATGCATGGAGGTTTGATAGGACACTATTTGCCACACACATTCACTTCGACCTCTGACCATGCCCACTGAGAGCTCCATGTTCAGTGTTCATGTAAAAGGAGGCTACATGTTTGCACTGACCGTGTAGCCACTGGGGACACAATCTCTCCCTCCTCCCTCCCAGGTGCATGGGCTGTGGGTGTCTGAATACCCCTTTAGCGGCGCAGGAAGGAAGTTTTTAAAGAAATATGGCCTGTCTCCAAGACAGAAGGTGATAATCTTCTGCAGAACAGTGACAGAGGAACAAAACCGGATTTGCCATTGAGTGCAGACTCAGCATGAAAATAAGAATTTAGGATGAGACTGCTGGATCAGGCCAAAGCTTATCCGATCCAGCAATCTGTTCTTCTCACAGTGGTCATCCAGATCCCTAGGGAAGCCTCCAAGTGGAACTGGACTGTAAAAACACCCTCCGCACTTGAGATTCCCAGCAAATGGCATTGCCCCTGACAGCAGCAAATCTGTACAATATGTGACTTAATCGTATTCACACTATACATTTTAGGTGTGCACTTAAAATCCAATATTTTTCGTACTTTTAGTTTCAATCTGCATATGATGTCTCCATTTCCAGTTTCCACCACAAGATGGTCCCAGAGATCAGAATTTCTTTGACACTTTTCTCCCCTCCCTTGAAATCAGTATCAGCAGCCCACCTTGATCACCGAATGTGAAAGATGGATAGAGGTGAACCTTGTTCCACAGCTTGGCTCTCAGATTCACCTGCGGCAGCTGCCCCTGGAACTACTGCAGAAAGTGATCAGATCTTCAAGGTCAGAGGGACGTGCTATACTTTGTTCTATAAAAGAAGGTTTTGTGCAGGGAAATCAGGACGAAGGCTTAATAAACAGGTCTTTGAAGGATTCTGCTGTCTAGGAAGCTACAGGAAGTGGGATCACAAGTCAGTTGGGTTCTTTTCATTGATGAAAATGGAGAGCAGGAGTTCTGAAGAGGGCAAATGGATACAATGCTTTCATAGCAATTCAGTATATATCGGGAATAGATATGGTCCTGCCAATATATATTCTGCAGCACTGCCTTCTGCCAGATATTATATACATCATAGGCATTAGTGTTTTGGGGCTTTATGTAATTCTATTCATATATTTATAACCCTCCTCCCTTTCAGATAAAAAAAATCTATGTGGTTTTCACATTAAAATAATATAATAATATGCACACATTGCAACAAGAGTTATAAAACAGCAGATAAAGCAGCATAAAACTCCCTCTCTCCTCAAAAAAAATAATCCAGGAGAAATCAAAAGGTCCCCATTCAGCAGTGAAAATATAGCAGCCCATTTATAAATCTGAACCTCCCTGGATAGGCCATTTGATAGGCTAAGTGCCACTGTGAATAAGCCTCTCTGTGTCTTGGCTCTGGATGAGGAATTTGAACTCCCAGTTCTGGAACTCCCATCCAATAGCTTTAATGGATAAAACAGGTTGGGACATAGGCAAGGCACAGGTTACAAGGTGCAGCAGGTACATAAGAGGTATAAGCACGTGGCTAAGTGCAAGCTAAGACATTGATCCAACAAGCGACGGGCTCCCTGCACCTTCTTTTTGAAGAGTAGGGCAGGCGCAACAAGTGCAACAAGTGGTTGGCATCTTGGGACTGGGCAAGGAAATGGGCACTCATTTGAGTGGGCTGGGTCTGCGAGGTTTGTTCATGTTGGTGTCGGTGTCGATCTTGTCTTTGGAAACGGAGGCGGTGCTGGCACTGGCTGGCTCCTCCAGTTTACTCTCGGTCACCTCCACAGAAAGGGGAGGAAAGGGTTAAACCTCCCATCCACATAAATATCTGCTGATAGATATAATTGGTTAATATTTTTGACTGTCCACCATCATTTCTTAAGAGGTCTATAAACAGTCATTCTCCTAATCCTCCCAAGCAATATGTTGGAAAGGTCCAGGTGCTAAGCTATGTGCTGTGAAGGACTGTTCGCTTTTCAAAATCTCAGATTTGATGGATGCTATTTCCTCATTCATTTTGGTAAGCAGGAATGATCAGGTGCAACCTTTGTTTGGAGAAGGAACTTTTAGTACAGAGGGAACATGCCCATCAGATGAAGGCTATTGACTCTTGTGAGCAAAGGATTTAGCAGACATGACGGTTGGTTTTCTTTGGATTCTGCCACTCCACAAGTTGTTTTTAAAATGAAACCTAATATTGACTTGACCAGAAGTTCTCTGTTTTATGGCCACTGTAATTGCTCTCTTATGAAAACCACTGTCCTAGCGGATGTGTTATGAAGCAGCAACCTAATTCCGGGGAAAGTCTTACTTGACTTGAGCAAAACAGATTGTTTTTACGCCTATGACATGTCACACTGGGAATTTACATCTCTGACATGTCACATTGGGAGTAAGAGCCTGCCATGTGAATTAGATTTTCTGTGTGTGACTTAGCTTTGCTAGGGCATTAAAGGTTTCTCATGTGGATTCTGCAGGTTTCCTCTGATTTCAGGTATCATTTGAATCTGCTTGAGATCTTTGGCTCACCTCTGTCCACTGTCTAGTCCTGGCTGCTAGTGGCTGTCCAGTGCAAGGTTTTTCCCCTAATGCTCATTGATGCACTGAAGGAGGCACAATTTTCACCGACAGGAGAAGTGGTGTGGGGGAGGCTTAAATATTTTGTCTTCGCATGTTGCATTCCTGAGAACAATTGTCCCTATTCACCTTGTTTTGGTTTTTTTAAGCACACGATGTGATTGCTAATCACATAATTATTAAGGCCCAGAGATTTTGTCAGAAATGGCAATGGGGGCTTTTTGCATGCAAAGCATGTGATCTACCATTGAGCTTCTGAAATGAAGGATGTGCATTTGTCAAAACAACTACATTTGACAATGTTTCAGATGTGGCAACACTGTGCCTGCCCTTATTTTATTCTAGTGATGGAGGTCTGGAGTTAGATAGGAGTCAAACAGTGCATATTAGCAAATACACCCCCCCCCCCCAAAAAAAAGATGTAGGGTCAACAAAGAACCCTTGATCATCATGACAGTTCAGTTGCAGTGAGCACAGGTGCCAGTTCCTGTGCTGTTCTACAGGGAAGGCTATCACAGCAACATAGGAACTCAGTAAGAATGTAGCTGCTTCATACTAAGTCAAACCATTGGTCCATCCAGTGCAGTAGTCTACAATGATTGGCAGCAACTCCCAAGGGTTTTAAAGAGGGGGCTTCTCCCAGCACAACCTGGAGATTCTGGGGTCCTGGGACCTTTTGCCACCAGTATAGATGTACATCCACTAGGGATGGAGGAGAAATTCAGTAGTCATTTAAAGTCAAATCTATCAAATTTAATAATAATAACAACAACAACAACAACAACAACAACAACAACAACAAAAATTATACCGCACTCATCTGGCTGGGTTTCCCCAGCCACTCTGGGTGGCTCCCAATATAATAATAATAATAATAATAATAATAATGCGACAAAACATCAAACATTTAAAACTTCCCTAAACAGGGCTGCCTTCAGGTGTCTTCTAAAAGTCTTCTAAAATTTGCACTTTCCAGAACAATATGTGAACAGGGACATACATGCACTTATTCAAATTTCATGAAGTTCTCCAAGCAAACAATGATTACAAAAATGCATATATCAGTGGGAAAATGTGTGTGGAAATGAAGATACGAGTGAAAATACATACAAGAATGCAGTCTGTTAGGGAGGATTGCTTTCAAAAAATGTATACATTACTCAAAACTGCGTATTAAAATGTGTTTATTAGGAGAAATTCACACTAATATGTTTTTTAAGGCAAATTGCTGCAAAATGTGGAACATTTAAGTTATAACTTAAATGAGTAACAGAGAGAACCAGAACCGACAGAGCTTTCCAGCCCTAGATCCCACTGTCAAGGCCATTCTCCTAGTTCCCACTTGATCACACAGCTATGGGCACATTTAATATCTGTGGGTGGGCAGTGGAGAAGCTCTGTTCCTTGTTCCTGAAGGTAATCAAAATCAGATATCCGAGAGCTGTGCTATATCAAAACTGAGGGTTGATGAAGGGGTGAGAAATAAATTATTGTTGCTTTCCCACCACCATCCATTTTAGATTCTTGCTTCCGCTAAAACACTTGCTGGCTCCCATGGGCAGCTATAAGCTCCTTGTTTTGCAGATTTATTTATAGTGTTTGGACAGAATGTCTGCTTTTTGCAAAGATCCCTTTCCCAATGACTTTTAAAGACTGCCTGCTTTTACTTCCAAAATGTTGCTGAAAGCTAGACACATTTTCCATGCTTCTTGTCTTTAAATAGACTCTTGTCTTATCTGAGCAGTTCATTAACTTTGCCCTTCTCGGAAAGCAATTAGCTTCCTCCCACAAAAGTTTTTAAGAGCTGTCCTTAAGTTTCCTCGCTGCCATGTGACTTTCTCAAAAGCTTCTGTCTAGTTAAGTAAGATTCTGCTGAACATCTTCTAGCCCCTAATGTGTAGATGGATGAAGCCAGGAAAATGGGTTTTCACTATGTTAGCTCAAAAACCAAGTAGTTTGCAAGTCAGAGGTCCAAACTGAATAGGCTGAACATCAGGTAGGCCACTGGAGAGGTAAAGGAAACACCGACCTAAAATACAAGGTCAGGAACACAGGAACACCCAAGAAAGCAGGTGCATCATTGCATGAAACAGGAATAAACCAATAGCAGAAGTACAGGAAACCCAATGGCCTGAGAAAAAACAGTGCCTATGCAGTGTCAGTGACAGGACACACACTGTCTTTGTTTCAGACAATATCTCATTCTGCAAGGGCACCTTTAATATTAATATTGTACTGATGTTTCACAATTTAACTTTGAATGTAGCCAAGGTTTGCTTGGGACTTTTGACTTTGCTACATCTTGTCCTGGTCCCAGCAGAAATCTGAAATGTACCCATGAAAAACTGAGCATTTGTGTCTTTCAGTACTACTGAAATGGTTGTTTTTGCCATTTTGGGGACTTGTAACTTACATGTCATGTCAAGTGTTCTGTGTGGAACTGCAGTTAAAAAATATGCCTGATGACATGCTGATCAATGTGCTAAAGTAAATTAAACTAACTTGAAGTGGCTGTATCCAGTTCTTAAAAATAAGCAAAACAGGAAAATATGGTCATGTGAGGAAAATAACTTAAACTTACACTTAATATCTACACTTAAAAATAATGATGTAACTATTTGTTTAGACAAATACAGACACCATACAAACTGGTAGTTCATAAAGATTTTGTTTTGCCTTGCAGGTTATTTACTTTCAATGAATTTCATCTCCTGCGAACTGCACTATGCTGGGTCTTCCTACAACAGAACCCCAAAATTCAGATAATTCCATCTTACGATACTGTCCTCACATATTTTAGCAGGTAATTAAATGTATTTTTAAAATCCCTACTCTACACACCTGTTCATATCAACTGTACATATTTTAAAATTTCTATAAAGTCTAAAAGCAAAATCACTCACGGAGCAGAAAGTCTTCAGCTGCAGACACTGTCCTCCAATATGGTAAAGAAACAGCATTAAACACACACACGTATGAGGAGATAAACCCCAAAATATAAAAATACAACTAGAGAGTTTGAGGGCCCCGCTCAACAGTCAGTATTTTGCAGGAGGGATTCAAGCATCTACCAGAAGTTTAGGTTTGCATAATTAGGCTGTGTAGGTACTAATCTGTTTGTGGCACGGAAATGTAGTTTTTCTCAATCTGGAATCATTTATGCTCAAGCTCATCATGCTGCTTGCATTCTAGATTAATTCTAGATGCTGCCATCCACAAGGGTTGGTGTGTTTTTTGGGATACGTATATAAAAATCCTCACCTTGGTGAGATTATCTACCTTCCCATCACTGAGCATACCACAGGTGAATGAAGAAGGAAGCGGTGATTTCATCATAGTATACACCCACCCACAGTTTCATTGGACAGGTGTGGATACACACATTGCCCTGCTGCCTACCTCTATCTTCAAATAGACCAAGATAATGCAGAATCAATCTGCAATGAGCTTTTATTATTTTGTATGAAACCAGTTTCCCAAGAAGTGCTTTTCAGGGGCAAAAAGTAAGCAATAGCCCTAAATTGTGTGTGGCTTACCTAGAAAAAAAACAACCAAGAGCTTAGTCTCCTTTGATTTTAGAATAAAATGTTCTATGTGCACACCCTTAGAGTGAATGAAAACACTTTGTTGCCCTAGCCTAACAAATCCACTTAAAAAGATTTCCTCTGGTTATGAAAGTGATGAGGAAATGCACTGAAAAGTGTGGCATGAACAGTAGTTAACAGGAAGACATATACACAAACAATTCAGAACAAATGCTCAACAAAGACCAAATACAATCTGACCTCCGCATACACTTTGTCCAGGTGAACGAGGATGAATGCTCAATAAATAGGTCATCTGGAAAAACCCAGCAGCTGATGACACTAAGCACTTCTAGGCGCCACTGTTTTGGGGTGGGATTCAATCACATATTTTGGAAACTGCTTTGAGGGTGCAGAAGGCGGTTTCGGAGAAGAAAGAGAGGAGGGGGTCAGTCAGGAGAACCAATACACTGGCTGAGGTAGGCCTCACATTCACCTTTTAGACTGAAATAATAAGCAACAAATGAATTTCAAGCCTCTCATATGAAAATGCTTTTCATTATCTTCATTCTTCCCGCTGTCCTCAAACAGATCTTCTTGACATTGCTGTTTTGTTGTTGTTGTTACTATTCCCATAAGACATTCTTTCCTATGAGTCATGTATCAGTATAAAGAAAATACTGTTTGGCTCAAAATGGAGCTCCCCTCTTGGAATCAACCTCTCCTCTCTCTCTCTCTCTCTCTCTCTCTCTCTCTCTCTCTCTCTCTCTCGTTTCACCAGGAGATAGGAAATGAGTTGTGGGTGAATCAGTATTTACTAGTTTTACCCAAGAAATACTTTTTATATGAAAAGCTAGTGGAAAATGAGAAATTTTACGATGCACACATGTGCAAGCTGAGTGCGATGCCAGATTGCAACTACGCAGTTCACATTTAAAGTAACATCATCGCTTTGCAACATCCTCTGTGCTGAAGCATTCTGTTTTCCCAATGATTTTGTAGTCAGGAGTTGCAGAGTTAACTAGCTACACCCCCCAGTTTGCACTAAATCTGTTCTAACACTCCTACTTAAGTTCCCTTCCGTTTAAAATGTTTTGTCATTTACACATCTGTATTTATTTAGCTGAAGATTACTTTATGTAACCTGCTGCTATCTAGGGCATCTGGAAACAGAAAAGGAGCGTGCTGCATTTGTGCATTAAGCAATACGACACACTGGAACTTGAAGTCCGCTGTTGGTTATCTAGTTTTCAGTGAGACCCCTTTAAACATGATGAATGGGAATCAAACCAATAGGGTGTGTTGAAACAGGGACAATTATTGAAATATACTTGGAGTTGAGTGTGGATTTCATGCTCTTTATTCAGCTAATAGTAGTGAGGAGGAATGGAAGTTCCTCCAGAATGTCTGCTTTATATACATTATTTACACAGTGGGACCCACGTGATTGGCTAATTCCGGGATTCACCTGTAGGCCAATCAGGTTGCAGATTCACTTCCACCTGGAGCTGGATTGGGTGGCTCCTGTGGACCAATCAGACTGCTACATTCTGAATCCTATTGTTCTAGGACCAATCAGACTGCTGCATTCTGAATCCTATTCAACTCAGTACACAACATTTATAGTTCCCCAATCCTAAACATATTATTGGAAAGTAAGCCCTGTTGATTTCAGTGGGACTTACTTGCATCTGATGACTGCAGTTGAACTCAAGAGTTATGCATGCTTTAGCACATTGGTTTCTTGGGCTGAAAGTGTGCTTATCTCTCTTTTGGATTTCAGTCATATATAGTAGGTCTGGAAAGCCCCATCCAGCAAGTTAGTGTGACCATTTTATATCTTCCTTTTTTTTTTTAAGGGAGCAAGTCCTACGATCAGCACAGTGGTGTTTATTTATTATAATTTAACAGGTGCAAATGTTCCAAGCAGTTTTCAGTTTGCACAAAAATAGTCTGCTAAAGAGGATTGCTGAATCAAATCAAGGGGAATCCCTTGAGCTGGCACGTGCCCTTCCAGAAAAGAACAAAAGAAGCAGATGCACAAAGCTTAGCATTGTTCGGCAGCTGCACCAGCCAGAAATGAGGTAGCTTTGAGCTAGTTTAAAGCCACTCCTCATACATTTTACCCATGCAGCTGTAGGAGAATCTCTACACGGCTGCCATTCCCAGTTATTGGCCATTGTCCAAAGAACCATAAAGCTAATTCCACCAGCCAAAGGGAGCTTAAGGTTTGGGTTTCTCCAAACAGTTCATAATTGTATAAATCTGTTTGTTTGTTTGTTGTATTTATACATTCCTCTAGGAAGCTCAAGGTGGTGTACTTGGTTAACCACCTCCTCAACTTATCCTCGCAACAACCCTATGGGGGTAGGTTAGGCTGAGAGATAGTGACTGGCCCAAGGTCAGCTGGTGAGCTTCATGACTGAATGGGACTTTGATAGCTGCCCCCCCCACAAAAGTCCTATTCTGACACTAACCATTCAGCTCCAACCATATGAGTTTTAAGCTGCTAACTCCCCACCACACACACAAACATGCAATCTATAGACACTCATGCCATAACCCATTCCCAAATATCCCCCAATTCCTAGGGATAAATTTCAGGGGTGAGAGGTAGGGTTCTGCAGAGGTTAAGGGAAGCTTGCTTTGTGAATGTGAACTTGGTTCAGTCACAAATGGGAAGTGAGGTGCCAAACAAATGTACTTAATATTGTTTAAATATTTTACCCTGTTACCTGCTGGGAGCAGTCTGTTACCTGAAGCGTGGGGTGGAAATTCCTGAAATAAACTGAAATAACATTATAAAGCTGTATTTCAGTGCTCAAGCATTCCTTAACTTTTTGAGTGTTTGAACAAACTTTGGCACTGCAAGATAATGGAGAATAGAGGCACAGCGGTATTCTAGAAGGCAAATAAGTCTTTTAAAATATGCTTAGTTCAAATAGTTCATATACAAATATGCTTAGTTCAAATATGCTTACTCAAGAGAGTGCCTTCCAATGATTAGAATGTGAATATCCCTGTGTGTTTTAAGTAGTGCATTCAGCTGAAATATAATGTGCAGAGAAAACAGCTGTTTTCTGTGTAAAGTCGCTGAAAGTGATCTATTGTGTAAAGCGGAGGAAAAAACCACTTTGCAGTTCCTTTCTGCCTTTTGAAGTGAACTGCAGCAACAGGCATCTGATTCTTCTCTGACCTTTCAAAGGCAGGGTGTGGGTTGCTTCGATTTCAGAGAACTTACTTCCGGTTGCCTTGCATCTATAAAAATAAAGTATTCAAAGTATCTAGGGAGAGCACTGTTGCAAATGAACGCTGAAAAAGAAGCCAGGAGTGAAGGTGGGGGTTGAGGAGTCGTTTCATTCAGAGCTTCCTTAATGAATGACTGTGATTTAGAGTTGGGTCTATTGTGGCATACCTTTGTTCTTCGGCAAAGAAATACCCATGAAAAGAAGTATACAGTAGTGAGAAAAATGTCCAGCAAAGATCCATAAACAGGAATGGGCAGAGATTTAGGCAGGATCCAAACTGTGGAACTAGTTCAATGGGCTCAAAGGGCCTTTAGGATGCAAGCCTGTGCAGAATTTCATGGGAGTAAGTCCTATCAAACTCAGTTTTGAGTAGACATGCTTGTGATACAGCATAGGGGGATTAGCTGTTCAAAGACAAAACTCAAAAATTTCAAGGGGTAGGACATGCCACCTTGTGAGCCAAATTTTCCAGCTTCAGGATTCCCTCCCCCTCCCCTTTGTAATCTGCATGTGGATTTGGGGGTGGTTTTTTTGTTTTGTATTGTTTGGCATGGCATTTCCCTCTGCCACCAAGGGTTATTATATGTCTTCCCCAGTAGAATAAAAAAAAGCATAATGACAGAAACATTATAATTGACACTTCCCTAGGGAGATGAAGACGGATTCTTGGGAATGGTTAATGCTAGGCACTTTTAAAAACAAGGTAGCCTGGACCAGTTTGTGTAAATCAATACAAAGCAAAACAGAAAACTAGCAATGACACTGGCTTGCTTCACTCATTTGGAAAAATTTGGATTGTTTATCAAATATTACCTGAGGACTCCACTTAGATCAGTGAAGCCTTTTGTTTAGTCTACCAGCTCTGTGTTCCTGGCTTCCTCCTCCCTGGCAAGGATTTGGCCTCACACAGCTCCTATTTCCTATTAATCATTATATAACCTAAATGGTTGGTTAGATATTTCCGGCTGTTAATAATGCAGTCAACCTTTGAAACAACCTCTAAGAAACCTTTCATATAACCTTTCAGAGGGTTGGGTTTTTTTAGTGAATTATTCTTTGTATGTCACTCTCATATAAAAATTTGAGGTGCAACCCCCCCCCCCAAAAAAAACCCCACCCCACCCCCAATTGTAAAATCATATGCTTGAATGCTGGCTACATTTGGACGTAATAATAAACTATGGTTTATCATTAAATGAGCCTGTCTAGGTGAACTTTGAGCTTGCACACCTCCCCTCATGTTTCACGGTGTGTGTGATCAGACACATTTCCTTCCATTTCTAACTAACCACAGTTTATTGTTATGTCTGAACCAGGACAAACCATGATTTACTGAACCAAGCCAGCCTCAAAGATTGGTTTATGAAGCTGGCTTATTTCATTAGACCACACTTACAATTGCCCACTGTACCTCAAAGTGAATGTAACGCTAAACTGTGGCTAGCTGAAAACAGAATAAAAACTTCTGATCTCTTTGCAGACTCAGTGGAAAAGAGGGCAGGGGGAGGAAAAATGATTGAAGCTAGTGTGTTTGTGTCTGTGGCGAGGGTGGGGAGAAGACAGGGTAGAGTGAGTCCTGATTAAGAAGAACATCAAGGTAGATGTTTGGAGAACCTACCTGGGGAAACGATTGATTGATTTATTACTTAATTTCCTTACCACTTAATATATTAAAAATATCTCTAAGCAGTGTACAAAACAGCTGAAGCAACAACAGGCACTTAAAACAAAATATTACAAAAATACACAGTTACATATAAAAATGGTACATTAATACAGAGTTAATTCTTACTGTTGCATTACCATTGGTATCTTCCATACTAGGAAATCAGTTTTGTCTTGGGCAAAGCCTGAAATAAATGCATGTAGAATCTCACTTGCCTTGCATATGAGAATCATATGCATAACTCATTGCAGTGACACATTTTGGCATTTCAACATGTGCACAGAAACCTCACATAATAATCTATTTGCGCTTGTAATGTCTGCAGATGCTTTCCATGTAGAAAATGAACAATAGCTGTAGCAATACTAAGCTTGGATAATACTAAGCATGCTGGGTTTAAACAAAGTTTTCTGCTCCATTGTTTTGTTTTTAGCTTACCCAAGATATGTGCCTTCCTGGAAAGGGAAGTAGGACAGCGATACATAGCTATTTTTCAGTCCCTCCGTTTACATGGCATCACTTCAAGTAAGTTTACTTTTTCTTTAGAACCTAAACCTACTGTCACAATCAGTTTTTCAAATCAAAATGCACTCCCAAATTTTGTGTGCCCCACTGCATAGGTCTGCTCTGCCCTCTTTAATATAAAATTACATATGCATATGGCACTTTGCAAATAACAGGTTTCAGAAGTCTCTACCCCAAGGGGCTTATAATCTTAAAATAGAGATATAGGAAGGAGCAGAGGAAGGAACTGGAAGCAGGAGTTTACAGGGGAAGAGCATGTGATTACTTCCATTACACATACTTGGGCTTAGTTGCAATAAGACGGTTTAAATACTTGGAGGAAATGCACAAGGAGTGTGTGTGCGTGTGCGTACATGCACGCATATAACACACAGACACAAAACTAATAATATATGCATGTATATAACTGCAAATAGAGAGTCATTTCTAACTAAGGTCTGCTTAGAGTAGACCTACTGAAATTAATTAAACTAAATTAGCCATGCACATTGGGTCTACTCTGAGTAGATGTAGCACTGGAGATCACGCATATTTTCTTTATGTGTTTCCTCCATTCGTTTCAGCAAAATCCATTGCAGCTATCTCTTTTTTGAAACAAATTCAACATTCCATGATACTAGAAATCAGGCCCTCCCTTAAAAGAGAGTATGTACTGCAGTGGGGCCTGGAAAACCAACACCCTGTGTTCTGGGTGGGTACGATTGGACAGCCACAACACTCAATTGGTAGGTCCCTCAAAGCTGGGTACAATCTGGCCAAACGGTTCGAGGGACCTATTTATGCCCATGCACGTGACCCAGAGCTTCCTCTTTCGGTGCGTGCATTCGGAACATTGGCCCACCTCTCCCTACTTTTAGGACTTGTGAGCTTGTCCTTGTTATGCCGTCATGTGTCGTCTGTCATTGGGACAGGGGCACAGCAGGAATTTTCCCCACGTGGCTGATTGGCTGTTGACATTTGGGTTTCGCCTGCCGCGTAGCAATTCGTCACAACTTATAAGGTTGCTGATAGGCTCTGGTTCAGGTGATAGGGATGGTTGGTCCTAATAAAAGCATTAGCCAAGTGCAGACATTGACGTTTCTACTTTCTGTTGTAATGCCTCTCACTATTTAATGCTTATCCAGCACCAACTACGTGAAAGGCACTTTTTGTACATTTTGCGATGTGAGAGGGAAAGAAGAATGGAAGCTTATTGTCATGCGCCCTTTAAAAGAAACCACATTTAACAAGAAATCTTTTTGATTCACCCACTTTGTCAGTACATTTGTTTTGGAACAATAGCTGCTTTCAATAGCAAGCCCATGTTACATTGACTTCTTTCAGCCTGAATAGACTGTGATGACATCATGCAAAGCCATTTCTGGCCATGAAACTGAAATGCATACTTTGCTATACGCAAACAGCACTGCATTCTTCGGCAGCAGTAGCACAGACAAGAGCCCAGATTAATTTCTTCCTCATTGTGCTGTGAGCATCTCAAAAAGCAGGTTAATGTAAAACCCAGCCAAATGTTGTTAAACCTGATTCTTAGCATTTGTGTCTGGCCTGCAGAAGCACAGGGAAGGAAGAATGGCACCCCTGCAAACTGTGCAAATCCTGGTTGTTGAAACAATTGAGGATCTGTGCATGGTTGTCAAAAAGAAAACTTTATCTGATGGTTTTTAATTTTGGTGGAATGCTGAGCAAAAGCAGGAAGGGGCACTGTGCAGAAAGTATAAAGGAGAGTCAACTTGGACAAAGTAGTGATTGAACTAAGTGAGTGGTGCCATAGCTAGACAGGTGGATGGGAGAGGATAGATTTATATCAGGGGTAAAGGTAAAGATAAAGGGACCCCTGAACATTAGGTCCAGTCATGACCGACTCTGGGGTTGCGGCGCTCATCTCGTTTTATTGGCCGAGAGAGCTGGCGTACAGCTTCTGGGTCATGTGGCCAGCATGACTAAGCCGCTTCTGGCGAACCAGAGCAGTGCATGGAAATGCCATTTACCTTCCTGCTGGAGCGGTACCTATTTATCTATTTGCACTTTGACATGCTTTAGAACTGCTAGGTTGGCAAGAGCAGGGACTGAGCAACGGGAGCTCACCCCATCGCGGGGATTCGAACCACTGACCTTCTGATCGGCAAGTCCTAGGCTCTGTGGTTTAACCCACAGCGCCACCCGCATCCCTCATACCAGGGGTAGGATTCTTTTTTCTGTTGAGGGTTTGCATTCCCATGAGGCTGATACATTGAAGGGGCACATGATGATGTGGTCAGGGCCACCCCTTTCTCTGACTTTCTGCAACCCGTTCTCTCCTGACAAATTCATCAGTTCCTCTCTCTGCATTGACCTCACAGCTTCTTAGCTGCTCATATTCTTCAACAAAGTGTGGCCTTAAAATCCCACCTCACATGCCTGGGCTTCCCTTTTGCATTCTTGCTGCGTCTCCCCTTTCCAAAAACTCTTCCTGCTTTTCGTGTTGTGCCTGCAAAGCCTTGCAAGTGCATCACCAATAATATCAGACTCAGCAGGTGCAGTGACATCTCTTTATTGTTTTCTGATTACCAGAAATTTAATAATAATTCATTTTCCTCTCTTCTTCCCAAAGGCAGGCATCTGGAGGAACTCTGGGAAATTAACTTCCTTCCTCTGCCGTGGCTGACGAGGATCTTGTCTGATCATTACCATGCAGTGAGTTGGTATGCTTACTATACTGAACAAATGGGGGGATTTTAGTTCTTTTTAGTTCTTTTTAACTTCACAGTTTTCCTCTCTGCTATATTTCCCTAGTACTCTTTAAGATGCACTTTTTCCCTCCTAAAAAGTAAGGGGAAATGTGTGTGCATCTTATGGAACAAATGCGGGCTGCACAGCTATCCCAGAAGCCAGAATAGCAAGAGGGATCGCTGCTTTCACTGTGCAGCGATCCCTTTTGCTGTTCTGGCTTCTGGGATAGCTGTGTGAAGCCTCTTCAGGGCAGTGGGAGGAACGCTCCCCCTGCCTTGAAGAGGCTTTGTGTTGCTTTCTCTGAAACCAGAACAGCAAGAGGGATCGCTGCGCAGCGATTCCTCTTGCTGTTCTGGCTTCTGAGATTCAGAATATTTTTTTTCTTGTTTTCCTCCTCCGAAAACTAGATGCGTCTTATGGTCTAGTGTGTCTTATAGAGCGAAAAATATGGTATGTCTATAAAAATCCAGGCCTGCTTTGAAGTGTGTAGAGGCTTGTCATTCAGGTTGGACACTGAAAACAGATACACAATGGAGAAGTGTACATGGAAGCATGGACCTAATTTCTAACATTGTTTAAGGAAAATAATGATGAATCAATAATGATGAAGCCATGACAGTTCACACCCTGGACATCTCTTGTTAAAATGCATGCATTAAAACCATGATGTCCCAGGTGTGAACTGTCATGGCTTCCCCCAAAAAATCCTGGAACTGTAGTTTGTTGAGGGAAGCCGAGGGTTGTTCAGAGACTCTGTTCCCCTCAAACAGCCACAGTTCTCAGACTGCCACACTGAACAACTTGGCCACCACATTCTGTACTAGCTCCGACCTCCACACCATCTTCAAGGGCAGCCCCATGTAGGATACATTGCAGTAGTACAGGCAGGAAGTCACCATAACATGGACAACTGAGTCCAGGCTGTCCCACGCCAAGAAGGGTCATAGTTGATGAACCAGACTAAGCTGGGCATTGGCATCTCTGGCCATAGAATCCGCTTGATACTCGAGTGTCTAGCTGGAATCCAGGAGCATTTCCTGACAACAAGCTTGTTCCTTCAGGGGGAGTACTACAACCCCTTCAAAACAGGTTGTATACCTAATTCCTAGACATGGGAACCACCCATGTTAGGCTAAAGCACTGAATTGGCACCTGTGTTTTATTGAAAAAAATTGAACTCTTGAACTCTATATGAAGTTTTCTTTTCCTTTCAGCTAGAGAATGGTGGTGACATGGTATTTCAGAGAGACTTTAACACTCAGGCAGTGAGATTTGGTCTGGTGCTTACACAGGTAGGTCACTATTAAAACGTGAAGAATTTCTACACAGGATGGAGGGCAGGAGACCGTCTGCTGACAAAACATTTCACATAACATAACATGACAATGGGAGGGATATGCATGAATATGAGGGAAAGAAAGATAAAGGATTTAATATATACTGGTATGCTAAAATTGGCTGAAAGATCCTGTTGCTGTCAGCTCTGAAATCACTGGCCGAGATAACGTTTTAAACTGTTCTTATACCATTTTTACCATTTCCTCCAATTGTTGATGTGTTTGCCATCCTGGGGTCTTTCAGGAGGAAGGGTGGTATATAAATTGAATGAATGAATGAATGAATGAATGAATGAATGAATACAGACTGAACTTGGGGGGATGGGAAGGCAAAATTGTGGCAAGAATTAGTGAGGTGAATGTTGTCCATACCTACAGAGTAACTTGCAAGCAATGGGCAATTGTTCAGTCTTTTGTGAGGTTCCCACGGTCCTTCCCCTTAGAGGTCACTAGGTCAGCTGCTCTGTTGAATCCAGACTTCTCTTAATGGCCCTCTCACAATAATTACAGATCTTTTTGCTGACATAACTTTGAAATCAACTGGGATAAAGCTGCATTTTTATTTTTATTTTTAAAAAATAATCTCTTGGTTACTTCAGGAGCCAAGGTACCATTCAGAAATAATTTCCATTTATGGATTCTTCTTTGAGATAAAAGCAGTAAAACATGATGCTTCAGCCTACAGTTTTTACATGCAGGTAAGAAAAGCATTTCTGTGGTTCTCTCTAACTTGGGCCACCACCAATCTTTAGGGAGATGAATAAAACATTGAACTAGGCTACACCCTGAAAACAATAAATTTCCACAAGGAAGATTGTGTCACTTGCATTTTTTGCTATAAAGAGGAGGGAAATAGTGTTAAGGCTGACTTGCAAAACTGGGCAGAAGTGCTCTTGTGCAACTCCCCATTAGGGTGGCCAAGGAGTATAGGGATCCTACCCCTTTAATAGTCAGGTAGACTTGAGCAGTACAGCAGGTGTAGACAAAGGGTATGCATATATTGCCATTCCAGCTCCATTGCACTCGCACCTCTGGTGTCTGAGGTCAAGTACACATGGCATTAGCTTCAACTCATATGTATCCTGCAGCTTCTCCTGTTGGATGCTTTCTCCTCAAACCAACTTCCTTCCGACTTGAAAATGCAAGTCACAGATTAGTTGAGGTGTATACAGTTCAGACAGCCATTCCACGTGTGCAGAATGACAGTTTCCTTGAACTGGAGTTCAGGGGGGTGTACAGTTGCAGGTAAACAAATCAGATAATATGAAGACACCATCACCTGCTCTCTAGTTGTGTACAGCAAATGCAACATGAAATGCACAAGGGAATGGGAGTGGCCACCTTGCTTGCCTGTGCAGCTACTAATGTGTACATACCCAAAGGAAAAACAATGGGAGCTAGGAAGATCAGTTAGGTAAAAAGAGCTTGATCTACAGTGGTACCTCTGGTTACGTACTTAATTCATTCCGGAGGTCTGTTCTTAAGCTGAAACTGTTCTTAACCCGAAGCACCACTTTAGCTAATGGGGCCTCCTGCTGCCACCGCGCCACTGGAGCATGATTTCTGTTCTCATCCTGAAGCAAAGTTCTTAACCCGAGGTAAAATTTCTGGGTTAACGGAGTCTGTAACCTGAAGCGTATGTAACCCGAGGTACCACTGTACCTTGAATTAGGATTTTCTTAGTGGAGGTTTTTGAGTACCTTCAGCTCACAGACGCTGACAAATAACAATTTAACTCTGTCATTTCAGAGAGTCAAACATGCAGATCCAATTATATCTTTTTTTACTGCCGAACGGAGTCCTGTCAGTTTAAAGGAGACACGTGAAGTTAAGTATGAAATCAAAGCACAGTGTCAGATAGATGGGAAATGGGAAGAGTTCACTACAGAGAGACTTACTCAAAGGTTTGGAGTTAAGAAACCCAGCTGTAAAAGCATGGTAAGTCAGGGAAGGGAGCACTTTGTACATTTGAAAAACAAAATTGTTACATTGACTTCCTAAATAGCATAGATAGAAACTTGAGTGCTAACTCTTGCCTCTTTCTGAACGCAGGTTTTGAAAGCATGCATACCATCGGTTCCAATCTACGTGACCTTTTCTCTTCTTTTCCCAACATCATAAGTGACAGCAAGCACTCTCTGGGCAGCTCTGCTGAAGGACTCATTTTGACACCTAGCATATGCATAGGAGTGTTAATATCATACGTCTAAGGGCCTGCACTGGTCAGGCAGGTGATCACATTTCGCATAACAGGAGAATAAACTGCACCCTTCCCTCATGCTCAGCTCATTTAGACATTAATCCCTATTTGCATTGTACTCTTGTTTCCTGTGGCAAATGCTGCAAATAGATTGCAATTGCTTAGGTGTAGCTTCAAATTACCAATCTGATGCCCACTAGCAAATGAAGGGCATGAACCGTTCCTCCCACATGGATGCAAACAGCCGTGTGTATGGCATTTTAGAGAGCTTTCTTTTTCCACTCTCCCCAGCTGGCCTTCAGCCAGGTGCACTACAGCACATTTAGTCGTTATTGATTTCGGGAAGCCATTAATGTAGCTCACATAAAAGTGTCAGGTAACCCCACCTAGTCTAGCCCTCATTCCATTTCACAGGCTACTGTACAAAGAAAAGCAAGAGCCACCTCCATACCAGGAAACTGGAGATCAAGCACCCCAAGCAATCCTAGTTTATACTTAAATTCTTCTGCCAGAATCACCAACATTGTCTAAATCCTGAGATATAATCTAAATGTATGGCCTTATAGCTTTGCTCTTGCTCTATCTCAAATTGCCTGTAGAGCCCCACCAGGTAGATGTTTTATTGTAATCTGCAATATGTTATTGAAAACAGTAACAGTGCAATAGTGGTGGGTGTATTCTGCTTTAGTTCTGTTATGCTTCTCCAGTTCTACCACATTTTCACTGTCCAGAGGACAAGAACAAAGCAGAACATTGGTGTGTGTTCTAGGGATTGCTCGTGCGTAAACCGGTGCAACACCTGGCTGGGTTGCCTGAGTGAACCTTTTCTGTCCGGACAGCCACTCACCCGTGGCTGTCTCAATCGCTGGCAGAATCCGTCAGTGGGCGTTTCTTAAACTTCTTCCAGCAAAGAAGCTCTTTGACGCCTAGTCTCCTCCTACTCTCCCTGCGCGGAAGCCTTCTGCGCAAGGAGGGTGTAGGCAGCGGAGAATCCTTACTCTCCCCGCTGGTCCCTGGCAAGGAGTCATGGGACCGCCTTGCAGATTCCCCCATCTGCCCCCCTTCTCCACTGGTGCTACGCTGATTCTCTTCTCCAGAAGATGGGCTGCCTCTCCCCATCCCGGGATGCTCTCTGGGACTCCTCTGGAGCCCACTCTCTCCCTCCAGCCCTGATGGCAGTTCCCTGACATCCACCTGCTCCCCAGGACCCCCCCCCACCCCTGGCACGATTTTCCGATATCACCTCCTCTCTCTCCTCGGCCGACGATGCGGGGAACCCCCTGAAGGAGCTGTCATCCTCTCCTGAGGATTCAAAACCAGCCTCCCATCCGCTCGGATCTCTTCCCGCTATTTGAACCTCCCAATCTGATTCCTCTCCCTCGAACACCTCCCCTCCCTCCTCTTCGGAGGCAGGAAAACCCACAAAGTCCCCTTCGTCGTCTGTGGGTCCAAATTCTTCCTCCCAGAATCTAGCTAGTGGTTTTGGCTTATTTGGGAACAAACTGTGGAATTCTTCCACCATATACCCGTCACTGATTGATTCAGCAGGGACCCATGTGTTTTCCGACCTAGGTTCTCCCTCCCAGGCTACCAAGTACTCTACCTGGCGACCTCACCACCTTGAATCGAGTATTTCCGTGGCCTGGTTACAGTGTTCCCTCTGCACATCCTTTCTGTTTTTGGGGGCTTTCCATTCCAACACTGCCTTCACCTTGCCCAGATCCATGGCTAGTCCTTTGTTCGGACAACCTTTACCCCAGGAACTTGACCTCCCTGGCGTGGAATTGGCATTTTTCCAGCTTAACCCACAACTGATGCTTCTTCAATCTCTGTAGCACCTCCCTGACGTCTCTGACGTGTTGCGTTTCATTGTCCGAATAGATCAAGACGTCATCCAAAAAGGCAATTCTTGTACAGCAGGGGCCCCAACACATGGTGCATGAAGGCTTGAAAGCAGGCGGACCCCGATTGTAATCCAAATGGCATGACTAAGTACTCAAAAGCCCCCGGGGGGGTGAACATGGTCGTTTTCCATTCATCCCCCTCCCTTATCCTAATCAGATTATATGCTCCCCTGGTAAAAATCTTTCCCCACCTCACACGTGTCAAAATATCATCGATCCTGGGCACTGGGAAAGTCACGGGTTCTGACACCAGGTTTACGGCCCTGTAATCCACAACTAATCTGGGCTGATTAGTCTCTTTTTTGTCCACAAAGAACATGGGACTGCCCCCCACCGCCTTGGATTCCCTTATGAAACCCCTCTTCAGGTTCTTGTCAATAAACTGCCGCAATTCCTGCATCTCCCGGTCGGACATGGCATACAGCTTACCCACCGGTAACTGAGCCCCTGGAAGCAGGTTGATTTGGCAGTCAAATGGTCTGGGGGGGGCAGTCTGTCTGCCTCCCTCTCGCTGAAGACCTCCTTCAAATCCGCATATTGCGGTGGCACCTCCCTTTTTTGCTCCAGGGCCACCCCAGCCACCTTGGCCACAGTCATCCTTGGTTCCTTCCCTCCCAGACAGTGTTCTAAGCAATAAGCTGACCCAAAGGTGACCGACTGCTGATACCATGACACTACTGGGTCATGTATTGCCAGCCAGCTCATTCCCAGTATTATTGGGGGTCCTGCCAGCGTGGCCACATGAAAGGCTATGGTTTCCATGTGCCTGGAGACACTCATTCGTATTGGCGGTGTCTGGTGTGTCACTTCCCCTCCCAGGAGTTCCCTGCCATCGATGGTGTTCAGCTGCAAGGGAAAATCTAGTGGCAACAGGTGGAGCTGATGCTCCAGAGAAAAGTCTCTGCTGAAGAAATTGCATGAGCTGCCAGAATCTAGCAGCCCCTCCACTTTGACGGGGTGCCCATTTGGGAGTTCTAGACCACCTCTATGGCTATAGCTGCCCTGGGTGGGTCAGGCTGGGGCACTTCTATTGGTTGCTGGCCTGGCTGCTGCCCCTGCTGGTTGGCAGCCAGGCTTTGTTGTTTCCCTGCACCGGCCCCTCCTCCCCCTTCTTGTCGTGGCCTGTAGTCCCCATCATGCCTTGCCAGGCTTTCCGTTGAGGGCAGACCCTTGCAAAATGTCCCGGTTGCTGACAGAGGAAACACTTCTTGGTAGTTTTCCACTCCTTCCCCTCCCTCTTCCGGCCTTTGCCGGCGTTTGAAACTTCCTGCGTGCATGCCCCATCAATTTCCATCGGCTCCGCCGCCTGGGAAGGCTCCCTCGGCATCTCCGGAATGCGGTTGCCATGGAAACGTTCTCCCCTTATCTCCCGCTTCTCCTGAGACCGCGCTTCCTGGCGTACTCCGATCGCCAGCACAGCCTTTGTAAGTTCATCCATCGACAGCGGGCGGGGCGCTCGGGACAGCTCGTCATTCACTCCAGGTTCCAAACCCGCCTCAAACAACATTTGTATTGGTTCAGAGTCCAGATCCCACCCGAGCTTGTGGACTAACATCGCAAAACGCGATCAGTAGTCTCTGACGGACAGGCCCCCCTGCTTGCACTCCATCAGCTCCCTCCGTGTCACGCATTGCTCCACCTCGCTGGAGAACATCGCGTCCATCGCCTGGTAGAATTTCTTAAGATCTTTCAATGCATCATTCTGCGTCGCCATTAGGGGCCTGATCCATTCGCGCACCCCATCCTACAGATGTCCAACAATGTAAGCCACCCTCTCCCCGTCATCCGCAAAGTCACTTTTCTGTAAATCCAAAGCGTATTGAATTTCCGTTCGGAAGGCATTGTAGTCCTGGGGCTTTCCACCAAACTTATGTACCAGCCCTGGGACCTTCCTCCCTATTGGGGTGGCTCTGACCTGTGCATCCTGAGCCTGTCTCCCCTCCAGCTGCGCGGACAGGGTAGCGACAAGCGCCTCCAGGTCTCGGTTCCTCTCGACCAGACCTCGCACCATGGCTTCTTGCTCTGTCCCTCCGGCCGGCGCTGTTTGGCTCATCGTGCTGCCTCTCCGGGGCTGCGCACAAGCAACATCAGGGACTGATGGATTGCTGTAATGGTTCTAAGGGTTGCTCGTGCGTAAACCGGTACAACACCTGGCTGGGTTGCCTGAGTGAACCTTTTCTGTCCGGACAGCCACTCACCCGTGAAGATGGGCTGCCTCTCCCCATCCCGGGACGCTCTCTGGGACCCCTCCGGAGCCCGCTCTCTCCCTCCGGCCCTGATGGCAGTTCCCTGACAGTGTGCTATAAAAAGTTTGAGGATATCATCAGCACGTTATGAGATGTGCACTGATTGGAAATGAAGCAGCATGACTGCCTCAAAACTTTTGCAGGTACAAACAGTGTGGAAGGTAGGGTTGCATATAGCTGCCCCAATAGCATCAGGAGCATAAATCATCTTGAATGCACAAGAAAAGGGATTTCTGGAGGGACATTTAGTTATTCCGGAAATGGAAGGGGGAGACCAGGAGAGCCTGTTTATGCCCAGCCTTGCCAGTTGCTAGTTGTAACCCGAACCACACTCCTTATTAAACCCGACAACTCCCAGGTAAGGTGAATTCTGGGAGGTCAAAGCAACTGCTTCCAAAGGGACTTGGAGACACCACACCCTGCACTTCTCAGCTAAATCCCTCTCTGTTTATCAGAAACAACAGGCCTAGCACCCAGGTGCCTTTCCCGCCCTGCAATTCAACACAGCCTGTTGCTTCCCCTTGGAATCCCACTCTTTCACCCACATAGTATGCTTCCAGTGGCAAGGCACATGGGAGATCACAAGAATGCTTGGCATAAACCTACTTCAGACCCCAACAGTCAAATTGCATGAAGTTTTATTAAGAATAAAGCAGGAAGAGAGGACAAATGAACAAAACATGATGAGGAAAATAAAAGGAGCCTGTTGGTTCAAAGTTATCCAACCTAACCTTGCTACTTACAAACAGGCTTCCAGTTTTCTCATGAACAATGTTTCCTTTATTTTTGGTTTCTTAATGTAGTGTTCTGCTTCTTCCTTTTGTCCTCCTGATTTTTAAAATTTTAAATAAACTTCTTACCATTGGCTGTGGGGTTCATTCATGTATTTCTTCCAGACTCTCCCCACGGGAGCAAACCTGATGTTCCCCATAAGATCTCCTACCCACTACCTTTATATGAACTGGATGGGTGCGTGACTAGGGTGGATACCAGCCCTGCTGCCTCCTTTTGTCTTTGGACTACAACTTCCAACTTTGCTGGTCAAGGGCTGATAGGAGTTGGAGCCCAACCACATCTGGAAGGCACCATGAAATGAAGGAAGGTCCTTTAAAAGTCATTCAAACAGAGGACTATCCTCTGTCACACTGCATGTGAAAGGCAGCATGTGAAAGTCTGGCAGCACATCTCTTTGCCTTCGTTTGGTTGCACGGTGTGGCCAAATTGGTTCATTATTTTCAGGGCTGAGAAAGTTTTCCTGGAAGCTGCTTTAACCAGTCATCTTGTCAATGACTGTCAAGGTCATTTTGGGAGGTGGCATCCACCCTCTTGTTCTCTGCCACCCCACATGGCATGTGTGCCTGCTTTTAACATGCCATTGCTGATACAAGCAACGACATAGTGGCAGGCCTGTTGTCTAGCCGGGGAGACGGAGAGGGAGATACAATAGCCATCTTCAAATATCTAAAGGGCTGCCACATGGAATATGGAACAGACTCACACGAGAGCCTGTTCTTCATTGGAGGTTTTTCAGCACACAGGCTGGATGGTCACCTGTCGTGTAGATTCCTGTACTGCAAAGGTTGGACTAGATGACCCTTCCAACTCCTCAGTTCTATGATTTTATTATTCTGCCTTGTAAGCTTGAGTTTGCCTTCCTGCGCTTCTGTGGAGTTGTTACAGAAAAATACAGAAGATTGTGGTTGGTGCTTATTCATGACCCAGCTGAATAAAGCATACTTTGTTGTAAAATATCAAAGTGTTCCTGGCAGCAACCTCAGTTTGGAAGCTGTGCAGGAAGGCTGAGTAAAACACACTATTTCATTTGGAGAACCGTAGCTAATGGCCAATTAATACAATCCTTTGCATGCGGTCAGTTGTGAGGACAGAGCACAGTTGCCTGTAAGCCTAAAATAAGTGCAAAGGCAGTAAAATGGTTGTCTTACTGTTAAAAAGTGTGTGTGTGTGTGTGTGTGTGTGTGTGTGTGTGTAAGCACCCTGGGGTTCCCTGGAGAAAAGTGAAGGATATAAATTTAATAATTTATAGTTCAAGATACAGAAGTTATCTCAAGAAATCTAACCAGGAAAAAAGATGAAAGAAGAAAAACAGCATGGAATCACAAATCCTGCAAAACAACAACAACCCAAAACCCCCTTACCTGCATTGTCCACCAAATTTCAACTCTGTCCTTTAAATTTAAGCACATGCACATCAAGAACAGCAAAGGTCAGAATCACAATTTGCATCTGCTAATAATACAAATACCCACAGAGTCAAAACGTGGGTGTTACAGGAAGCATAGGTCAGTATGTCAGTGTGGGTGAATATAGGAAACATGATGTAATTGCTGGCGGCTGTCAACGATATTTCTGTATTTATAAACAAACAAAGAGTTCAGTCCCAGTGTCAGAGCTTCACCAAAAGAAAAGAACAAAATGGAAAAATGTTGATGTCATAAATTTATCTCTGCAGAAATAAATCTCATTATTTCCATTATTGTTTCTATTCTCTTTCTCAGGGAAACTGTGGTGACAAAATATATATTAAGTTAATAAACTCATATACTGCCTTTTGGGGTTGTGTGGAAATTAAACCTTAGTCAAATTGTTGAGGCCCGCTTGGAACTAAATAGGCAGCAGTATTGGTGCAGGCTGCTTCAGCTGCTCTATAAAAGTTGAAAGTTTAAGACTGCACGTCAGGAAGGAGCATGAATCCGGAAACATGTTGAGTTTGTTTTATTAGTTGATATTTTTGAGAACTACCATAGTTTCTCCTTTTTGCATTCCCTTAGAAATAACTCCCACTGCAACCTCATAATGCACATTTACTGGTTGGTAAGGCCCCACTGGGGACGCAGGTGGCGCTGTGGGTTAAAGCCTCAGCGCCTAGGATTTGCCGATCGAAAGGTCGGCGGTTCGAATCCCTGCGGCGGGGTGCGCTCCCGCTGCTCGGTCCCAGCGCCTGCCAACCTAGCAGTTCGAAAGCACCTCCGGGTGCAAGTAGATAAATAGGGACCGCTTACCAGCGGGAAGGTAAACGGCGTTTCCGTGTGCGGCTCTGGCTCTGGCCAGAGCAGCGATGTCACGCTGGCCACGTGACCCGGAAGTGTCTCCGGACAGCGTTGGCCCCTGGCCTCTTAAGTGAGATGGGCGCACAACCCCAGAGTCTGTCAAGACTGGCCCGTACGGGCAGGGGTACCTTTACCTTTACCTTTTAAGGCCCCACTGAACACGTTGGGATTTATTTCTGAATGAACATTTATAGGATCACACCATTTAAAGTATAAAATTGTGTGCCGGGGGGGGGGCATATCCTTCACAACTGCTGTGGTATACCACACCCCTTGTCTATCACCAAAATAACACTGGTAAACTGAACCATTCATTACTTCATTTTCTACATGAGTCACCTTCACTGAGTCATATTTGTTGCAAAAGCCAGGTGGATTTTTATAAACTTGTCAGTGTGTACTCAGATCACAATTACAACCTTATAAAGTTGATATCATAGGTAAGAACATGGCCATTTATTTAAATGTATTGCTCCTTATTTTTCAGAGGCATGTTAAGTGCCTTATAGGTTGCTTTTAATGTAGAATTTAAGAACTACCTTGTACGTTACAGAAGCAGATTTTTTTAAAAGTTTCCGTTGTTTAAAACAAATTGCATTTGTTCTTTTTTCCCTCTTCATTTTTGTTGTTGTTGTTCCCCATCAATTTCAAAGGGACAGCCACTCAATATTTGGCTGCCTGCAACTTCAGTGTTTCTCATCCAAAGGACATGAGCTTTGCAGGTATCCTAATACCATTCCATGGCACAAGCCCTGTCAAATACATGAATGATAATAATAGTAATAGTAATAATAATAATAATAGAACATCACAGTTTTGTGTAACAGAGAGTTGACACTGCAGTGCTAAATTATTTGTTCTTTGAACCATTTTCACCTATGCTGTTCTAATCTCTGGAGATGTACAGCAAAGACTGTACACACACCAGAGCCTTTTAGTATTAACAGCAGTTTTTTAAACATTGGTTGGATGATGTCCAAAGGTCATAAAATGGAATGTGCAAGTATACAGAGGAGTTGTGTTGCTGGTCACTAACTAAACCAAAAGCAAAATTTTATTGGAGTCATAATATTTGATATTCCGAACTTAAAAATGGAAAGCGTAATGTTGGTGGTCAACAAAAGAAGTTTAAAGACTGTCTCAAGGCAAATCTAAAAAAATGTAGTATAAACACCAATAATTAGGAAACATTTGCCTGTGAGTGCGCCAATTGGAGAACAGCCTTTACCAAAGGTGTCATGGGCTTTGAACTCAGGACGCAAGGGAGAAACGTGCTAAGAGGAAGACACGCTTGGCAAACCCTCACCATGGTCAGCTCCCACCTGGAAACCAATGTCCACACTGTGGAAGGACGTGTGGATCCAGAATTGGCCTCCACAGTCACTTACGGACTCATTGCTAAAACTGTGTTTATGGAAGACAATCTTACTCGGCTACGAGTGATTGCTAAATAAAAAGAAGAAGATGATTTGATGGTCGTGGTACTGGTAAAGTAAACACACTTTTCTGTTTCCCAAAATACTGTTGTTTCAGTTCCAGTTACAGATAGGTAGCCGTGTTGGTCTGCCATAGTCAAAACAAAATACTTCTTCACACAGAAGAATACTTCACACAGATACTTCTTCAGGTATCTGAAGAAGTGTGCATGCACACGAAAGCTCATACCAAGAACTAACTTAGTTGGTCTTTAAGTTGCTACTGGAAGGAATTTTTTTATTTTGTTGTTTCAGTGTTAGGGAAGTGGTAATGTTGCTACAAAAGAAACACTATCTTGTAGGCAACCCCAAAACTGCAGGCAACCTGACCAATGGGATATAAATGCACATATATCAGGCTCTGAATTGACTGTGCCCTTTGAGGGAACTTCTGAGCTGAAAGAAAGAATGGCCATAAGCAGAACTTCACTGACATAAAATGACTCAAGGAAATGTCATTGTTTGAAAAGAATGGACCTGGGGAAGCCCTTCACCTGTAATGACATGGCAACGCTCCTCCCATCCAAAACAAATAACATGGCTAAGCTGAAGGTCACAGTTGCTTGTGTGCGGATAAGCTACTATGTATACTCTTCCTACCGGAATCGTACTGTATAGAGTAATAAACATTTCCGAACAACAGGAAAGGAACAAAGGGAATACAAAATTCAGAAGAACAAAAAAGTAACCAGACGAACGTCTATGTTATGGGGGAAGGAAGTGCAGTGGTGTTAGTTTATGCTTTTATCCAGTGCTTTTTTCCTATTAAAAAAATGTTTAGGGGTACTCTCATTTTCCTACTTATATTGAAATACTGCCCCTCAACGAGGCCAAACTTAGATTCACAAAATGTTTAGGGGTATGCGTCCACCTGCATCCCCCCAGAAAAACAGCACTGCTAAGTGTGCTGCTCAGATGCATGTTGCAGCAACAGTGAATAAGCTGCTATTATTTCCTACCCCTGGTGGTACATGACACCACAAAAATAAACAAGAGCTCCTAAGAACTGGCTAGCCTATGGGATCGAGTCAGTGCTTTGTGGCCAAAAAGAAAAGAAAGCAGTGTTAGGAGTTTGTGGGCTGGGGAGTAGGCTGCGTGCTGAGACCCTTCTAATTCTTGGAATAGCCAAGCTAGCTTCCTGGTGAGGTGGTGGGCCATTAGGGGAACAAAGCGAGTGGCTCTGTGTGAGGTGGCAAGTGAGTGGGGCCTCTTCCCAGTGGCGTAGCGTGGGTTGTCAGCACCCGGGGCAAGGCAAGTAATTTGCGCCCCCTAACCCGTGGATTTGCGCCCCCTAACTCTAACCCCCAGATGTTGTGCCCGGTGCGGCTGGCCCCCGCTGCACCCCCACGCTATGCCACTGCCTCCTCCCTCAACTCACAGATAGTTAGAAGGACAAAGCCAGAGCTGAGGGTAGGAATGATGTGAGCTAGAAGGAAAGCAGCAAGATGAGAAGCAGGGTGTGCGTGGGCGGGGGAGAGAAATGATTGATTTCTGTCTGAATCCAAGTCTGCGGCTTTGGGCGAAGTAAATCCGTCTTGGGGTGTTAACACTGCAAAGCCCTCCATTGCAGGTTCAGGTTGTATATATGTGTAAATAAACTATATATATCACAAAGATTTCCTCATTCCAAAAGAAACACAAACTCTGGGTAAATGCTTGGAAGCCTTGGAATCTGACCCTGCTCAGAGATGGGGTGGTGTGCAACAGTATTAACATTTGTAGCTGCCCTGCAAGCTCACCTGAAGGCAAATCTGTCTTGTAACAAGCTTGAATATATTTAGGTCTCAGCATAAATATAGAGCGTTTCATCAGTTTCTGCGTCAAGCTATCTGTAATTTCATTTGCAAATATTTCAAAGGACCCAGTAGGCCTCCAGTGATATTCCAAAAGTAACCAAGCTGCACCACTGCTCTCACGGTATATTAAAAACAGCCAGTTGCTTAGGTCCCATCACATTCCTTATATGCAGAATCATAAAAATGAAAACTGTGAGAGGGCTCAAAGGTACTCTCAGGGTGTAATCCTATGGCCCCTAGAGGATGGGGTGGGGGACCACAGGAACCATAGAGTAGAGATGTCAGAGGCTCAGTCGCTGAACCCTTTGAAGCTCTGCTGAACCCAGTGTTGGAAGTTCTGATGTCAGAAGGGTAAAAAAAACCACACAACCCACATTCCATGGGTGTGCCAAGAAGCAGCTTAGATCCAAAGGTCTCCCAGTCCCTTGACACAATCCCAAATTAGGGGGAAATTAGACACGGTTGTGTGCATATCTAAGTTGCTCCTTCCACATGTTTCCAATGATACATAAAATTGTGGGGGGGGGGGAGATTAAATATTTGTCATCTCCCTTCCCCCCCACCATGGGCATAGCCAGGGTTTTTGTTAGGGAGGCAGGCCTTTTGTTGGGGGAGGGGAGGCAGAACCTCAGTTTGCCATGTATTTTTATTGATTTAGATGGGGGCAGCTGCCCCCCTGCCCCCCCTTGGCTACGCCCATGCCCCCACCATAGGGTTGTAGCCTACAGCTTCAATCCAAAACACATTTACTAGAAAGCTCAGTAAGACTTGCTTCTAAGTAAACATGTCCAGTAAATGTTGTAAATGTGTGAAATGAGGGAGGCAGCCCAGACATCCTCAACAGAAACAGAACAGCCTTGTCAAACTTGAGTTATATGTAATCAAACTATGAAAGAGTACTGCATTCTCCATTGTGTAAATTATACAATGCAAGTTTTGCTGGCACACGACAGACATTGTGGGTGAAAGTTTCGTCACTTCTTCATGAATCATGATACACTATTAGGTGGTGTGACTCTGGGACTTTTACTGAAAGATAATTTAAAACATTTGAATAATTGTGAATGCATGAAAAGCTGCTTTCTCACAGAGAAAGGAGCAAACTCTATGACCCTTCATGGGTTTGGTAGAAAATGTTGCCATGGTAATTGCAAACCATTGTTCACAGCTGACTTCAGCATTCATTGTTGCATTCTGATTACAGCTTTTGTTTCATTATGAAGTGCGATTACTGAAAGCCTCCTTACAACAAAGATGTATTTTCATGCAAGAGCTGAATATAGAAGAGGCCTTTTAGAGCTCCCCCCCTCCCTGTTTTAAGCCTGAAAAGGGGGTGGGGGAGCCCTACTGCACAGTGAAGAAGAAGAAGAAGAGTTTGGATTTGATATCCCGCTTTATCACTACCCAAAGGTGTCTCAAAGCGGCTAACAATCTCCTTTCCCTTCCTCCCCCACAACACACACTCTGTGAGGTGAGTGGGGCTGAGAGACTTCAGAGAAGTGTGACTAGCCCAAGGTCACCCAGCAGCTGCATGTGGAGGAGCGGGGAATCAAACCCGGTTTACCAGATTACGAGTCTACCACTCTTAACTACTACACCACAGTGGACAATATTAAATATTCCAGAGGAAGCAAAATTAAAAATTGATTGTTGTAAAAGTGGTTTTATGACACCATTGGAAAGAACAATTATTGGTCTCTCACAGCTTTATGAGGTAATGCCTGAATTTACTAGACTTCTGACTTAAAACACAGAACAAAGGAGAGCTTTTAAAATTATATTTACTCAGACTTCTCTGCAGTTATGAACTTGTTTAAACATTGATACATTTTATTGCATCAGCTTATTACCCTAATGTAATTTGGCCTAATAAATGAAAGCACTGCAACCACATGGTATCTTCTGTCCTTTGACCAACACAGTGTGCTTTGAAACATGCTCAGCAACAGTGAAAAATCAGTTTTTATGGTTCAGTTTTTATGCATTGAACTGTTTATACAATCTTTGTATTGGAACCAGGAATAATGGATAAATCCGTTATTTGATGTCAGACCTCCTATATCCCATCATGATCACAAAGCCTGTTATGGCTGGCCCAAAATATTTATCTGATTTAGTTATGTTAGTCAATATAATGACCAATATTATCTTATCTTAGTTAATGAACATGTATGTAAGGGGGATAATTATTTACTAAATTTAATTCCTACCTTTTCTCAATGGAGAGCAAGGTAGTGTACATGGTCAACACAGTCTAATCATTTATCTTATTTAAAAGAATCCTAAGCCACCTGCAAAAAATGTGAAGCAAAGTGGTGCACATGCTGCAAAAAATGAATAAATCCAATCCATATTAAATCTAAACCCCAAAACCTGACAGTTAAAATAATAAAACAGGAAGAGCGAGATAAAGCTATCTGTATTGCATTTCTATCTTTGTGACCCATTCCACTCGCTCTCGAGAATCCACGCCTCGTTTTATTTGCAGTTTACTTTTCTTTCAATGGAGCCCAGTTACACCAATTGGCGCTCTCCGCTCCCATAATTTCCTATGGACCTTCAGAGAGCTCCCATTGTCCCCAACGGGGACATTCCTGCCGTTCGTTTCAGTACTTCCCTCCCCCGACCCTAGTGAATACATGACAGGTCCGAGCCTGTAGCCTGAGTTCCGCGGAACGAGGAATACAAATCCCAGCATGCAACGGGCTCCGAAGCGATCGCGCGACACGGGGGCAGGCGCTGGGAAGACTACACTTCCCATGATGCCTCTCAGCAAGAGAAAGCCAGGCTTTCGAAGCTTCCTTATGGAGCATTGCCTTCCTGGGACTTGTAGTCCTTCACCGACTTCAACCCCCCACCCCCATCCCAAGCTTTGGCGGCGGGAACTTGGCGCATGCGCCCTGGGCTCGAGAGAGCAGGCAGTTCCTGTAGCTCACACTGAGGTAGCTAATAAAGTTTCTCCTCTGAGGAGGGAAAGAGGAGAGCGAAGGGGGAGAAAAAGAGCTCCAGCGCCGAGAGGAAAAGAGGGCGGGACCGCGCCGGGGAGCGGCTGGTCCGGCTTCGTAGGGCGCTCTGCGTTCGGGGGGCTCTCGCAGGAATTTCCGCGGATTTGAGTGAGTACCGGCCGCCTGAGGGAGAGAGCAGGGCCGAAGGAAGAAAAAGCGGGGTATTAAAAACACACACAAGCGCCCCACTTCCCCGCTTAATGCCGCCGCCGGCTGAAAGGGGTCTCGCCTCGCCTGAGGAAGGGAGCCCGGCGGCGAGGCGGCCTCTGTGGGGGAAGGTAGGGGGGCCGCCAGGGCGGAGCAGGTCGGCGGCTGTGAGGCGAAAGACAGAGGCTTGGCCGGGCGGGGGTGGTGGCTGGGGCTGCTCTGGTGGTTCGTTAAGGTGAGCAGAGTGGGGGTTAAACAGGTTCCGGGGCGGAAGGTGCAGGTCTGAAGGAAGATGGGCGGGGGCGTGCGAGCCCACTGGCCACGGCGAGGCAGCCTTTGCAGAGCCTGGAAGAGGCGGCTGTGGGCTGCCAAGGCGGCATGTCCTCCTCCTCCTCCTCCTCCCCCCAGGGCCAGGTGCTTGTTGCCCCCCTGCAGGCGAAGCTCCTTCCTGGCTGCCGTGGTGGACCTTTGGCCTCCCGAGAGTAGGGAGCTCGGTGGCGGCGGCGGCGGCTGCTAAGCTCTCAAGGTGGCTTGGGGGGTCTGCCGGGGCAGCGCGCCCTCCTGAATGTTGAGGGTTGGGGTCGCGCTCCCTCTCCGCAGGCAGGGATATCCTGCCGGGTGTTTTAAGTAACTGGTAAATAAGAATGCTGCGGGGCAGCGCCGCGGGGTCGTTACAGTGCCTTCATCCCCTAGAAGCGTTTGGTTGGCTACTACTGTGTGTGCAGTAGGGTCTGCTGGGATAGCCCAGTGGTTAGAGCGTGAGACTCTTAATCTCGGGGTTCAGGCCCCACGTTGGGCAAAATGATTCCTGCATTGCGGGGGGGGTGGGGGTGGGACCAGAGTGGTCCCTCCCAATTTTACAATTGTATGTTTCTGATTCTGTTTTTATGATCTTATGATCCAGACAGGGCTCCTCTTGGTAGATATTTCTTTCTTTCTTTGTTTTTGGGGTGGGAAGTGCGGGTGGGGAGAGCAGCTGGCCTAGTTGCTGTGCCCTAGGAATAAGGGTAAAGGATATGGTGTGTGTCGTTTGTATGTGCTCATGTTGAAACTGGCATGCTGAGGAGCTGAAGGATTGGTGTCATGAGAGCATCGGCGATTACCTCTTTGAAATGGATTTTCAGGAAAGGCTGCCCTCTGCTTTTGCTTAGCTCTGCAGCATGTAGCATTTTCTCTTAAATGCCTGCCTACTCTTTGACTAGGACTCCCAAAGTGACTTTTTACCCTGGGGTATAATTTACCCTCGTGGTATAATTAACCTGGTAAGTGTTTGAGACTATGCAATATCCCCAGCGGTCAGGGGTTGATCTTGTTACCAAGTAATTTTTGTTACTTCAGTATTCTGAGTGTGACGCTGTGGAGACTCAGATCTTATCGGTCTCGAGAATTATAGAGTGATTTGGGTTGTGGTTGAATGCTGTGCTTTTGTAAAGAATGGGTGCATGAATGCTGACAAATGTTTTCAGTGGGTTTTTGGAGTTATGCCTTTCTGTATGATGCAAACTGGAATTTTGAAGCAGCCTTTTTGATGACTTCAAAAGCCTGCTAATACTGGGATTTCTAGCATCATTAATATCTGTAAAGGGTTCGGAGTTCCTTATCTAGCGGTTTTGGTTTGCCAAACTTTATTTTCAGTTTATCATCACAGGATAGTAATGCTTTCTGAGAAATTTGGAGATGTATATATTTTCTATGTGCATTTATAATTCGCTCTTTACAATAGTCTCAGGATGGGGAATACACATACACTAAAACCAATAATTAATAATATAAACTAAACAGAAAATTATAACATGGGTATATTACATAGGGAGGTTTGTACATAGATATTCCTGAAGTATCATCTTCAAAGAAAGCGTTAATGTAATTATTGAGATTTTGACTTTTGGGGGGCTGGGGGAGGGGGATGGATTGAGAATATTCTCCAGCCGTTGATGTGCTGGGATATGCATATCTGGGGTATCTAGATTGATAAGGGTAAAGGGACCCCTGACCATTAGGTCCAGTCGTGACCGACTCTGGGGTTGCTGCGTTCATCTCGTTTTATTGGCCGACAGAGCCGGCATACAGCTTCCGGGTCATGTGGCCAGCATAACTAAGCTGCTTCTGGCGAACCAGAGCAGCACACGGAAATGCTGTTTACCTTACCTATTTATCTACTTGCACTTTGACGTGCTTTCAAACTGCTAGGTTGGCAGGAGCAGGGACCGAGCAACGGGAGCTCACCTGGTCGTGGGGATTTGAACCGCCGACCTTCTGATCAGCAAGTCCTAGGCTCTGTGGTTCAACCCACAGCGCCACCCGCCTCCCTTATCTAGATTGATACTTAGGCCTAAATTGCAAGATGTGTCTACGCCAGTGGCCAGTCCCCCTCTTGTGCCGTTTGATGGTTGAGTTGGAATTAGTAGCATTCTCACATTCTGAAATAGCATAGCTTAATAAGAGTACAGATAACCACAATAAAAAAATACATTTACAACTGCTCTCATATATAGGCTCTAGAATCAATGAGGCATTTTCTAGTCTTCAGGAGATTATGTAATCATTAACATTTATAATGCAGTCTATGCAATCACCTATTTTAAGTGCCTAATATCAACATAACACGCTGTGTCAGGGTGGGAATCCCCTTTCAGTCTGAGGACCATAGTTCTTTCTGAGCAACCATCTGGAGGTTAGATGCCAATGGCGGGCATGGCCGGGGCAAAGTGGGCATGGCAGTGAATGTAACGTTTACCTTTGTACAGCCTGCTAGTTTCTACACACATTCCCCTCTCCAATTATTAGAGTTCATGGGCACATTGTGGTGAGACAAAAACACTAAAGGAAGATATGAAGCAGGGCCAGTGAGGAGTGTGGTTGGGAAGGAAGTGTGGCTTGGGGAGAATCCCAAGGGCTAGAGGGCCTTGTCAGCCCCCTGAGAATGAGGTTCCCCACTCCTGCATAATATCGTACCAGTTATTAAGTACTGTATACATATTTTTTATGTATGTGTTATACTCAGTGCTTTTTTTCTAAAAAAATGTTTAGTGGCACTCTCATTTTCCTACTCATATTGAAATACTGCCCCTCAATGAGGCCAAACTTAGAGTCACAAAATGTTTAGGGGTATGCGTATCCCTGCGTACCCACAGAAAAAAGCACTGGTTATACTGAGGAGAATTTAAAATGTGGCAAAATTGCTTAGTTGCCAAACCAGATGTTAAGCTGATGTGGAGGGAACTACTAACATGAGTGCATCTTTTTCTTATATGAATTGCATTCCGTTTAAGCTAGTGATTTCCAGAGATAGTATTTTGACCATCAAATATATAATTCACAGGGGTATGTAAGGTCCAGATTTTGTTCATGCAACTTGTTGAAGTAGTAGAAATTGTGTCCCTGCTGCAAGGAAGTTCATGAAGGTTTGCAACTTTGCAGAAGTAGGGCCTGTAGGCAACAACGTGTCAGTTTGTAACAGTTGAAAGGGTACCTGTATTCATGGAATGATTAATTAATTGCTTCCTGGGGGAAAAGGTTATTCTCCTAATACTTTCATTTCACATCCTCATCCATATTCACAGAATCAATGAATGTATATTTCGCCAATCAATTAATGGTTGCAAAAGTTCTGTTTCCATCCCCTTTTCTTTCAGATGGTATGTTTGTACAAAACAACTCTTCAGTTGTTTCAGTAACTAACTGTATTTTGCTAAGATTGACAGAGTCTTCTCTAGTGTACTTTAGTAAAGGCACTGCAGTTGGCCTTGCAGTGGGGACCAAATGATGAATGTAGTAATCAGTATGTCTATGATCATGCTCTGGTCAGACCTCACCTGGAGTACTGTGTCCAGTTCTGGGCACCACAGTTCAAGAAGGACACTGACAAACTGGAAAGTGTCCAGAGGAGGGCAACCAAAATGGTCAAAGGCCTGGAAACGATGCCTTATGAGGAACAGCTAAGGGAGCTGGGCATGTTTAGCCTGGAGAAGAGGAGGTTAAGGGGTGATATGATAGCCATGTTCAAATATATAAAAGGATGTCACATAGAGGAGGGAGAAAGGTTGTTTTCTGCTGCTCCAGAGAAGCGGACACGGAGCAGTGGCTCCAAACTACAAGAAAGAAGATTCCACCTAAACATTAGGAAGAACTTCCTGACAGTAAGAGCTGTTCGACAATGGAATTTGCTGCCAAGGAGTGTGGTGGAGTCTCCTTCTTTGGAGGTCTTTAAGCAGAGGCTTGACAACCATATGTCAGGAGTGCTCTGATGGTGTTTCCTGCTTGGCAGGGGGTTGGACTCGATGGCCCTTGTGGTCTCTTCCAACTCTATGATTCTATGATTCTATGTGTGACATCTAATCTGGAAATCAGCAGCTTGGATAAAACACTAAAGGCTAGTTTTCACAATTTCATGCTTTGTGGTGTGATGGTGCAGTTGTTTCAGTGTTGTACCAGTGCTTCTCATAGGCATATGTTGGGCTAATGTGGGTACAGGATTTTGGACTAGATGGGCCACTGGCTTGATGCAACAGACTCTTCTTATGTTTCTGTGCATAAGTATGTTTTCTTCCCATTTAGTTGTTAACCCAGGAGATTTAGACAGTGCCTGTATGTATAGAGCTTTTGGCATGCTGCAGCAACTGCAGCTATGGTTTCTACTCAATTGCTATAAGGAGAAAGTAAATTTCTGTGGAGGACTATCCTGTAAAACACATCAAATAACCACCCAAGGAATTTATATACTTCATTACAAAGAATAGGACAGTGATGATGGAAAGATACAAAGGCTGTGACTGATACATAAATACTGATATATTTATAGCACCTCCTCCCTTTATCGCTGAATTGCAGAAATAGTATTTAGATAAAAAGCCTTGTTCACAACACTTGTACTCAATTTTCAGTTTTGCAGGAATGGACAATCCACTTAATATTTTAATGTGTGAGCATCTTTCGGCCTGGAAATGAATTGGCAATCAGTGCTGCTGTTTTGTTTGTTTGTTTTGAAAGGGGTTATGTGAATTCTAAATGGAGCTCCAGACAGTAATGTGGATGCTGCGGTCTGGACTAATTGAAATTTCAGTCTTTTTCAAAAGCAGCTCTATGTCAGAGTGCATAACAATAACCCAGTCTGGAAGTTATCAGAGCATGTTGATCAGCTAGCTGTAGTTGGAGATAGGCATTCCTAGTCACTGAGGCTACCTGAACATCCAGTGACAACGTTGGCTGTAGGAGTGCCCCCAAGCTATGGACCAGCTCCTTCCAGGAAATTTCAAGCCAGTCCAGAACAGGTGGTCTCCCCATATGTAAGATTTGAGAAACTGGAACACATAAGTCTTATAAGGGTTCAGCTTACTGGTCCACATGCACATGGTGCATACAACTAAAGTACAGAAGACTGGTTCCGACAGCCATCAGGTTCCAAGCATGCTGTCTTGTATATGACTATTTTCAGTGCAGGCAGAAATCCCATTATGGAGACAGTTATGCGATAAGGATTTCATTATGAACTGAATTATATGGTAGTTTGATTTTTATAAACCTGTGCTTTACCATGCATTTCCTGCTATTGGAATATGAAACAGGGTTTCTTTTGTTTTAAAGGAAGGAAGTTAGTGTTGGTGCTTTTAAAAGTAGATATACTTCCTTAAGGAAGATGCAGAAACATCAGGGCTGTGTAGGTGTCTAATTTTTCAAAGACCAATATACAATCAAGGCATTTCATGGAGAGAGTAAGAATCTACAGTGGTTCTGACATTTTAAGCTCCAGACAGCTTCAGAAAATTGTTGACGATGCATTTTCCTCAGGTCTAAAATAAATGTATTTGGCTAATCTATGTGAAATACCTATTGTTTTGAGAGAAATAGTTTAGTTCATAATACTTAAAATCTATTTCTATAAGATACTAATGACTTTTCAGATTTGTCACAATCCAATATGTTCTTCTTAATCTTCTGTTTTAGTCTTCTGTTAGTTTAATTATTTTTAGTGTATTTTAATTTGTTAATTTGTTTTTATGTTGCTCATCACCTTGAGGATCCTTGTTGGGTAAAAAGGTAAGATATAAATGCCTTTGATGTATTGACAAGAATTAGGGTGGAAAAATTCCAAGCATTTGGATGACTAGGATCCTAAAAATTGAGGCTGATGTCTAGAGTGGCTGGGGAAACCCAGCCAGATGTGTGGGGTATAAATATTATATATTATTATTATTATTATTATTATTGAAATAGGGAGCATTTTCTCTCCTAAGATATTTAGGGTGTGACTTTTATGACAGAGATCTATTGGTAGAAGGTTCAATTTTATTGACACTGGGTGATATTTAGCTAGATAATAGATCAGAATAGGTGCATTGAAATCAATAGACTGAAGTTATTCAATTTGAACTCAGTTGGTCTGCTGTGGGTATGACTAATGTTGAATATTGTCCCACTCTAAAATAGTATTTTAAGCATTTGAAAACTAGGCACAGTGCATATCTTCAGAAGCTTATGTATGCTAACGTCCATAGTTATTGAACTTTTCCTTGTACTGTGTTCCCTTTGGACAGTTTTCATCTTTGCATCTCTTTAGCCTTTCAAATTCAAAATCCTTCTTGAATGTAGTGCCAAAAAATCAAATGGTGTCTTTTAAACACAGGCTACAACCCCACACAGAGTTAAGTGTGCTCAAACCCCTTCCCCGCCCCCCATGGGCACTTAATTCTGCATTGATACAGAAGTTGACCAGTGAAAAGTTCATTTAGACTTGTGAAGTGTGTCAGTTGCTTAGTCAATCTACTCATCTAGTGAAATGTTTTGTGAAGCCAAGAATGCAGCTATTTATGCAGTGAGCATTTTCTATTAGCATCACTATGTTTTCAGATAGCAAAGGCAAGAGTGAAGGGCCCTTGATCCGAAGCTACAGAAGTATGTGGTGTGATATATCTATATGCCACATGCACACACACCCTTTGTCTATCTTCATTTAGAAACAGATGCCCGCTTGTCTGCTTTGTAACAACATTTAAAACTAACACCTGTTTTTTAAATAGTGGCTATGTGTTTCTTCACTAAATTGAAAACCAAGTGTGTGTTTAGACTATCCTTGTGGCTTCAAACAAAAGCTAGTGAGAATTGTTTCCCCCTCTTTTATTACTGACACTTGCATAACCTTGTGATAGATAATAATTAGTAACTTGTCTTTATGGACATGTATTACAATACTAATAATATAATTTTAAATATTTCATCACCGTAAGACATGATTGCCCTATATTCGATCCATCAGGTGGTTAATCCTGGTTATAGTATTACTTAATATGCCTTTTGTGATATGGTAGCTCCCTAGTGTATGTAGCATTGAACTTTTGTGTCATAGCATTGTATTGTATTTAGTTTGCTTCCCACTAAGCAGGACTTTGAGTTTAGCATCAAGCCAGTCTGGATCCAGAATAAATTATTCTAATTGAATTTGGATGTGTTTATTTACTGTGTTAATTTTAGTTTACAGAATTCAGTTTGTCAGACAGTTTGAAATTATTTGAACAGTATTGGGTGTGCACGGGGCAAAGTGTTATGGAAATGGAAAAACAGCCTGCTTTGGGATGGTTGTGATGGGAGGTAGATAAAATGTTGAAAATCACTTAACTTTTCATCTGTCTTTTTGTGAAACCAAAGGAGTGGTAGGAAGAGCAGTGAACATAGATGAGCTAGTGTTGTTGCTTTTGGTTTGTTTGTTTTTTGGACTCGTTGCTGAAAGCTTGAATTCTGTTCTTCCAACCTTTGCAAGAGTGCTCAGATCCAGAAGTGCACTTTTGATGTTAATACACTTGCATATACTGTGTTGGCCCTCAAAAGTTAAGTGGCAGGAATGTAGCTTCTGCAAAAGATTAGTAATAATTTCAGACTCAGCTCTTTGTGATAGAAATCATGCTACAGTTATTACTCCTCCTAGTTCTTATCAGCTTGGGAGGGTAATGTGCATTTTGCTTTGCATCTTCCTTAGAAGTGGCCAAGCAGGAAGCACATTGTGACTCATAACTGTCTTGAACATTGGCAGAAGGTGATAATATAGTAGCAGAAGGGATAAAAACTAATTTTGAATTTAAAAACTAAAGCAGATTCTTAAAAAAAAACACCAAGTAAGTAAAAGCCTGGCTAAACAGAAGTGAGGAACCTATGGCCCTTCAGATATTCTTCTGGAAAATATCCTCCAGTATCTTACCAGGATCATTCACAGGGTGATCTTTAAGAGAACTTATAGAATTTGGGACGCGGGTGGCGCTGTGGGTAAAACCTCAGCGCCTAGTACTTGCCGATCGTATGGTCGGCGGTTCGAATCCCCACGGCGGGGTGAGCTCCCGTCGTTCGGTCCCAGCTCCTGCCCACCTAGCAGTTCGAAAGCACTCTTAAGTGCAAGTAGATAAATAGGTACCGCTTTATAGTGGGAAGGTAAATGGTGTTTCCGTGTGCTGCGCTGGTGCAGGCTCGCCAGAGCAGCTTCGTCACGCTGGCCACGTGACCCGGAAATGTCTCCGGACAGCGCTGGCCCCCGGCCTCTTAAGCGAGATGGGCGCGCAACCCTAGAGTCGGAAACGACTGGCCCGTACGGGCAGGGGTACCTTTACCTTTATAGAATTTAGTTACCTGACCTATGCAATTTGTTAAGCTCTCAGATTATGAATCTTAATGACTTTTCAAGGATATATAGTACTCATCTCATGGAGGAAAAAATTCTTAGCTCAGAAATTTCTTGAAAGTTCTACACATAGTAAATTTGCATGTTTTCTCAGAAGTCCACTGTTCTTTGTTGCTGCTAGATAAATGTGCACTAACCATTAAATAATTAGGATTTTAGCATTAGCTTTCAGTTAGTGATAGCCCTTAAAAGCCTTAAATGTGTATTGAAAACTAAATAGAAATCTAAGTTTATGTAACTTAGATGTGCTGCGGAATTATATGACTAAACATTTTTTAGTTATGTTCCTAGGTTGTGTTTGTTTTGTTACATTATAGCCGCCACTTTACATACATTCTTATTAAGAAAATGTATGACCTATAACATGGGAAATTTGATTTAAATCAGTTCTTTTTTTAAAAAATTGGCTGTTCTTAAGACTGAAGTTCTTCTAACTTCCCAGATCTTGTGTATGGGATATACGTTCAAATCTCAGCTCCCGGACCTCTCCATTTTGGAATGCTTTGGCTCCTGAACACTGAAAACCTGGAAGTAAATGCTCCAGTTTCCAAACGTCTGTCACAGCTTCTGCTTGAGTGCAGGAAGATCTTGAAGCCAATCGGAAGCTGTGCCACGGTTGTCGAACATTTCGGAAGCCAAACAGACTTCTGAAATGGATTATGTTCGACAACCGAGGTTTTGACTGTACTTCCTAGTCAGCACATTAATACTGAGCCCTTGAGATCTATGTAACTACAGTGGTACCTCACATGATGAATGCCTCGTAAGACGAAAAACTCGCAAGACGAAAGAGTTTTTCGTTTTTTGAGTTGCTTTGCAAGACAAATTTCCCTATGGGCTTGCTTTGCAAGACGAAAACGTCTTGCAAGTTTGTTTCCTTTGTCTTGCAAGTTTGTTTCCTTTTTCTTAAAACCGTGCATTCAGGGGGTGCAATTGCGACTTGACTTCGAGGAGCAACTCATAGCACGCGGTGTGGTAGCCTTTTTTGAGGTTTTTGAAGACTTTGGTGATTTTTGAAGCTTTTCCAAAATCCGTGCTTCGCAAGACGAAAAAATCGCAAGACGAAAACACTCGCAGAACGAATTAATTTTGTCTTGCGAGGTACCACTGTATGTTTTGGTTTCAGTAAACGGCAAGCAGAAGAAACTTGACTGTGCCGTTGTGAGGGCTGGATAAATCTGGGATATCTGGCAATTACATACACCACCCAAAATAAAGGCCGTAGAAGTCTGGCCCTGAGTAATAAAATAAAAACTAACTTTTTTTCTGGGCCACAAAGCTATAGATTTTATACAGAGAATATTAGCTAGTATATGACCCTGGCTAATTTGACAGAATTCCCAAACGTAGGTATGATGCCTTGCTTCATATTGGAGTGAAAATAAAACTAGCTCAAATTTTTGGCTGCTTGGATGTGGTATAGGTAGTAAAGGAAACCTGTCAGATATTAACTTTAGAATCTAATGGCTGAATATGTGTCCATACTTGCTTTGTCCTAGAAGATCTGGAGTATGCAAAGTATTTGTTGGTTATCCTTATACCAATACGCTCTCTTTCTCTCTCTTTCTGCTTGTTTTCAATAACATTGTTTCTGTCTATGGCTCCAAGGCATTGTGGTGAAATATTGTAACATGTTCTGACAAATGGTATAATTATAACTCCACAGTCCACTGCATTCAGGAATGAGTGGTGTTAAGACATCTCAAAAGTTTGAATATAGTTCATATTGTCTGTGAGATTATATATCCTCATTTGCATCATTGTTTAAATATTTTTATTAACTTGCTACATGTGTACTTCCTCACTTTTAAACAAATGATACAAGAGCTTAGCAATGAGTTATTAGATCAAAATACAATTGGCATGAACACACACTTAAAATGGATACCAGCTTTCATGAAATATTTCAGGCAGTATAAACATTTTGTATTTGGACTGAGAGCCATACATTTTTGTAGAGCCAAATGTGGAGAGCAGTGTTAGAAACTCAGATATATAATCTAATTGTCATAAACCAAGGTTATGGTTACCACAATGGAATGTCTCAGCACCTTTTATTTTTGCAATGGAGATTAATACAATTATGATTACAGTATTGATTTCTCTACCGCTTTATATTTTTAAGAACAAATCTCAAAGCGGTTTACAGCACATTAAAGCATCAGGTAAAACAATCCAGAATAAAACAAATTGAAGCTTCAAGGAAAATATTTCCGATTGTTCTCTAAGTGACATTTTGCTTTCCCTAGTTGCCAGCCTGGCATCCAGAGATCTCCACGTGGTTGGAATTGGATCTGTACCAGTCGCAAAATACACCTGGGGCTTGGCTAATTTCTAATACTGGTGGAGAGTTGCATTGCCCTAATTTGTGATGCCCTTAGGCTGTTGAGATTTACTCTGTTTTTCAGTTTATCAACAAGCTTAATAGAAGTGCCAGTGGTCCCTATCTACTAGGATAACATGTGGAAAGATCCATTGTGGCCGAATCTGCAGTACATTTGCCTTAAGCTCCAGTCATTTGCTTTAAAGCAAGTTGTACCAAGACTGTGTGGTACAGTCTGTGTGGTCTTTTTTTATTAACCACATTAAGTCTGTGTGGTTTATTTATTTATTTATTACATTTATATACCATCTTTTTCTTTGCAGGAGCTCAAGGTGGTGTACATAGGTCTCCTCCCCATTTCACCCTTACAACAACCCTGCGAGGTGGCTTAGACTAAGGGATGGTGACTGGCCCAAGGTCAACCAGTCAGTTTCATGGCTGTGTGGGGATTTGAACCTTGGTCTTCCAGGTCATAGCCCAACACTTAGATTGAGCCTATAATATTCCTTATAATATTGTAACAGATTTTTTTTTTTTAAAAAAAATGCTGTATCTGTGCCAGAAGGGCTCACTTAACACAATTATACTTAATTGAAAGCTTAGAGGATAAGAAGACCAAACAAACAATAATTAAAAGTAATCAAGCATTCAAATATGTCACCCTCATTTCCTTATCCCTAATTCACCTGCCTCACCTCTTCCTTCCTCTCCAGTATTTATTTATTTATTAGTATTCATTCCCTTTGTATGAGGTTTAAAACTCCAAAAAATAATAAACATAAATTGAATATAGAAACTTCATATAACACTCACATGCAACACATTGCCGATGAACCAAGCCTGCAACTGCTCTTGTGGAAAGGGTTTAAATCCCAGCATATTTTTTGAAAGAATGATTTAGCACAATTATATCTTAATAATTAATATATTCTAGAAACTGAATAAATCCACTATTGTTGTTTTATATACCCTGGTTGAAAGGGTCTTGGTAGCACTTGAAGCATGCAATTCTAATTATGTGAGGACTGTAGGTTTTAACATTATTCAGGCTTCTGAGTGTAATGTACCGTATTGGCCTGAATATAAGCCTCACTTTCCCCCCAAATTCTGACCAGGAAAAGTTAAAGTGTGGCTAATATTTGTGACCTTACGGTATGCAGCCAGGAGCGCTGGGCAAAGAGCACCAGAAGTGCGGCAAAGTGGTGTCTGCCCTGCGCATAGTCCCCCATCCTCTCCCCCAAGGCTAGGAAGGGAGAGAGCCAGCAGTGCAGTGCAGCGCCCCCCCCCCCGCCAGGAGCAGCGAGGAATGGAGCAGCTTATATTCGGGTATTTTTTATTTTTTTCTCTCTCCCCCCCAGTCAATTTTAAAGGTGTGGCTTATATTCAGGTGTGGCTACTATTTGGGCCAATATGGAAATATTCTCAAGTATCACATCTATTTTGGAATCTCTTGCTGTGCTCTCATGAAAAACAGAGTTTGGGGCAATGTTTAGTGAATCACAATGTTATTTTGTTTTTTAGAAAGTTCAGTGGGGATTCCCCCCTCCCCGCTTGCTTATTTAAGTATCACCTTTTCCTAAAATAAGCTATGAAAGTACGTTAGATAAAACTAGTAATGAAACAGTATTGATTAGGTGCAGCTAGTAAAGCAAACATTTGCTACTCTTTGTTTTGCAGTGTAATGTCCAAATTCAGAAATGCCTTATGTGGATCGTCAAAATCGTATTTGTGGTTTTCTAGACATTGAAGAAAATGAAAATAGTGGAAAGTTTTTGCGGAGATACTTCATACTGGACACAAGAGAAGATAATTTGGTATGGTACATGGATAATCCACAGGTAAAAACATTTCAGGATACTTTTAAATGTGTGTGCTTTTTAATAATATGAGATTGAATTGAGCTGGAAGATTTCAAGGAAAAATTCTGCAAGTATTGACGTGCCTTTCAACTTTGTGCAGATACATATTCTGTTAAATTCTCATTTTGCCCTGTGATTCCATCTTCATGGGTCAAATGATTTACCATTTGAAATTTGGATACCTTGGGCTACGGTCCTAGACACATTTGTTTGACGATAAAACTGAGACCCAAATAATTGAGGTGTGAAGACTGTGATTGAATGCTGATGGTCAGCAGGTGGCAGGTTCTGGGCTAAATTTGTACCTGAGATTTGTCATCCAGTCCACAGTTGACATCCAAGAGACAAAAGATGGAATGGGAAGTAGACTTGTTTATAGATCTTGGCAAGCATTTCAGTGGTGGTGCTTTGGCCCACCAACCCCAACTTCCTTTTCAGAGTGGCTCTTGGGCAGTTGTTTGACTAGGTTTATAGGCTGTACAGTGGTACCTCGGGTTACAGACGCTTCAGGTTACAGACTCTTCAGGTTACAGACTCGCTAACCCAGAAATAGTACCTTGGGTTAAGAACTTTGCTTCAGGATGAGAATAGAAATCACGCAGTGGCGGTGCAGCGGCAGCCCCCATTAGCTAAAATGGTACTTCAGGTTAAGAACAGTTTCAGGGTAAAAACGGACCTCCAGAACAAATTAAGTTCTTAACCCAAGGTACCACTGTAATCTAGGAAAGAAAGACAACTTTGTTGGTATTGTCAGGATTTTCACACTTAAACTTCTAGTTTTCAACTTCAAACTTACTTGAAAATAAAGAATTGGCTGGCTCAGTGCCAGATGATGTCTGGGTGAAAACAAAGGAAGTTTACCTGGTTACTTAGGTACATTTGACATGTGTCAATTTAAGGGCTGAGCCATTGTGCCCATTTTGTAAGAATCTTTGGATTTTACTGGATTCAATCAGAATGAAAGAGTTATTAACCATATTGAGCCCCATGAGAAAACTCATGGAAATCAGTGGAGCACTTCTGCAAAAGATGCAAAATACCATTTGGTCCTAAATTTGAGACACCTGATTTATGTGGCAACAGTACTTCGATTTTGGTGTGTGTTAGTGTGTATATGAGTCACAGCACCTGAAATACATTGTAATAATCAAGAGCCAGTCAGTGACTAGTTTTGCTAAGGCTAAGCCTTTAAACTGATGCTAGCAAGCTGTTTTAGTGTAGGAGTTTATTTTAAAATAACAAAACACAATGGTAGCAGCATTCTGTTACACAGAAGGTGCTGCTGGGCCGGATAATTACGTTATAGAGATTTCTACCCCACCCTTCAAACAGGTTGCCAGGATTATTTTCAAATTAGAGAAATTAGCAAAATCTAGAAAGGGTAAAAGCACCAGCCAGAAGAAAAACCTGCTTAAATTAAAAATAAAATAAAATAAGCTAAAATATAGGAGGAGGTGGAATGTTCAGATTCATGAAACAAGTGCAATTAAGGGAGTTGTTTCCAAAAACAAGCAGGATTAAGCTGGCTGGCGTAATTGGGTATAACACAGAGGGAAGAATGAAAAAGGAATTGCAATTACTAGTTCTTAGAATATTTTGTTCTATGTGGATTTCAAGCTTTTGAACAAAGCCTCAGAGCTTTTCTGAAAGCTGTATTTGGTGTGCATGTCTACTTGCTAGTAGGCCTGGGCGATGTATCAATACATCGTCCGGGATTGGTTTGAGGACCAGAGCATGATGGTGCCTTCACCCAGCAGTATATCATGGGTGGAACTTGCCTGCCGCCCAGCTCCTTACCTTCCTTCTCCAGCTGCCTCTTTCGTCCCTGTGCCAGGTGCTGACAGTGGTAGGAGTGGTGGCGGTTTCACCCCAGCACCTCATGGGACTGGGGCCAATGCTCCTCCCTCCGTGTTGGAGGGAGATCTTTCTAATAATACTCAAATAGATAAGAACATGTTAGAAAAATATTCTATCTTTTGAATGGTTTTTTTTAATGCGATGGTTTGAAAATTTGGGCATATATTGTCTTAATTGATAGCACTGCACAATAAAATAAAAACTATTTTCTTGACTACAGAACCTTCCCTCTGGATCTCCGCCAGTTGGAGCCATTAAACTTACCTACATTTCAAAGGTATGTATGTGTTCCTCTAAAGATTGAATTTCCAAATTCATAACACACTTTGAAAGGAATTGAGATGTGAGTAACTTCTTTAAGATGTAGCTAGTAAATATGATTCTTTCTATTGGCTATTGTTTCTGAGAACATTGGAAAGGAAGAATGCAAAGTCAGAATTCTGAAACTAGTTGCAGTACTTTGGGTAGTGTTTGTACACGTGCATATGTCATGTTGAGCCCATTTTTATTTATGGTTTCTGAACAAGCCAATAAACCCCTGCTTATAGTTGTCTTGTTTTGGTGAACCATAGTTAAAAACTACAGTGGATGTACCTCCAATCAGTTGTTCAAAAGTCTGCTGCTGCTTTTCTCCTTGCAGCCACTCCAGAGGAGAGGGGGGTCCATGAGCCTATGAGTCTTAGGCTCATTCATGTAGGACTAGGTCATAGTTTATTGTTAATGTTTGAATTCAGTATTTTCTCTGAAAGTAAATAATGTAGATGAAAGCTTGTCTGCTGGAGTATGAGTGAAACTAGTGTGATGGGAAGAGAGTGCAGAGTGTGTGGACAGCTTTGATATAATTGTATTTTGAGTATTTGTATCCCACAGTCAGACTATTTATAATCTTATTTACTTTGGGGGTGGGGTTCTTTGTGGAAAAGACCTCAGTACACAAAACAAGCATTTAATGTTTGTTTTTAGTCTCTGATATATTTTCTATAGTTTTACAACTTGGTAAATATCCTTAGGGGGAAAAAGCAAGCAATAGGGAATAAATGAATTCATTACATCTACTTCAAATCACAGATTTACTATTCAAAGGTTGTATTAATATATGTGGAAGCATTTTTGCTGCATTTCAGTGCAATATCAAAAAGAAACTACCTTCTGGGTAAATATTGGAAAAATAAATTTAAATGTTGTGAAACATGAAACATTGCAACACTTAGTGCAGAAATGCCAAGTTCTTAGCTCCTTGTACATAAGGCCTTTACTCTAAAGATCTCTGATTCCCTTGCTTCTAGCCTGTTTTGGATTTCTCAGCCTTGTTCACTACACAAAATGCACAAACATTTGTCACAGAACCAAGGAAGAAACCAGTATGTGAAAAACGAGTTAAAAAAGAGTTGAAAAGCCACTATTTTTTGGAAGTCTAAGAGTTCAGAATCAGGAGCTTTAATACATTAAGAAAAATGCTGATACAAAAAAATACTTTTTTCATGTTTATATTTGTGCCTTATGTGGGCTTGTTAATTTGTTTATTATTATATTTTCAAATTTATTGTATAAACTGCTCTTTGATTTTTATGAAGAGTGGTATACAAATGAAATAATAATGCCATTTTGTTCAGTCTCATCAGTAAGCCCACAAAAGTAACTTGCCTGGAAAGTTTTTTACTAGCCTGCTAAGGAAGCAGAAGAAAGGAAGTTCTACGCTTGGTGGGTAGCATGGCAACACAGGCTACTAGCCTCTTTGCCGATCAGTAAAGAAAATTGTTCCCACCCCCCCAATCTGCCATGGTAGGATTGATATGTTAAAGTAAAGAATATGTTTAGTTTGGATAATATTACATGTGTTTCCATTCTTTGCAGGCCCCACCCTTTGCATGTTACCTTTACCACAGAAATACTCCATTTCTAGAGTCCTTTGTAGAGATGACATAGCTCACTGATGTTTTATGTGGATCTGTGTACTAGTGTAATGTGTGTGTTTGTAATCAACACACAAATCAAGGTGTATTGTAAGGAATTTTTATGTTGTACATGATAAATTTTATTATGGTAATGCATATAACTGTCATTTTTTTTAGGTTAGTGATGCAACTAAACTGAGGCCAAAGGCAGAATTCTGCTTTGGTAAGTTGTAGTAGACTGCATAAATGTTGTTGTTGTTGTTGTTGTTAACTGCAACCAGGATATGTTCTGCCTATTTCTTATCAAATACAAGTGGAAATATCTATTTGGAATTCAAGTTAATTCATTTTTAAGGTTTCCTTCTAATTTAAAGAAGAAAAGTTATTCCTTTTTATAGATTAGATATTGGCAGTATCTAAATTAGCAAAATACAGCAACAAGTGGCAGTTACCAATGGTATATTTAATAAGTGGATAATTAAAACATTGTTTCTGTATTTGTTTTGACAAAATTAACTATTAATCAACACTTCATATGTTGTAAAATATTTATTTTTTTCCCTTTCTCATGTTGTGGACCATTATATACACTGGACTTTATACAGCAAAAACAGAAAGAATGAGAGTCATGTTTTAATACACATCGATATTAACAATGCCTGCTAATTTGTTATTTGCAGTGAGTTTAACATGCATCTAGTGATTAAGCAAAGCCTAGATGGCCATGCTAGCATATGCAACAAATTATAAGAATGGCTGCAGGCATGGCTTCTTATGGAGCTATTGCTTGTAGTGTTGCCATAGGCTATGTCCAACTGTGGGATCCCAATAGCACTAAGTATCTGACTATGTGGTGAGGCCATTTTTACTTACCGTATTTTTCGCCCTATAGGACGCACATTTTCCCCTCCAAAAATGAAGGGGAAATGTGTGTGCGTCCTATGGGGCGAATGCAGGATTTCGCTGAAGCCTGGAGAGCGAGAGGGGTCGGTGCGCACCGACCCCTCTCGCTCTCCAGGCTTCAGGAAGCTCTGCGCAACCCTCAGGAGACCGGCTCCGAGGGTTGCGCAGAGCTGCCTGCAGTCCCGGGCTCAGCGCAGCTCTGCGCGGCCATCGGGAGCGGGGCGCGAAGTCCCGCCCGGCTCCCAGTGGCTGCGCAGAGCTGCCTGCAGTCCCGGGCTCAGCGCACCTCTGCGCGGCCATCGGGAGCGGGGCGCGAAGTCCCGCCCGGCTCCCGGTGGCTGTGCAGAGCTGCCTGCAGTCCCGGGCTCAGCACACTTCTCCCCATCGCCAGCCCCACAAGCTCGGGGGACAGCGGGGAGGCGGAGCGCGCCTTCCCGCTGTTCCCCGACCTGGTTCTTCCAGCCCCGCACCTGGGGGGGGGGGAAAGAATTTTTTTTCCTTTATTTCCCCCCAAAAAAACTAGGTGCGTCCTATGGGGCGCAAAATACGGTATCTTTCTGTTTGTTCAGAATTATGATCTACTACAGAAGCATAGTAAACATAACCTCCTTGCATATCAGAGTACTCCTGACAACTAGCTTCCTATATGTGTTGTTTACACTTCATGACATGATGAAAGGAGGTGGCCATGTGGCAAAAAGATTCTCAAATATTTAATATCAAGGAAGAGTCTTTGTGTGGGTTATTTGAGCTCTAATGCTTTTTCTGTACTCTGTTACACAAACAAAGGAATTGTGACAATATAGCGCTAGCTAAGAGAATCCATATGATTACCAATCACTAGGAAATTACTTGCAGATTTAAATATGCAATAAAAATGGCAGAAACCAGCTCAACGGATGTGGCTTGTTCATTCATATAAATTCTGTGTCTACGGCCATACTTTCCTGAACATGCCCGATCTCGTCTGATCTTGGAAGCTAAGCAGGCTCAGGCCTGGTCAGTACTTGGCTGGGAGACCGCCTGGGAATACTGGGTGCTGTAGGCTTCCCCCCCTTAAAAAACAAAACAAAATAAATAAATAAATTCTGTGTATATCAGGATATGGCATACACATTTTCTTGCTTTAAAAGTCCTGTTGGTTTTTCCTTCTACCTCAACAGCATTTAAACACAAATTTTAGATTTGAAGCACCTATTGTAAGTGTTGGGTCCTACGCATTTTTATAAATAAAAGTCTGTTTAAAAGGACAAATTACTTCTGGTGTTTTCAAACCAGAATAGGATTATTCTTTTTGTATTTCCCCCTCCCATCATACAGGTGTGTTGGTTCAGCAAGGGCGTTGGGTCAGTACTTATTTGGAAAGTTAGAGAAGGGGTGTGTGTATTAGGAGATAGGAGAACCAGGAATACATGCATCACTCCCCACCTCCTGCATCTAGAACTATATATAAACAAAACAGAATTATTTAAGACAGATGAGTATATGCTATTAAAGCATTGAACTTGGGTTTTATAGCTTTGGGATAAGGAGTAGTGTACCCAATCTGACTTTGAGCTTTGTTACAATGCCTAGAAAAAGAACAACATAGTATTTTTTTTAGTTAATGAAGTCCATTCCGCCTGTCTCTTGACAGTCATGAATGCAGGGATGAGGAAATACTTCCTACAAGCCAATGATCAGCAAGACTTAGTTGAATGGGTGAATGTCCTGAACAAAGCTACCAAAATCACAGTAAGTAATTATTTGTGGATGGTAGAGTCATTCTACATAGACTTCCACTATACTTGGACAAACACAGCAACAGTATGTTTGGTTTTCTATGTCATTTTCAGGTAGATCTAGTGCTTACCCTGCCTCCAAAAATAATTTTTTTAAAAAAAAATGGTCATAACTAGTAAAACATTATGGCCAAAATTGAGACGGTGTAGAAAGGAAGGGACACTGCAAAAGGTACTAGAAACAGAAATCAAATTCCTGCTTTTGAATGTCTCAAACTTGGAGAATGCAGGTCAATAAATCAAAGCATGTTATTTCTACAAATATTTATCTATTTTTCCTGTATGGAGCAGATGGATATTTCGTATTGTTTTTAGATGGGTTTTTTTTTATGAACACTTTCTAGTATCTTATGTTGATATTGTTTAATTGAATAGCTTACACATTTTGCATTATTGTAACTTGTTTTTGAATGCCTCTGGGATATTTGAAGCGATATATAAGTATACATAATTATACTAAGTTAGAATGGTATTTGCTTGCTCCCCTGTTTATAATGCTTATTATTTTCAGGTACCAAAGCAAACTGATTCACAGTCTCACACTGATAATTCAACACGTCACACTGAAAATGTGGGGTTAAAGAAGCAGATGTCTTACAGGACAGAGATTGTTGGTGGTGTTCCTATAATAACCCCTACTCAGGTAGCAGTGTGCCCTTTTATAACAACTTTTCTAATTATCAGAAGTATTTGGTTATTGGCCATCTATTCCTCCAGTTGATTGATTGGTTGGAGCATGGGATTTCTATTGCCACCAAATGTTGCCTCTTCTATTGTGATAAATGCGTACATTGCTGTGCATGTATAGACATGCTTTTTGTATTGAAATGAGAAGGCTAGTCTTCATATGCAGGAATTTTGTACAGTTGTACCTTGGATGTTGAACGGAATCCGTTCTGGAAGTCCATTCGACTTCTAAAACATTTGAAAACCAAAGCACGGCTTCTGATTGGCTATAGGAAGCTCCTGCAGCCAATCGGAAGCCACCAAAGCCCAGTCAGATGTTTCACTTCCGTAAGAACATTCAAAAACTGGAACACTCACTTCTGGGTTTCGATCGTTTGGGAGTCGATTTGTTTGGGAGCCAAGGCATTCGAGATCCAAGGTATGACTGTATATGTATTCAGGGTGTATATGGGACTACTTAACTTAGAATCAAAATATTATTTTCAATTTTATTTTACTTAAAACTATGTTTAAATGTAGGTATGTGCATGTATGTACGTATATGTTTGTGTGATAATGTATACATTGTATTTATATATAATAACACACCTATATGAAAATGCTTTTTGAGGTGGAAAGAAACCTGTTTTTACAAATTCCTTATTGCAGAATGAGTTTCTACTATTTGCAGTTGTTGGGTATTTAGTTCTAAGCTAGGATTGAGTCTGGTTTTGTGGATGGTAGATTTGCAAGATGCTTGGGCCTGGTAGTGAATCAACACTAGCAGTAATAAAACCTGGTAACCAAGTGATTCTAGATATTATACTTGTTAATGCTAATTCTGAGATAGAATATAACATGAGAAGCAGTTCTAAGAGGGACAGCTTCATTATGCATATAAATGCAGATCCTTACATGTTGCCTCCAGTGAAGGGAGAAAGCTGATAGAATCAGGAATGTTCCTTGCACAGCATAATCAATATGAAACTTTGATTTAGTAAACTTTGTACTGGCCTGGCTCTTGAAAAATATAGGGAACACCCCCCCCCCAAAAAAACCACCTTTGTTTTTATAGATAGTTGGAAATAGTTGACAGATTTGGGAGGTGGGGCTATTACCAAATTTGTAGAAGAGGCTTACTGGTTTATATATATTATTTATCCAGAATGTGTTTTGAGCTACATGCCAAACCTGAGGTGAAGTAGACACACAAGTGTATAAAGGCCCTGATAAATTGAAAATATGTATTTAGTGGTGCACCAAATTCAAAACTTGAATTTGTCTAATAAAAGGGAATTTATAATCTGGGATGATGTTAGGGGAAAGTAGTGGAGGGGTTGATGATGAATTATAGACCTTACCATTAAGTAGTCTTGTTTTATTTCTAGAAAGAAGAGGTAAATGAATGTGGTGAAGCTGATAAAAACTACTTGAAACGGTCCCAAAGCCACCTTCCTTATTTTTCTGCTAAGCACCCCCCAGATAATGCTGTGATTAAAGCTGGCTACTGTGTTAAACAAGGAGCAGTGGTAAGTGACTAAGATGCATTTCTGATGTTAATGACTCATTGTTCTATATGATGCTAAAGCAAGAGAGGTTTTTTTGCCAATGGAATGAATCTGGTTAAAATTCTTTGGGAAAGAGGGGAAACTCCAGGGCTCTTTGGTAACTTCTAGACCCTGACATTTAGGAGCATCCCAGGTGGGGAACCTCCGGCCTTTGGGCCATATTTGGACCCACGTGGGTTCTGGTTTGGCCCTTAAAGCCATTTCCCTCATGGCCTTCTGTCCTATTCCTGATGTCACATGTGATGTCAGGTGAGGAGCAGGTGGAGATGGTGGCTGCCAGTGTACAAGTGAGAGCCTTAAAGTGTGCTCACAATTGTGTAATGACAAAGAAGGCTTTCTATCACCACCAGCCAGTTGAGAGGGAGGGCAAGACAGCAGGGATTGGCTGCATACAGCTAATCTTAGTAGGAAGAAAACCTTGAAGTTGGCATCGAGCAGGGCTCTTTGTAAGCCCCTTTCTCCTTGCAAAGAACCCTGCTCAGCACTTTGAAGCACCAACGACCAACTGATAAGTACAGTGGTACCTCAGAACTCGAACATAATCCATTCCGGAAGACCGTTCAACTTCCAAAGTATTTGAGTTCCGAGGCATGGCTTCCGATTGGCTGACAGCTAGGTTTCTGCACAGGGGAAGCCACTTCGGAAGTTCATGTTCCAAGGAGCGTTCAAAAACAGGAGCACTTCTGGGTTTTTGGCATTCTGGAGATGAAACATTTGAGAACAGAGCTGTTTGAGGTACCACTGTACTTCAAAGCACCCCGCAGGGCACTTTTCATATCCTTTGTGGCAGTCCCAGTTATTGTGTGGACATCAGAGTGCATCATCGCCGGATGCCATGTGATGTAACAGATAGCTGATCCACTCGTCAGATTTTGCCTGCAAGCAGTCAGGGAGATAGGGATCTGGTCCACTGGCTAGATTCAATTCCCCACCACTGCAGTAGCATGTGATTTAGTAATGATTTTTAAAGAGAAGTTAACTTAACTGAATGATTTTGTTTACACTTTAAGAAAAGGGTTTTTGTTTACAGGCTCAGAATCCCATTAGAGGGAAACTGTTTTATGTAATTAATTATTAAATAAAGCCTGGCTGCATTTGCTCAGACACAAGATCAGAAGAATGTTAATAAAAGTATGGCCCCACTCTATCTACTTAAAATTTCCTCTGTATTTTGAGCCTTTAGTATACATCAGACTTACCATGTTAGACCATCATCCACTACCGATACAGCACTATAGCAACACTGAGGCAAAAAAAAAAAGCAGCAGGAGCCAGTTTACATCATGATCTGGTGTATATGAGATGGAGCAGCCATAGTATGTAAACAGTATCAAGCTGCCTCAACAATACAATTAGAAGCAGCCTTGACTTTGACTAACTATTGTTTGGAATTGTCCCATTGGTAAAAGATTGCTGGAAGTAACATCAGCTGGAGTAGATGGGCAGCTGCAGTTTGGTTCTGTCATCTTGCTTGGAGTAACCAGAAAGAAATCAAAACCTTTCCCAACTTAGAGAGCAACCTGTCAATTGCTCCATTTGTAACTGCCTCTTTTGGGGAAAAGGAGAATTGAAAATACTTTCAGTCACATCTGGACATGGTGGAAAGACTCACTTTCAGTTGCCTCAAGTTCTACTTGTATTTCACTCCCCTATTCAGAACCATTCTCAGCAAATGAAAACAGAGACAACTCTTCCCCAAATGTTACAAGCTACCATATTTTCTCTCTATAACACGCAGATTTTTTCTCCTAAAAAGTAAGTGGAAATGTCTGCGTGTTATTGAGCGAATGTGTGGTCCCTGGAGCCGACTGGCGCGAGTGCAGGGGCAAAAATCAGACAAAAATCAAATCGCTCGTCATGGAGGAGGGAAGCCTGAAGAGAGGAAGCTGCTGCTTTCCTGCATTCTGCCTCAGGGTCTTACTGCCCACTCTCTTCTGTTTCGTTGCTGTGTTTGCTCAAATGGAACAAAGAGCAGGCAAATCCCCTCTCCTCCAGGCAAGCAGAGGGGAAAGGAAAGGATCGCATCCTTCCTTCTAATTCCTCTCCGTGCTCTAATGCTTTCTAGGGACTCGCAGGCAGCCGGAAAACATGCAGGTGGGAGAGAGAGAGAGAGAGAAAGAGAGAGAGGGGGCTTGCTTGGGTGGGTGGGGGGAAACTTTTGCCTTCCTTTCCTCCCTCCCATTAAATCCCTCTCCTGCATTCTTAGCCAGCTGCTTCTCTGCACACCCCTCTCGTGCTCCTTGTTCCTTCGGTGTTTTTCCTTCCCTCCCCACTTAAAACATGGTTACAAAGCACAGATCCATATGGATCCTCAGGATCTTTGCACTGGGTCACCCCAAATTCACCATCAGATCACATAGCATGTCCATGGCTACAGCCTGCACCAAAAAAAATCACGCACCCACTGTTGCCTGGGGCTGCAATGGTGCAAAAACGTGGTTACAAAGCACAGATCCACAGGGATTCTCAGGATTTTTGCATTGGGTCACCCCAAATTCACCATCAGATCACATGTCTGTGGCCACAGCATGAAGCACAAAAATGATACATCCACTGTTTCATTCAGAATCCCCCCCCTCTTGTTTTCCTCCTCTAAAAACAATATGCGTGTTATGGTTAAGTGCGTGCTATAGAGCGAAAAATACAGTATGCTAAAAAATATGGCTTGGCTATGAAGACTCCCATGAATAAACTGTTTGATGATCCCTAGACTGGAATTATGTTTATTTTATTTTTTATTTTTTACTTTACATAGATGAAGAACTGGAAAAGAAGGTATTTCCAGCTGGATGAAAACACGATAGGATACTTTAAATCTGAACTGGTAGGTGTCTAATTGTGTGTGTCAGATTAACTTTTGAAAACATGTTTTGTAAACACATGATAATGCATAATTGTTGTGCTTCAATTTTCTGATGGGAAACTAGTTTTATTGGAAACGTGACTTGGACATAATTCCTCTTACAAAAATATATATAAGTTGACAGAACCTGTATGGATATTGTATGTAGTTGGATCATGCTATAATGCTGAGTGCTGAAGATCTGAGAGTGGAATTAATAATTAGTCCATCCCTTTCCCATCCTTTGACCATTATTGGCCCTTATCCTCTGAATTATTTGTGCCTCTCATATATAATAGTTGTACATCTCTAAGCAAAGCAATAACCTCTTTCCATTTTCTCCTGTTGCTATGCATACTTTCTCCATTCCAAGTTAAGAATTAAAGTTTTGATTTAAGATGCATCCTTCTTATACATGTAGGCTGGTATGCTTGTAACAGCAGTTTCCCAATGATGCATTATCAGCTTTTTAAAAAATTGTTGAGGAAAGTTTAAAAAGCTACTTGAAGCATCACACTGGGCAGCACTTGAATCTGGCATTAGAAAGACACCTCTCCATACCTTTTCAGGACTGGTTCCAAGATCAATAACCATCTTCCAGTGTTGCCTTCCAGAAAAGCAATTCTATCAACTTAAGAGCTTTCTGTCTTTTGCAGTTATGAGTTGATTAACCCAAAGCTAACTTCTAAATTCAGTAATCTTATTTCATCATGGATCACTGGCTTTTACCACAAGTCAATTTCTCGAGAGTGGGGAAACAAGCACCACTGGTTATCTGCTGTGTTGAAGGTGAATTCACTTCCATATCTGATGGTAGAAACTATGTGGCTAGCCAATCAGTTGTCTAAAGAAGTTCATAATTTTCAAGTTGAACAATATTTTTGATAACTATTAAGGTATTGTGGGTACTTCACAGTTTTACTTTTATGATGAAAGCTATCTTCCATTAAAATAGTACAGTGGTGCCTCGCAAGACGAAAAGAATCCGTTCCGCGATTCTCTTCGTCTAGCAGTTTTTTCGTCTTGCGAAGCAAGCCCATTGACGGCTTAGCGGCTTAGCGGCTTAGCGGATAAGCAGATGAGCGGCTTAGTGGCTTAGAAAAAGGGGGGGGGGGAGGAAAAAAAAGTCGGAAAAACTTGCAAGACATTTTCGTCTTGCAAAGCAAGCCCATAGGAAATTCGTTTTGCGAAGCACCTCCAAAACGGAAAACCCTTTCGTCTAGCGGGTTTTTCGTCTTGCGAGGCATTCGTCTTGTGGGGCACCACTGTAATTGTTAGGTGAAATACAAACTATGTTGCGTTTATTTCTTAAGAGCATGGGAGGAAAGAAAATTGAGTTGCATAGCTCAAGTAAGATTCCATCTACAGCAATGCATGCTCATGAAGAGAATGAAATGTGATACAAAAATGTTTGGTCTTAATTCTTGCTGTATATGTCACTTTAATTAATCTGATCCTTAAGATTCCTAGCAGTCATTAATATTTGATAGCACAGAGAAACTTCTTTGGTGTTGTATGTGGAGAAGGTGTGAAATGTTACTTTACTGTATTAACTTTATATGAGGCTTTCCTCCGAATAAGTATGCTTTTTGCTTTCCTTTCAATAACCACATGATGGCGCATGAAAAAAGGCAGATGAAAGATGTCAAATTGTATGGTTTCAGAAAATGAAAGCAATGTAATTCATCATATTACTCAAACTACAAGCAAGCAATGTAAACCTTTGAACATTTTACCTATTCATTTACTGAACTCCTTCTGTAATTTTAGAAGTTTCCCCTAAATTGTATTCACATATAGTGTACTACTGATGATGTTAAGCTGCTCAGTGGTATCAGAAACTTCAAAATCTTTACAACTGATTCAGAAGTCATTACTAATTATTTTTAAATTAAACATGAACATGTCAACTTAGTGATGTTGCTGTACTGTGCTGTCCACAATAAATAACCTAATCAGCATGCATTTAAAATGTATAAATGTAAAGATTGTTTGCTAGCAATCTTCCTGACCTTTGTTATCAACGTGGTTATAAAGTTGCATCAACTTGAAATTGATATAGTCCTTAGGATACCATACTTAATACTTCACATACTGAAAAGAAAGCGGGTTACTTACTGCATCATAAAATATCTGTGGACAAATCTTATATCAAATGCTGGGCTCTGCTATCGAATTTCTTGTGTGAACAAACAGAACTGTGTTTTTTCCCATATATTTTTTCTCCCCTTCTTGCTTTGGTTAATGTTTGTTTGTAGTCATGTTAAAAAAGAAATTAAATCACCATAAAGGGTTGATTTTATATCATTAATTTAAATAGGTTTTCCGCTTAATTCAGGGTACTCAACATGGTGCCCTCCAGATATTTATTTAGAAATAAATAAATAAATAAATAAATAATCCAAACAGAATGCATAAAACAATATGAAGCAATTATCAGTAATATACAGATAAAACCAGCAAAACTTCAAAAGCAAATACTGAATTTTATATCTAGATAGACTTGGGTTTTTAAAAAATGTTTTGAGCTGGTGACTAAAATAATGAAGTTGCCTGCTTAAGGAGGGAGTTCTAAAGTTGAGGTCCTGCCACAATGAGAGAGACAGAGACTCCTAACAGATGCAGAACTTGTATGGCACTTGTAAAAGCGGAAACTCTGCAGATTAAAGCGTTTGAGTAGGCACATTTTTCTACTAAACTGCTTCCAAGCTGTTTAAGGCTTTATGTACTAACAGCTAAAACTTGAATTTGTCAGGATTCATTTTATTTTCTCTCGTCTGGCCCACCATGACATTCAGGCCGTGGCCTGTGTGAATTCTCCTGACTCAGATGTTTTGGAGAAATATAGCTGAAAAACGACTAAACAACAAAATCAATATACTGATGGCACTGTACTTTAAATCTCCTAACATTTTGAAGTCTGACAAAGCGCCATGTCGCCTAACCAGGTTGTGGTGTTTGGTGATAGATAGGTGGGCAGCCTCACCCACTTCAGATCTTGCCCTACAGGGGAGATGGGAAGATAAGGATCTGGCCTGCTGATTGAAACCACTTCCCCATCTCTGACCTCCATAACCGTTACCATTCAAGAATGTCTGCAGTTATCTCTTCACTACCTCCCCCACCCCCAAAGGTGGTTTTTTGCGATGGGCCAGTGGTTGCTTCAAACAAACAGCTCCAGGACAGTCTTTAGTTTAGGAGTGGCCAATATCACTGTCTCTTTCAGAGACTTGTAGACAGTAACTCCACTCATCCACAGCCACCGTGACCAGTGGTCAGGTTGATGGGAGTTGAAGTTCAGTAATATCTGGAGAGCACCACACTGCCTATGCAGCTCAAATTAATTTATTTTCAAAACAGATGCGACTTGGCCAACTTCATAATGATTAGTTCTAAGGATATTTGGTTTATTTTTCAAAGCTTTGTATTGTTTCCTTATTTATTACACCATCATGCCTCCCAAAGGAGCCAGAGCAGGAAGCAATGCAATTGAAACAACTAATTGATTGATATTACAGTTAAAGAGACCTAGTTAAAACTACATTAACTGAATATAGTCACTGGCAACGTGTCACTGAATTAAACTCAATTATGCTTGATATAAGGTGTCGGGGTTGAGGGGAGTAAGCAAGGTATCAATAGCATGAACTATAGCATATCTTTGATTATTGTGTCACATTAGTTCTTGCTCACATTGTCAATTGAGAAATTTTTAAAGGTGAATCATTTTGCTGGATGTTGCTGTGTAATGCTAAATATAAATGTAATGCATTTATATTAAGTGATTAGATTCATTTTGGGCCACATCTTTCTATCTGAAATCAACATGGAAATAAACTATCTGGATCACTGAGTTCCTTAACTGGTCAGCAATTTGAAATCAATTTGCTAATCATTTGATTTTGGAAATAAGTCATCTATTTGACTTCCGGGATATAAAATTTGCATTTTGGCATCTCCTTTGGGATGTCTAAGTCCTTGTTTCTTATGTGCTAAAAAAATTTGATGTACTATCTGTTTTTTCAGGATAAGGAGCCCCTTCGGATTATACCACTGAAAGAGGTTCATAAGGTCCAGGAATGTAAACAAAGGTGAAAATCTGAAGGTTAAACTAAAAAGTTGATGATCTCCTTCAGTTAGAAAAAGAAAGCCTGCCTGCACATCATTTTATATTATGTCTTAATAAACTCCTCCACTTTCCATTATACTAAAGTCACCCTCTGTGGCAGGCTTTTAGACAGATGTAGTGAGATCTTAAATAGCTGTATTAAACTGAGTTGCTAGTATATCACTGTAATATCAATCCTTTCTGAATGAAAGGAGGAATATAAATAGGGGGTGCAATATCCCAATATGTTAAAAAGTTGTTGGTGAGAAAGTTGGTTTTATATGTTTTAGATATTATTTTATTTTTAACTGTATTCTTTTACCACTTCATTGTTGGCCACACTGGACTCCTGTGGGATGAGGGGCAGAATAGAAATTTAATAAAAAGTAATATAACAGGAAATACTCCTTTACTTGAGGATTCTAGTCCTTTGCAAATGAAGAAACAAAATACCAGTTTAAAGACTGGTGGTTTTGTTTTTGTATCTGTGCTAATTACAAATACAAAAGATGAAACTGTGGTTGCTGTGTGTGATGCTATAAAGTGGTTTCTATTATGGTATTGTAAGAAAAAAGTTTTGGGAGTGCCTTCTAAATAATGTTGTCTTTTTGTCATGCTAAATTTGTGAAAGCTTGGGGTCCTGGCTCAAGTGTGGCCCCCTTTGTGCCTGGGAGGGGGAAGGCAGCAGAAGAATCTGATAGCATGCATCACTTTACTGGTGTATCATTTTGCTGTTGATGTTTGTCCTTCCCTGGGCAACTGGCTATACTGAGAAGCTGCCACTGGTGCGAGGTTTCATGTCTTCTAGTGCAGTTACACATTAGAGGTCTGTGCCTGACCTGGACACCAGCCAGTCAGGTAATGATTTCTCCACTTGAAGAACGCAGCCTTTTTCTCTTTTGTGTAAAATTGGGGTGGGAGGAGAGGGGAAAATCTAGTGTCTTCAGTATGGTGTAACTACTTTGAGCTGCTAGAGCAAGAAAGTTGAGTGAGTAGGCACAGAATCTTGGTAACATCTTACTAATAATTATAATGTGTGCGTGTGCATGCATGCATATACCCCCCAACAAATGGTGATATAATTTAAATTATTTTCAAAGGTAGCCCCCTTATTTGTGTGTGTTCTGTTGCTTGGAAATACAAATGTGCATGTCAGACGATAGTAAAAATGTTTAAAGACCACAAACATATTTTTTCCCCAGTGATATAATGATGAGAGACAATCTATTTGAAATTGTAACAACTTCTCGAACGTTTTATGTACAGGTAAGTCTATGGAAAACCACTTTTCTGTAAGAAAATGAATTTATTGCATTTAGAAAGGTCAAACACATAAGCCTTTGATTAATGCCTGACAGTATACATACAGCCTTGCAGTTAAATAGTGCATAATTGTTTAGAATGGAATATACCAACAGACATGCCTGTCATGTAAACAATGCTAATGACCAACGGTACCTGTCCACTAGCAGAACTAACATTATTGAAGGAGTGGATTCCTCCTTCTCCATGAAGCCTTCCCGTGGACCCAAAATCTGCTCTGAAGGGTTGGAGGGTTATTTGCATCAAATTAGTGGGGGTATGGAGGGCTACAGGGAGAAGAGAGGGAGAGAAAGTCTTGTTGAATGAACAGAAGTCTGCTGGCATGAGATTGAAACTTGGCCAGAGAACTGAAGGCAATTCTCCAGCCAGTCCTTCTACCCAAATTATTATAGCCACCTAAATGATCCAACCAAATACTTTCTTCACTTGTTTTTAAAGTTGTCTTCTAGGGAATCTTTCCCAATGCTCTACTGCCATTAGGCTGCCATCTTGTGAACACTTGTTTTGGGGGGGATTTGAGTAAACATGCATAGGATCACACCATTAAAAAGGTTAATACTCTGAGGGATTGAGAAGGCAGAAATTCATTGTGAGAACAGATAAAGTCTAACTCAGATACCAAGCCAATACTTTTGGTTCCGGTATTTATTTCTCCTCGACTCCTCTTTTCTTCAATTATATCGCTCTTCCTCTACTTGTTTCTTAGGTCCTTCCTTTTCAGCTTTGTCCCACTTTCTTAGCCATCCTGTCTCTTGACTGATCCCTTGTAATCACCTCTCTCAGAGCACATAGTACCTCTTGATCTTAAACACTGTGAAGTTCATTTATTGCTTGTGTTCATTGTTTCTCCACCTTTTCCTCCAAGCTTCATTCTCACCTTTACTTCTAGATTCCTTTATGTCATTCCATGTCTAATCTACACCATTTTTTGTTCTCTTTATGCTGGGCTCTCTGATCCTTAGATTTGTTATAGCTTGATAGCCCCCTGCCCCAGATTTTAATTCCAGGCTCACTGACAAGTATCACTTCCCTCACAGAAAATGGATCTGAAATGCTAGGTAGAGGTGGAGCAGTTGCAGGTCACCACACCAGCTGTGGTGAGCTGTGAGCATTTCAAGTTACACCACCAGACCTGCCAATCAGAGATATTACCTGATCTATTCCTTGGAAGAGCCTGATTTCCCTTTAGAAAATTTACTTTCGTGTTGCTGGATCTCCAAAGTGATGTGACACCACTCTCTATGTATATTTGACCTAAATTTCTAACTGTAGTGCATCTCTTATTTATTGCAATATTGTTTTCCGTGCATGGTCCACATGTTAGTTACTTTCCCCCCTAGAAGCAATCACAAGTTCCTTGTTCATTATTTATGTAGCAGGTACTAAATTTAGAAGTCACTACAGTACTTCAGTAATTGTTAAGCTTGAGATTAGTGAGTAGTTACATCAGTAATATAAAATAAATTTCTTACCATGCATAAGTATTTAGATATCAGCCTAAGCTTATTAAATATTTTTTAAATTGCAGTTTTCTTTATTGAGAAACATAGAAAACACTTGTCATATTCTTAGATTACAAGGTTTATGAAGCATATCTGTTTATTGTCACTCACATGATAAGAGTTTTTCTTTCTTTTTTCATCAGGCAGATAGCCCAGAAGACATGCACAGCTGGATTAAAGCAATTTCTGGTGCAATAGTAGCACAGCGAGGACCTGGAAGATCAGCAGCTTCTGTATGTTTTTACAAAGCTTTACTGTTTCAGCAGTGATGAATCTTGTACATTCAATCTCTTTCATTTTCTTGTGCTCTTCTACCCCCTTCTAAGTCTGGAGTAATATCTTTGCATGCATTACAGGTTGCATAGAATCCTGCCTTTTTAATTAAGTGCTAATCTTAGCAGTATCCATATGTGTTGTGGGTCCGCACAGTATTATTTTAATGTTCCAACAGTTCAACTGGTGGGTTTGAAAATTATTGTAGTTCTTTATTAATCTGAACTCTGTCAAATTACTTGACAATCTTTACTGAATCTTGTACTTGAGATGCCAAATAAACCCTTGATTTAAAATTACTTTGGTGTACAACCCTTTTGAAAGCTTTTGGGCTCTCCAGTCTCTTAGCAGGGAGTAATCTAAACTTAATGTAGATTTTCATGGAATGTTTTGATAATTATTGGCCTCATTATTGGTGACTAGCTTGGTTCATAATTCTAACATTACCAAACTGAATCTTAACTATAGTGACAAACTGTAGGACTCTGTAGATAGTGGTGATGTACCTTCCAGCAGATATCAAGTTTAGAGGTACTAAGTATTAGATTCGTAGAGTTGGAAGGGGCCACAAGGGCCATCTAGTTCATTCCCCTGCAATACAGGAATCTTCTGTATTCCATGTTTTAATTTATAATGTTCTTGCAATCCATATTCTAGCCATGCTTTGCAGTTCAGGTTTTGCAAGATATGGCTTTTATTTCCCATTAATACATCAAAAGTTAGCATTCACACCTCTTTGTAAAATGGAATGACTTCATACGTTAAAAACAATTGATCACTTGTTTCAAGCTTTATTCTTTGGCAAGGAGAAGTATTATTGTAATTGCAGTGGGTTTTCACTGCATAGTAGAGACTCTGTTTGGGAATCAATGTGTTCTGGGTGAGAGAAGCTGCCAAAAGATTTTTCTATATTTGTGTGTCTCTGTATGTGCAATCTTTGTGGTGGGATAACTCAGCTAGTGACTCTCAGCAGTTCTTTCTTTCTTTCTTTCTTTCTTTCTTTCTTTCTTTCTTTCTTCTCTCTCCCTCCTCTCCTCAAGTTTAGGTTACTCTAATCTTAGCTTTGCACTGTGTTCCAGATGCGGCAGGCCAGAAGGCTGTCGAATCCTTGTATACAGAGGTATACATCAAGAACTGGTGAATGCAGCATGTATGTGGGCTCTCATGTAAACTTGCCTTCTTACCAGAGGGCTGAAATTCCAAAATACTTGTTAACACCACGTAAAAAGATGAGTTCAATCCCATGGCTTCCTCTATTGATTTATAACCACTGTGAAGTTACTAACTTCTAAAATGCTTCCCATTGGCCATTATGTTTACTATCTCTAAATGCCTCCTAAATAAAATCCATTTTTAAGAATGGCAAAGATTCACACAGTGCTGAAATCTCTGCTCACATGTGCTTGCTTTACTGAGTACAAAAGCTCTGGTAATAAATATACATATTTAGGAACTAAAGCTGACCTAATTTGCATGAGAGTTCATGTTTCCATTTTATCATTTTTGAAAGATAGCTAAGTAAAAGCCACCTCGACCCTCATAGCCAAATATGTGTGTACATTAAGGAAAAAACCCTGCACTGATTTGCATGGCTTATATGATAGATATGCATGGGGTCATTAGTCAAGATGTAGGGGCTGTTACAGCTTGCAACCTGTATGTTAATCAAAATAGTGCAATAAATAAAATCTTTTACTTTTTAATCATTAGGCATAACTACATGTGAGTCTTATATCATAGGTGTGAGTTGTATGGATTGTAGTTTTTAAGCTGTTATCCCAGTGCTGGTCCCACTTGAATTCAGATTTTATTTTTTTTAAAGAAATGTTTATGTAGTATTCACTTTAGAAAAGAAGCTTAATTGTAGGTTCTGCTTTTGTATTGGAATTTACCACTCCAAGCTGAAGCTTGTATGTTTCATATTCCGTGTCACATAATGTTTCATACTCCATGTCACAGAATATGTTTCATATTCCGTGTCACAGAATGTTTCATATTCTGTGTCAAAATGATTCCTGTGAATAGTTCGTTTTTGGGGTATTTAGAATTTCCCCCACTACTCCAAGTATACTGTTTATCATTGTACAATATTGAGGTGAGCTGCTTCTGATTGTAACAGACAGTAGAAATAGCTATATTTTAGTGTTGCCCCCACCATCCTAAATTATAGATCCATGAACTGTTACTCATGTCTTGAATAATACAGTGAGGAGTGCAAAAAAATGAAATTGTACCTCACATACACTTGATAAAGGGATTCTGGAATTATATATTGAACCAGTCCATGCTCACTGGTAGCTTCAACACCAGATTGTATTATTGAGATAATATTCTGAAAGAGCTGTTCCAGATTACTGCAAATAATAATAATAATAATAGGGCAACCTTTCTGGAACAACAGAATTGAATGGGAGAACATTGTAGTCATATGACCTGTCTCCTTTTGTCAGAAAGCCATACTATATGATGGAATGCTGGCCACTTGATTGGCATGCTGCAGATTCAGTTAAAGCTTTCACTAGCCATCTGAAAGTCCTACTACCTCATTTGTTTTTTTTTAAATATACACTAAAAAATATCCTTTGATATCATGAGTAGTCTAGTAAATTTGTCTTGAAAATACTCCAGTTAACTGTATAAATGCTACTAATGTTTTTTGGCAGATACCTTTAAGAAGGGGCTGCTAACTTGTAGCCCTCCAGATGTTGTTTAACTCTCATAAGCTTCAGTCAGCATGTCCAGTAATCGGGGATGGTGGGAATTGTATTCTAGCAATATCTGGAGGGCCAAAGGTTAGCAGCCCCTGTCTTAAAGTATAATGTTGAAACATGGAGTTTAGTAGTGACACAGTCATGTAAATAGTTGTTGATAATATTGTACACAATATAAAGCTTAGCAATTGAGGCAGCTCTTACCATACTTTTCTAGAGGAGAACATGTTAGTATTTTATCTTCAGTATGGCTGACTATGGCAATAAAATACATTTAAAATGTAGAAATGACACAAATCATATTTGCTATAAATTGGGGAGGAATATTGTCCAGTGGAATTAGTTTATTCTTTAATAGTTTGTAGTTCTATAGAACGAAAAGGTGAAGGAATAAGAAATAGGTGTCTAGTCAACAAAAATGTAAATGTTCATTAACTTAGGAAGTGACCTTCAGTGAGGGATTCCATTATGCTTCTTTTTTGAATGTGAATACACTTCGCATGCACTTTTGAATAGTTTATTCGAGTTTATTGGGGGACTTCAGGAAGCATTTGTTCACATGTTCTTAAATTATGAAAGTATGCCTTCAATAATTTTAATTGCATTATATTAAATAAACAAGTGCAATTCCAAGCTAGTTTGTGCTGCTAAACTTAAAGTGATGCCATGCTAGACTTTAGGGACCTGACTTGGCCGTTTCAGCTTGCTATCACTGCTGTAAGCTCAGTCTTAACATTTTGCTGCCTTGGGAAACCACCTGCTTTCTGCTCTTAAGCTTTGCTTTGTTTTCCCCCCTTTGATTTGTTTTTTGGTTTTTTCAGAGGTATAAGTTTGAAATGCGTTACTAGAATGCAATTAATGACCCACTCAATCTGACAAACATTCCTCCTTTACAGGAACATTCCAACTGTTCTTCAGAATCCACCTGTCCTGCAAAAACAGCAGCAGCCACCTCACATTCCACAACCACTCACAACCCCCCTTTGGTCCAAACCCTTAACACCAAGCCCCTTGTCTTGGAGAAGCGAAGACTTCACGAATCTTTTACCAAGACCAAGCCAGGGAGCTTCAAGATCCAGGCTGTCCCTTCAAGAGACCCAGCTTCCAAAGTGACTCTACAGGGCCTAATGGAACCTCAAAATAAAAATGGCACTCAGGAACAGGATCCTGGCCCAGTGGATCTGGATGATGCAAGCCTTCCAGTCAGTGATGTGTAATAATGGGAAGAGTTTGGAGAGTGATGCATTTGCTTTTGGTCCTTGAATTTCCTTGCTCAGACTTTTAGCCAAAGATGACTATGGGATGAAAGAACAAAGAATGGAATGTTGCTTATATGTGTGTGCTTACATTCAAATTTGTGTATGTTTAAATTGTCATATGCTGCCTTGTACTGATTATCAGAGCGGACCTTTTGCTTCTACCGCAGTCTGATGATAAATCTTTTTAAAGTGAGGGGCCAAAACAAATGATTAAATATTACTGTTGTCAATAAGCAAGATACCAGCTGCTTTTCATCACCCATATGGCAAAACTGAGTAGTATCTTTGTGCTTTAATAAAAGAAATGTCAACATGTGACTTACTTATACTCTAATTCAGGCTTTTGACAAGCAAGTTGACTTACTTTCTTAAAACACTGGCACAGCCTTTCAGATATTTTAATATATGTATGCAGAGTTGTTTCTTATAGGATCAACACTGTAGAAACTTACAGAAATACGCAGAGCTTGATATAATGTACTTTTCCTATGCACAGAGTCTTCATGTAAAAAACAACACTATAATTCTGCAGTGTCTGAAATGAAGTGTATTTTCCCTACCATGATGATACAGATTTGGCAGCTGCTGCATGATCTGCATTCTTATGGCACAAATACCACCTGCACTGTATTTTAGACATTGCATACAAGTGTGTTAACTTACATGAAATGAGTGTCTCTATGTGTGAGAAAAGCATTCCTAAAGGTGAGGGGCACAGAGCACTTACACCGATAAAAGTGTGCTGACTTTATTGGAACAACTTCTTTGTAACTGCTCTGTGAATCACTGCCCTTCTATAGAATTCAATCCCCTTAGAATTCCTGGTATTTGGTGCTGTGAAACTAATTAAAGAGTAATACAGCTATTTTGAATATTAAGCCTATTTTTATGCACTCCTAAAGGTAAATTGTAATTTTTGCACATTTGGATATTAATGGACCACCAATAAATAAGGGTGTTGTGGGGTTTTTTAAGTAGGGAGAAGGGAAACTGGACTACTAAATAAATCTTTTACAGGTTTAACTAAAAGTATTTTATATTAAGCTTCGCAGAAATTAAAAGTTTAAAACTATTGTCTTAAGATTTCCCCCCTCCTGTATGCTCCTTTCCCCCCAGTGTGGTATTAAATGGTTCCCATTTTATATTTGGGTTAGTAAAGTCTAAACAAACTTGTTTCATGCTGTTAACTGGTACTGAGTTGTTCAATCATGCAATTGTGGCCTCTAACTTTTGGTGCACTAAATTTATTAAAAGTGCCTGTGGGTTCTTCTTTCATGATGTGTTAAATGTTTGGGGGTTAATTGGATGCTGATTTTTGCTTTTGTGGTTTTGAACCTTATTTTGTGTAGGGTAGTTCACAACATGTATAAAAAAATGATACGCTAGCATTGCCAGCATACTGGTATCTATTAGCTGTGCATTGTGTTTTTTAAACTTTTCAGGGTTTCAATGATGAAAATAATGGGTTTAAGACACTGATGTTGGATATTTTGATCAGAATGAGCATGCACTATTTTGTAGTTAGGTTGTGAAATTATTTGCTTTAATCAACAAAAGCCCCAAAGTTTCACATGATGCTGCTTAATGCAATTCAGTTTCCAGTTTGTAGTACTCTAGTTTTTTTAAACCTTGTGTGTGTGAGAGAGATGCTTGACAAAGCATGAAAAAAAAGGGAAAAAGGTATTTCAGACATTTAAGTGAAAATGTCCACTAATTCAGTGAACATACAGTTGAGTTATGTCCCAGTGGTGCAGATAAGCAACCTGTTTGAAATTAAGGGTTCTGGAGTGAAGTTATGTGGGATTCTACTTCAGCCAACAGGCATGTTGCCTGCTCTCCTTCTTGCTTGCCATTTAGTAAGATGTGACAGAAGTGGATTATGCCCTGTGTGCCACCCCAATTCACTGTGGACTCTGGATGTTTCCACGTACTCAAACAGGGTTTAATTTGCTGCTGACTTTCAGTTGCCCCAACCCGCAAGCCTCGTTGGAAGAAGATAGCTGCTCATGGCCCAGTAGAGTTTATTTAGCTTCGCAGGCAATAGCACCAGATGACCTTTTTCAAATACTAATTAGACCAGGGGTTCCCAACCCGCGGCCCATGGGCCGGAAGCGGCCCACAGGCCATTTAACCAGCCCACGAGCTGCCCCCGAACCGAGCTGCCAGCTTGAGTCCCCACGCGCTGCGCTAAACTGGCGCAGAGCGGGGACTCTCTTCTGCTGCTCTGGAAATTGCTTCTGCGCACGCACAGACACCAGAAACCGCATCTGCGCATGTCTGCGGTGCCAGAAAAAGCTTTGCACATGCCCAGACGCTGAAAATCACTTCTGTGCAGGTGTGATTTTGGGCATCTGGGCATGTGCAGAAGCGATTTCCGGCATCACACTGCGCTGGCCCAGCCCATGGAGGATCTCCACGGGAGTGATCCGGCCCATGCCCAGTAAGCCTTGCCAACCGCTGAACTGGACTGTATAGACTGTCACAACAACCTGTTTAAAAGTATACCCCCCAAAAAAGCCCTAGTAGTGCCCTCAAAACGTGGCAGTGACAAAATTCCCTAAAGCCAGCACACTGTGGGTCATGTAGTCTTTTCGATTTTAATTCATTTCTTGTTCCAGATAAATTTTCTTTCAGTTCCAAGGTGACCTGCAATTATTGGCTTTCTTTGTGCCATACATAAAGAAAATGCAAGTGGAGAGTAACACTTGCAGCCCTACTACATAAGTATTCACATGGAAGCCCTACTTTCAGCTTGCCCAAGGCTCTTAATGTCGTGGTCTGTACTAGTTTGCACCTTGAGACTTTAAACTTCTGCAACTTGCTCATTCCATCCTGTCATCTGGTCTTCGGCATATAAGCTTTCTGCCTGCAGCTAAGTGGCCTCCAGCTTTACCGGTAAATTAATTTGCCTTAGAGATGCCTTCCCCCACAAAACTTGATTTAAGCCTATATGTCTATGCAGTTCTTTGTGTGATCCCCACCCTATCCCACTGGAATTTACATGGGGGGGGCACATTCTGCACAACATACAGTATCGCATAGCAAGAGGTACAAGCAGTTACACCATTGGTGCAGACAATCTTGCATTTTTCTGATTCCATTGTGTCTTCTCATTTTTTGTTCCTTATATTTTTGTGTGAATTTATATCATTGCACACATCCACCTAGAAGTGTAACTAATTTTGCCTGTCAGAATCTAGTTACTTTATGATCATGGTAAATCCACTAGTTTAGGCTTCCTTTCAAGGTTATACTCCCCTTTCCACCTTTTCAGCACACTGATTTTATTTATTGAAAGGTACATAGGTGAAATTGCAACATGTTAATAAAAAACCCCAAACTTTCAGTTTTGAGGGGAAATCGCCTGTGTACGAAAGCTTGTAAACATTATTTGGATTTGTTGAGACTAAAAATTGAAGAGAGAAAAGATTTGTTAGTACTGACAAATGCCTACAGCTATAGTAGTAGCAATGCCAAACTGCAGTGGTCTTGTTTCTAATGAGTATAGCAGCACCTTTACATTTATTAACCATAAGCTAAACACAAGCAGTGTTTGTAAATTACATTATTTGCCTTTTCAGTTACATGTGAACTGGTAAGTTGACTGTTAAGATTAGTTTAGTAGCATACATTTTAACTTGTAACAAACTTAGCCAATAGATATTTGAAACCTTATTTTTCACAAATATGTACATTGTGGGAGAAACTGAATTGGAATGTTTGTATTGGCATACTTTGTTGTAGTTTTAGATTTCCTGGTTCTGGTACAGTTTTCACACTGCATGTTCATTTTATTCTGTTTTGATATTGCCAATTTTAGATACTGAATTTGAAAGGAAGCAGCATTCTTATTGGGATTCTTTTAAAATTTAACTGCTTAAGATAGTTCAGTGCAGGAAAATATTGTGGTTGCTAAATTGTTAGGGTCTCTTATTTATCAGTACCTTTTTTTTATAAAGTGAATGAAAATTGTTAAATTATTTTAGAACCTGTGGTGTTTTCTGTAAATGTCACACTTATTAATAAATTGACTTCAGTAATGAAATACAACAATCCTATCAGACTACTATATTTAGTGCACTTCAAAAGAAAAAGGTTAATGGTGAGTGAAACTGTTTGCATACTATCTGTTGTTCTTCCCTGTTTAATTCACAGAAAACTAAGTGACAAGTTTTTTAAAAAATAAAGAAAAGCCGACCTGTGAAAACTTTATTCTGTGTAGTATAACAATCCTTTGGTTCCCATCATTTTTAAAAATAGTGGTCTCGCATCTCATACAGATATGGTGTGAAGAGTTATTGCAAAAGGCCTTTTTGTAATTGTCAGTTGCTTGTAGAATTTAGGGTGGTATCCAACTAAACACTTCCACTAGCACAATGGAATTGTCCCTAGTATGACCCCCAAATCTGTTATGGGCATGCAGGGGTCACACAGGGAGAGGAGTAGGAAACCTCTATTGTGCAGCTAAAACTCCTTGCGCTGGCAGAACTGTTTAGTTTGGGTATCATCTCGGGTCCAAATGACCTCACATGCATACCTTTAGTTATATTGGTTTGCTTCAGCAGTTAAGCCAGGCATAGGCAAACTCGGCCCTTCAAATGTTTTGGGACTATAACTCCCATGATCCCCAGCTAACAGGACCAGTGGTCAGGGAAGATGGGAATTGTAGTTCCAAAACATCTGGAGGGCCAAGTTTGCCTATGCCTGAGTTAAGCTTTACAGCCCAGTAACAGTTTAGGTTGACCTATTTATTTTAGCATAATAGCAATGTTATAAACAGCTGCTTATGCATCATTTCCCCCTCTGATAGTGAACCTAAGTGAGAAGTACTTGGCTGCTTTGGAAGCGAATGGGGGCTACTAAAAAAATGACAGTGACTGCTCCGTACACGGGGGACACCCTAGTCATGTACAAGTACTTCAGCTGGTAAATGAAGAGTGTTGTTTTACAACAACAAAACTGCCTAATGGGAATCTCTTGCATTTACAGAACTGGATGGCCATTGAGCCTAGGAAGGTAGGCAGAAGGCTCCTAAAGCAGGAGATGAATATTCTTTTCTGTAGTGGACTGCATTCCTTCAGGGTTGATTGCTGAGAGTTGCACGATGGCAGGTAACAGTGCCAAAACCACCAGTGGGTGGGGTCCTCTCTCAAATCAATATTATTTTAATTATATTCTCTTGCTGTGTGTTGACAGCAAACAAGAACAAAGGCATTTGTTCTTGTTTGTTTCTTAGGGGGAAATGATTGCTTTTCCTTCTCAGGAATTTGTGACTCCCTTGAAAACTAGTAGTTACGGCAATACATAGTGTGGCCTCACAGCCAGTGCCATGTATCAAACATAACCTTTTACAGTAAGCCTGCAACTTAATTTAACTTGTGTGTGTTCAGCTTTACATACTTGTCCCCCCATTTTTTTTTACAAATTAGAAAGGGAGCAGATGGTGGGGCGGGGCGGGGCGGGGCGGGGCGGGGCGGGGGGGGGGTGGGAAGTCTTTGCCAACCCAATGTGTGCCTAATGTGTTTTGACTACATGCCACTTTGGCTTTAGGTGTGAGCCCTGTAACATAACCCTATTGAGGGGTTACTGTACTGCATAAATGCTTTTCAAAACTGAAGCAAGGCAAATATATATGGATTATTCAATTTCTATACTGCATCATATATTTAAAATGTCTCTTAAGCAGTGTACAAAAAATAAAGCAACAATAGACAAAATACTAAAAAATACAGTTACATATAAAAATGTCACATTAAGACAAAGTTGCTAATATATATATAAAAGTATCTTGTAATGACATGTTGACATAACTGAACCCCAACATGTTGTATGGTGCTGAAGAGAAGCAACAAAAAACAATTGTGATTTACTGTACGGGATTTTACATTTCAGAACTACTAACAAATTGCTTTATTTAGCCATTTAACAATACCAGTTAAATAAGGTATTGGAAAGACATATAGTTTTAACTTCTAATTTGTACAATACTGTAGGACTCTTTAAAAAAAATAAAATTAGAGTCCTACAGTATTTTACAGAGACTCTAAAACTCTAAAGCTCAGTTTCACAAATCTGCCTTGACAATGAATGCCAGACATAAGATTTGAAACCAGTCGTACCGTTTTGTTAATGCTCACTGGTCCATCTTTTTCTTAATCATTTTCTTGTGATTTTTCTGACCCCTTTTCACCTCTACAATATACTTTTTATCGTGAAGCAAATGTGGCTGCAACATAGATTTATATAACGACATTATATCAGCAGTTTTATTATCCATTCCTTTTTTAATGATTGCCTTTTTCAGTCATCAAGCTATCCACTATGACCCCAAAGGCAGTTCCCACCTGCTCAACTTCCATGATAGTATATGTGAAATGAAAGATTTTTTTGCACCAACATGCATAAGATTCCATTTGCCGTCCTTTCCCTTATGTCTGAAGAGTTTTTTTTTTTTGAAATCTTCGCAATCTTTGTTTTATCCACAATTTTGCACCATCAGCAAACCTGGCCACCTCATGGTTCACCCTTAATTTCAGATCATTTATAGGGTTGCCATAAAATTCCTGACACCTGCAAAATTGTTGAGTGCTTTTTTAAAAAGGAAACCACCAAAATAGTGATTTTAAGCTTATGGAGCTGTTTCCGCTTTTTCCATAGCACTGCCATACATCCGGGTTTCCCCTGACATTTACAGGTACGCAGTTTTGGCAACCCCCCCCCCCATGCCATTTCTACACCTTAAAACCAGGACATGTCAGGGATTTTCCCGACGTATGGCAAGCCCATCACTCAGGAGCAACTTGAAACCCCCAGTTCCCAATCCCATCCTTGGGAGACTCCGGCTTTCCCCATCTCTCCATTCACAGAACTGTCCACTTATTGCTACTCCCCGCTTCCTGCTGATTAACCAATTTCTGATCCGCCCAAGGACCTCTCCTCTTATTCCCTGACTGCCGAGCTGAGCTCATTCACACCTTCCCACACGCCTTATGCACACGCAAACTCTTTGAATGGAAATGCCCATTAATTTTGGGGAGGGGGGCGGCGGCGGCCTCCTCAAATACATTATTGTGTTGGCGAAGAGAATGCCCGTTTCCACTCGGGAGTCTTGGCTGAGGTTGCCAGAAAGCGCGGGCAGCGCGTAGCTCCGCCCCGCCGGCATTAAGCGCTCGCAGCTCAGCGAGCTTAGAATAACTTTCCCGGCCCAGGCTCGCCGCCGCCGCCTCCGGCTTGGTGGAAATGGGCTTTGGCGGGTGCCAGCTTTACGGCTTGCCGCGGCGGCGGCGGCGCGTTGCCTTTCCTGCCCCGGCGGTTGTGTAACCCCGCCACGTCCCCTCCCAGGCGGCGGCGGCGCGGCCAACCGACGGGCCGCTCTCCACGCGCACGGCATCTTCTCTGCCTTCCCTCCCCAGGCGCTCCGTTTAAAAGCGGCTCTCCCCACCGCCGTTTCCATCTGCGTGCCTCGGCGAGCCAGGCGGCCAAGCGCTCTGCTGCAAACCCTTCTGCCTCGCGCGCCTTTCTCGCGCTCCAGACGCGGCGCCTTTCTCCACCCGCTTCCCGCCTTTTCTGAGAGAGAAAGCGCGCCAAAGCGATGAGGGGAGCCCTGTGGCCTCTGGCGCTGAGCTTCTTTTGCCTGCTGCTGCTGCTGCTGCCGCCGCCCGGCTGCCGGGCTCAGCTGTACGGGCGGCGCTTCGAGGAGCGGCCTTGCCCCGAGCGCTGCGAGCGCGCGCGCTGCCCGGAGCTGCCGCCCGAGTGCGCGGGCAGCGGCGAGTCTCTGGACCCGTGCGGCTGCTGCCCGGTTTGCGCCGCGCAGGAAGGCGAGCCGTGCGGGGGCCCTCCGGCCGGGGAGCCGTCGTGCGCCGAGGGGCTGCTGTGCGTGGTGTCGCCCGGCGGGCCCGGCGTGGCGGCCTCGGCCACCGTGCGCCGGCGGGCCAAGGGCGGCCGCTGCGTGTGCGCCAGCAGCGAGCCCGTGTGCGGCAACGACGGAAGGAGCTACGGCAACGTGTGCCAGCTGCGGGCGGCCAGCCGCCTCTCCGAGGGCCAGCGCCAGCCGGCCGTCATCGCCATCCAGCGGGGCGCCTGCGGGCAGGGTAAGCCTCTAGCGGGGCGGGAAGGGGCTCGGAGCGGGGATGGCGCAGTAGGAGGACCCCTCGGGCGCGCAGGGCGCTACAGCTGATCTGGCGTCCCACGCTGGGCGCATTTCTTTTTCTGGGCGCTTTGCATATGGTCAGGAGCTCTTACAAAACAGAACCCGACGGCTTCCCAAGGATCAGGTCTTATATGGGTAAAAAGGGCCGATTCAGATCTATTAATAAGGCAATCAAATGAAGGTTGTAGCCAAATATAATATTTGAGAGCCCCCCAAGTTTAGTATTGCCATTCAAATGGTGGGTGCTGGAAGAATGGACAAACTTTAACGATTACTTAGCTAAATTTGTTAAGTTAAACTAATTGGAAATAGCTTGCAGGCAATAGATTGGCTTAGGAATTTATATATTTAACATGTACAGTTTCGAACTGAAAAGCTAGAAGGATGTTAATGGACTAAGTTAAGTTTATAAAAATTACGATTTGGAAAGCCGTTATAAGGATATGCATGGAAATTCAACCAAGGGGAAGCGTGGAAGTCACTTAACAATGTCAATAAGTGTAATTTTAATAGGGTTATCATTTATGTTTGCTTGTGTGTGTGTTTTGTTTGTGTATAATTTTGTGAAATTTTGTGAAACTTAATAAAAACAATTTGGAAAAAAACAAATGGTGCGTGTGCACCGTGTTATGTGATCAATTATGTGGGGCGGGGCTTACCAGCCCCCACCCCAGTATTTTATTCAAGTTGGCACCCCTGCGGAAACGTATGAACATAAAATAAAGAAGAAAATACCGAAGAGCGCCAGCAGGCTTTCCCCCTTTCGTTAGCTTTGTTCCTTTAAAAATCAATCAAGCCATCAAAACCTCAGTTGGTTTCCTGCTCAGTATTGAGGGTGTCTGTGTGTGTGTGTGGGGGGGGGTGCGCTTCTTGGGCTACAGTTCTCCAGCGTCAGCATCCACCTGTCTTGTGTCCTATTTCTGGCCTCTAATGGTGGTAGCACAATAGAGAGAGCTCTAAAGTAGAACCATGGGGATTACTGATATGCAGATGACTCAGAAACCAAATTCCCTGGTCAACACCTTGGAGAGTTCACATTATTCTCTCCCTCTTCTCCCCGCCCATGTGAACAATAGTTATGAGCCATAACGCTGTCAGTGGAGAGGAGAAAGTGTGCTCGGAGAGACGTTTGCATATGGGTCTATGCGGTCTGATTTAGGAGACGGGGAGAGGTAGTTTGTGCTTGTGGGAAGAGGACAGGGGTAGGACTGGGTAGAAAGGTCATGAACTGGAAACAGAGGCAGGGGAAACATCTCGGCTTGATGCTGAACAAAGAGAAGTGAGTGAGATGAACCTGGAAAAGCCCATTTTTGGGTAGGCACACTGAGAAGTGATCTGATGGGGATGGAGGGTTTGTTTTTGTTCATTGTTTTGCTGGATTCTAGAGTGAGGGTGGGGAGTGTGAAAGAAGCCAATGTTGCTCTAGATTTTTGTTGCTTTTTTAAAAAAGTAAATGATCAGTAATATAGATTTGATTCTTCTCATTAAAAAAAAAGTACAATGGCTACCTATAAGCATATCCTCTAATTCTATTTTACAGTGGCCTGCTATGAAATGTACTAAATATAATGTTATGAAGCAGTTGAGCAAGACAGCATAGAGTGGGTCAGACTGTGTGTGATGGTGTTACATCCATTGATCATAGTCCCTTGAATATTTAGAGCACAATCCTATAGATTCAGATGTCAGCCTGTTGCAGCCTTCATCGTGGATAATGTCTCCATATCTCAAGGAGCTAGTTTTCCATTACTTACACTTGAAATCTTACACTGTCTTTTGCTTGAGGGTCATTAAGGGCCAACTTACATAGCAGGTGAGTGCTTGCTTAACTCTTTCTACTTTGGCCATTTCCCTGCCTTAACCTCCCCTCACCAGCTGCTTTTCCCCTTGCAGGGCAAAATATACAAATATACAAATACTTATATGTTTCTTCTGTGGCCAGAAAACCATGCAATGGTGAATGGAAAAGCAGCCAAGAAGAAAGGGTTAATCAGTCTCCTTTCCTCCATTCAAATTTCCAGAATCTTCCAGTTACTTTTCATAAATATCTATATTCATATTAAGAGACAGTTATGCATTTGCTATGTAACATTTGGCTTGGCTTGACTCTAGCTAAATATTTTCATTTGAAAGAATATTATTGAAAATCAACAAGAATTATGCCTTGACTAATCTGCTACCTGCTGCCTGCTTAAGGCTGCACTCCCACACACATTTACCTGGGAATGAGTCCCACTGAATACACTAGGTTTTGCTTCTCAATCAACATAGGGTCTGTCTGTAAGGCTGCAGTCCTAGCACAATTGGGAGTAAAGACCAGACTAGATGCGTGATAAATCTGTGGGCAAAAAAAGGGTCTGCCATTGTTTCATTGTAGAGTGGTGTAGTTGAGGTGGGGTGATTTAAAATGATCAAGTATGAGGGGAGAACTCAATCCTTACCCCTGCTCACTATCTAAAATGGTGTTTTTTTTAGCTGTTTTTCTCCCAGCAATAGAGGTTGGTTCATTAGGGCCAATGGGTCACTGCCCTACAAACATCTTGTCTCCCCTTCCTCAGCCCTCACCTGCTTGCCTTCTTATTTACAGTCTGTCAGGGTGTGGTTCTGCCTGTCTCAGGGTCTGGCTTCCTGCCTTCTGTCCCATCAGTCCCAACGATTACTAACCAATTACTAACCACCACTGTCTCCCAGTGAGGCTCCATGAAGTGGATAAAATCCCTTTAAAAAGTGGCTTTGGGTGTAAATGGAGGGGATACAAGGATTCATCTCTGTCAGCCCTCCACCTACACTTTAAAGCATCTCCACCCAACCTGGTTTAAAGAGAATTAGCAGGACCTGAGATAAGTCGTACCACCACCCTGCCCATTTGCATCCTAAGTTCTGTACAGCTCAATTTGTAGGTAAATTCGCCTTGAGGAATCTGGCTACATGCATGTTATACATTGATAGCTAGTAACTGTGGATCATCTGGTAATACATGCAGTGAAAAGTTCATTGGGCTGGCGACAGAAGTTTTAAATCTGGGATTCTAGAACTAAGCTATGTGGTCTGGAATGCACATAGACAACTTGAGTAACTTTGAAGTACCTCCATTTATAAGAATGTGACAAAAAGGTTATATAAACATCTGGCAGACATTGGGATAGAAGGTGCGGGAGCACTTCATTCGAAAAAGAAAAGCCTGAAACCACATTTTATTGAAGTAGAATAAATAGCTGCTTTGATGTTGGGATATATCTGTTCTTTACACATTAAGCTTTAAGGAATCTATTTTCTTTCTAGAGTCCCCTTCCCCCAGTATATACAGAAACACACTTCAAGCAGCTGTTGAAGAAAATCAAAAGTGGTTGCTAGAACCTTTAACCATCCATCCATTTCTACATTGCAGTTTTTCATGTTTACATACTGTTTTTTAAGTCCTTAGACTATTTTACACATTTCGTATATGAAAATAATATGGGAACTTACTTTATATGAAACCATCCCCCACAACAAATGTAGCTGGAAGGCTTAATCTAAACTTCTGTGAAGAGCTTTATGACTAGGTGCCCTTGAGTCAAGTGACATCATGGAAAATATAATTAGATGGGCAAAGTAAGCAGCAACAGTGGGATGAATGGTTGCTGAATGGTTGCCATAAGCCTATGGACTACTTCTTGGCAATACTAAAACCCATCTCATCAGAATCTGCACATTATTTGTTAGTTTGATATGGTGCATTTTGTTCGAGGGTAGACAAAATAAAGTTCACAATGTCATTTTTATTAAAGTGTATAGAGTAATCAAGCTGATCAGTGCTGAGAACCAGCAGGGAGATCCAGCATTTTTTTTTTTGGTCAGAGGAGATTTGAGCCCAAATCCTGCTCAGTTAAACTTATGATTGAGCAGAGGTGCATATGATTCCACTTTCATGCAAGTTACTGTTATGTAATCTACTTCACAAGACTGTTGCATGCAGAAGGTTGTAGGTTCAAGCCTTGGCTTCCCCAAACCCTGGAGAGCTGCTGCCAGCCAGTGTAGATAGTACTGGGCTAGAAGGACCCAAGGGTCTGGCACAGTATAAGTCAGCTTCCTGTTGTTGCAAAACTGTATTCTGTGTAGGAATAAATAAGGCTTCACTGCAGTACTCTTTAAGTGATTAGGGTTCAGGATTAGGTTGTGTGATAATACAACTCTTTCATGCTCAGCTGGTATATAAATTTACATGTGTGGGTTAAACCACAGAGCCTAGGACTTGCCGATCAGAAGGTCGGCGGTTTGAATCCCTGCGACGGGGTGAGCTCCTGTTGCTCAGTCCCAGCTCCTGCCAACTTAGCAGTTTGAAAACACGTTAGTACAAGTAGATAAATACCGTAGGTACCGCTCCGGCGGGAAGGTAAACGGCATTTCCATGTGCTGCTCTGGTTTGCCAGAAGCAGCTTAGTCATGCTGGCCACATGACCCAGAAGCTGTACGCCGGCTTCCTCGGCCAATAAAGCAAGATGAGTGCCGCAACCCCAGAGTCGGTCAGGACTGGACCTAATGGTCAGGGGTCCCTTTACCTTTACTTTATAGCCCTTTGAGTATGGTGGGACTTCCTTAGAATCATAGAATTTTAGAGTTGGAAGGGACCACGTGGGTTATCTAGTCCAACCCCCTGCCATGCAGGAATTTTTTGCCCAAGGTGGGGCTCAAAACCATGACACTGAGATTAAGAGTCTCATGTTTAACTGACAGAGCTATGCTCTACTGACTGAGCATTGCTATGTAAGCATCAATAGAACTGAGCTATCCGTGACCTAAAGAGCCTTCCAGCATTTTGACGGATGAGGCTGGCCTGACCTTGTGTTATAAATTGCTGTTGAAGGCTATATGCCAGCTAGAACATGGTTTGGCTTTCCAAAAGATTAGTCATGTATTATTGATTCAAATGATTGTGGTCCTGAGGTTGTCTGATTAAAAAAGAAAAGAAAAAGGTTTCAGAATGGATGCAGCTGCAACTTTTAAAATATTTTGCCTTCACTTCTTCAGTCCATGGTTAAAACAATTTATTTTATAACTAAATATAAAATAAACTCATGTGATGCTGCTCTTCAGGAACAAGCAAAACAAAATATTTTTTGTACAACTTTTAACTGTTCAGGAAGTTTTCTTTTGTATCCTTATTGAAAATGGCAGTGCCCGTTTGTATCTTGTTTTGTTTAAAATTTGTATTGTAACCAATTGGGAATAATTTGAATTCCGTTCATTGTAATTAGCAGTGTGATCTCAAAGTCTGTCTTTAAAAAATGTTCGCTTTAAGCATCACAGCAGTACAGCTGTCTTGTTCCCACCAAGTTTAAACATTCCTAGTTGCTGAAGGAAAGTTTGCAGAGCATTACTAATTCCTGATCTATGCTGCTGCAGGGGGTTTGGGTATGGTGGATATTTCCCTTCTGCCCAGCTCTACTTGATCCTGCCAGCAGAATGTGATAGGCATAAGGCCCTGAAATGAGGCAGAGCGGACAAAGGGTGTGCTGGCCTGGGTTCTAACCTGGACAAGCAGACAGAGGAATGTGATTTGGGTCTCTGTGCTGCACTAAAGCAGGTCCTCAGTTACAGAGGGGGTTGTGTCACTCCATTCAACCTCACAACTTCCAGGCTGGGAGTTAGGATTGCCCTTAAAACTTGTTTTTCTATCCCAGAAGGCTAAGAGTGGAAGATGTAAAAGCAAAATGGAAAAAAGTTCATTACTTCCATTCAGTACAAACCCATGCTTGTTAAGCGTGTGCCTATGACTCACACATCAGTACTTGAAAAACATATATTGCTTTCAACAGCAATAGAGAAAGCAATGCACAATCAATACATTAGCAAACACAAGAATCTAATAAAACAGCAACAATCATAGTAGCCAGCGGAAAAACCACTAACCTCAAATTCCTCAGTAGTCTTATAAAAAAGTACATGAACCAGAAACTTAAATGGATGCTCTGAAGCCTACTAATACATGTATATCTTCACAAACTCTCCAGAACCCTACAAGGATTTATAAAAGGATAATGATTCAAATGTCTGCTAAACAGGACTCCCTTGTGGAAGCTTCCACTTGTCCTCCTGAGAAGATATGAACAGATTTTAACAAAGATACAAACTTAGATCATTCAGTCCCTCTAAGGATCCATCCCCTTACAGATGAAAGGATTTCTATCTCTCATGCACATCAAACTATACACATGGGTTTATCTGTCCCTTTGATCATTTAACCTGGCCTTTTCTGAACAGTAGAGGCTCAGAGAAGTTTTTCTTCTTCTATTTCCTCTGTAGTCCCTTGAAAATCTGCTCCTGTGGGTTGGGGGACACTTGGAAGTGGGGGTTGGAAAAAAAATGCCCTCTCATGTGAACAGAGGAGCAACTTGGGATCTGAGCCCAAAAACTTACTCTGTTGACTTCTGCTAATAGTGCAAATTTCAGACATTTTCAGAATTCTTCAGACACTGGCTGATTTTTTCCACTCTCAGCAGCTCTGACATCATTTAATTGACAAAGTTGGACAGAGCACTATTTAAATGTTGCCACCTGTCTAGTTTTTGACCTGATTACCCAGTTCCTAGGCTTCTCGTCTGGTTTTTAGACATCTCTTTGTTCCCCCCCCCCACTACTTTCCCCCTCTTGACTGTAATGTGTGTGCTATGAATATGAGCTACTTAGGAGGTTGTTTTTTTTTTTTTTTGTTTTTTTTTTGGAGAAGCAGTGTATATGCCTGCATTTCCTCCGGCTGGGGCTTTGTCTGGATGTCAGTCGGAACAAAAGAGAGGGACTGGAAAAGCAGGTCTCATCCCTGATGCAGCAAAAGCAACTTGTGGGTACTGGGTTTGATCTTTTTTATAGCAACTTATAAAGGATGCTTGAATGGCCTCAATAAACAATCCATTGTATAATTCTGGGTATTTTATTTCATATCACTTTCTCAGGGAGTACACTGTTTCCCTTTTTACAAAATGAGGTTCTTAATTAAAATAAGTTTCGATGTAATTCCCAGGATTAACATTGTTTGCTCCTTTTTCAAAAGCATAGCAATGAGTTGCAGTGCACAGTTCTTTCCTCCCTCCGTTCCCTCCTTTTTCGCAAGCGCTTAATTGGACCGAGAGATTGAAGTTCTCTTTTGCCCCCACCGAATCACTGCTTCATAGGCAGGGCTATGAATGTTGTGTGCTCTGCTATTGCTCCTCAAGTGCTTTTGCCTGTCTGGAATGTATCCTTGCACTGTGACAATGGCTCTTGCTTGCCTTAATGGAGAGTTGTGCGTGTTTAGAAACCCAATGCTTTGGCATTGCTGGCATGCAGCCTCCTGTCAGATCCATTGCCTCACCCACCTTTGCCTCTTGTCTGACCCACTGGCATGTAACCTCACCCTCCAGGCTGGAGAAGGTCCACCATCATCACCCTATTTGTTCTGCTGACTGATGAAGCTCCAGCCGAATGGCCCAGCCACCTGTTTTGTGGGGAGAAATGTGTTCCTCAAAAGGTTTTTTTTTGGGGGGGGCATGTTGTTTTCTTTGTGCGGCTGGTCTGCTTGCCCATGCTTAATAATCAGCCTGTCTGAAAATACTATGGATACTTTAAAAAACAAATGTTAATAAGACACAAGACTACTAAAAAAAATTAAAACTCCATATTCAGATTTGTTGTAGCTGCAAAACACTTGCCTGAAAATAGGTCATCTTTTTCTGAATGCAGCTTGAGATATGGCAAGGCCCCAGTGGAAGAATGCTAAGAATTGCTATAGACATACCCTCGTTGTATGAACTTGGTCTGCTGATGGAATAATCAAGACAGTATTTTCCTGGAGATTGCAAATGAGGGAAGAGGTATGCTAGATATGTTGGATCTAATACAAGCAAAATTTTGTATGATAGAACCAGTCCCTTAACTTTTTCTCAGGCGAGTTCAGAAAAAGCTACTGAAGTTTCAGAGCGTATCTCGGTTGAGAGGCAAACTCCATGAACTACACAAGCTGCGGCCCTGAACCTGCCGTGCTGGGGGAATGTTTGCTATAATGAAGTTTTACTAATGCAAAAGGTAAAGGTAAAGGTAAAGGGACCCCTGACCATTAGGTCCAGTCGTGACCGACTCTGGGGTTGCGGCGCTCATCTCGCTTTATTGGCTGAGGGAGCTGGAGTACAGCTTCCAGGTCATGTGGCCAGCATGACTAAGCTGCTTCTGGCGAACCAGAGCAGTGCACGGAAACACCGCTTACCTTCCCGCCAGAGCGGTACCTATTTATCTACTTGCACTAACGTGCTTTCGAACTGCTTGGTTGGCAGGAGCTGGGACCAAGCAAAGGAGCTCACCCTGTTGCGGGGATTCAAACCGCCGACCTTCTGATTGGCAAGTCCTAGGCTCTGTGGTTTTAACCCACAGCGCCACCCGCGTCCCTTAATGCAAAAGATAACTATTTGCAAATACAGTGCTAAAGTAAAACATAATTGCTCCTTATGTACAATAGATGCCCCAATCTAGCCATAGTAAACTACCAGTAGAAACAGGTTCTATGTGCGGACCTGCTTTAGGAGAGCTTCAGAAGGCCACTGGACAAGGAAAGTGTGTTTTTGTTCAGCATCCTGCAATGGACTGGTAGTCCATTGGTCAACTGTTGTTGTTTTTTTTAATGCCCAATTTTTCCATCAAAAATGGTTGTAAGATACAAGGATTCCACGTGTTAATGTCACATCTCCCTTTCTTGGTTTTGTAACTACACATAAACATATTTATATGTAACACATTATGCCTAAGGCTCTAACTGCACTTGCCATTTATTTTATAATTGCTCTTGAATGCATGTTCCTCTGCTCAAACAACAACAACAACAACATTGCTACCATGGAACCCACTCTTCTGAACTGAGGCCCTAGCATGGAAAAGGTGGGGAGTAGGGAGGTTTTAACCATTTGCAATCATCCAAATCTGGGTCATGTCCCTTCTGCCTTCCATTGACATAGGAAATAAGCTCCCATTAAAACAGGAGATTTGAAGCAAATTGCTACCATGAAAGCCAATGGGCCCCATTAGGACCATAGTGGGGGACAAAGGGTTAAAGCCCTATTGTCACCTAATCCAGATTGGGCACTTCATGCTGATAGGGGCTTTTTTGGGGGGGGGTGAAGGGCTTGTACTTTGGGGTAAACTACAAAGTAAAGTATCTTTTTTTGTAATAAATTTTTACCCATTTTCAATTACAGTTCAATAATAGCCTCATTTATAACAATATAAATTTATAATACAATTATTAATACCAATCATTTAAATACCAGTAAGTAAACTGTTGTCACCATTTTCTCTCTCAGCCTGGAAAGAAAAGTGGTCTATCAAACTGCAGATGACTCAGTAAAGAACCTTAGTTCCTTGGTAGCTCACAGTCTCCTTTCATCCTTCCTTCCAGCTGAAGATATATGAGCAAATATACTTCCAATTAAATTAAATTCCAAGTCCTCTTAGCGTTATTCAGTTCACTTTGTAGATAATAAAGGATGGGGGAAGAACCAGCTCTAAGTTTCCATCTAAACCTTTTGCAAAATAGAGCTTCCCTCCTTTTTTCCTTTTTTTTTTAAACACAGAGTTTTGTTTGATGTTATATTCAATATTTATAATCCAATTTCTTCCATCCTCACTTGTACAAATATAATTTGAACCAACATTCAGAGGAGGGCTGCTGAATCATAAATGTAGAGAAGAAAACATTAAATAAAGAAACAGTAGCCTCCCCTCCCCCACCATCTTTTGCACCTAATGAAGTCTTACCTCAAGTTCAAACCTTGAAGTCCTTGCAGTTGGTTTGTTCCACAGTTTTTGATCTCATCTCTTCTAGCACACGCCTGTACTTTAGTCCAATTAAGCTCTAATTAACAGGAGAATCTCTGCTTCTTAATGGTGGCCTTGGAGGGTTTTCAGCAAGTGAAGTGCTTTCACATTCAGTGCCCCCCTGCCCCCACCCCTACCCTGCATTCCATGCTGGAGCGAGAGCCAGGTACTGAGACAAACTGAGTGAAACTATTCTCCCCGTCCCTGGAGGGAATGTGCAAGGATGATTGTTACCCTGAATCATCCTTGTTTTTCCTTCGCCAATGATCTCCCGCTGTCATGGGGGCTGCCTCCATTAAGGCAGAGCGGAACCGGAAGCCACAAAGTAAAGTATCTTGTGTACTTTGGCCTTGTGTGTACGTGCACCATAGCTGCAGAGTGCTTGCTGCTAGATCGTGCCAATTTTATTATGAGGTTGACTTTCCCAGTCCTTGGACTACTGCCTGGGGAATGTGGCCCTTAGGCTGAACTGCCCCCCCCTCAAGTTCTGGCATGCCAAAGAAAAGCAAAAAAATTACAAAGCAAAACACTGATGAACTGTTTCAGCGCATGCTAACTTGCTCATGTATTGCATCCCATTGAAAAAAGTGAAGCAAGTAAGCTAAAGCCAACTCTGGCCTTGCTACTTTCTACCCGTGCACAAATCAGATGAAGATGCATTCATATTGATTTCTAAATTTAGAGCAAGCCTTGGGAGTGAGTGGACAACTATTAATTCAGGTGCAGACTTTTAAAACGTTGTTTTGATTGAAAACTTGATTATCCTTTCTGTTACACAAACGTTGCTGAATTATTACCAAAAGCTTATTATGCCAGATTTAGGAGAAACACATGGCTGGAAGTAGACTTTCAATGTGCTTGCTGAATTCCAGGAATAAGATGTTGTAAATGGGATCTTGGATTTCAAACATGTATCCAGATAAATTTGTAGCTAGTTGTGAAACAAACATAAAATGAATAAACTCCTAGGCACTTATTTTAGTTTGCTTTGAAATTTGACTAAGATTTACAAAGCTTCAGCGCTGTGTGGGAGCTGTCTTTTCCATCTGTCTGTTAGTATTTTAGGTTTTTTGTTTTGGTCTTGTAGGCTATTTTGTATTTATTTATTGAGACATTTCATGGAGACAGCTGGCTCTTTGTGCCTACAGCAATGATCTCTGGTGTACTGAATATTAACACTCATCAAACATTCTCTTTCACTAGAACATCCTACTAAATGGAATAGCTACATCCTGTTTTCCAAAAGCTAAATGTTAAAAATTTACATAAAGCCCAAATGTGGGTGCATATTTTTGTTATCACATTGAGTCCCATTTTCCTTTGACCATTTTATTTCCCTTCAGCATGGTTTCCTGGCCATCAAAGTAGAAGTAATTATGAAAGCCCCATGTTTTATCTATTATGTTATTAATTTAATTGGCAAAATGAGTAAGAATTTACCTTTCAAATCAAAGCAGGTAAATATAGATAGAAAGTAGATCATGGATAAAGAGTTGGTCACATTGGCTTGGTTCAGACCAACCACCAGACCACAGTTTAGTGCTATATGAATGTGCCTCAAACTCCCACATCCCTTCAACTCACATGCTGTGATTGCTTTCCTTACCACTTGTTTACAAACCATAGTTTCCATTACATGTGAACCAAGCAAACCATGGTTTGGCAACATACAGAGTTGGATTCACAGTGCACCAGGAGAAGAGTATCTGTGTGAGGGTGAGGCTGGTTCATGTCCTGCTGAGCTACTGTTTAGTGTTAAATCTGAACTGAACTAGCATCTTCTTAAAATCCTGATGGTTCAGTTTTATTAACAAAACATAATTTATATTTTAAGACATATTTAATCTTGGCTAAGGGACGCGGGTGGCGCTGTGGGTTAAACCACAGAGCCTAGGGCTTGCCGATCAGAATCCCCACGACAGAGTGAGCTCCCGTTGCTCGGTCCCTGCTCCTGCCAACCTGGCAGTTTGAAAGCATGAAGTGCAAATAGATGAATAGGTACCGCTTTGGCGGGAAGGTAAACAGCGTTTCCGTGTGCTGCTCTGGTTTGCCAGAAGCAGCTTAGTCATGCTGGCCACATGACCCGGAAGCTGTACACTGGCTCCCTCGGCCAGTAAAGCAAGATGAGTGCCACAACCCCAGAGTCATCCGTGACTGGACCTAATGGTCAGGGGTCCTTTTACCTAATGTGAGTTGCTCATGCAGGCAACCCAAGGGAGTCCTCTCTACAGGCTTTGAAATAGGTTGGGCCAGTGCTGATGGTCCACAGCCTGACTGGTGAGGGTGTGGAACAGGATGCAGAACTGTGCACTTCATTACTCCACCCTCTTAAGTGAGAATCCCCAATTACGCAGTTTAAGAGTTAAGTTGCCACATTAACAAAGGCTAATGCTAATCAGGATTTGCTCTTCGTTAAGCTTTCTTTTAACTGAGGTTTGACGCAAATTCAGAATCCTACTTAAGAGAAAAAACCTAGCAAGTGTTAACTGTGGCTAACATTAATGGCAACAAATAACTATTAAGGATGCATAATGCCAGTGGGTAGAATTAGTGGTATACAGGGGAATCCTGTGGTTGGTGTATGATCCCTTAAACACCATTAAAGATGGACCGAATTATGTCTGCAGGAGCTTATATTACTTTTCAGGTTTCCTCACTTTTCACCTAAGTTACTCTGTTTGAGACAGGGTGTGTGATGAGCCTAGTCCTGTCTGTTTCACTGTCTCCACTGCATATCTTGCCTTCTTAGAAATCATTTCCAGCACTGTTCCATATATTGTATCTGAGGCTGCTGAGCAGAACCTTTGTAAGGCAGACCCTTTAATGCTGGAGTTCATTTGCTATAGAAATGCCCAGATCCCCATTTTTCATCAGCTACTGAGTATCTGTCATTCCTGGGTTATTTTAGTCATTTGGCACTGTTCTCCTTGGTTTATTTCCCTTCCTGTCTCGTCAGAAAGCTTTCTTCCTCATTGATTTTGAAGATCAATAAATGCTTCTCAAATATTTCCACTGATGTAACTTCCAGACAGCTTTGATGGAGCAAATGCAAAATGCAGTAAATAATGTTAGGAAGCCCACTGGTAATATTTGGTAATTTTAAGGGTAGCGTCTTTTGCAGCTTGCCAAGTTTTAATTAAACTTCAGGCCATCCATCATTGATGGAATATTATAACCATTTCAAAAGTAGGGTTGAGAAATTGTGGTTAAATACTATTCACCATGACTATTGCAGCTGAGAATAGAACCGTTAAGTCACGAATTGTCAACACCTACTTTAAGCAGTACACTCACTTTTCTTTACCAAGAAATGTTCTATTTTCCTGCTTTTCTTGCCGATGTTTTGTAGCAGCTGGTACCACTATAGTTGTGAAGATGTTTGGCTGATTCATACACCACTGACTGTGGTTTACAATTTAGCAGGGAAAAGACTTCCTGTTTAGAGCCAAGCCATTCCTGCATGAAGGAACAAACATGACTGCATTCTTTATTTTTTATTTAAAAAAATAATTAAAAGGGACTAGCCTAGCCAGGAACTGGACTAAGAACTGTGAATCCCAGGTTCAAATCTTAACTCAGAGCTGTTTCATCCATTACAATTTCCAACATGGAATTGTAGTGTAGGAAAAAAGTATGTACATTTTCACATTTGAAGTGCAATGAGTTTTTCTGCTCAGACACACCAGATGGGCAGGCAACACTGAAAATAAACTTTAGCCACACTTAAAATAGCTTTATGCTGTCATATTTTTCCTCCTTCCACCCCATCCCTATTTTGTTTTGTGCCATGTATTTAAAAGCAGGTTCTATCTTGTTTTTATTATTATTATTGATCTGCAGAACTACACGGGGAGGGGGGTCTCTTTTGGCTGAGAAGTAGAGCAAAAATGCTACAAACAAACAAACCACTCACATTGAATGAATTTATCCTATGTAGAGGTCAAAGAAGTGCCCTTTCATTAGTTATCCATAGCTTTTGTTATCCTGTAGCAGATGTTAAGCAAAACATTAGAAATAAAGGCTGTGTTTATGGAAACAGACACAAATACTATTTTCTGTAGTGGTTGTTCAGGACTAAGCAGCTTTATTATTTACAAATAATGAAGAGTGCATCCTCTTGTGTTTTACAATGTTACATAAGGTTTTCTATTAATGACAGTGTGCCTGTTAATCTGGTTTCAATTCACATGTCCTGGTAGATAAAGCAGAGCCAGGGAGAAGCACTGCAGATTTGGGATTGTAACTAAAATTATTAAATGGTTTATTGATATACAATAGAAAACAGAAAAAGAAATATGTGAATTGACCATATAAGAACATAAATGGACATCCATCAAAGCTCTGCAAGATGGATGGCCTATCTGTGATCCTCCAGATATTGAATTGCATCTCCCATCAGACCCATCTAGCAAAGCCATGGTCAATGATGTAGTGCAGCAACACCTGGAGCCATAGCCTAGCACCCTAGCATCCCTGCTGTATAGTGTAAACAAAGCAGTACAATATCACTAGAATCATCATCATCAAGGCTATGCAGTGTGAATAACAGCATAACCACAGGAGAATTCACAAACCAACTATAATTTGCATAAGAATAAGTAGCAAAGCTACCAGTAAAGAAATCTGAATAAGAATAAAACAAGGACCTATTTGTCTCTCCAGCCCATTTCAATTTAAAGCACTGTTTTACCACCACTCCCTGAAGAGCAGTGGTCCTTGCGTTGTAGCAAACTTCTCCACACATGGAAAAGTAAGCTGTTTGAGGCTCTCCAAGTGTAACTTTTAAAACTCCAAATTAAACAGCTTGACTAACAGTGCTGCTGCTCTCAGTCTTTGGAGAAATGGATCAAGATTCCATGGGCCTAGTAACATGTTTTAACTAACACACACGTTTCTAAGGGAGGCAAAAAGATCCTGAGAGAGATGAAGGGGGTTCATTGGCTTTTGGCACAGCACAAACAGTGCTGATTGGAAGGGGATTGGTTGATGCTCCACACCACTATCCAAAAGCACTACTTAGGAAAAGGTTGGGGTGAACACATGTGTCTTCTGCAAGATCTTTTACAGATAACATTCCTTTTATTATGCACAGAGAATTCAAACTATTGCTTCCATAGATTTATTGCTTAAATATAATTTTTATGGATTGGTAACACTGTTCAACAGCTTCTGTACATACATTATTTGAAACGTGGATGATTATGTCCAATCAGTTTTCCCTATAGTTCTCTCTAATCCTGGTGAAACATCCTATGTTGCATTTAAATAATTGCTCCTGTTTTCCCAAACACTATAATTACTTCTTCCTTTCACATACCTTACCCAAATTGTGAACTTGCATCTGAAATGTAACCATTATGAAGAGTAATATGTTAAAAAATAAGGACTAAAAGAGAAAAGGAGTGCCAATGTTAGCTTTTCCTTTCCGGGGGGTGGGGGTGGGGAATCCCTGGCATTGCTTTCATACTGAAGTCATACATAACTCTGTGCAGAAAACGAGGTATGCTCTGACTTCATGAACAAACTGGCGCTGATTCTATAATGCTGTTCTTTCTCATTGTCTTTTAAACTTTTTCTTTAAGGTCTATGGAGACCAGAATCTTAAGTAAAATTTAACTAGCTCTCTTCTATGGGGCTGTGGACTTTCTGTTATTCAGAAGCTATCCATGTTGCCACACAGAAATCTATTGACCCTCTATGCACATCACCATAAACCAGGGTTGCCAACTTTTCTGGGCCTGCGGGCACATTTGCTAACTGAACAAACTGCTGTGGATGCCACAGACATGCCACAACCTAGCACATGCCACAGCTTATTCTATTAGCTGCAGCAGAATGTTTTTTCACGCCTCCTTTCTATTTTCAGCAGGGGGAGGGGACTCTGCAGGCACTAGGGAAGGCCTCTATGGATCCCTGCCACAAACCAGACACAATGGCTAAGACCCAGACTAAGTACTCACTGGTTTCAATGGGAACTAAATTAAGTCTTAAAGACGTAATTTGTCCCAATGACTTCAGTGGGGCCTATGCACAACAAATTTAGTCTGCTTTGTGTCTGGAAAAGTACTCTGGAGTAAGAGGGAAGCCTAGATGTTCTCACCATCTGTAACACATGCAAAGAAATGTATCTATTTTCTACAATTATTATTTTTTTTTTGTGATGGACAAGGAACCTGCTGTTGATGGAAACCAAAACCTGAACATAAAGACTATACCGTGGTACCTCGGATTAAGTACTTAATTCGTTCCAGAGGTCCGTTCTTAACCTGAAACTGTTCTTAACCTGAAACACCACTTTAGCTAATGGGGCCTCCTGCAGCCGCTGCGCCGCCGGAGCACGATTTCTGTTCTCATCCTGAAGCAAAGTTCTTAACCCGAGGTACCATTTCTGGGTTAGTGGAGTCTGTAACCTGAAGCATATGTAACCTGAAAGTGCCACTGTAGTCTTAATATTTGAATAATGCAGTAGTGAGTGCTTTTGGTGGCTAGGTCTGTTGAGTGTTTTTGGCATTGCATTTCTCTTATTCAAGGCCTGTTGGTGCACATGCAGTTCCAACCCACTTTCAACTTATGTGTAGGATGGAATATGCTTAAAAGGCTCTTACCCATGTGCTGGGCAGTGAGTATGTAAAATCAAGAGCTATGGTAGTGGCCAGACAGCTGATCTATCAGTCAGTAGGTTCTGGTTCAAATGTGGCCTTTGCCATTAACATACTACACAAGCCACTTTCTTGTCAGCCTAGGCTCCTCTCCCATTTAACATATGAGATAATAATGGCCAGTCTTACAACTTTGTTGTAAAAGTTATATTGTATCAATATTATTTATTATTATGGGCATCCCAGCACTGCCACAATTTGAGATGTTTCTGAAGGATAGCCTGCAGGACAACAACTCTAGCAAAGTGTCTCTAGCAAAATATTAGCATAATGTCCATGGAAGCTAATGCCGTGGTAAATCTCTGCATCACTAAAGAGCTTTAAGATTCACCTGAAATGTGTGCATGTATATGTAACAGAGACTGAAGGTGCGCATTGGCAGGATCTTGCAAATTAAACTAGGGCAAGCTAAGATGACCCAATCTCACTGCTCACAAGACATCCAATGAGATCATTGCTGAGGCTTGGTGAGTCCTGCTTAATTTTAGTCTGGGAACACTAAAACAGATGGACAGAAATGCTGTGGATTAAAATGAAAAGGGAAAAAAAACTTTATAAAAGATGAATGGCTATGGACAACTGGTAAACTGTGCTCCTGTGCATTTGCTACTTTTTATTTCTCTCTTCTTCCTGCCATGATTCTAGACTGACAAAGAGCAAGGATGGGGACTGGGAGAATGGTGTGCAACAGAAACATCTTTTCCCATGCTGAGAGACACTCTGAGGAAAGCACTGTCCCCTGAGAAAATAGTTTGAAAAATTGTGAGGTTCTTTCATTTGTTTTCAGCGAGGAACTTGAGAATGTGTTTCTTAACTGCTCACAGAGTTCCATTATGAAAGTCCTAGCAATCTGTGTATGTAGAAGGCAAGATGTTTTCCATTAGATCAGTTTCTCTCCCCCACAACATCTGTTGCAAAATTGTGTTATACAACTCAAATGGTTTGCGCAAGAATAACGTAAGATACACAAGAAAAGCCCTTCTGGATCTAACCAAAGGTACATCTAGCCCCAGCATCCTGTTTCTAACAGTGGATAGCCAGATGCTTCTCAGGTAGCTTGGAAGCAAGGCATGAAAGCAGCAATCCTGTCCATTCCACCCCAAGATACAATGCTCCACACCTTTATGTAATATTCATGGTTGTAGCTGTTGATAGGCCTGTCTGCAAATTTGTCTCTTAGACAACTCTTAAACATCTTACCATTTTTATCTTCTGGAAGAGAATTCCATAAGTTAAGCATGTGTTGTTTGAAGAAGTCTTTTTTTATCCTTTACTGAATATACAGTGGTACCTCAGGTTACATACGCTCCAGGTTACATATGCTTCAGGTTACAGACTCCACTAACCCAGAAATAGTACCTTGGGCTAAGAACTTTGCTTCAGAATGAGAACAGAATTGCAGCAGCAGCAGGAGGCCCCATTAGCTAAAGTGGTGCTTCAGGTTAAGGGCAGTTTCAGGTTAAGTATGCACCTCTGGAACGAATTAAGTACTTAACCTGAGGTACCACTTGTACTGCTAATCGGTTTCACTAGATAACCCTGAGATGTAGTATTAAGACAGATGGAGGGCAAAACCCCTTTTTCCAACCACTTTATCCACAGGTAGATACAATTTTATAAATCTTTTATTACCAGTTGAATTAGCCTTTTCTCTGAGGAAAGATACTCCAAATCCTGATCTTACTGGTTGCCCTCTTCTCCAGCTTTATGGTATGCACTTTGAGGTGGGTTCAGTAGAACTGTACAGAGTATTCTAATGTGGCATTATTATGTATATTAGCTGTCTTGTTTTCACCTCTGTCCTAATAATCTCTAACATGGAACTTGCCTTTTTCACAGTCAATGCATACTCAGAGTTGACAAGTTATTAAGCTGTTCAACATGACCAAGAGCTCTTTCCTGGACAGTCCCCATCAATTCAGACCCTTAAACCTATAGAAGAAGCTAAATGATTTGCATCTTTGTGGTTCATTTTACACATCTCTTCAATCTCCAGTAATCCCTGTACATATTTGTTATCAAGCAGTCCAACTTGTCTTGGTTTTTTGTTTTGCTTCTTATTATGCGTTTGAGCCCCACGTTGGGCAAAGCATACCTGCATTGCAGGGATTGGACTAGGTGACCCTTGTGCTCGAATTTGAATTTGGACTTGGAGAAAAACAGACAGAAAGTTTAGGTTTGACTCTGCTGAAATGTAACATTGATGTGGCCACAAACTTTGTTCTTTAGGGATCCCTGCAAGTTATAGGCACACCCTAGATTCCAGTATGCTCCTTGTTTATATTTTGTAGGTATTGCAAAGGCACCATAAGTTTCACCATATGGGATAGACTCTGTAAAGAAGCTACCCTTTGAACCTCCTACTGTTTGGGAAAGCTGGTCGGGGGCTGCTGTCTTCATAGCATTATCATGCCTATATATCTAATTAACAAAATTTAAAGACAACTGGTTCAATTGTCATCTTTAAATTTACTTTGACCAGTATACAATGTGTGGATGAATTAATAGTTGAACTATTTAGTGTAGTGACTGCCCAGTCAGTGATTTACACTTATGTGACACTTCAGAGAGTTAAGTAAATGCTGGGAGATCTGGTTCCCCACCTGTCCTCCCCACCCCCGTCACTAAATGAATTATGAAATGATGGTTTGTCATTTCTAACCATAGCTAGGTATCTCTTGCCTGCTGTTACTTAGAAATCCCATGGTTTTTGTTCCGCTGCAGTTGCCGTTTCTTAAAGTAAGACAGGAAAGGAATTTTCATGGAGCACAGCAGTCAGCTCTGCCTCTCCTTCCAAGGAGAATGTTTACTCTGAAGAGCCATACATTCATGTTGCAAATAGATAAAAACTGGATAGATCTAAGAAAGGGATAATTGTTTATAGAACTCTCATCTTGTATGTTGTGCTAAAGTTTGTTTGCTGCAAAAAGACAGAAACACTATTTGATTATGAATAGTGTTTCTGTCTCTCCTTTTTTGCAGTAAATGTAACTTTAAAACAACATACAAGATGAGAGTTCTATAAACAGTTGTCAAAGCAATTGTATTTCCTTTAGGATGTGGTGGCTTAATTGTTCTGGTGCAGCATCACTGTTGCATGCCACCCCAATCTCCAAGCAGTACAGGATTCCAGGGGTTCCAGGTACTTACTCAGGGTTCAGTTTCTTTGGAATGAGGGACAGTGGAGACCATGGTGTCTTTATGATATCTGGTTTATTTATACATATATACAACCTGAACCTACAATGGTTAATGCTCACAGCTTTAACAACCCCAGAAGGTCTTGTTTCTCCCAGCCTTGGATTCAATCAGAAATCAAGCATGGCACTCACTCTCTGGCTTCTGTCTGCTTCTAGCAGCTTCCTTTGTCAGACTAACTACCCATACCAGGCCATTGCCTGGCTAATTCAACAATGGAATATACCATTAGGTTTTAACCCTTGCTAGATCCAAGAATTAGAAGGGATTCATACAGCCTAACCTACCCCACAACTCACAACAGTACTTTGATGAATTGAAGCCTGTAACTAGCGCTGACACCTTATACCTGTGTAGTCTTTTCTTAAAGTGTTTCATTGGGGGGGGGGGGTTTCAGTTTATGGGATTATGGCTCATGTCCCAGCTAGAAAAATTACTGTTGTTGGTTTTTGGATCAATAATTTAGGTCTAGGGAAAGTCTATTGCTAAATATTTTGGCAGGCTATTGTGGAAGTATTCCTAGAAATGAGACACATCTGTCAGTTACAGTGGTGCCCCGCAAGACGAACGCCTCGCAAGACGGAAAACCCGCTAGACAAAAGGGTTTTCCGTTTTGGAGGCGCTTCGCAAAACGAATTTCCCCATGGGCTTGCTTCGCAAGACGAAAATGTATTGCGAGTTCCTGCGGGGTTTTTTCCCTTTCGCCCCCCTTTCCCTAAGCCCTAATCTGATAAGCCACTTATCAGCTGATCCGCTAAAAGCCGCTAAACCGCTAATAGCGCTAATCTGCTAAGCTGTCAATGGGCTTGCTTCGCAAGACGAAAAAAACGCTATACGAAGAGCCTCACGGAACGGATTAATTTCGTCTTGCGAGGCACCACTGTATAAGTAAAACAGAGCAGAATCATGAAGAGTGGTGGCCAGAAGGATCTGGGCCATCAGTAGCAGCTGATGGGAGACAGGAAAGTTAATTGAATTGAGCTATAAAATGCAATTGTCAGGGCCCGTGGGAGGTCTGGCTAATGTGTGGTTTTATGTCCGGGTCCTGTAAATGTTGTTTTACTGAAGTGAACATAGAATGCTATTATGGGTCATTCCCATAATAACCACTCCCTAGAGGTGAGTGTACCTAACCCTGTTCCTAGCAGGACACCTGGCACAATGCAGATTTCTACCCAGAACTCTCATTTGTGCTGCAGTTTGCAGGCAGGTAGGAAACAGCAGCAGGTGGGAGTGCCACTGTTTCTTACTTTCTTCATACTCTGGACAAAGGAGAGAGGATGCTTAATCTCTTTCAAGCCCTCTGTGCATGCCAGAGTGACCAACGGAAGGGCTCATTGTTGTCACAAATAGACTGGCTAGTAAGCCAAACCAATGTTTGTTAACTCATGTAGCTAATTATACATAATTTTAGCAGTGTGTTAAATATATATTTTGATAGGAGAGGAGCCTCTGCTGAAACTGTGATGCTACTATATTAGATGATATAAGTAGTTCTTACCTGACATTTGTGAAAAGAGCACATAAGAGGTGAGATAAGTGGCACAGTTGTGCACGGCTCTGCTATGTAGGTGAGGATGTTTATGATATGGTGATATGTGAAAATGCCCTGCCTTGTGGCAGCCTCAGAGGTGTGGTGACTCATTTGATAAATATGGGGATGCTAAAACTGAGTAATCTTCTTTGTAATATAATGAGACCCAGTGCTTTTATTGGAGCAAGTTCCCCCCACCCTCACAATTTTATTAATTAAAAATAATCTCAACAACAGTCTTGTTGTGACCTCTTAGACTATTTTTTTAAAGAAATGTTTTTCATAGATATCAGCTCTGTTTTTAATATGAGTATTTTGCAACTCTTTATTGCTGACATTGATGAATTATGACAATTGTTTTATTTTTCATTCCTCAGGCCAGGAAGATCCGAATAGTTTGCGGCACAAATACAACTTTATTGCAGATGTGGTGGAGAAGATAGCACCGGCTGTGGTTCACATTGAATTGTTTCGCAAGTAAACAAGAAATCCAAGTTTTATTATTTAACTGGAGACTTTATGGGTTTTGTGTGCTGTTGTGAAAAACACTGATGCTATATTTTAATGTTGTTTATGAATATAACATTATGTGTAATGTATGAATAGTATAGCATACATTATTTTCTTAGTGACCAGCTTTTTTAAAAAAAGTTAATGCATTAATATATGTGTTGCGAAATTCCTTTATGTCTCATATTCTAAGGTATCATAAAACCAAATATATCATAATAGTGTGTAATGGTCATAGAAGCAGATTGTCTTTGCTATCTTCAGAAACTGCTTTGCTTCTTGATCTTGAAATTCCATGTCTTTTAGACTGCCTTTTTCAAAGAGGGAAGTTCCTGTTGCCAGTGGCTCAGGGTTTATTGTTTCCGAAGATGGCCTGATAGTTACAAATGCCCATGTGGTTACCAACAAGAACAGAGTGAAAGTGGAACTGAAGAATGGTGAAACACGTGAAGCTAAAATTAAAGATATTGACGAGAAAGCAGATATTGCACTAATAAAAATAGACACTACGGTAAGTCAATTATGAGCAAGGGATTATTTAAGCATCAGCTATTTGATTGATATTGCTATATTCTTACATGAAAAACTAGATTTATAGCAAACGATGGGCTTGTAAAAGAAGTATGAATATATTTACATGCCAAATATATAGTTGATTCAAGTTTAAATAAAACTTTCAACCATATCAAGATACTTAGGATGTCAGTATAGCAACAGATTCAATACATTTTGAGTTGTAGTCATTTTAAAATTCACCTCCTGTGAGAGTGATGCAGTATCAGTCATCAAAAGGGTCTAAAACTTTTTAGGGCTGCAAACTGGCAAAGTTGTTCAGCAAGACTAAAAAATAAAGTGCTGCATTTTTTAAAAATCCCCATTTCATGTGATTTTGCAAGCATGTAAGAGCAACTTAGCTATAGTATGAGGAGCTGATATAAATGCCAGAACCAGTTATTTGAATCATAGAATTGTAAAGTTGGAAGGGACCCTGAGGGTCATCTAGTCCAACCCCGCGCAATGCAGGAATCTCAGCAAGCAGTCCCCAACCAATGTGAACCCATTCTGGACCCTGATTAGCTTTGCAAGTGTGCAAGGAGATTTATTGCTGCACCATTACCTATTATTACCCATCTAGAAAGAGAGGCAATGATAGAAATACACACAGTTAACATTGATTCAGTATTGCCATGCACACATTGACATACAGTCACATGTTTCTACAGCCGTGCTTGGACCTGCTGCTTGTGTGCAAAGGCTGCACATGAGCAGAATAGGAATAAGCATGCTAAGCTCTGCCCCCATGTCACCATGGCTGCTGCCCACCGCAGGTTAGGGGGGCAAAGTCTGAAGCAGGGATAATAATAATAATAATAATAATAATAATAATAATAATAATAATAATTTATTTATACCCCGCCCACTCTGGGCTGCTTCCAACAAAATATTAAACTACAGTAGTCTGTTAAACATTAAAAGCTTCCCTAAACAGGGCTGCTGTCAGATGTCTTCTAAAAGTCTGGTAGTTGTTCTTCTCTTTGACATCTGGTGGGAGGGCGTTCCACAGGGCGGGTGCCACTACAGAGAAGGCCCTCTGCCTGGTTCCCTGTAACTTGGCTTCTCACAGTGAGGGAACCGCCAGAAGGCCATCGGAGCTGGAACTCCGTGTCCGGGCAGAACGATGGGGATGGAGACGCTCCTTCAGGTATACAGGACCGAGGTCGTTTAGGGCTTTAAAGGTCAGCACCAACACTTTGAATTGTGCTCAGAAACGTTCTGTGAGCCAAGGTAGATCTTTCAAGACCAGTGTTATGTTCTAAATAATGTACTGAGTCCTCACTCTACCTTCCAAGTTGCAGAGAGCAGACAAAGGGGCAAAGGTTAGTGAGCTCATCCCCACTCCTGCGAACATATGTGCAGCCCACCAGAAAAGGGCTCATGCATTTTCAATATCTACTTCCAAAGTCTGCTACCCTTTGACATGCAGTGCTCTGAATAAAGAATGCTGAGATGCTATCTAGGGCTGATGAGACGATGAGTGATGCAGTTCAACGACATGCGGTGGGCTGGCCTAATGCCACGGCTGGACCTTTTATTGTGTATGAATCTGAATATACTCCTACCACGCACTCTTCAAGCCCACATACAAAGAAGCGCTTCTAACGCACTGTCAGTATGGCTGGCAAATTATTTTTGCGGCGTCAAAATAGGCTGTTAATTCTGCATGGCTGCCTTCTTAACATGGGGTCACCCTGGGGCAAAAGGTACTTGCCTTTTCCAGGGCGATGCTTCCTCCCGTTCATGAGCGCTACAGAGTCCAGCTGGGAGCACAGGCTGTTACTGTGCAGATGTGCCCCAATTCAGTACTGTGGCCTTGGAAGGGGAAAGCACAATTAAGACATAACTCAAGTTCTTTGGAAAACATCTCCTGGCATGTGTTTGATTTCTGTCCGAAAACGTAGCAAGAATAATGTTTGTTTATGCCCTAGAGTGCACTCGGGTTTTCATGTGGTGAGCTTGCTTTGCCACTGTATTCATGCTATTTCAAAACCTCGCTTTAATGCACTGCAGGTGTGTGTGTGTTGTGTTATACAATTTGGCATATTTAAAGGGACAAATGCTGTTTCATTTTCCATTGCTAAGTGCTCTGGGAAAATTAAACCACACACAATACTTTATTCAGTATTTCAAACCCTATTGGGGCTATTGATCCAGCAGTCATTATCACGTGGCTCCATCCTACTGCCTGGATGCCTTTTTTTTTTTTTTTTTTTTTTACTGTGCTGCATAAATGTTTTACTTAAATATGCAAAGAGAACCTCATGGGGGGAAGCATAGCTTTGAAGTGATGTACAGAGTGTTTGGGATGCCATCTTTGCTCTTTTTATGTATAATTAAGGATTTTTATGCCTGTAGAACAGGCAGTGTCGGGGCATATATCTATGATAAAGAGCTGTACACATATTTAAAAATATTAGCTCATTTCAGATAGCCGTGATCAGCATAGGTAATGGGGATTATCCTCCCACAACTTTTTAGGGATCTGGAATGCTGATTCAGTGCAATTGAGAGTTAGCAGAAAGAGTGAAATAAATATTTTTTAGTTTACATTTCCCCAGAGGTTTGGGAAGGAGGAGTTAAGAACATGTTATATCTATATAGAGAATACAATGGGTGGATCTTCCTTAGTTTACAGTGGTGGATAATGTTGCAAATTGGAGTTTTGGCAAGGAATAACAGAGGAAGTAAGCAGATGGACATATACAGTAGCGGAGTTCAGCAATTTCCTTTTAAGCATTGTTTCCTGGATTATTTTATGTATTGTTTCTGGAAAGGGTGAAATGCTCCTGTGAAATGCTGTTCAGTTACAGTATTTTAGCTAATGCAAAGAGGCAGGGCAATCCAAAGGGGGCAGAGGAAGGAAAATCTGAAGCAGAGACTCTTCCAAAGCCAAAGCCCTACTAGATTTATTCTGTCAACCGCCCTGAGACCTCTGGGTATAGGGCGGTATATAAATTCAAATAATAATAATAATAATAATAATAATAATAATAATAATGATGATGATGATGATGGATTTAGCACTGGCAGAGCAGAAGGTGGAAGATCAGCATTTCTACCAACTTTCCATGCTTTTTTATTCTTATTTGTAAAAAAGCTTTGGTCCCAATGGAAAGAAAGGTAAGTTTATTGGCCTTAGGGACTGTGTACTCCCCAACCCCCTAATCCATGGGTAGGCAAACTAAGGCCCAGATCCGGTCCAATCGCCTTCTCAATCTGGCCCACAGACAGGTCTGGGAATCAGCGTGTTTTTACATGAGTAGAATGTGCCCTTTTATTTAAAATGCATCTCTGGGTTATTTGTGGGGCCTGCCTGGTGTTTTTACTTGAGTAGAATGTGTACTTTTATTTAAAATGCATTTGTGGGGCATAGGAATTCGTTCATTCCCCCCCCAAAAAATATAGTCTGGCCCCCCACAAGATCTGAGGGACCCCCTGTTGAAAAAGTTTGCTGACCCCTGCGCTAATCTGTGCCAAAACACATCCTCCAAAGCACCAGAGGAGGAGGGATAGCTGTGGAGGTTTCTGCAACTGCAACAAGGATGCTCCTTCCACAGAGAAGCAGATTCACAAAACCTTGTGGCCCCAGGACCTTAGGACTGCATGCTAGGAAGTTGTATGTAGTCGCATCACACATAACTAAAATCTACGTAGTTTCAAAACAAGTAATTTTATATGGCTTTCTGAGAACATTTCAGCTTCTCTGCATTACATGCAGCCTATTAAACTTCATTTTGTTCACTATATGCTGCATTCTTCAGTTAGTTTATTAGTTCAATTAGTTTATTCCTACTAAGGGGAATATGTTTAACAAAGATTCTTACTGGGGATGTTAGACAAGTGCTCTTCTAAGTATAAGCATTAGACAATTGACTAATGAGGTAAAAACTTACCTGCAGTCCCTTCCCTGCTATTTTGCCACTTACACTATCTATAAATAAATAAATAAATAAATGCTTAATTTGTATAGCACATGGGCTTATTTATCATTTAATTTGATAGTAATATTTAATGCATTTAAAAAGGATTGTTGACTGTATGATTCTTTTAACTGTATTTCTGAAGCAGAAGGGAATATTTCCTCCTTTGGCCAGATAATGCAAATATGAGTACTAAATTCTGTCATGGGATATGGAATGTCTGCGGTAAAAAAAAAGCACAAGGCGACTTACTCTAAAGATTCCACACCACTGACTTTTCTAAAACTGCTGTGTTCTTTCATTCCCAAGCATTTTCCTTTAAGTGATGGACTTCTGCCTTAGGACAGACTGCTTTTCTAAACAGGAAAAGAAATTAAATAAAGTATTGAGTTACAGGCACCAGTAGAATGAACTGGTTTGCACTCACTAACCCATTTTTCCACGGAAAAGAATTTAGCACAAATGAGAAACAGATCTGTTGGGATGTCCCCTTCAGTTTCCATAAGGTTGTGCTGACCAAATGGAGATATATAGTAATATGGGATAATTTGAAGACATATTGAAGAGTGAAGGTTCTTTATTAACTTTGTTCTCTAGGGAGGGAAGTAAAAATTTATTTCTGGAAAACTAACACAAGGGAAGCCCAAGAAAAGAAAGGGAGCTGTGAAAGTGAAACCATTAGTTGTCTTGTAGTGAGTTAGTCAACTGGTCCATCTAGCTTCAAATCATTTTTTGATTCTCTCTGACCAAATAAGTCAGTCTCTCTGTCTCTGTATGTCTCTCCGTCTGTCTGTCTGTCTGTCTGTCTGTCTGTCTGTCTGTCTGTCTCCCTCCCTCCCTCTCTCTCTCTCTCTCTCTCTCTCTCACACACACACACACACACACAAACCAAACACATATTCTAACAAGCAGTGCAAATAGGACTTAATGGAACTATAACCAAAGGGTTAATAAAGTTTTTCCGTTCCTTTAGCAAAAATAAACAGGACCAAAAAAAACAACAACCCCTATCATGAATGCGGGTCACATATTGTGATTACATGATGACTGGTTGAAAGCCAAAACAAATGGAACTGAACAGACCTCCCACATGGAAGTTTCCATAGAAGAAAGCATAGAGTTGGAGTGTTCACCTTAGAAGCCAATAAGTCCTCATAGATCACTCTTCCCCTTTCCTGAACAGTGAGTGGTTCTCCCTAGACATTTTATTAATCACTTGGGCAGCTTGACTATACAAAACACGGCAACTTGGACTTAGAAATGTTGCCTCTCTTAGCTCCAAAACAAGTTCCTGAACGTCTTACCAATTACCGTATTTTTCGCTCTATAACACGCACCCAACCATAACACTCATGTAGTTTTTAGAGGAGGAAAACAAGAAAAAAAATATTCTAAACGAAACAGTGGATGTATGATTTTTGTGGTTCATGCTGTGGCCACAGACATGTGATCTGACATTGAGTTTGGAGTAGTCCAATGCAAAAATCCTGAGGATCCATGTGGATCCATGCTTTGTAACCACGTTTTTGCACCACTGCGGCCCCAGGCAACATTGGGTGCGTGATTTTTTTGGTGCAAGATGTAGCCATGGACATGCTATGTGATCTGATGGTGAATTTGGGGTGACCCAGTGCAAAGATCCTGAGGATCCATGTGGATCCGTGCTTTGTAACCATGTTTTAAGTGGGGAGGGAAGGAAAAGCACTCAAGGGACAAGGAGCACGCGTGGGGTGTGTGGAGAAGGATGCTGCTAATAATGAAGAAGAGGGGTATAAGCGGAGAAGGCTCCTCTCCTCTCCCGCTTTGCTCCTTTAAAGCAAGCAGGCTCTGCTTTTCTCCCTCCTCCCCGCTTATCCCCGGCTTAGCGAGCTGAAAAACTTTGCTGCTATTTAGCGAGCTGAGTGGGGAGGAGAGAGGGACAGAGAGCCTGCTTGCTTTAAAGGAACCAACCGGACAGGAGCCGCTTACACTCATGTAAGCGGCTCCTCTCCTCTCCCGCTTTGCTCCTTTAAAGAAGCAGGCTCTCTGTCCCTCTCTCCCCCCCACTCAGCGGCTCTTCTCCCGCTTTGCTGTTTCAAAGCGAGCCACGGAGGAGGGAAGGAAGGGGAACCATGGATCCTCTGCTCACGACTGCAGCAGATCCCCCCCCCCGCCACCCGTAGGCATTCCCTCCATAACACGCACAGACATTTCCCCTTACTTTCTAGGAGGAAAAAAGTGAGTGTTATGGTGCAAAAAATACGGTAGTTGTCTGAATAACACAGTCCTGGTAATTGGGATGGATGCAGGAAATGCATCTCTTTCCTATTTAGAAATTGCCAGAAATGTGCAGAGCTCTAAAATTACTCTCAAGGGTCATAGAGAGGATACTGGTGGACACTGCTTATTTTTTACTTCTCTGATTTGAAGAAGAAATCCAACTGAGCAAACAATCATGTTCATTTCCAGTGCTTATGAAGTCTCTATTAGACCAGTGGTAGGGAATCTGTGGCATTCCAGATATTGCTGAACTAAAACTCCCATCGTATTTGTCTATTGGCCTTGCCAACTGATGAGAGTCAAAGACCAACATCATCATCCCTAGCTAACAGGGCCAGTGGTCAGGGATGATGGGAACTGTAGCCTCAAAACATCTGGAGGGCCGAGTTTGGCCATGCCTGATCTAGAGAGTCACAAGTTCCCCTTATCTGTTGTAGATGAAAATGCAGCTAACTAGATTGATACTGGGACAATAGGTGCATTCAGACTTAGTGATAAATTCTAGTTCATAAGTATGGGAATGAACCTGTGTGAGCATCAGGACTCATATACTTCCCTCTTCAGCACAGTTGCAAGATCAGAAGCAATGGTCCCATTTTTCACTAAGCACCATTTATGTTTGAACAAACTGTGCTTAACCTTAACTGTGGTTTACTGAAACAAATTAACTTTGTATTTATGAAGCTGGCTTGTTTCAATAACCATAGCTAACATTAACCACAGTTTAGGGTTTAAAACAGAAGTGAACATTTTGGTTCACTTCCTTGTAGTTTCATCAAAGGAGAGTGCATGAGTCCCACACTTGTCTAGGCTCATTCCCTTAATAACTATAGTTTCTTGTGATGTCTGAAAGCAACCATAAATCATATAATGTTTCTTACTAACTCAAAGTGTTCTGAACTAACCTTTGAAGTAAGGAGGCCTGGTTACTGAAAGGAGGATGGTTTGTCTATTAATTTGCAAAAATGATTGTGTGTGACATGATCTAGTGTCTGCTGCAATATGGTGTAGAATCAACCTTCCTCAACCTGTACCCTCCAGATATTTTGGTGTACAATTTCCATCTGCCAGAGTCAGTATGGCCAGAGATGAAAGGAGCTGTAGCCCAAAACATGTGGAGGACACCAGGTTGGTGGAGAATAGCGCAGATGCTTCTGTGCCAGGAGACCTAATTAGCTCCCTACCTGGCAGTCTTTTTTGCCATTTCACTGTTTGAGGTTTGCTTTTAGGGAGGTCTTAGTCTTCTGATGTGTTTTGAAAGTAGCTAGTGACTTTTGCCACAATTTACTAATAGAAAAATTACCATCTGAGCATGTGAAACAGCTTTTAGAGCCTTTTTTGTTTTTGTTTTAAAGAAATCTGCCTCCATTAGATCTCTTAAAACCACCAAGAGGTAAACTTATGAGAAGAAACATTTTGAGGTCCAGTTATACGTTTTAGGGTCAAGATCACTTCCACATGTTTTGTAAGAGGTACCTCTGAAACGCAACCAGTTTGTTTTCCAGAACTGTTGGCCATTAACATAAACACACACAGCTTGCTTTGCTGCTTTCCACACAGGCTGTGTACACAGAAAAATAGCCAAACCCCCCTCTGGCCACACAAATACAGTAACTGCAGTGCTACAGAGGGGAAGAGAAACCACATGAATGGATCAGACAAATAGAAGGGAAAGCAGTGGGTGAGAGAGAAATCAGGAGGGCAAAAGTTCGCCTTCACTTCCTACTGCTGAAGCAGGTAGGCCTCAAGCAGTGTTGGTGCCCTAGAATCAAGTTCATCACCTGGGTTGGGTTTGGTTGGGATCAGAGAAAGCCTGCAACTTGTTTTAGAGCACCAGGCCTCCAAAGACTCAAGGGTTGATTGTGGCAACAGTAATGAGGCAGACACTGATACTGGATTAAACTATTGTCACAACTTTTATTGTATACAACAACAACAACAAAAGTTACTAGGACTAGCTAAATTATTGGGGGTAGGGGCCTCAGTCGTGACTCTTTGCACCTGATGACTGGTCTGGCTGTCCATTCCTGCCCCTTAATTACCAAGACAGGAGTTTGACTAATATAATAAAGCATGCAATGAAAATCTAGTAATTACCCCACTAACTACTCAAAAAGCCACTCAAGGGAAGGCGAAGACCATGCACGTCTTTGTCCAATCGGCATGGTGTCCAAAAAATTGTTCCTGGCTCCCTTAGAGAGCGACCCTCAGATGACTGAGGTAACTGTACTGTAATTCAGTTGTGACCTGCCAGGTTTTGCTAAACTGCAACTCCCATCAGCCCCAGCAAGCATGGCCTATAGCAAATGGGAGTTCTAGTTCAACAATCTTTGGCAGGACAAAGGTCCCTCACACAGGCCTTAAATAAAGGAAAGCAACTCAACTCTTGGCCCTGCCTGACATTCACTTGTGTCACCTGTCTTTGGCTGCCACTAAATCTGCTTGACACATCTGCTTGTCTGTCTCTGAATTTTCTTCTTGCCCCATTTGCTTCACTAAAATGAAAAGGGATAATAAGTTGTGCATTTTCCCAGTTGTTCAGGAACAGCTGGTAGGTGTGATTTCTTACATGTGTCACCCTGACTTTCCAGTTTATTGAAAACAGGAATGTAAATCCTTGTATGAAATCCACTGCATCCTCTTCATAGCACTGGCTCAGTAAGATGGTTCCAGTTACAGAATTTTAAAAATTATACAGACTGTGTTAGGCATTAAATAGCTCCGCACATCACCGGAACACCGGACAAAGAATCCTAGTGATTTTGTGTGTGTGTGTGTGTGTGTGTGTGTGTGTACACACACACACTATATTTTTCCGTCTATAAGATGCCCCCATGTATAAGACAACCCTTAGTTTTGGGGACTCCAATGGGGGGAGATGGCCCCCGTGTATAAGACGCCCCCAAATTCTGGACATTATTTTTTAGCTGTGAAATAGAAATACCATATTTCCCAGGTCTCTACATCGCAAGGTGCCCATACGTCTGCTGTCTTTGTGAATTTGTCATCTTGCATGTGTGCATCACATTCCTCTTTTCCTCTTCACTACTGCCCTTTCATCTCCTTGAGATTTGCTTACCACTTTCATCCATAAATTTGTTCTCAATATCACATAATGGATTTGATATCCTGCTGATGCTGTGTTTCACCTCTTCTGCGTCTATTAAAAAATAATTGATACTTATTTCCCTTACACGTTTGAGGGTACAAATCAATGTTTTATTCGGTGAGTCATACTTTGGCAACACAGTGTAAAGTAATTTTACTTTTTTGTATAGGATTTCTTCACTGGTCTGATCTGTTAGACCGTGTGAATGCATTGCAGGCTTGTGAATATACTGACTTTGGAAAGTATATTGTTTTTCTTGGCATCTTTTAAAGGAATAAAATAAGCATTCCTGACTTAATATAGTAAGGGCTGTCTGAGTTTTGGCAGCACTTCTGCTAATAGATTGCTGCCATTTAGTTCAGGCATTTCCCAGGGTTGCCGCTGCTACATGTTTTGCAATTCACTGTCAGCTCAGTGTATGAATTATTCTTTTTGGGAGTGGGGGGGGGGGTTGAGGAATCAATACTATTATTTAAGAAAAATAAGATTTATAGAGTTCTGCTCTCTTGTATACTTGTTTATGAATTTTCTGTAAACTTTCAAGCTGTAAGGCAAATAAAAATTAAAGCCACGTTTAATTCCTCACTATAGACATCAGTCTTACTGCAATTATTTCAGGAGCGGACCCTATTTCAGTTTTCTCCATAAGCATCCACAGTAAAGTATTAACTTCTTACAACCAAACTGGCAACATTAATATGGGGGGGGGGGGAGTGCAGTGCTTTCCCGGCCCATGTTCCTGGGAGTTATTTGTGTTTCAGAGGAAGTCCCCATAGGCACCAAAAGGAATTGAAAGTTGCACCTACAGTGGTGCCCCGCAAGACGAATGCCTCGCAAGACGAAAAACTCGCTAGACGAAAGAGTTTTCCGTCTTTTCAGGTGCTTCGCAAGACGAATTTCCCTATGGGCTTGCTTCGCAAGGCGAAACGTCGGGCGAGTTCTTGCGAGTTTTTTCCCCCTTCCCCCCCTTTTCTAAGCCGCTAATAGCCGCTAATAGTGCTAATCCGCTAAGCCGCTAATAGCCGTGCTTCGCAAGACGAAAAAACCGCAAGACGAAGAGACTCGCGGAACGGGTTAATTTCGTCTTGCGAGGCACCACTGTACTTTGGCTTTTAAATTGTTGAAGATAGTTCCCATTCACAAATATACCTTACTTGATTCTGATCTCCACATGCAACCAAATGAAGTTGCAGAATCCCATTGTGATAAATAAACTGCATTTCTTCCTTGTACTTCCTGCAAGTAAAATAACTAGCACATAAGGGGAAAAGATTCTACCCCAGCATACTTCTTGCTGTGCTGGTTTTCTAATCAAAGTCAGTGATGTGGCAGACTTCTAAATTGGAGGCTGGGAGATTAGTACTAGATTTTAGAGTCTGCCTTTACCTATATTAGATTGAATTGGCTCCCTTTGAAGCTGATGTAAGTGAAATCTTGGCGCTGTGGTCTAAACCACTGAGCCTAGGGCTTGCCGATCAGAAGGTCGGTGGTTCGAATCCCTGCGACGGGGTGTGCTCCCGTTGTTCAGTCCCAGCTCCTGCCCACCTAGCAGTTTGAAAGCACGTCAAAGTACAAGTAGATAAATAGGTACTTCTCTGGCGGGAAGGTAAATTGCGTTTCCGTGTGCTGCTCTGGTTCGCCAGAAGCGGCTTAGTCAAGCTGTCTGCAGACAAACGCCGGCTCCCTCGGCCTATAGAGCGAGATGAGCACCACAACCCCAGAGTCGTCTGCAATTGGACCTAGTGGTCAGGGGTACCTTTACCTTTATTGCCTCACCACATTTCCAAATGCACTGTGGATGCCCCCATCACTATCCTGCTATGCAGCAAACATAAAATCCTGCACTTAATTGAGTGTTGCTGTCCAGGCTGCTGGAAATCTAACCTTGCAATTACTTCTCTTCCTCCGTGCCCACAAATGCTGGGTGCAAAGCTTTTGAGACTAACTATTTTAACATCAGCCTTGAGTTTCAGAATTTGAAATAATACGTGCTGGGTCTGTGTTTTATGAACATTACATGAGGCCACACGATAATAGGATGATTAAAGGAAGGAAGGAAGGAGGGGGCGCACAGAAAGGAGAGAAACAATGACTGTGGTTTGCTCTGGGCTACATAGTTAAGTCAGTGACTCAGCATGGGGAGGGAGGGCACTTGGAAAGATTTAAATCTAGGCATATCCAGGCTTCTTTCATTTACTCATTATATGCTGCTGGAAGGCATTTAATTACCTCCTCTGCTTTAATAACTCTTTGCTACCCTGTCCCTGAATATTGTAAAAAGATAAATTAAAAAGCAAATCATAATTGAAGCTTCCAAAATACTGGGCCTTCCCTGCAAAAAAATATTCTACTCCATATACAGGAGAGAGAGTAATACTGTTTTCAAAAATGTATGCATTGAACAGCTTTCCTGTTTCATTTAAGCAGTCGTGAGGCTGGGATCTATCTCTGTTGTACTCTATAAAACACCATGCACACCTGGTGGTCCTGCTTAAATTAATGGATTAAATAAATAACTTCAAATTAAGTTCCTTCTTTGAAATTGGTGTTTATCAGTTGTCAACAAACTGACTCATATTAGACTTTTAAAAGCACTGTGATATTTTGCCTTTTTTTTTAGCTTCAGTTCCCCTTCCTTTGTCATTCAGAATTTATAGTTGCTGTTAATTCTTTTTATGAGGTGGGAGCATTCCTTTGACATGTTTTACTGTAGATTGCTTTCTAAAATGCTAACCACTCTTTGAGTTGATCCAGCAAGCAAGAGACATTTATGACTTGCAATATGATTTCGGATACACAGCCTATGCTGGATTAGGACCTGCATTGGCAAAAGGATTCTGTTCAGATGGTTTCTGGTACAGGGATCAGGTATACAGAATTTGGCACTGAACCGGGAACCGTGTGTGCAGAACAAAATGTATTAAGTCATGTCTACCAATAGCTGCAGCAGTGATTACCTTTGCAAACCATTCCCCTTTCCCCACCTTTCCCAAACAAGTGGTAGCTGCTAGTCCTATTAATTGCTTAGGCAATTAGACATGAATGAAAAGTCCACTGCTGTGCATGCATAACTCTGGGTAGCACCTATATCACTCTAACACAACACAGAGTTTTTATCCTAATCTGAATTTTTTTGGCCCTTTTGGCCTTTTGGGTATTTTTTTTATCTATTCCCATTCTAAGAACCTTTACAAAGGTAAGGCTTAAATTACACCACTCTGTGCTGTTTATGCAAATATATTCCTGGTTATTGTTCATGGAAGAGGCACTTGTAATGCAAATGAGCATTTCCCCCCATGTAGCACTCCAGGTGTCACAATATTTGTGCTCTTTGACTTAACTTTAGAGTTCAACAGGATTTCCAAAAAAGAAAAAGGGAAGGCCGCCTTTACCTTACATAAATTGATGATGATTGCCATGTTGAGGAATAAGAGGAAACTGACAAATGAGCGTCTCACACATGTTCATTTGAGGATTTCTGCCTTAAAATGCCTTAAACAAAAGATACAGAACTTTGTCTCTTCTGGAAACTCTCTGTACATGACACATTCTGTGTTTTATAACATCTGCTGAGGAAGGGAGTTTTGCAGCTGATTTTGTTTTAACCCCAGAAAGAGAAGGCTAACTCTTTCCAGAAGGCATGTTGAATCCCACAGATGATCTTGAGCCAAGTCATACAGTACTTGACTTTGAACTAGTGTTTCACCAATATTGGCCCAGGCTTGAAGACTCAGCACAACTGCAAATAATTGCATTACTCACCAACTATTTATTATATAGCTCGTTTTCTTGCCAAAAATAACCCGAAGCTATGAAAATATGTGTCTGTCTCTCAGGAGATCTATTACACTTATCAGGGTTTGATCTGATAGATGAATCGCTTTAGACAGATCATAGAAAACATTTTGTTTCAGGATTCCCACCCCCCTTCTCTCTGCCTCAACATAATATTTCCCTGCTTTAGAAGTTTTGTGGAGATAAACAATAAGTGCTATGCTTAGGGTGTTCCAGTTAAGGGTGAACTGGCCTATAAATAATGCTAATTTATATCTCTAAAGGGATGGACATATTCATTCGTGAAAGATGTCTGCAAGAAATACATTAGTTTAAAAGGATTAGATTAATATTTTATGACTGGCTATTTACTTAGTTTGCTGATTTGCTTTTTTTTAGCCACGTCAATGGGCACAGCAGTGGAAAGGACTTTGTGAGAGATGGGGCCCTTGGCAGTGATCAGGGCTCCAAGAGGGAGAAGTACCATCGCTTTAGCATTTCTACTGAGACAGCAACATATCCTGAGCCAGTGGTTGTACTTGGCTACTGCTTAAACAAGAAACTGAGCCTTTTGCATTTGCTTCCCCTTAAACAGTTCATTAATCAGACACTAGAGTTTGCCACCACCCCAGAATTTACCTGGACTTTTCTATTCTCCTTCCCTTTATTTGTCTCCTCTTGTGCTTCTAACTGACAAACAGTATACAATGCAAAATTAAAATACTATGCTAGAAGTGTCATTAATATTACTTAATTGTTTAAAGTTGCCATTACATTTACCTGATACAGGAGGAAAGCTGGCTGTGCTTATATCTTGATTCATTGTTCAAGTTACTATTTAAGTTGCTTGAGTTGCTTTTGACTAATGATTATTTTGACCCTCTCTATTCTTAGGGGAAGTTGCCAGTCCTTTTGCTCGGACGTTCAGGAGAGTTACGGCCTGGTGAATTTGTAGTTGCAATTGGAAGTCCATTTTCTCTTCAAAATACCGTGACTACTGGAATTGTTAGCACTACCCAACGAGGAGGCAAAGAACTGGGACTTAGAAACTCTGATATGGACTACATCCAAACGGATGCAATTATCAATGTAAGTCACTTTCCACAAAGCCATTCTCTTGCACTCATGGTTCTCATCTCAAAATACATTCAGATTCTGTTGCTGTCTTGTCATTCATCCCTATAAAGTTGATGCATTAGGATTGGCCAAAATTGTTTCTTGGAACATGCAAAAGAAGCAATTTGCAGTGATCTTTCTGGGTGCTCTTTAAAGAGACATTTATTATTATTATTATATTTAGCTGAATTCTCTTAGAATTATTAAGTGCAGGCAATGTTCATCAGCGGTCTTTAAAGATCCTTCAAAGAGTTTGCCAAAATATCACGTTGCTGTTCTTTTGTTGGCTTTTTTAAAGAGACAAGCTAGTTTTTGGACTAATAAGACATCAACTTTTAGTGCTTCTTCTGCTAGCCTTGAGAGAACAGGTAATTCTCATGGAGAATTCTCGGTCTAATTCTCAGAAAGTTGTGCTAACTTCCTGTAATCTAGGAGTGTACAGAATTAAGAAAACAGACATATTTTCCTAAGCTTCGTTAGCAAGGCCATCAAATAAAGGAATCAGTGTCTAGCAGTTCTTAGACTAAAAGAGAGGCAAAGGTGACCAGGAACTTTATTGGGGAAAAACAGAAGCTCTAGACATGTTTAAAGAAAAGCATCAAAATTATCACTGAAATTTAGTGGTCTTTCGGATAAAAGAATACTAGGTAAAAGACCTCCCTGCCTTGTTTTATTCAATGAATGGCAAAACTGAATCCCCTGATTTAAGTACCTCCACACAGGAGACCTTTATTTTGGCTGCTATGGTAGTTTGTTTGGTCTGTGGTGTGCTTTGGCAAGCCTTCCATATCAGCCCCCTTTGAACTCCCTGTTCCTTCTCCAAGATCTTGGCTTCATGCTTTTGTGCCCTTCCACGCATGAGATTGCATGTGCTACAGTTAAAGCAGTCTGCATTTTCTTTCAAAGTGTCATGCATTGATCGTAAAGGGTTTTCTTTTCTCCAGCCTGACAATACCGGAGGGGGTCTGTTAATCCTTAGCTCGCCATTGCAAGGTTTAGGCATTCTAGGCTAGAGAAACTATATCAAGTTTATTTCATCCATGTTTGTATAGTAACCTATGCATAAGAGACTGCTGTGCATAAATGAATGTGAACCCCTCCCTCCCAGAATGTTTTGTGTAGCAACTCTATTTCAAAATGTAAAGAACTGTTGTAAATGGGGGGGAAAGAAAGATTAAATACATTTTTTCTTCTTCTAAATTTACAGTATGGAAACTCTGGAGGACCTTTAGTAAACCTGGTAAGAGTTCCTTTCTAATAGTACTTCTAACTGGTGTTTTGGATTTTACTATTGATTCTCTTGCCTCTCTCCCATCCCTTTCCCCCATATTGGTAGAGGAAGGCTAACAAGTGCCTGTACAAACATCAGACTCATTAATCACTCTTTAATGTTGGTGCTGGTAAATGGTGTGATGCTCTTGGAGTTCAGTATTCAAAACATTTACTGTGTGCCATATTTCAAAATGAACGTAATACGTAGCATATTTTCTCAGTGAATAATAATATTCTTTAGGATCTTACTTCCACCCTGCTCCGAACTAGGCATATATGCAGACTCCCTGTGTCAGTTTCTTATGTTTACCGCATGGTTCTCTCTACCAGCATGTTAGCAATATGATTCTGTGTAAGTCAGAATTAAGCCCCCAAGGGAGTCAAAGGGATGCTGACCCTTCTGGTATTAGTTTGTGATATTTCAGTGCCACTGTCTGCATAGCCAGTGGACTGTGAGCAACTCAAAAGCTTGTGCGGTACAAGAACATGGAAGACTTGTATTCTAATGAATAAGACACTGTCTGTTGGCTTTGCTTTGTTTTGGCAAAATGGAAATAGTAGAGATTGGCTTCACAAAATTGATGAAATGTATTATCAAGATTTGGAAACCCCATTCTGTGAGGCAGTGAAAAGTTTTGCATAAATAGTGGCACATGAAGAAGTTCAGCCAGTTCTTTTTAACATGCTAGTTTTACAGATAAACGGATTAGAGTCCTCTGAGGATTGCCTTGACGCCATCGTTGAAGTCTTCTGGTTTTTGTGTGTGACTTCACATTTTCCTCCATTGAAGGCTATTTGGCAGCTTTGGCAAAATTATTATTGTTAAAAAGAAAGTTTTCTGTGTCATATCCTTTAATAGAACTATTGTTTACTCCGAAACCAAACATTCAAAATACCTGTAAGGTTCTGTCCATTTTGATTAAAAAATAAATAAATAAAAACTCCGTTTAGTCCAGCTATGATTATGGACTACTTTCTTTTTATTATTATTTCAGTGCAACAGAGTCCCTTAAAGCAAACATGTTGAGTAAGTCTTGTTGGAAAAATAAATCTTGAAACCAGTTGAAGGAAAGTTTTTTGGTTAGTTTAAGAGAAAATATCAAGCTGTTGTGCAGAGCATATTTTTGCAGCTAGAAAAGACTGGGGCGATGCCTGATCTCATAACCAAGTCGTTCCCTTGAGTAGAACTGTCTGTCCTGGTTTGCAACAGCTGTCTCAACTCTTGGGCAGTAATGTCCCAGCTCTGCTACCTGACTTTGAAGATGCCAGGAATCGAACGTGGAGCCGTATGCATGGAAGCATGTCGCATTGAGCTTGCTTGTCTTGATGTTAAACCCTGGTCCTTTCACACTCAGGAGTCTCAAAGCGGGTGGGGAAGAAAAAGAGTGAAGGATGCTTTCACCCAAATGAAAGCGGGGGAGGGGGGCAGATTTAATTTTCCAGGGTACATTCAGTTCATGATCAGTTTAGGAACAGGGAACTATGACAAAGAGATCACACGAAAGGTCAGCAGCTCAGATTAAAGTGTGATAGAAATTGCAATCTTTATTTGGGCCGCTCATGCTTACTTAATTATTCACACTACTGCAGGATGGTGAAGTGATTGGTATTAATACTCTGAAAGTCACTGCTGGGATTTCCTTTGCAATACCATCGGACAAAATTAAAAAATTCCTCACTGAGTCACATGACCGACAAGCTAAAGGTACTGTACTATACTGGTAAAGTAAACCTTCAGTCCTATATACATTTACATGAGAATAAGTTCCACTGAATTAGTTCAATCCCACATATATCTGCTCTGAAGTAAGAGCCATGCTACACAGTATACAAAAGTCACAGCACTTCAGACTTCAGGAAAAGATTCTCCCACCAGCAGATCTTTCACCCTTGTGTGCTGGTTTATTATAATATTGTTTATGTGAGGTAGTGTTCAACAATACTACTTCCCACTTATATTCTGAAGTGGTATCTCCCACATCATTCTGCTTCATTGGGGTAGAATGTCTCCTGTTCAGATGGGAAAGGCGAATCAGAATAAATGCTACATTTTCCTTCTCAAAACAGGAAAAGCTGTAACTAAGAAGAAATATATTGGCATACGGATGATGTCTCTTACTCCTAGGTAAGTTTAAAAATTACTGTGGGTGTTTCTGGACAAGGAATATACTAGCCTGGAACTGCAACTCTTTGTTGACACCAGGCCCGCTGGCTTGGCCCCAGGACCATGTGTGCTTGGGGCTGCACACGCCATGGGCGCAGATGTGTCCAACATCAGCACACCCCGTAGCATGCTGATGTCATATGCGCACGTACATAAGTGGGCGTGCTGACATCAGACATGCAGGACCCCACGGCATGCACGGCCCCAGCGCAAAAAAGTGTGGGTGCCCAGCCCCATCATGGGGAATGTTGTGGGGGCTGGAGCACCCAGGGCTCCCCACCCACCCAGAGCCTATGGTTGACACACTTTTTATGGGGGAGTCACACGACGTCTCCTCAAAATGCTGCCCTCCTTTGTTTTCTCCATACGGCTTCCATCTTTTTTTAAACCATTGAAAGCCTTCTTTCCCTCTCTCTTAAATACAATGTCTTTGATGAGTGGACAAAGAAAAGGTGTGATTGAGGCAGGAGGAATGGTATACTGATGATATGGTTGCTACTGCTTCACCATTTCCTGTTTGCATGGTCCCTTTATCCATTACTTTTCAATGAGAGTTTTGCCAGCTCTGAGGCGTTGCTGAGGGAAAGATCAGCTGGAAACTCTTTACATCATATATGTTTGATCATAACAATTGTTTATTATTGGATCATTATGTGTCACCATTCATGTTCTGGATGATTTTCATTTATTTTAAATTTTCAGTTCACTTACATTTTGCGGGGGGGGGGGGGGGAGGACATAGTTGGACCCTTGTTTATTTTTCTGGATTACCATTGCCATACACTGCAGCCCATTTTTTAAATTTGCAAAGCCAACGGACAGATGGTTTTCATCTTTTCCCTGGCAATTGTTAAGTAGCAGAGCTACTTAACAGAAGAGCTAGAGTCTGATATTCAGAGACATACAAAGAGTTTACAAAATCTGCCAAAAAAAGGAGAAAACATTCTCTACTTGCAAGCCTCAGATGCTTTCTTAAACTCAAAGGCTTAGGACATTTCTAGATCTAAAGCAATACTGATTTCAAAAACCAATATAATTGCAAAACGAACAAATTGGTAAGGCAAAATTTCCTGTGCACTTCTACCCAGAATAATGTTTCTCAATGGCAGCAGCATATTTTTCTTTCTTTCTTTAGACTTAGGAAATTTGCACAGGTTACGTCAAAAGTAAAAGAGTGGCCTCTATGTTGTCTTGTTTTGCTTTTCTGGAAATATGTTTCTTATTTAACTTGATTGGGTTTGTTTTTCCTAGCAAAGCTAAAGAACTGAAGGAGCGCCATAAAGACTTCCCTGACGTCATTTCTGGAGCCTATATTATTGAAGTAATTCCAGATACACCAGCTGAGGCGTAAGTTAAAGAACCCCTTTTATTCAAGAACCTGCACCTATTCACTTAAAGGATAAACACCTAGCAGGCCTTTAACTATGCTGTTTAATGGCAGGAAAGTTCTTACCCTCAGATGACATCTGCCTGCTATTTCAGGAAATCTGTTGGTTTCCCAATACCATAAATCTAGAAGATGATTTTTGCCATTTTACCATTTGTTAGAGACTTGAGCAATATTTAGAAGAGCGAGGGAGACTAATAGACTGTTTTTCCCAGCTGCTATGCTTATGCAGTTGCAAAAAGTTCACATGGCAGGATCCCAAAAGCAAGCCCACAGTTGTCCCAAAGCTGGGAGCTGACCCAGCAGTTGCCCTTATCACTGCTGCACTCAGTACTTGGGTACGGCTACGGTATCATGTGATTGTGTCATGCAGTCGCTGCTAGAACAGGGTGAAAGTTGTAGCTACTGGAGTTCCTTGTGTAACAAGAATAATAATTTGTAGATATTATTTGCATAGCATTTTCACGGGGCTCCTGATAGCACTGAGCTCTGCAAAGCAGACCAGTGCTTTTGAGTTTCCTGTTTCCCTGCTTCTCGCAGCCCACACCTGAACTGGAAAGAAGTCAAGATGGGGTGGTAGCTCTTTGCAGGTCCCATAGCAGGGAGAGACAAAGCAACATCGGTTTACGGTGGTCTCCGCCGCCTGTTCCGCCTCCTCCTCTGCCTCCCCTGGTCCTCTTCCCTGCAAGCGATCCACACTTGTCCTCAACGCTCATCCTCTTGATCCAATGCTCCTTCGTCACAGCCCTTTCGGCAGTGCAGCCTGCTTTTATGCCCCACAGGTGGTCTCCTGGGGCGCTGTGCTCACTAGGTCTGCCAGTAAGGCACAGCCCACATCTCTGGGGCCATCTCTGGCCCATTCAAATTTGGCAGGCAATCCCGCCAGCCTTTGGCACCAGCCGAGGCCAATAGAGACCATGCAGGGCTGAATTCCTTCCCTCCTCTGTTCTTGCGGCCACGCTTGGCCTCAACAGTCACCACCATTGGAATACAGTAAGCGCTCTTTTTTCCAGTGGTGGAGTGCTCTCCCCAGGGAGACTTGCCGGCCACCTTCATTAAATTTCTCTTCTTCCGGAACCTTTGGCTAATTAAACAATCTATGGCCTTTTAAATGGGGGGTGGGGTGGGAGGTTATTATTTTTGTTTGCTATTATGTTGTGCATTTTTGTGATTTTATATTGTAAACAGCCCTGTGTTCTTTGGATGAAGGCGGTATAGTAATAATAATAATAATAATAATAATAATAATAGATAGATAGATAGATAGATAGATAGATAGATAGATAGATAATACCCTTCTCTTGACCCATAAGCACATATTTCGAATCCTTGTGACCCCCATGCTCATTTCTTAAAAGGGGGGGGGGGTTCTGTGCCTCGTTGCACAAGCAGCTTGAAATCACCAGTAATTTAATGCATGCAATTTAAATGTTTTTATTTGTCCTGCATACTCTGCTTGTTTTCATGGAGCTGCAATAAGAGAGAGTGAAATAAAACTTTCTCACTTTCACTTTGGTGTTCCCCCTTAAGCATCATAAAATGGCAGTCCGTACAAGAACTTCTGTGGGGAGGGGGGAAACACTTCTGAAAGAAGTGCTTGTGTAAGGCATTTCTCTGCATGAGACAGTAGCTTGTGACTGCTATAAACTGATTATGTTTAGGGGTTGAATCATGTCTCATCCCGCTAGCTGGGTTAATGTTTCCATAACTCAGAGCCAGAATTTGTCTACAAGAAAGGGCAAGATGATACAGGGAGAAAGATGCTGTATCCTCTTCATTTGCCTTAATGCTGTCAATGACTTCTGCCAACTCTGTTCAAACAGCACCATCCAGCTTGATATATGGATTTATTCTTGCTGAATAAGCTCAACTTTGATTTTTCTGTCACCATTGAATGCACATAGGTTAGAGTAAGGAGAGGAGCTAAGGCTACACCACCTAGAGAGCATGTGAAATCTATTTTGTGTAGTAGCACAAAGGAACTAGAAAGGCAAAACTTTCTAAAAAGGATCTAGAAAGGCCCCAGCTTTTCAGAACATGTTCCTGCCATTTCTCCTTTTGAATAGCTTCTCTCTCTATGTCTCTATCTCTCTGTCTGTCTCTCATCACCTGTTTTGCTAAAGATCTGTTGTATTCTTGCTTAAGAGTTGCGGGTTTGGTATCTTGGGGGTGGCTGCTACAGAAAGCAGATATGTTTCTTGCAGTTGAAGTAATTATTTTCCACCTCTTTGTATTTCAGCGGAGGCCTGAAAGAAAACGATGTGATTATAAGCATCAACGGGCAACCAATACTCTCTGCCAACGATGTCAGTGACATTATCAAAAAGGACAATACACTCAGCTTGGTAGTACGTAGGGGCAATGAAGACATTATTTTAACAGTGATACCTGATGAAATTGACCCTTAAGTAGAAACATGAGCTGGATTTCATGTTATCTGTTAATAGCAAGCAGTGGACTGCTTATATTATCTCTGTGCTGGTACAGGAAACATTAGACTTTTGACCAACAACCTGCATGTTCAGTGGAAATGTATTGGCCAATAAAATAATTTTCATGTAGTTCTGAGGTACAAAACCGATGCAATCTTCAAGATGATACTTCTGTTCTCTATGTATGCTTTTTATTCTCTACAGGCTGCTCCTTTTGTTAATGTTATTTCTGTGGTCAACATCTGATCCCACCTACGTTGCAAATGTATTATTACTTTGAACCAAGGCTTTCCCAAAGTTAAACCACAACCAAACCATACATTGCATTGGTGGTCCCCCCCCCCCCCGTAGCTTTAGTCTTCCTGGAAATACAACTGTTTATATGAGTGACAGATGACTAACATGTTTGAAATGCTCACTTGTACACACGCAGCCCGAATGATATTTCCTTACTGAACCCATGCTGATTTTTTTTTAAAAAAAGAATACTTGTTTTCCTAGTTTAATTAAAATATTTCCAACAGTATTGTTGTTTGTGTTTTCCTTGATGAAAATTTATTTCTGGAAGAATGTTTTTTCCTTTTTTTTTTCATGATGCCTCCTTGACCCAAATTCAATGCACTGCATATAGATAGAGATAAATTCATTACATATCCTGGCAGATACAAATGGCTTATGTACAACTTCCAAACTCACCTCTCTTCACTGTACTCAAAGACTGATGTTAAATTTTTAGAACCACGTTTGTCACATTGATGGGAACCTTTGTGAAGTGGGTCCTTAGCGAGCCCTATGAAGGATTGTCTCAGATTGCAATTTTGTGCATTTAGAAAGGATACTAAGTGTTTAGTAAAGCTTGTGTTTACTACTGCCCATGGCATGGTTTGTTTGTTTTTGCTATGGATTTTATTAAATTGATTTAAGAATATGAGAGGAGCCCTGCTGGACCAGACCAGAGGCCTATTTGGCCTAGCATTTTGCTGCACAGTGGCCTCCCAGGTGCCTATGAGAAGCTGAAAGCAGGACATCAGTGCAAGAGCCCTCTCTCTCTTATGCTCCCCAGCATCTAGCAAAGCATTCAAGTCAGTGGTGATCATTATACCCTGCAGTAGCGAATTCCATAGTTGTAACCATGCATTGTGTGAAGAAGTATTTCCTTTTGTCTGTCCCGAATCTCCCTTGATGATCAGGCCGACCACGGATTGTGATTTTATTTTTTTTACATAATATCGCTATTGAATTAATGTGCTGCATATGCATAGATTGACCTTAGTAGTTAAATGAGCATTCAGCCTGTGGCTCATTCTAGATTTAGAAGGCCATTCATGTGATGATTCAGTCAATGCATATTAATGTAAGCTTCAAAAGGCAATGTACTGAACTGCAGGCACTGCAGATTCGTTCTAACAATGCGCAGCTTACAACGGCAGTCCTTTACACCCAGTGCCATGCTTCTGGAACAGCAGTTTTCCAAGAGTGCACTGTGGTTGTGCAAACAAATGGAAACTTGTACTATAAGAGACTTCTGAATGCTGCGACCCTAGTAGGTTCATACACTCTTAATAGGCTGTGCTGCTCCAGTTCACCCATCACATGCCAAGCAACTAGAAGTCAGATCCTGTAGCTAGAGGCAACTCTCTCTCTGAAAGCAGCTTTGCAATTGCACTCAGGTTGGATTTTATTGCATTGACATATGATTGCACAGGTGCAGAGACCCTCTTTGTCTGTCTTCCTTCCTCTGCTTTTTAACACCTAATTAATTCTCCTTTGAAACTGGCAGTCCGTGACTCAGTATGCTGACTAACGTAATAGGATTCTTATTCCATGCTTTGCCATTTCAACTACATAACACAAACATATCACACACTAGGAGGATGTCTGGATAGAGTGTTGCTTTGCTGCTCTCGACGTGGTGGGACATGCCTTCCTTGTGATCCTATAATGCACTGATGGAGAGATGGCAAATAGGACAGGTTTTTGTTTTTTTTAATCAGTGAATCAGTTCCAACCCTGTGGTTCATACCTAAAAGCCCCCTGTAAGTTGTTACACTTAGCATCTATTTTCTTCCTAATCATGCTATTACTATTAGCTAAAAAAGGTAAAGGACCCCTGACAGGTAAGTCCAGTCGCAGACGACGCTGGGGTTGCGGCGCTCATCTTGCTTTACAGGCCGAGGGAGCCGGCGTCATGTGGACAGCATGACTAAGCCGCTTCTGGCGCAACGGAACACCGAAACCAGAGCACTGCACAGAAATGCTGTTTACCTTCCCGCCGGAGCGGTACCTATCTACTTTTTGGTGTGCTTTTAAACTGCTAGGTTGGCATAAGCTGGGACCGAGCAACGGGAGCTCACCCCGTCATGGGGATTCAAACCACTGACTTTCTGATCGGCAAGCCCAAGAGGCTCAGTGGTTTAGACCACAGCGCCACCCGCGTCCGACCAAGGTTCATATTATGACAATGTATCAAAACAGTAACAGTTTGGGGATTTGCTCTTTTGGTCAGGATTAGTCTATCATATGACTTGGCTTTTAATCTTTCTGTGCCTTTTCTGAGGAGCCTGGGTTCATCCTATGGTTTGAATTTTTCCACTGGTAAGAGCACAATGGGATCTGTGCATATATTTTGAAAGAAAGATGGAGAGAATCAAGGAAGTAACAGGAAATGCTTAGAGAGCAACCTATATTGCCACCTAGTGGACAATAGATTGTCTTTCACTAGGTGTTTTGGCAATACCTGTAGTTCATTGTTCCTCTGAGTTACTTGTAAGTAACTTGGGTAAAGCTTAGCTTTACCCAGTCAGGTGCTCTCTTCATCCCTGACCATTGTCCATGTTGTCTGGGGCTGATAGTTTCTTACTGTGAGACCTGGCTGTTGGATGAGATGGGTCCTTCACCTGATCCATCAGGTGCTTGTTACACTATCCTCGGAGTTGTCCCAAATGTGCCAGACTTAGAGGACTGTAGCATATTAATTATTGTAGGTGAAGCAATGTGTCATTTCTGATTTGCATGTCTTTGACATGTGTAAATGGTGGATTCCAGAAGGGTAGCCCTGTAGATGTTTCTGGAAGCACAATTAAGAATCCTGTGGTACCTGACATTTATTTCAGCACAAAGTTTCCATAGGCAAGAGCCTACCTACTTCATTGTACACAGCATCTGATCATTCCTCAGATGAGGAAGGCAAAGGGATAAATGAATCTACCAGTCTTGGGGAGAAATCTAGAATGAAGCACAAGTGTTGTTAGGTTGCATGATGTTCAGATGTGTTAAGCTAAAACCATAAGAAGGTTGAATGCACACGTTCAAAAAGAGACCACTTTTGAATTTTCTTTCTGAGACTACATTTGCAGCTATTCTAGGCCAGTTAACTTTTAGATGGCTGAGGTTTTAGATGGCCAAATAAGCCCTGGGTGATACAGTGGTACCTCGTGTTATGTACTTAATCCATTCCAGAGGTCTGTTCATAACGGGAAACTGCTCATAACATGAGGCGCACTTTCGCTTATGGTGTCCCCCGCTGCTGCCACGCTGCTGGAGCACAACTTCTGCTCGCATCCCGAGGCAAAGTTCACAACAAGGGGCATCTACTTCCGGGTTAGCAGAGCGTGTAACCTGAAGCATACATAAGGGGGACGGTACATAACACGAGGTACTGCTGTATTCTGTGTTAGTGATACTCATGGTAGACCCAATAAAATAGATGAACAAGTAACTTAAGACTGTTGATTACAACATGACTTAGTTTGATATCACTCCCTATATTTATTGGCTGACTGCATAGCTAAGTCTTTAATATGACGTATTGCAAGTATTCCATTGCTTGCTTGAAGTGGAAAATGATACTAGTCAACATATTTGAAACTGTATTGATTCCCTGTAATAGTGCTGGTATTTACTCTAAAACTCCAGACCAGTCTAGATTGGGTAGTAGTTTCTCCTTTCTTTGCATGGCTGAATCATCATTGCTGACTCACCATGTCATCCACACTGATTGAACAGCCAGTGTTACTTGCCTGAAAGCTAGACAGATGCTTGTTGGCTTCAGCTACTGGTGGTTTAACAGCCTCAGCCCAGCTCCATTTAGTAGCCATCTATAGCTTCCATTGGCTTTCTAGTAGTGGAGAACAACTTTATATGCCAGACTTATTGCCACCCCAGCGCAAAATTCTCTTCTAAATCAAAACTAAATCTTCTCTTAATCAAAACCAGGATAGCAGTGTCTCAGCTGAAAAGTAGAACTGGTTGGAAAAATGTGCTCAGTGGTACATTTCATTAGTCATGTACATTGATATTGCAAATTAGTAAAGCAGTAGGATTTGCCAGTTCTTAATGTCTCTGCAGAGCCCTGAAGACGATTTCCATTTCTTTTCCTGACTCTTGACAGGCCCCTACACAAAAACCCTTCTCAACTACCATTTCCTATTTCTCTGACTCAGTGACATACAGTGATGCAGTGGATGCTGTATATTATCCCTACAAAATGTGAAAATGCAAGAGGAAGTTCATCTATAGGCCAACATGTCTGGGATGTAGTTGTAGAATGTGAAGGTTGAGGCTCTTTTGTGTGCGCTGGAATAGTGAAGCTTGGAGAGGATATCTGTGGTGAGGAATCCTGGGGACTAAATAACTAGGATGAAGCTAGTTAAGGTTGAATGGAAGAAGGAAGGAAGGAGTTGCAGGCTAAGAGAGAATGAGAGAACACTAGGTCTTAGGAGTATGACTGTGGAGGGAAGGGAGCACTTCATCTTGTGCACCAAGACTAATCCATCCAAGCTGTAAGTGACTACACAAGCCCTTTCTGTAAATGTATATCTCAAGGCCTTTCATATTGATTCTATACATGTGCATGTTTTGCCACCGTGACTTAGATAATGCAAAATCTTCAGCACTCTGAACTTGACTTATATCAATGGAACGATGGCACACAGATTGCAATGTACATACAAGAAAGTATTTTTTTTAAAACACACACAAACATATCTAATCACTGTACAGATGCCATCAATAATGTGATAAAGCATATATCTGAAGCCATGCAGCAGTTCAGATGGCATAAGTTCAGGATCTGTGAATGGAGATCTGTGAATGGCCAGCACGTGAGCACCAGAGTCCTCTTACTTCCTGTAGTTTCCAGCAACTGATATTCGGACACATTACTGCCACCAACTGTGAAGGCAGAGCATAGCCATCACAGCTAGTAGCCATTGATAGCCGTCTCCTCCATGAATTTCTCTAATCATCTTTTAAGTCAGACCATTGATCCTTCTAGCTAGGTAAGCAGGGGGTGGCGGCAGCCTAGCCTCCAATGGAAGGGAGTTCTACAATCTGGGAACACCCACCAAGAAGGCCCTCCCTCATGTTCTCTATGACTGAACTACGACCTTTTGCCATATGGCTCTGATGTAGCTAGACATGGCCTCTTGAGAGCAATTGAGCATGAGTTCGTCTTTGTAGGATAGGGTGGTCCACCACTCCAGCACCAGCCCTGTGGGGTAGTCTAGTAGCCTTGGGGAACTTATCCTTATCCTTTTTCTCTACAGCCACCACCCATTTACATATCACCTAGGGCCAGGGGCAGAGAATTCCAACTGCCTTACAGTGGTCTCCTGTATGTAGGGGAACAGCCATCTGAATCCCAGGTTTCCTGCTTGGCCATTTCAGCCCCTTTCTCTCTCCTAGGCACCTTAAGAATTAGTAGCACAATTCAAGTAGCTGAAGCCACATGGGAGGTTAATCAGCCCTTAAATGTAAAAGGGAAGGGGAGTGGAGAAGTAGCAAGTGTGCAGCTCACAACTGAAACATACCATAATATTGGTCTTACCCTATTGCAAACTGACATTGCAGAAATTAGTCCCAATGGTCACCTCCCGTGCTGGAAGCTTCAGCTATCATTTGCAGGTTGAGGGTTCAAGCAGGACAAGGATGTATGACCGCAGTCCATCTGAAGGGTTTCTTACCTATGTTGGTTCTGACTAACAGCTTGTGCTTTCCAGCCAGTCATAAGTCATGTCAGATTTGGCAGGCAGAGTTTCAACACTGAGGGGCTCAGGGAGATGGTAGACACCTCCTGGCCACAGATAACTTTTGGGAGCAGGGGGTGAGGGTTATCACTGGTAGGAATTGCCAACAGGATTTCTTGATGTCCTTGCTAGAAGGGATTTTAAGGAACTTTGTGTGTTTAAGGAGGGATCTGCCTTATTCTCTAAGCATAATAGAGGGCCCAGAGACCAGGCTTTGGCAGATCCATGACTATCTGCTTTCATTTGTTTCCATTTGACTTAGTTATAGGACTAACTTTAGCTGGAGTGAGGCACATGTTAGATTTAAGAAGAGGCCTTCTATTTCATTTTTTTAAACAAACATGGATCATACAGGAATGCCATCAACCAAGTACAGAAGAGCAACCCATCAAACAACAGTGCTATACTCTACTCTAAGCAGACAAGGGTTGTTGCTAGAGAGCCTTTTCTGATGTGCTGGATTCTATAACGAATGTGTTTCTCAATTATTCTTGTGGAGGCATGCTTTGCCAGAACTGAAAATCTATGCTGTTTTTTCTTTTAAAGAAAAGATATGTGAATAAGTGCTGGCAGGAAACTAGTATTCTGTTCATGGATCTTTCCAATGTGATTACTTCCATGTGTTTGCCTCAAAAACTATTCACGTGGAATAAGAAGTTGACTAAACTGTAGACTAAGCAGTGTAGCCGCATACAATGATACCGCCAAAATAAAAATATATGTCTGATCAGTATCTATGGAACTCCTGTTGATAATACAGTGGTACCTCAGGTTAAGTACTTAATTCATTCCAGAGGTCTGTTCTTAACCTGAAACTGTTCTTAACCTGAAGCACCACTTTAGCTAATGGGGCCTCCTGCTGCCACCGTGCTGCTGGTGCACGATTTCTGTTCTCATCCTGAAGCAAAGTTCTTAACTCAAGGAAATATTTCTGGGTTAGCGGAGTCTATAACCTGAAGCATCTGTAACCTGAAGTGTCTGTAACCTGAAGCATATGTAACCCGAGGTATCACTGTCATGACAGATATGATTCTAAATCAATATGCCTAGCTATTCCTAAACAATTAGTAACCAGAATGCTATTCCTAAACAAGTAGTAACCCGAATTTTTTGTGGACGAAATTGGATGGGAGCAGAGTATGTGCTCCCAAATGGCTACTGAAACTTCATGAAGCCTTGCTTATGGTTAGATTACATATAACATTGCATAAGAAAAAGCTTGATCCATTTAAAAAGAATGTTTCCATTTTGAGAGTGTATAAAGGAAATTGTAAAATATTTAGGAACTGAGTTTTTGACTCATATCCATCTATATACCTTGGATCTTAAATGCCTTGGCTCCCAAACAAATCGGCTCCTGAATGATCGAAACCTGGAAGTGAGTGTTATGGTTTTCGAACGTTCTTTTGGAAGCCAAACATCCAATGAGGCTTCTGCAACTTCCAATTGGCTGCAGGAGCTTCCAGAATGGATTCCGTTTGACTTCCAAGGTATGACTGTATTTCTATAGATTTTATGGAAGATTGATGCTTCTAAACTGCCCACTCTGGGAAGCTTAGTTAAGTGTGTTTTACTGCATGAGGCAAACTCCATTGAAGGAATGGTCTCCTGCAAGAAGTACAGTGGTGATTTTCGCAATGTAAAAGAAACTATGTACCTGAGCATATAAGAGCAGCATGCTTTTACTTCCCATTTATAGCAGGCTAATACTCATAAAGGCAAGATTTTTTTTTTATCACGATCAGAGCAATCCACTTTATTTATCCCTTCCCTGTAGCAAAATAACCATTGCTCAAGGGAGCAAAAACCTCACCATAAGGAAGTTGTTGGCACACAACTTGAGCTTTATTATGTTGCACCACCCACTGCAAAACAACAATCATCCAGCTTGCAAAATAAGTGACTTTAACACGAGCAGCATACTGCTTTAGACCACCCAGCAACTGCAAAAGCAACATTTTTGAGTGGGTGAATTAAAATTGCCTGGTCATCAGCACAGCAGATTCTTAATTACATCTTCAGCATGCTCACTAAATATATGCACAATTTATAAACATAGTTGCAGAAAGCATAGTGCCCCAAAAATTCTTTATGCTCTCAAATCCAAGCTTGAAAAGCTGAGTAAGCCTAAGGTGTAGCATGTGTGTAAAAGTGCAGCGAGATGGAATCCCAAGCAGAGCAAATACCACTTCCTAAGCCCTCCTGGCTTGTTCCAGCCAGGGTAGAAGGTGGGCAGCCTTGTCAGGGGACCTGGCTCCAGTTTTCTATTTTTCTTCCAGTTGCTGTCAAAACCACGATACCATGTCAAGGACTAGTAATTTTTTTTTGCCTTTTGGGGGGACAGTGTTGGGGCAAAGGGAGCTTTAGAGCCCAGGATCACCTGCAGTCTGCCCTCACACGCCTCCTTTCAAGTCCTACTGCCAGTGGCACACTACTAGCCATGCCCATGAAGTTTTCTGCAGGTGTACAAGAAGCTCCTTCATGTGCATAAGTGCCAACCAGCTGGCAGTGGAGTAGCACTTGTGCTGCATTATAAGGCCCCTCAGTTGGCCTTTGTCTAGTTTTCCTTTTGTTTTTTTGCAAATTCCAACATCAGCTGCCATACGGGTTTAGGGTTGCCATCCATCTGGACATATCCGGAATAAGGCAACCATATGGCAGCCGATGTTGGAATTGGCCAAAACAACAACAACCCAAAAACAACTTGACTGACACTTTATGGAATATGGCATCCCTACCTTAGCTCAAATTTGAATTTGCACATTTTACAAAATTGGATTGCTTTTTAATGAATTCAACGACATTGCCACAAATAGATAAATCTACATGATTTGTATCTTTGCAATCTGTATGTCATGAATTCTAAGCTCAGTGGAAAATGCATTGGCTTTAATCAGCTTAGGCATTTCAAAATCTAATCAAGACCAGTTTTCTGTTAACATAAACTACAGTTCTCAGGATTTTTTTTTGGGGGGGGGAGCTGTGAGCTTTAAGTATATGGTGTGCATTTTAGCTATATTCTTACAATACAGAAAAAGTGCAGTGATTCTTCCCTGATCTTGAACTGCTCCAGTAATATTTGAACTGCTACAATCACAAGGGATGGGTAGGCCACATGGGACGCTCTTCCCCACAGTCCAGCTGTAGGAACTTCCCTTCCCACATGTTTGTAGTTACCAGAATGTATTACCAGAAAGGAATGGGAACAAGCTACCGGGTCAAGGGAAGGGGCGACATCAACCATGCCGCTAGGAACTGGCTCTTGGGCAATGTGTAATAGAAAACATGTGAACCAGCTGTAGAATATTCAGATTTAATTGCTTCTTCTCTTTTGCTTTTTTTCTTTCCAATGCACTGTACTTACACACCCAGAATGACGAACAAAGGAAAATGAATCTAAACCAGTGCAATGACTGCATGGTGTCATATACCACCTAATGGTAGTAAAGTTCTCTGTACCACTAGGCAAGATAATAGAGAAGATTCCACCAGTTGTTCAAATTACACTGGGTGGGATAGCTTAATCACCTGTACAATTCTGCCAAGTGATAAGGAGAAGTTCACCCAATACCCCGTGAATGTCTAGATTGCTGCCAAGTGAGAAAAGGAGCAGGGAAGGGATTGCCAAGTACAAACTCAGAATATGTTGAGTTCAGAGGAATTGGTAGACCACTCTCCATACCCACCAGTTTTGGTTCTTAGCTTTCTCTCTCTCTCTCTCTTTCTCTCTTTCTTTCTTTCTTTCTTTCTTTCTTTCTTTCTTTCTAGGAGCTCAAGATGGCGTATATACTTCTCCTCAACATTTTATCCTTACAACAACAGCCCTGTGAGGTAGGTTAGGCTGAGAGTGAGTGACAGGCTTGAGGTCACCCAGTGAGCTTCATGGCTGGGTTGGAATTTGATCCCTGGTCTCCCAGGTCCTGGTCCAGCACTCTAACCACCACACCACACTGGCTGTCAAGGAAGACATTTGCCTTCCTCCACAGACACTTTCCTAGCAGATACGTTCTCAAGCATCCCTTCAGTAAATAAGGGTGAAAGATGAAATTCATAAAGCTGTGATATGTTTTAAATATAAACATGTGTGATATGATGCGATACATTTAAACTATGCTTATTCATGTCCTTCCTTTCCCCAAGATGGGCACAAAATAAACTGCCAAGTGGAGAAGATGCATAGTAGAGAAACACTCTAAAGGAATTTATTTCAAACTATAATGAAGTTCCCAGCATCTGCCCATAAACTGAGTAAAATAAGTTTACAATTAGACCTACCTGCTGTTGCAGCTGTGGTTGATGAAGCTGTATAATTTAAGTTATAGTATAATTTTAAAAAGAAACCAACAGGATTATCATGATGAGGTGCACAACTTTGCACTGAATACAATTTTGCAAAGTTATTTCATTGTATGCCCTTCAGAAAGAAAAATCTTGTCTACAACGGACAGGAATCAATATTACTAGCTAAAAATATAGTTCCACAAGGGGGAGCTAAATCTTTGCATGTAAAACATTGGTCTTCAACTAGGAAGCACAGGAAATTTTGATTTCTCTCAGTTTCTTCTTTTTCTCTAATCTTAAATTCAGCCCTTCACATTTCCACATGAGTTTCCATGCTCTGCTTGCTACCTTGCACCTTGGTCACATAACTCCCTGTTCTAAGCTTCTGGCTCACATTGCTTCTAACTACTCACATTGCTCGTACCTATCACTTCTCTCAGCTCTGTCTTTATCTTTGAACTAACTCAGAGCTGAGGGAGGAGCTGCAACTGTTTGGCATCCCACACTGAGTCCCTTTGATGCTTTGTCCTCTTAATGGATCATCCTTCAGGCTATCACCTCACAAAGGAAGCTTGGACTAGCTTACCGGTACTTAATTTTCAGCACTTGGTGATTCCAGTGGGTTTAAAAGTGTCTCTCACCCAGGTTAATACACACAGGTCTGGTTTAATACACATTGACATAATACACCTGGGTCTGTCACCCAGTCTTAACACTCCAAGCATTAAATTCCAACACCTATCTGATCCAGGAATTTAGGGTGTCTAGCACCTACAAACTCATAACAATACATTTAATAACTCACAATTTGCTGCTCTTTCAGAATACCTAAATTCAGCTGCCTGAGGAAACTGCCTTGCAAAAATCTAATGGCACAACCAGCCCTGCTGAGCCCAGACCATTATGAGGATAAAGACACTTATAAGGGGAAGAGTTTCTAGGGGAAAAGTGAAGGATAGTGGGATGGTTAAGTGTTTCTTTTCTTCCTGTCCTTTCTCTGATGCCAATAAACATTTCCTGAGGGTCCTTTTCAGGGGAGAAGGAGGTGTCAGGGCCTTGTAACCTGTAGCTGTAATACCACACAAAGTATTTCTTCCTTTCCCCAATGTAATCTGTTTTGTCTGGATTCTCTTCTCAAATGTTTCAGGTGACTCCCAGACCCTTGGCTTTTATATGGAAAGTTGCACTGTGCTATAACATGAGTCTAAATGTGAATAAGTGTTTTGCAATTCCACGGTCAGTGGTACTGGTTTAAACATCATGAGGAAATAACCTTCACACAGGGTAATTTCCCCATCTTATCTCTTTATCTTTCAGTGGTTTTTTCTTACAATGTGTGATCATGTATAATACATATACGTCACATTGGTTTGTTCACACAAATAGTTTCCATGGAACAGTTATTGGCATAGCAGAAACACTCTGTGTGGTAAAAATGCCAGGGATATTGTAAAAATTTGGCCTATACGTGCATTATGTGTGTGCCCATTGCAGGTATGTTCCATGTGTCCTTTGCCTGGACTGGTTTGGTTAGATTTTATGTCTAGATGTGATATTTATTTAAAAGCATTTTTTAAAGGTGATTTAAAAAATAAATAAATCTCTAAGCGATGTACAAAAACACAATTTAAAAACAACAAGACAGTACAATTAGAAACAGAGCTAAAATACAAAAACCACTAACAGGATTATAACAATAGGAATTAAAAAATGACAGAGCCCAATATTATGGGAAGCCTGGGCAAAAAGAGAAGGATGACATTTTACCTCAGCCTCTGAAATCTGAGAATTCTAACTTTAGTTAGTCAGTCTGAAGGACATAGCTAAAAGGAAGAGGCCACAGTTTATTTTGTACCATGAAAACTACAAGAAGAGGTAGCTAAACAGTGCATTCAGCTTCCCAAATTCCTTAAAAACTTAAACCAAGACTGTGTTCCCCTGTCCAAATTTTGAGGAAAAATTTAGAATGTGCCTCCCTCCAAAAGAAAAGAAAAGAAAAGAGGATAAGGAAAAATGAAAAAACAGCACCATGGAATGCTGACTGACTACTGTGGGTAAAGAAAACCAGGTGCAAAGGGGAATGCAACTGAGTATCTTGAAAGAAGTCATGGCTGAGCATCCAAGGTTGGGTTGAGGGGCTGCTCCAAAGTGCCACATCAAACCTTGGATTAGGGGAGCCCTACCGAATTTTTGAAATCCTGAAGACCATTGCTAATCATTCTTAGTTACTTTATGCAATACATTTTGAAAACACGACAGAGCTTTAGTGGATAATTGCTAGTATCGACTTGCATATTTTTGGAAGCATATTGGTAAATGTGTTACCTATAATAGAGGAAATGTTATATAAGGTTTGGCAATTGCTGTTAATGAGTAACTTTATCTTTATGAACATTTATGGGAAGTGACAGACCACCCAGAAGTCTATCTGCTTTTTCCCATACATTGGAAAGCTACTAGTTTTAGGCTTATCTAATCTGTCCTACTGTGAATCTCTTTTGAGCTTCAAAAAGGAAACATAAGAAATATAATTGATAAGATCATAAACAACCCTTCAAATTGCCACATGCATGCGAACAAATGCCACCCCCCCCATCAAACTGTTGGGGAGGTGTGAAATTATTTATTTATATTTTATACAAATATTGATATACCACTAGGTCATTAAAAAAAATCAAAGCAGTTTACAGCAATAAAAAAAAGCTGTACAATAAAAGCCATAGACAAGTTTAAATCATGCAATAATTAGTCACTATGGAAGAAGGAATTTTCAATTGCTTGCATAGGCCTGGCAGAATGGAAACGTTTTCAGCAGTCAATTAAAATCAGGCACAGGAGATACCCACAGAATTTATATATGCAGTGATACCTCTAGATACAAACGGGATCCATTCCGGAGCCCCGTTCGCATCTAGAGGTAAACGTAACTAGCGACGGCACGTCTGCGCACACGCGCGTCACTCTTCTGCACATGCGCATGACATCACTTTGAATGTCTGCGCATGCGCAAGTGGCGAAACCCAGAAGTAACACGCTCTGTTACTTTCGGGTTACCGAGGAGCGCAACTCAAACACGCTCAACTCGAAGCGTATTTAACCCAAGGTATGACTGTGTGTGTGTGTATATATATATATATAATATTTGCACACCGCCGCATCATAAAAAAATACATCACTGTGCTTTACAGCAATGAAAACATAAAACCATATAATAAAAACAATTAAAATGTTAAAACTGACATCAATGAACCATTGTTGAAGGATGTATTATTAGCTGCTTGCATAGGTCTGTCAGAAGAGAAAAGTTTTCAACAGGCATTTAAAAGTTGGCACAGAGAAGGCATCTGCCGAATTTCTGGACCAGGTCGAATTTCTGGACCAGGCCAATGACAGCAAAGGCTTGGTGTCTTGTAATTGTCCAATGAGCCTCACCAACTTGGAGGATGATGAACAACGTTCCTGCAGATGAACTCAATGATCAAGCCAGGATAATAGGGATTTAAGCAATTCCTGTGGTACCCTGGCCCTAAGTTCTTCAGGGCTTTGTAAATTAATAAGAACTTTGAACCTGGCTCAGTAGTAGGTGGACAGCCAGCACAACTGTATTAACAGTGGTGCCACATGTTCTCAACCAGAAGCTCCCAATCATCTGGCCACCACATTCTGCACCAGCTAGAGCTTCCAACCAGATCAAAGTGAAGCCCTACATAGGGTGTATTACAGAAATCCAGCTTCGAGGTGGCCAATGCATGGATCACAGTGGTCAGGCTATCCTTGTCTAGCAGCAGATGTAGCTGATGAACCAGAAAAGCTGGTAGAAGGCACTCCTAGCCATGGAGCACAATTGGACCTCTAGTAACAAAGATGTATCCAGGAGTACCTGACAAACTATGTACTAGCTCCTTCAGGTGGAACTTGCCAATTTCCCTAACATGGGAAGCACCCACCCAAAGAGCTTCTGTCTTCCCTGGATTCAAGCACAGTTTATTGGCCCTTTGTCCAGTCCACCACTGCATCCAAACTTTAACCTTCTTCTGATTCAGATATTATGGAGAAGTAGAGTTGTGTCTCATCAACATACTGGTGAGGTCTTGCTCCAAAACTCCTAATGACCACTCCAAACAGCTTCGCTCCAGCTGGTTGATTGGGCTGAAGCAGCAGAGCTTGGAGCAAAGGAAGGAAAGTCTAAAGAGGACCCTGCTTTGTAAAATTGTATTTATAAAATTATCAGGCTTTACTGTTCAGTGTTCAGGGCCAGCCCTACCATTAGACATAGTGAGGCTGCCATCTGAGGCAGCAGATACTGAGGAGCAGAGGGTCAAAGCTCCTGCACCTCCTAAAGTACCTGACTACCCTCAGGTGTGGTGGAGGTTCTATCCCCTCACCACGGTTGAAGTAGTATTTATCTGCCCATCTAGACAGTTTTTGTAAAGGAACTGGAAAGGAAGAGGCACCATCTTGTTTTTTGCCTGAGGCATCAGAACATTTTGGATGAGGCCTGTAAGTATTGAAAGGAAAAGATGGATGTGCAAAGGGTAGCTACGTGTAGGGAAACAAGAAGTTAGTGATAACAGTAATATGTGGAGTTATATTTTATACATAGTGTCACAAGCAGTATTGGAAGGAGTCAAACATTAAGCCTCCTGCAAACTGAACCTTTGCATAGTGACAATTGTACAGTAACAACCCCATATGTCATTGTGACTGCAATTCTGTATCATTGTAGCCACTGCAGAGAATTACCCAGAGATTCATGTTCATTGTACCACTTGAACTTGATCACAGCTGTGGCATTTCATCACAAGTATGGGTGCAACCATTGCCACCAATTTAGTGTTGCAAATGATTGACAAGATGAGAAGTCATGGCAGAATGATTCCTCCACCCCACCCCCCAAAGTATATGTGATGCAAGTAACTTTTTCCTTCCCCACTGAGCTTCACAGACTTCCACAACTAAGTATGGAATGTAGAGTTGTAACCTAGTACCATTTTCCCTGGGGAAGGTAATACTTAAGACCAGACTGATCAGCAAAATCAGAAAGTTTGGAAGACCTTTTTTATGTTGGCTTAGCTGATTAGCTTAGATAGTCCCCACTTTTTCTATAGCAGGGATGGAGAACCTGTGGCCTCCAGATATTGTTGAACTCCAATTCCTTTCAGCCCTAGTCAGCATCACAAATGGTAAGGGATGGTGGGAATTATAGACCAGCAACAGCTGTAGGGCCACCAGTCCTCCATCTCTATTCTGTAGCATGTGGCTTGCCTTACTTTATTCAAAGGGCTAAGTTTCTCTACAGGCCATTAATTTTTTGCCAAATTTTTGAGAGGTCCAGTTTTGTGTACATCTGAAAATGTTCACACACATTTGTGACTCAACAATGGGGTTGCATTCCTTCTTTCCCTGACAGCTGCTGATCAAGAAGGTTCCCATGGTCAATGGTATCAAAAACTACTGAAAGATGCAGGATCGTCAGTTTCCCTCTTCCTCCTAGCACAGATCATCTGTCAGAGTGGTCTTTGTGCCAAAACCAGACTAGAATCCAGATTGAAATGGGTGATCGGTCTCATGCAAAAGCACCTGGAGTTGTGTAGCCACCAACTGTTCAGGTACCTTCCCTAAGAAAGATGATGGATGATAAGAAAGCCCCGAAGATAATTCTTAAAATCCTGGGGGCCCAAGCCCTAGTTGCAGATGATCATAGACCTGTTACACTGGAGCATATTAACTGTAACACAACCCAATGACTGAGCGGTCATAAGATAATGGATTCACTGTGATCAAGTATTGAATACCTGTTTAATTTGTATATATCTTGAGGATATATCCTTTCATTGGTTGGAAGACTGACATTGATGGCTAGTCTCCCTCATGGGTAGCAAGTGTCACCTACTGAAAAGAAATTTAAAGTTGTGTTTGTAAAGGAAAGGAAGTGAAGGAGGCAAGAAAGGACATATAATGCACACACCGCCATACAAAAGTAACAGATGGGGAATAGCAAGCATTTCTGCACTTGCTGCTCCCTAGCAGACAATGCAGTCCTGTCACCAGGACCAATGGCTTCCTACAGAAGTTTTCTCTCACTTTCTCTCCTTGCTCTCCCCCACACAATCATACCCCAGCACAGGGACCTCCAGCCACTGTTGCAACTATCAGTCATCTGCTGCAACTCCTTCTCACCGCAAGGGCCTGGGATTGTCAAACCTGCCCAAGACTACAACTAATTTGGTTGTTCTGTGCCATTCTGCTAGAGACTGGACATGGGGAGGGGAAAGGTGTTGTTTTTAAACACTGTTGACAACCTTTAGATGTATTTTAAGATTTTCTTATTTTACTGTGTTTCTTTAATTAAACAGAAAACGTTTAATCAATGTGATATCTGGTATATCTGCTTTGGATAGTGCTGGCTTTTTTATAGGTCATTCAAATGACACATCTTCTACTTCCTGCAAGAATTCTGTGAATAGATATATCATCTGCCTCACTAGTTTAGGCACTTCAGGGCAAAACCTTGGAATGCACACAGCTTGTCAGCATTTGCTGCCCCACTCTGTCTCTTTGTATGTAGGCTTGGTGTCCAAAAAAGAGATCTCTGTTTCCTCTAGTTCTCTGCCAAGCTTTCAAATACTCTTACGTTTCTCTACAAAGTTCCACTTTTAGTCTGTCAATCAAGTTCTTGCCACTGGCAACCTAAGAACTCTCTGTTCTCCTGAGCAATCAAGAACAACCTTTGACAAACGTGCAAGCTGCTACATTTTACCCAAGCCTGATTTCCTCCTTCATTTGTGACCTTTACTTTACTTCCTCTTCATAAATTCTCACAGAGAGATTATGAGAATTTCACCCCATATTTTTTTTAAATGAGAACATAACATAGGAAGAGTCTGCTGGATCCAGCCAATGGCCCATCTTGTCCAGCTTCCTGTTCTTACTTTTATTATTTATTATTTATTAACATATTAGTCGTTTGTCACCCAAAGGTATCCAAGGGACTTAAAGTAAAGAAAAATATAAAATACATAATGCCATAGGGTAAAAAGGGGGGGATAATACATTACTATTTAATACAATATAGTAGTACCTCGGGTTAAGTACTTAATTCATTCCGGAGATCTGTTCTTAACCTGAAACTGTTCTTAACCTGAGGTACCACTTTAGCTAATGGGGCCTCCTGCTGCCACCGTGCTGCTGGAGCACGATTTCTGTTCTCATCCTGAAGCAAAGTTCTTAACCTGAGGTACTATTTCTGGGTTAGTGGAGTCTGTAACCTGAAGCATATGTAACCTGAAGCGTATGTAACCTGAGGTACCACTGTATAACATTTATGGAAAAACAGCAGAACATAACAGCTGTATCAAATGGTAGCAAACAACATTAACAATACTCAAATAATAAACAAAGCCATACTTTGACCCACTAATTAGCGAATAAACAAAACCTCAACCTCCCCCTAGCCCAAAACTCATTCACATAGAACCAACAAATTTTCCCCTTTAACCTCCCCACCCAGATGTCTGGTGTCAAGGCCAGCTGTTGTAAATCAGTGGTGGGTTGGTCCAGTGTTCTCTAGGGGTGGTCCAGCACCTCTCCTCTCCCTTTAGGGGAAACAGACATGTCCCAGCTTGGGTTGGGCCTTGCCTTGTCTAAACCCATCTTCTGGTTGCCCCATAGGTTCCTGGATGCTTGGGTTACCCCATACCAGGATCCAACACTGGTCAAATTCAAAGTACATTAGGTACTTCCCAGAAGACTATTCCAACAGCAATGTCTGATTGGAATGATGATCCAATTCTTACCCATTGCCTTGCTACTCCTTACCTGTTGTATAAAGCTGTGGCCTAATTTCACTGAGCACTAGTGTGTATCATTCCTGCTGCACCCATGGGCCATAAATCTATGTTGAATACCCCTCCACTCATTGCTAAAAATTCATGGTAGTGCTTTGCCCTTTGCCCTCCTTTACTCTGGTGTGCAAATGAAGAGCTTTGCCCCACTTCAGCAAATGGTTTCCAGTCAAAGAAAATTATCCTCTCATCCATGAAGTCATTTCCTTGCCTCATATACACAAATAGGGGCTTCCATGTGTCAATGGAGTCTTCTTCTGCAGCCAACATTATGACCCAAATGCTTCACCTTTGGGTAGATAAGGAAATGTTAAAAGTAAGATATGGGATGAACAAATAAAACACGTCATAAGATTTATGGCAGAGACAGAAAAGTACATATACACAACAGTGCTGTTTACCACAAGCATTTGAGTTGGGGAGCTTTTTGTACCTGGACAGAAGTCTTGACAAGATGGATTCCACAGTGATGGTTGCTTGGGTGATGCTGTTCAGTACATTGGCTTTGCCAGGTGTCTCAGGTAATTGCTGGGCTTAATCTCAGAGTACATTAGATGTAGAAAGTTTGTTTACCTAAGTTCCACTTACAGATTTTGACAACAATTTGGGGACATATTTGCAAAGATACGAAGCATGACTATAACAGGATGATTTTGTATATGATGCCTCTTCAGTTATCCAGAAATGATCACGGTTAGAAATGAACTGATGGTCAGAGAGGCCATTGATCTGACTCCTTAAATCAGTTTTTATGAAAGAGCCAGAATAGGCTTTGAACTTTAGATGAAAGTAAAGCATGAATTATTTTTATAGCTTAAAAAAGAGAGAGCAAATGCCAGAACTCAACAAAATGTTCACTTGAGCTCATGGGAAACTAACTGTGTCAATATAGCACTTCTTAAAAAATCTTTAATAAGGTACATCTTAAATTAGTCCACCACAATATTTTAGGATTGCATTCTAAGTAATCTTTAGATACTTTACATACTGATTATTTTCATTTTTCCAAAATGTCTCTTGTATGGGCAGGTGTGGGGAACTGTGCTGGATGGTTAGGGAAGTGGCCACAGCCCCAGGCTGCTTCTCTTGAACACTCTGGCTGTACACTGTTATTGAAGGGTAGCTGCATGTGCCATGTGGCCTGTTCTGATGCCTGCATCTAGCCTGCTGCATTCAGAAGTGGTGGAGGACATTGTCCCATAGCCAGCATTGTAATAAGATTGAACTGCCAGTCTAGTCAGCTACTGTGCATGGAATAGTGGGGCCAGCATCTTGATGCCTAAGTAAGGAAAATGTCTTGTTCTGATCCTGACTCTCTTCCATCCACCCCTCCTTCACAGATGCTCCAGATGTCCTTTTTACTGAGCAGTTATGATTTGTGCTCATGAGCTTATTGAGTAGGGCCATGCAACGGGTTACTATGTTGTTTGGAGATGTACATAGCAACAACCAAGTTATCCCAGTATGCTTGGGGGCATGGGTTAATGGTGTGGACTGGAAGACTCAGGATTCGCCCCTCTAAGGAGATGTCACAGTTAAATACATATACCTGCAATGCTGTTTTCCAATTCCTTCTACTACAGGTTACACAGTCATTCCTGATACCACAACCACAACTACGACCACACCAGAAACTGCCGGTAAGAACTCACTTTGTTTTGCTTTTTCCAAGTATCATGGGATTTAAAATTTTATGTGTTTCAGGTCTAGAAAGCAGGTTGTAGCCAGTGATAATCCTGCTAAGAGTAAACTCATTGAAATAGGCCTACAGTGGTCATGTCCATTAATTGTAATGTGTTTCACTCTGAGTAGGACTAACATTGGAAACTTGACTGCCAAAATGATGGACTTTAAGTTCTGTGAGAACACAGTAAAGAGAAAACGCACACTCAGATAGGATTTGAGAGATATTCTGCCCTTAGCTTCGTTGTTCTGCATTGGGACCCTTTGGGAGGAACAGCAGGGTATAAATTTAAAATAAATACATTATTATGAAGACAGAAGCCATACAGCCAGAAGCAGCTTGAAGGACAGGGTGGATTTGCTACATGAACTTCCCTGCTGGTGGGGAACTCCTGCCAATGTGTTTTCACTGAACTGACTTCCCTACAACCTTGGACCTTCCATGGTACATCCCAGTAAGCAGTGACCCACCTGCTAAGATGCTAGTGTAGCAGCTCCATCTCACCAGGTGAGTGGTTTCTGCACACATCTGGATATTAAAACACTCCATTCTTTGTACAGAACCCAGTGTAGTGAAAGGAGAGGTTGATTTCGAGTGAAAAACTGTGATCAGGGAATGCTTTCAGCATGCCTTTCATCTCCCAACCCTTTCACACTGAGTTTTCATTTTTGAAAATGATGCTGATTGCTAATTCCCAGATATTTACAGGAAACTTAAAAAGACCCTGAAACCCAACATAAACTTTGGCCTGTATCCTATATCTTCATGACTGAAGGACTGACCCCTGGGACATCTACAATGATTTTCTCCAATCAATATTGTCATGTTTGAGGAACAGTCCTAAATGTGTGATTGCCCCAGATGAAAATAACAAATAAGAAATCTCACAATTAGCTTTGTGCCACTGCAAATCGTACACTCACACAATTAGGAGAGCGTTCTCTATGAGATTACACTGAATCATTCTTGGCCTATTGCTTTTCTTCATTTTGGTGCAGGATATCAAAGGCATGTATCCACTCTACAAATAGCTAAAATAGGTGTGTGGCGGGGAGGGAAATAAGGAACTAGGGTGTAAGTAAGCTTTTGGCCACCATTTGACCTTTTGAGTTCTGGAAAGAAAAAGAATTGGATGGAGTGTTTCCTATCTCCCAGCTTCACAGAAATGTGCATAAACAAAGGAGGTTCTTGATTTCATTAGATTAATTCCAGATGATTTTATAAAGTCCGTTTCACATGATGTTTTCTTCTGAATGCCCATGGTAAGAGCTGATGTCAATCACATCTGAAAACCTGTTAGTTTTCATGCCTTTTTCCTGGGAGAGTGAAACTGCCACCTGTTGATGCTTGCAAGTACATTCCTAAGAAATATTCTTCATACAAAATGGACACTCTAACTTAAAGATGGAATATGTGAGCAGCCTCTGAAAGAGAAGGAAGAAACAGGAACATGTGAATTTCTCTTTAAAAAGGAGTAATATTTTGATTCCTGAAAAGTTCATCTGAAAATGATAATGGAAAACTATCTAGGGGTGACATTTCCATTTCAAACAGTAACATAGTGCGGACAGAACAGGAGGCTAATAATATTTAATACCACCCAGAATGGCTGGGGCAACCCAGAATAATAATAATAATAATAATAATAATAATAATAATAATAATAATATGTATGAAAAAGTTTCCATTGCCCTTCTTGGGTTCCATGAGCACTTTATGGTCCATGGGGTCATGAAGAGTCGGACATGACTAAACAACTAAACAACAACCCTCATAAAAGGATCTTCATAACTCTAGTTTAATAATTCAAATAAAAAATCAACCTTATTTAATTCCCTGTGGGTATTGCATAAAAGAGGATGTTTTTCTGTATAGGCTGCTAAATGCCAATATATTTGTTTTTTCCCAGCATGGGCAGATGGTGAGTCTACTGTTCATATTTTTTGCAATATGGTGTTCATGTTTGTCCTAGATTTCCAATTAGATGTATTCTGTTAGCTCAGTGGTAAGAAACATGCCCTTTAGGGCAATCTTCTGGGGTTACATGCTAGTGGTGGTTTGGGCCAGAGGCAAAAGACAAGCAATATAAATTTTATCTTTGTACAGTAGGCTTTTTTTTTTACACAAACTAGAGGCAAGGTATTACGACTTATATTCGCAAAAGTTCTAGTCATATTTTTTCAATTTGTCATTAAAAATTGGTAACCAAAATGGGAACTACTCCATATCTCCTAGGGTTATATATTTTAAAACCACAGCTAATATCTATGGTAGAAAACAAAAACAAAAGAAAATTAGCACAATTTTAGTAGTGTATAATTAAAATTATTTCTTTCTTTCCCAAACAGTTAATTAAAATATGGCTTAAAATACAGTTTAAAATGCAGCCTCATTTTAGTAGCAGCCCATAAATCAAGACCACAAAGGAAGGAAACATAAGATATTCACCCGAGCCAGCTATCCATGCTGGTCCTACAGAGGCCAGCAAAAAAGCCAAGGGAAAATTTATATACCAAATCCCATATAAGGGGTCAGAGTGAGTCTAAGCCGAAGGCCAGGCGGAACAGCTCCTTTCAGGCCCTGCGGAAAGATGTCAAATCTGGCAGGGCCCTAGTCTCTTGTGGCAGAGCATTCCACCACGTCAGGGCCAGTGCTGAAAAGGCCCCAGCCCTAGTTGAAACCAGTCTAACCTCCTTGAGGCTCGGGACCTCCAAAGTGTTGTTATTTATGGACCTTAAGGTCCTCCACGGGGCATACCAAGAGAGCGGTCCCATAGGTATGAAGCCAACAACGTTATTGAGTTCTGGAAAGAACCACAGTTACCTTTGATTCCACTGTTTATATAATATGCCAGTACTAAAAGTCAAGCAACTTCTGCTCTGCTATCTCTGTCACTGTCTTCTATCTAATACTTTATGTTTGTTCTGCAACTGTATCCTCTCCTGTACCACCAACCAAACTCAAGTTTTTCAGCGCATATTATTTATGGGCATGATAAGGTTTGGAAATCTTATCAGTCCTTCTGCATTTAGTTGGCAGTCCTTGTTTACAGTGTTCAAAAAGTGTCTAGCGTAGGAAGATTAAATGGACAGTTGATATGAAAACACATTTCCTAGCCAAGAACATTGGGGCCATTACTATTTATCATGACTTTAGATTTTATTGACCTTATGTTGCCCCTCTCCCTTTTACATGGTTTGGAAACTGATAAATAAATATTTGAGAGCATAAAAGACATTGGGGAAAATCAAATCCACAATACAGGTGTAGCTTCTTTGAGAACTATGAATGGCTCTGATCCCTTTAAAGCAGCTTTGGTTATATTTTTGCCTTGTTAATACTGAAATTATATGAAATAACTTAGTGGTTACACTGTAGCTGTACAGAACTATTTAAAAACACACATGCCTAAAATGCTTACACTTATACTGTTTTGAAGAAGCTGAGTTCCGGGGTTATGAAAAATGTACACATGCACCATGGTTGGGGATATTGTACACCAGTGAGGTGTCTAGAATCTCTTTCCACGATCCTAGTAGAGTATTAGCTAAACAGCCTTTCCTCCATCAACATCTCCCAAATGGGATAAGTAGTAGGCACTGCATAGAAAAAGGGGCCCTCTTGGGCACAAAACCCCAAATGCAGGTTCTGTTGTGGTATTTCTCCAAACTAACTCCTTCATTTCTGGTCTATGCAGCTGAGTCCACATGATGCTGAGAAGGGGAACATCATGAACTGGGCCTTTTTGAAAGTCTCATGATATGTGTTTTACATGTGTATGATAGTATACTTCATGATATACTCTATGATGTGGAGTATGGGGCGTGTTTTAGCTTAGCTTCTTTTTTGCCCCTTTATGGCTGTTCAGTCATCATTTCCTTTCACTGTCTGCAGAGATCCCTGGAGCATATCAGCTACTAGGCTTCGGCTGGCTGCACCACAGTTATGTGTATAAAATACTATGTATACTGCCTTTTGCTCCTTAGAAGAAAGGCAGGATATAACTGAGAGTGAGATCCTAAGTGGGGTACATATATGAGCAGAGTAGCAGACCAATCTCCACTTATGAGCTCTCACATGCTGGCCAGGAGAAGAGGTTTCCGTTTTCCTTCCCCATGTACAGTGGTGCCTCGCAAGACGAATGCCTCGCTAGACGAAAAATGCGCAAGACGAAAGGGTTTTTCGTTCCTTGAGTTGCTTCGCAAGATGAATTTCCCTATGGGCTTGCTTCGCAAGACAAAAACGTCTTGCGGGTTTGCTTCCTTTTTCTTAAAGCCGTTAATACCCGGGGAATCCGCGCTCTGCAAGACGAAAAAAATCGCAAGACGAAGCAACTCGGGGAACGAATTAATTTGTCTTGCGAGGCACCACTGTAGATATTTGATGTTCATCTCCTTGTCCAGTTCTAATAGTGATGAAATTAGTTGTGTCAGGTCCAGGCTTGTGTGAAGGCAGCCTCTGGCCTCTGAAATGAAAGAGGGGGCCTGAATTCCAATACATCCAAGACCACCTCCAGCCTACCTCTGTGCTACTGCAGCTGAAAGAACCACAGGTGGCATCTCTACCTGTTCCTTTGCTGGCAGAGTTCTTCTCAACTAATGGGAAGCATCTCCACCCCATCCTAACTCTCTCCAGTCAGTGAATCAGGGGGTTGGGAATGGCCTGTGAATAGGTAAAACAAACAAACAAAGGTACTGTGGCATATTTGTATTTACCAGGCTGTGTACTGTTGTAGGTAGAATGGCAAAGGGGACTTTTGCCATGTTGAGGGTAGGCAAAGGGGCACGTCACATTCTACTTCCTCCTATGCTTGATTGGGTGGCAGTGGTGTAGCCCTGGAGGCTAGAGAAATGTATGTTGGTGTTATACTATATTAATTGTAGTAGTACCATTATTTTGGTTGGGTGGGTTGTAGAAATCTTTATTATGCTAACATTTCATTGATGTTAGTGGTTGCTGGCATCGGTGGTCCCACCAGATTGGTCTAGCAGTCCTCTCACTTTGAACAGATCTTCAGTAGGGCTTGTTGCGGCAATCCTCAAATCTATAACAGAGTTGACCCACTGGTGTGGGTTTCATGAGTAAGCTATCTGAAGGCTGGGAGTTCATTTATATCTTTTGAAATAAATATGATAAAAAGCAATATCACTGAGAGCCAGTGTGGTGTAGTAGTTAAGAGCAGTAGTCTCGTAATCTGGGGAACCGGGTTTGCGTCTCCGCTCCTCCACATGCAGCTGCTGGGTGACCTTGGTCCAGTCACACTTCTTTGAAGTCTCTCAGCCTCACTCACCTCACAGAGTGTTTGTTGTGGGGGAGGAAGGGAAAGGAGAATGTTAGCCGCTTTGAGACTCCTTAAAGGGAGTGAAAGGCGGGATATCAAATCCAAACGCTTCTTCTTCTTCTTCTTGTTCTGGCTCAATTAGCTTATTTATTTGTAAGAGAACTTAGCTTCTGTTCCTTCAATGTGACTTTTAAAAGTCATTGAAATGTATCTAATAACTCATTCTGAGAGTAGACCCCAGTAGTTGTTGACGGGTTAGCCGTGTTCACTTGACCCCTTGTCACTATGGCTTACCAGGAGTGGTGAGATGGCAGTGGGATGGATGTGGTGCAAGCACAGTGGCAGAGCTAATCGAGCACTACTGCCGTTGTGTTTTCTCTTCATCAACTTTGCCGTGGCCTCACTCCTTCCATCACCACAGTGATGTGAATCAATGATTCCTGACAGGAAGTCAGGAAAGCCAGGCCACTCCACCCTGCTGACCACTATTGGTAGACCCACTGAAATCAATGGACTAAAGGTATGACCCAGTTGTTCTGTTTTGAGTTCTATGTCTTAGTTGGACATAACCCAAACCCAGTGAGAAGCATCTGTAACTATATGGCAGTCTGTTCAGAAATATGATTTCACTTTTTTGTTGCACTCTTAGTGGCCTCTGTTTGTGGTGGTCATCTCTATGCGCCATCTGGGAAAATCACTAGTCCAAATTATCCTGTTGTATACCCAAATAATGCACACTGTGTTTGGGAAATCCATGCTGAAGGTTATTCCTACATAAATCTCATCTTTGAGTATCTTAAGTAAGTGGCAGTATTTTTAGGATTGTGTTGCCCTGTGTGATCTTTAAAAATGATTTTGTCTGCATGCCTGCCTTTCTGTTTGCTGTCAAATTGGCTTTGCATGTTAACAATAATCTATATGCTATTTCTGAGCTTGCCAAGTTGTGTGTGGACCCAATATTAAATCATTTACTTGTATTCTAAAGACTTGGCTCAGACCTTAAAAAAAGGCTCACTCCATAAGTGTGAATACATAACAAATAGTGTGCCAAAATTTGCTGACCTGGGTCTACAAGTCCCAATTTCATGTGGATTTTAACTTTTTGTGTTTTATAGTTACAAGTGAAATATCACCCTACTCAGTGGTTTCTAACTTTATATCCACAGACTGGAGCCACGTAATCACTGCTCTTATGATTATGTTGAAATCTATGATGGGCCAGCGTATGTAGCTCCTTTGCTAGGAAGAATTTGCATTTGGGAGCACCAATCATATATTTCTAAGTCAAATACATTGTCTGTTGTGTTTTCAAGTGACACTAGTTCTCAAAGCACTGGATTTTTGGCTATTTATTTTTCTATTCCACAAGGTAAGATCTCACCAAAGAGAACATAATTCAGGACTATGCTGCTTTACTTTAGTGCAATTTTTCAAGTCCATACCTGCAACTGAATTAAATAGGCTATGCTTGCATTGTTGTATCCCAAATTGTAATTCAGGGCCATCCTAAAAAATATTGATGTGTGCATGGGAACTCCATTATTTAATTTTCTCTCTCCCATGGTTAAACAGGGAAGAAGCAATTTAAACTACTCAATGGTTTATCTATTTGGCAGTTGACTCTTCTGCAGAGAAAGGTAGAAACAAACTTGTGGCAAGATACACAGTTCTCTCTCATGTGTTCTGTGTATATAAATTACTTGAGTCTCAGTCCAGATTTTGTACAACATTTATTAGTGGCTGCTTCTGCTTTTGTTTGTTCATTTAAGTACTTTATCTGAAGAACTTTCAATTGCCAAAGAGCAATACATTGACCAAAAATTTAATTTACCCCCCCCCCATTTTGAACTTAGCCACTAATTCTCATTTGCATATGCTGTCTTCTTCCAGAGTTACCAGAGATCAAGTTTGTTCCAAATGTTGTACAATATATATTGCAAATCTTGTTACTATGCTTTTTCTTGTATAGAAATAAACTGTTGTACACCCACATGTTATTGAATATATTATGTATAAAACTCTGGAAGAGACAAGTTCTCTCATGTGGCTACATATATTTATTTATAGGCACATGGTACATTAAAAGCACATGTTTTGCCCCAAAGAATCCTGGGAGCTCTGTAAGGAGTAAACTACATTCTCAGGATTCTCTGAGAGAAACCACATGCTTTAAATGTAAGGTATGAACACAGCCATAGAGAGGTATCTATAGGTATGTAAACTGGCTGCTGTTTAAGAAACAGGAAACAGGCTGCTCTTTACCAAGTTGTTTCCTGTTGTCTTTCGAAGACGTGTCCTTAAGACTGGTGAATGGATCATACAGCTGTGAGGGACGCGTTGAACTCTATTACAAAGGAGAATGGGGAACAGTTTGTGGTGATTACTGGGACATAGCCGATGCCCAGGTTGTGTGCTGGCAGCTTGGATGTGGAGAAGCCATTTCAGCCCCAAGAAAAGCCTATTTTGGCCAAGGCTCGGGACCTATTCTCCTTGATGATGTGAACTGTAGAGGAAATGAGTCTAACCTGTGGGACTGCCGTAGCCTAGGGTGGCATGTTCATAACTGTGGCCACAGTGAAGATGCAAGTGTCACCTGTGCAGGTATTTTCTGATCTTGTTTCTTGCATGTAGCACAAAAGCAGGATAATTGAATCATGCATGGCATGCCTCCTCTTCCCTCCTGAAATGCAACAAGCTTAAGTCCTATTTGCATCAATTGCCTATGTTGCTGAAGTGCAGAACTGCTTGCTTTGGAATTTATCCTGTTCATAATGTCGGTTCGAATTAATTGTACATAATTGTTCCAAATTTGGAATCCATCAGCGTGCCCCCAGCCTTTCTTTCAAGTCCATAATATCCAGCCACATAATCTTGCACTTAGAGAATATCATATGTTGCTAAAGCCCTGTACAACAGCACAGATATAGCACACATGAAATCCCAGATTCAAACAATGGATGTGGATCCCAGTAGATACAGGAGTCGCATCACATGGCCTCATATCACACAGCGCATTGGCCTAACCAATCAGAGGATGTGGAGCATGAAGCTATAATTTCATTTAGGAAAGTGTTTGGCTCTCACATATGTCGAGATTCATGTAATTTTGTCCAATCCCTTCATCCCACCAAGGCTTGCTATACGTCAGGAAAATTCCTGACATATCCTGGTTTGGGGGTTTAAAAATGGCGTCTGGGGGGAATTTTGCCGAATTGGAAAAATGTTTCTGTTCCCAAAAGAAGCTCAATAATTTTGGTGGTTTCCTTAAAAAAAAAAAAAATGTTCAACAATTTTAGGGTCTTCAACAACTTTGGGGGGGGGGGAATGTGTGTCAGGAATTTTACTTTTTGAAATATGGCAACCCTATCCCACATAACTTCTGGCTGCATGCTCATTTCTGGTTCTGGTTATTTCTGTATAAGACATTCCACTGTTCATTCCTGCACTTCCAATGCTTGATTTATTATCATACTAGCAGTAATGAGGAGAAGTAGGACAGTTGTGAGCTGTTGAGGCCACCTTATTGTCCTCTCCAGTTCTCTGATGGCAAGGCTCAAGCCATGCGGGGTGGAAAATCCCAGCTTCTCTGCCAATGTGTATGACTCTTGAAGCAGCTGAGGTGAGTAAAAGAGAGCTGAGGGTTTCTGCTAACTATCACAACTGGAGTAACAGCTTTGTGCATAGCCTCCAAAGTGGTGGGAATTCTGACAGCTTTATAAAGACAGGGGCTGCCAAGCTTCCATCTTGTACAAGATCTCATAACAGACCCAGCTCTCCCTCTTGTTGCATCTGAAAGGTGAGCACTGTTGTAGTTCAGTCTGTCATGCCCTCTTGCAAGCTGCAGATGTATGGGGAAGGGAATTTCGGGCAACCCCACAGTGGAAGAGCTGGATTCTCACTGGCCACCGCTGGTCTAGCAGCAAGTCTTACTTGTCATCCACCTTGAAATGGGAGTTGGCATATCTTAGCCTGTGCATTTGCTGGATTATTGCTTGGTTGTCTTTGAAGAGATAGAGGGGACAGTAATCCATAATGGACACCCTCTGTGAAAGATCATTTCTGTGCCAAATGCTGAGTAGTTACAATTGAAAGCAAGAGACAGTTGCAAGCTTAATGCTCTTTCAATCATCGTGTCTGAAACGCCCCCCTCCCAATTAATGGTTCCTCTAATGTCTTTGTTGCAGTACTATAGATAATGTTGATGATAGTCAATGCAATCAGGAAGACAATACTTACCAATATACACACCCCTTATAGAGCCATGACTAGGGGGGACTAGCCAGGTTTTTTGCCCTGGGTGAAGCCTCCGGAGGGCTGTCATTGAGGCTGTGTGTGCGTGCGCATGCATGTGTGTGTGTAAATGTGCATGGGGTGCGTGTGCCAAACTGGGTCTTTGATCCGGATGAAATAAAGCCTAGTTTCACTCCTGCTCCTTATGTGGAAAAGAACTGGAAACAGTTATTATATGACTTGTTTCTTGCCCAGACTGAGATATCATTACCGGGGGGGGGGGGAGACCTGAGTGTTTGGTGAGTGGGAATGGAGTATCTAGGGATTACCCGCTAAGCTGGGTATGTTTTCTATTGCCTTTGCATGGGTAGAGTGGTTTAGTCATGCTGGCCACATGACCCGGAAAGCTGTTTGAAAAGCGAGATGAGTGCCACAACTCCATAGTTGCCTTTGACTGGACGTTACCATCTAGGGGTCCTTTACATTTACCTTTTTTACTCAGGTGGTGCTGTGGTCTAAACCACTGAGCCTCTTGGGCTTGCCGATCAGAAGGTTGGTGGTTCGAATCCCCGCAATGAAGTGAGCTCCCGTTGCTCGGTCCCAGCTCCTCCCAACCTAGCAGTTCAAAAGCACACCAGTGCAAGTAGATAAATAGGTACCGCTGTGGCAGGAAGGTAAACAATGCGCTCTGGTTTCTGTCATGGTGTTCCGTTGTGCCAGAAGCGGCTTAGTCATGATGGCCACATGACCCAGAAGGCTGTCTGTGGACAAACACCGGCTCCCTCGGCCTGAAAGTGGAGATGAGCACCACTACCCCAAAGTCGCCTTTGACTGGACTTAACCGTCCAGGATTCCTTTGCCTTTTACCTACCTTTTTTTACTGTCTGCACAGTGTTCATTTTGGTGTGTCTTTGTGCAAAGTGCCCTTTCACCAGAGTGATCCAATCACCAAAATTCCCCCAGTGTGTTTTAAATTATCCAGGCAGGCAATGTAGTCCAAACACTGTTTTCAGTAATGGTAGGGAGGAGTGTGAAGCATTGCCATAGCCAGCAGCAGAAGTTATGCGACTGCAGAAGTCTGCAAAACACAACCCTTCTGATTGTTTTGCTATATTGTATATATCATTCTCCCGAACTCTATTCCCCCCCCCAATCTGTTTTTCTCTGATATTTGCCTCCCCCGAACAGTTTCTCTGTTCTCAACAACTCCCTCCCTCTTTCTTTCTCTGCTGAATATTATTAAATGTACATATTAGTATTAGAAAAAGATATCTTTAACTTATATGTTGTGTTTGCAAATGGATAGCATAAACTTTATACTCCAGCAGAAGGTAATTTGCAGTAAGTGCAAATTATGCTCTTTCTGTCTCTTTCTAAATGTTACCTCAGTAGTTCTCAAACTTTTTTCTCTACACCACAACTTTCAGAATAAAAATTTGCTCGGGCCACACCATTTTTTTTTATTAATAAGAAATACATTGGAAAACAAAAAGAAACAACTCCTAGCATTGCTAGGAGAACAAAGCAACTTTATAATATGATCTTCAGAAATCCAGAGAGTCTAGTCTCCTCACCAATACATAGAAACCTTTCTCTTTCCTGAGCTTTCATATTTGTTAGAGTTGAAAATCACTGTTTACAGCACTATGTCATGGAGAACTGTGAGTGCAGTTCTCCAGCATGCTGAATGGTGATCCTGGATCACAATTAGGATGGTTGTCCGTATCACTTTATGCTCTTGCTCTCATTTTGAAAAGATACTGTATTTTTCCACGTATAAGGCACCCCCATGTATAAGGCTCCACAACAGAAAAAGTAATAGCCAGTAATTAATTTTTCATTTTCATTTAAAACATAAATAAATCTGCTACAATTCCAAATAAACCAGAGATTTATTCACCAGCTCCATCTAAAAAATCAGTCCATATTGTTGTTTCAGAGATTCAGATGTTGCATCTATCATTCAAACATATGCAACCATGAACTCTTAAATCCGAGATGGGGAACTTTTGATATTCCAGATGTTATTGGACTGTGACTCCAAACACTCCTGGCCATTTGCATGCTGGCTGGTGCTGATGGGACCTGTAGTGCAGCAACATCTGGAGCTCTGCATGCTCTGGCTTGGAGTGCCCTCTTGAGGTTGCTAAGTCAGTTTAGCAAAAAAATATGGAAAGGCATTACAGTGGTACCTCAGTTTAAGAACAGTCCTGTTTATGAACGATTCGGTTTACGAACTCCACAAAACCGAAAGTAGTGTCCCGGTTTGCGAACTTTACCAGAAGTCGAACAGTGGAAGGGCACCAGCGTTGGGAGGCCTTATTAGGGAAAGCGCTCCTCGGTTTAAGAACGGTTTCAGTTTAAGAACAGACTTCCAGAACAGATTAAGTTTGTAAACCTAGGTACCACTGTATTGGGCTCTGTCAATCAGTTATGTCTTTTCTTCTCAAGCCTTTCAAAAGCCCAAGTCTCAACACAATAATTCCTCCCACCCCTAAATCTGTTGTTTTACACATCTGAGATGCATCGGGCTATGAGTTCAATTTAAAAAAAAAAAAAAAATAGGCTGATGGATGGACAAAGGTGATTTCTTAGAAATGTGAACACCTTCTGATATCTCAATCAGTTCTAATATTTTTCATGTGTGTGTGCGCGCGTGCTCATATATGTCTCTGTGTAGTTCTTTTACCTTATTACAAAGTGGCTTTTAGCAGGAGGGAAGTCTTTCTGCTACTTAAAGTAGTGACTTGGGGTTCTCTGAACATTCTGATTGCATTGCTTTGGACAGAACAGCATCATTCCTGGGAGAATTCTTGGGGGGAAAGATCACTGTTTCTATGGTCAGTCTGTGGAGACAGCAATCTTTTTGCCCAAATAATGTCCCTGAGAGTGCCACTACACTGTGACATCGTATCATTCTCAAGGGACGTTCTATCACAGAAAGGCCACATACGATCCCTTTAAATAATCCTGGGAACTGTAGTTTGTTAAGTTTGCTAGGAATTATAGCTCTGAGGGAGAGAAATGATAGTTCATATGATTCTTGGGGGATGCTTTAAATGTGCTTTAAAAGAGTGGTGTGTATACAGCTGCACAGGTAACAAGGTTTCCATGCCTCTGTAAAAGAGAGAAACCGATATCATTTACAAATGGGTTCAGGGCAGGCAGAGGCAGTTTGATTATTATGTGTGTAGCATAGATACCTTCACACTTGTGATTACATTGTCTTTTATTTCACAGGAAATTATAGTTGTGGTTCTTACCTTCCATATGGATCAGGATCATTCAGTAGTCCCTTTTATCCAGCACTTTATCCGAACAATGCAAACTGTATATGGAGAATAAATACTTGGAATGGCTCACGTATAAACCTCAGAATTGCAAGTATTGAGTAAGTACGAGGAGAACTAAATAGTGCTATAAAACTGCAGCTCATTTAAATGTGGACTTTCTGGGCTCACTTCATCATATATGTTTACTATTATAATTGGGAAGCATGACGATGAACATATCTGTATTCATGTCTGAAGACACTGAATTAATCTTGTATGGTTTGGTGGCATACTGAATCTCTGCCATAGTTAATTGATATACTAAGTTTATATGTTGAGTTGTATGTTCATGCAGGTTTCTTGTTTTTATTCCAGGGCAGAATGCCCCTTTGATTATATTGAGATCTATGATGGATATATCTACTCACGTTCCCTAGGAAGATTTTGTAATGGTTCCCAACGAACATTTTTTTCTACATCAAATGTTCTCACAGTGGTGTTTCGCAGTGACAGTATGGTAACAAATCATGGTTTTATTGCTAACTACTCTTCTGTTTATGCGGCATACGGTGAGTGTGTGTGTGTGTGTATTAAATTGAACTCAAGTTGAATGACTGGAGTAATAGCTTGTCATGCATAATGTACATATAATCCTTCCAAGAAGAGGGGATTGTGCACATTTCCTGACCAATATACATAATCCCAACAAGACTTTGAGAATGTGCAAATCTTGGCTAAATTTTGTACATTCTCTGGTCATCTACATATCTCAACGGTAGTTTGCACTTTATTTGAGCTATATGCACATTTTTCAGTCAGTATGCATTGTCCCATTTTTTTCCTCTATCTCTTGTTCAGAAGCATGTAATCTGCTCTCTTTGGGCTGCTTCTGATCCACTACCTAGTCTTCTATGCCCACAACATACCCCCCCCCACTGCTCAGCTAAACACCCAGCTGAAGAGGGGGCTTCAGATAAAGATGATTTATTATTACTCTTTATTAAATATATATCCCACCCTTCTTCCAAAGGAGCTCTTTCCCCCTTTGAAGTCCAGCCTCCTTTTAACCAGCTAAGCAGCACATGGGAGAATGCATGTAGTGAAAAATTCTACATCTTTGCTCACCCCAGAGGTGTAGCAAGGATTGTCATTGCCCTGGGCACAGTTTTTCCCAGGGTGCATTTTGCTCCTCATACCACCCTGCCAGTCCCATGCTGCTTTGCCATTGTGGGGCTGGCAAGACATCAGGAGGATGCAACAGGCATGTGCCCTTCCAATCAGACCAATTAGGCTGATTGGAAGGGTGCATGCCTGCCCTGGTGTGTCCTCCTCTCATCACCCTCCATGCTCTGCTCCCTGTTGGTGCGTCCAGATACTTCTGCCTCATCCTCCCACAATTCTGATGGAAATTCTCCCCCCTCTGGTGCCACTATTAAGCTGAAGAAAAGCCTTAATAGCAGAACTTCTACCGTTATTTAAAACCGCTACTTTCCCTCTACCTCTCTGTGTGTGTCTCTTCTTGCTTCCATACCACACCGCTGCTGTTGTGCAACCTGCCTTTACCTCACTGGAATTCCTCCAACCCTTACAGCTTCTTATTCAGCTATTTTCCTAACTATATCATTTTTTCTGCTTTTTCTTTCAAAATGCTGGCAAATTTTCTTTGAAAGGCTGGTGTCAGTTAGTGAAGCAGAACTCATTCACGACACCCACCCAACATATATTTTTCATAGCCCTTTAGCACATTCATTCTCCAGTACCTTCTTTCCAGTTGTGGTGAATGACTTGAAAGAGATGAAAATGTACAGAAAATACTAGACATACAGTCAAACCTCCGTTGTTGAACATAATCCATCCCGGAAGCCTGTTCAGCTTCTGAAATGTTCAACAACTGAGGTGCGGCTTCTGATTGGTTGCAAGAGCTTCCTGCACTCAAGCAGAAGCCGCATCGGATGTTCGGCCTCTGAAAAATGTTCAAAAACTGGAGCATTTACTTCTGGGTTTTCAGCATTTGGGAGCCAAAACGTTCCAAAATGGAGCCGTTTGGGAACTGAGGTTTGACTGTATTAGGGAATTTTATAAATCCCAGACTTTAGCAGGCTCTTGCTGAGACTCAAATTCTGCAGTATCTGTTACCAAAAATGACTGTGAATGCTCATGAATGATTCACATGCTTTTGGTGTCCCCATCCCAGATCTCCGACTTGTGAATGGACGTCATGGCTGCGAGGGCCGTGTCGAAATTGGTTCTTACAATGGAATGTGGGGAACTGTTTGCGATGATTCATGGAACCTGGTGGGCGCAGGTGTGGTGTGCAGACAACTTGGATGTGGACAGGCTGTGTTAGCCCCAGTAGCGGCATATTTCGGTGAAGGCTCTGGACCCATTCTTCTGGATGATGTTTATTGTAATGGAAATGAACGCCACCTTTGGGAATGCTCTAACAGAGGCTGGGGGTCCCACAACTGTCGTCACAATGAGGATGCTGGTGTCATCTGTTCAGGTGACTTCTGATTTTGTCATACATATTGTTTTATATTAGCATATTTTAATCAGTCTGAGCATCTAGGTTAGGCAGTATATACACTTAAAAAAAATTTTTGGATTCTCCCTAACTATAACTAATAGTAACATTGATTATTCAGGAGGAAGCCAAACTGTTGATCTCCCAAGGTGCTATCAATGAAAACAAAAGTATTGGGCTTCTACAGCAGGAAAAATAGCTGCAAACTATGATCTGCAATCTTTAATGAAACACTATTCTGACTTTTGATGTAATTCTGGTCTACTATTTCCAATGAATTACTGAGTCTTTAAAAGAGAATATAACTCTCATTTACCACTTCCAAGGAACTGGAAGTATATGTCAGGAGCCCAGGGTGCCATCCTGATAACACAGCACGCAAGTTGTAATTAGCTTGAAGATTTATTGCAACACAATTAGCTAAGCGTCCTAGTCTTACAGTTCAATTGACTCTTCTGGGGAATGCTTCCGGCTTCTGCAGAATATTCTGAACCTATGACCCTTACGTTTCTGGTTTTGTTTTCTGTCTAATACCTTTCCCATTCGTTTATTCCTGGGGCTCATGGGGTTAACTGCCTCCTCTTCCAGTGAGGAAATGCTTCCCCTTCTGCCATCCCTAGCTGAACGGAGAATTTCATGCCACATCTCTTGCCTAATCCAAGAATTGTAGGCACGTAACTCGATTTTGTTTTTTGGCTTGTTTTTAAAAGGTGAATTCTTGTTGAGCTGTTGGCAGGCAGAGGAGAAGTGACTTGATTTAGCTCTCTTCTTTTCCTTTCCCCAATGACGACTGATCAGAAATATATTTAATTATACATTTGTTCCAATGAATACTGATATCGCAAATAATTATACTGATCAAATCATTAACACATTTGGGAAACATTCTAAGGTCTCTCTACCTTTTTATTTTTCAGGTGGTCACCTTACAACAGGTAAATGATTCATTTAATAAAAATTTCCTTGTAGTGAATAACTGCAGCAAAAATTTCCTAGTAGTGAATAACTGCAGCAATATTACAAGATTAAGGGAAAAGGTAGCAGTGTTGTTGTTTAGTCGTTTAGTTGTGTCCGACTCTTTGTGACCCTATGGACCAGAGCACACCAGGCACTCCTGTCTTCCACTGCCTCCCGCAGTTTGGTCAAACTCATGTTCGTAGCTTCGAGAACACTGTCCAGCCATCTCGTCCTCTGTCGTCCCCTTCTTCTTGTGCCCTCAATCTTTCCCAACATCAGGGTCTTTTCCAGGGAGTCTTCTCTTCTCATGAGGTGGCCAAAGTATTGGAGCCTCAGCTTCACAATCTGTCCTTCCAGTGAGCACTCAGGGCTGATTTCCTGTTAGTGTATTAAAATATTTTAAAATCTTTAGTTGTCCTCAATTCACCTGGCAGAAAATCAAACAAGTACTTACAAAACTTTCAGAGGAGGGCATGGGCAGAGGGGAATTGCTCTCCTTAGCTTCTGTGTCTGACCACCATGGCTACTCCTTGATGGGAAGTGGGATTTGATGGTCAGGGGGTGGGGCTTGTCGATTTCAAAGGTGCCCCCTACCTCCCCACCCTTATCCGAGCAATGAGATCCAGCATAGGAAAGGCATTTTCCTTTCTTTTAAAATAATAATTCTTAGGCAGAGTCTGTTGTGATGTGTAGCCATCATGTATTAAAAAAGCAGGTCCCCCCCCTAGAAACTACTGTTTATTCATCATTTGAAATGTATGCTGATGGAATGAATTAATTCACAATGATTGAATTCACATATGTAATATGATAGAATGAGATGATATATCAGAGGGGGAGGCAGCATAAAGCCTATATGCCATATCTAGACAGCCAAAGGGAAAAGTATTTTTCTTCTATAGGCAAAATACATCTACATCTGCTAAATTAGCAGGTGTGGAAAATGCTTCTTCTGCCTTTTCTCACATGGGCTGCTAATAATAATTAATTTCCAATCTCTCTTTCACAGCACATAAAGATGCAGGTAGACACCAGAAAGTAGTTAGAACTGTTTGACAGTTTTGATGAATGGTGTCATGAAGTGTATCATTTATACAGTGTTATGAGCTGCTTGGTAATGTGAGGCGGGGAGATCCCTGTTCAAATTCTGCATTTCCTTTCCATTTTCTAAACAATTCATTCCATTGTCCAACCTTAGACCGAGCATTGTACTGACTTCCTTATACAGTAGCTAATTTATATTTGCCTTTCTGAAACTTAGACCCATTAGTCTCCACATCATTAATGGCATTGGCAGTGGGGGAGAAAATATTTAGACATTTCTTAATAGAACAGGTCTTTCAGTGGCAATGGATTCTAATCCTTATGAATGAGGTACTTTAGGCAGATCCCGCCACTGCTTCCAATAATGGAAAGAATGACGTTGAAGGTAAACATTCTTCCTATTTGCAAAAGCTTGAAGAGGTTTATATCTGGTCACTTTAAACAAATACAGGAGATGGAGCAATAAATTCAGGCTTCTTCTTGTGTTTTGTAAGCTGCATTTCAAATTAATTTTTAAAGCTGCAAAATGTACCCACAAGATCAGGGAGTATTAACATGAGGAGCATAAATGTAACTCAGCCTTGGCTATTTTTCTGGGACTTACTTTATGTATTTATTTATAGTTATAAAAGTATTCCTGTACTACCATATCAAGGTGGTGTTCACTGTTAAAACGTATTTTTCAAAAAATACCAAAAATGCAAATAATCATTAAACTTACAGATCAATGTAAAACCAAACAACTGCAAAGGCCTGTTGGCAGAAAACAAGAGATGCCTGAAAGTCAAAAGCTTGAGTCAATTGTTTAAATTGTTCTCTCTCTCTCCTCTTCCCTCTTGATCTTCAGAGAGACCAACTCCTCCATGGTGGCCAAGAACAAGTAAGCTCTAGATTTCTTTACTTCATTTTTTTTTTTTTACATTGCCTTTTTATGATCACTTTTACTTCAGCTTCATTAGCGGTATCTGCATTATCACATGGTCTAACACAGGCATAGGCAAACTCGGCCCTCTAGATGTTTTGGGACTACAACACCCATGATTCCTAGCTAACAGGACCAGTGGTCAGGGATGATGGGAGTTGTAGTCCCAAAACACCTGGAGGGCCAAGTTTGCCTGTGCCTGATCTAACAAAACAGGACTTGCAGAATACTCTCATGCTGTTCACTTTCAAAACAGCTATATAAAGTCATGTGGTACGGTGGCTGTTGTTTATTGCTTTGAGGAGGAGTAAAAATGAGTTAACTCAGCCTCTCTTTCAGGGTTTCTTAGCTACAAGGCTAACATAACAGTGAACTTGAAACATAAAATGAAACATATATAGGGAGAGAATAAAACCTAGTAGCCACAAATTTTAACACCTGATACAAGGTCATGTACAAAAGATCTCCCTATTTCCTTTGCACAGAGGCGGACATTTCTGCAATAATATTCCTTTGCGCATGTGGATGTCACCAGCAACAGACAGTGGGGTGGACAAGTACTGCTCAACTTACCACCAGCTGGTTGTGTTGGTGCTGCTTACTGTCAGGAGCTCATCCTACACTTGAGTAGGACCCTGGTAGAGACACATGCCTGACTGGCATGTTCCCTCCCTCCTGGTCGATCGTTCGGGAGCTTCAAAAGCTTTCTTCTGCCCAAACATCACAGCAACTGATGCCAACAGACACTGGCACACTTAGGGATTCGCAGAGTCTTGCGTGACAGACCTCAGCAACTCAGCATTTTGGCTAATCTACTTTATTTACATATAAACACACATAGAGCACTGCAACATGTCGCCCTCTCTCTCTACCATCAGACAGCAAAGAGAAAAATAACAAAGGACAATAGTCCCACTTCACAGAACACAGTAACACAAACATCCTGTCTCCGTCACTTCCCACTATGTCAAAACATACACCGTCATGTGATAGACAAAAATCCCATGACTGCAATCATGGAGCAGGAATGCTAACACTTACTGGGATGTTAGAGGAGAAGGAATGAGGTAGTGACAAGGTTGATGCAAATCCAATACAGTTTTAGTGCCAGTGAGTTTGCAGTGTGCGGACCTTGCCTCTCCCCTTCCACCTTCTAGTAAGCAGTAGTGATACAAACAACTGGAGGTCAAGTGAGTGGCACTAAGCCATCCTGCTGTCCATTACTGGGTGTATCCCTTTCACTGGATTGAGCATCCTAGTGGCCATGTGGCCATTCAGAGAGTCCGCCCTTCTCTCTTTAAGATGGCACTGCTAGATAAGTCAAAGTATAGGGTGTCTAAGTCTTCATCTTTAACACTAGGACTGAATCCACAATAAAATGCTCTACTGAACCTAAACTCAGGTTTGTGCTTTGTTTCTCTCCAAACAAACCATGAGCAGCAAGTAAGTTTTGCTCCTGGCTTACTACTCAAGGTTTTGAAGGAGGTGGTAGGTGGGAAACCATGAATCCAGGTCTGAACACAATACTAAGGTAGATCACGGCTTAGCTCCTACCAGTGCAGTTGCATCAGAAGCAGGGGAGGAGTGAAGTGGCCATGATTTTAGGAGTGTGCACAAGTGACTGCACATTCACTAATAAACCATAGCTAAGCTTTACTATGGGTTAAAGTGATGCAGTAACCAAGCAACTACTTCCGAATATTAAGCAGGGTTGAAATAAAAGTCAACTCTGATTGCAACATGTGGCTTTCTCAGTAAGGAACCTTGGGTTCTGGGTATAACAAGCAATTGATCATAGCAAGTTTATAATATTTTCTAGAATTTAACTACTTATATCCCATATGTCTGTAACAAAATGTGTTCTGTGTTTTATTTCTTAGCTCCCTCAACAGATTATTCTTGTGGTGGTTTCCTCGCACATTCATCTGGGTCATTTCAAAGTCCGTTTTTTCCATCCAACTACCCAAACAATGCCGACTGTGTATGGGAAATCCAAGTAGGAAGCAATTCTCGTGTATCACTTACTTTCCAAACACTTCAGTAAGTAAAGCTCTAACATTGCCCATAAGTCAAGGTCTCAAAATGAAACTTATTATTATTATTAATAGCAGCTTTACTAGATAAAACATTACATATAAATTCAAAAAGAGGGTGAGATTATAGCTGGGAGGCAAACAGTAGATGTCGTTGTTAGGACTATCCAGTGAGTCCATGACTGAACACCAAACCTTAGATTCTAGGCAAAAGAGCCCACAATGCATTTGCCATTTAAAGCACATGGCTTCATCCAAAGAATTCAAGAAACTGTAGTTTACCCTACACAAAGCTACAGTTTCCAGTACCCTTAACAAACTACAGTTCCCATGATCCTTTGGGGGACGCCATGTGCCTTATATGTGTCATTTAAATGTATATTGTGAATGTGATTGCTAGCATTTCTAGATCCTTCTATAGTCTAGAATCTATTATCACCCAAAACTGGCTGTCAGTTTCTTTGGTTCCCTATAAGAGTACTGTAAGAGCTTTTATACCACGACTGCAGCATATCGTATTTTAGAAAACTGAGGACAAGCTTATTTGATGAAAAAGAAAGGGGGGCAAAGATGTAAGGGTTGAACCCTGCTTGTGACGTAGCATGCTTACAGCCCTACCTTGTAAATCCAGGTGTGTTGTAGGAAAGCTCTTGTTACTTTGTGGTAACATAATAGCACCCAAATGTACTCAGATGCACTCTTTTCTTCCTACTTAACATATTCAAGGGCGTTGTGTTCCACGTCTAACTGTGATGTGCCATGGCTTAACAAATAAAATCCTGTTTGGTTTTCTATTTCTTTTGTCTGATACCTTTTGTCTAGTATCTGAGCAACTTAACACACCAAAATAAAGTCTGCTATGTGATAGTAGCTTAAAGGAATTGCAAGTGTAGAGACTAATTCATCATGATCAGTGAACATTGCTGTAAAAATCACATTCTTGTTTGCTTTCTAGACTACAATCATGTAATACACAGAGCTGCCCCTGTGATTATATCGAAATCTATGATGGAACGCTTCATAACTCTCCTTTGCTTGGGAAGATTTGCTCTGGCTATTACCAAACCTTTACATCAACCTTCAACATGTTGACGGTTAGATTTCATAGTGATCATAGTATCACAAACAGAGGGTTTTCTGCAAACTATTACACCATCCCAGCAAATCATAATACGAGTAAGTGCAATTTTGCAATACATTTTTCTTATACCAGATTGTTGTCATTCAATTTAGTTAAAAAATCACAAATTTTCTTGGTATTGTATTGGTTTTTTCTGTTGTCAGTAAAAAAACAACTCCATCTTTTTATGTTTGGAATCCATAACTTGCATTTGGCTTATATGTGTACCTAGGCACTGCTTAAGTCAGACTCTTCTTAGCTTCAGGAGCAGCAGAGGCAGATTTAGGGGAGCATGACCAGCTCACCTGCATAGGGCACCAACTTGAGAGGTTGCCACAGGAGGTGGCATAACCATGACTTAGAATGGAAGGCAAGAAGCGGTGGTGGGGGTGGGCCCACCACCAGAGTCCACCACTGGAAACACTCTTCAGGCCATTGTTATATAGCTTACAATGAACAACCACACACCAAATACTTCAACCCTCAGGCTACTTTGCTTACTTAAAAAGAAAATGTATTGATTGCATTGGGAATTAGTTCAAAGTAAATATGTTTAGGGTACAGAGTGAGAGGGGGTGAGGTTGGCACAGTGCGAATGCACTGGCAGAGCCATTCCAGTGCTACTGGAAGTTTAGGGAAGCTCTTAATGTTTAACAGACTATTGTATTTCAATATTTTGTTGGAAGCTGCCCAGAGTGGCTGGGGAAACCCAGCCAGATGGGCGGGGTATAAGTAATAAATTATTCTTATTCTTATTCCTCCTATTGGTGTATTTGCATCGTGCTGACCTTGCTGCCCCTTCAATACCTCTCTAACTCCCAATAGGCAGCAGTGATGAGATGTCTGGAGGTCAGGTGATCAGCAGAGCCCTATCGTGCTATCTGCTACTGCTGAGCAATACATGGGTAGCTTTTTGGATGAGAAAAGGGAGATCATGCTCATTTGCCAAGGAAGCCTAGGCTTCTCTCACAGCCCACAGAAGCCCAAGTACACAAAAACATTTATGGCAGTGTGTGTGTGTGTGTGTGTGTGTGTGTGTGTGTCACAATATTGATATTATGACATCACTGTGACTCCCCTCAGGATCCTTCCCCCCCCATGACATTACAGTCTGCATACACTTACTCACATTCTAAAAAATTTAGTTTTAACTGTTTTAACTGTTTTGTTACAGTCATAAGAATAAAGTGGGCACTAAAATATATATCTCTCAGATGCCAAAGGCCATGGAAAAGAGGTGTGTCTTCAGCAATATGATAGAAACTACATAATAAAAGTGGCAAATAGGAAAAATGTAAGGACGTATAGGTCAGGGAACTTTGTGTTACTCTGTACAGTGCAATAAAGATGGATGGCATTGCCTTCATAAAAGGATAATAATGTATTGTCTTGTTTTATTATAGTGCACTAATACCACACCCTTTCTCTCCTTGCTAGCTCTTCTTTGTGGACCAGAATATATGCAAGCTATAATAAGTAGAAGTTTCCTGACCTCTGCAGGCTATTCTCCATTTGATGTCCGCTTGATTGAGCCATCCTGCCCACCTATTATCACACCATATTATGTTATTTTCAACATACGGTACAATGGCTGTCAGACCAGAAGAGACGTATGGAGATTTATATTTGATTTCTATATGCATGCCTTTCTTTTCATTTCATTTCTTTTCTTTTCTTTTCTTTTCTTTTCTTTTCTTTTCTTTTCTTTTCTTTTCTTTTCTTTTTCTTGTTTAGAAAAAGCAGGGCTTCAGGAGTTCAACTGGGGCAATGCTAACAAACTGAAACATGTGGCCCAATTCATCTGTATACACAGAAACGGATTTAGGGGAGCATAACAGGTTTATTTGCACTGGGCTCCAAGCCAAGAAGGCTGTGCAGAAGGTTGCAACAATAATTTAGAATGGAAGGAGAGAGGTGTGGGGAGCACTGACTTTTGGCTGCTGAAATTTGAAAGCCCAGAGTCCATCACTTAGATCTTTGTACAACAAATAGTCACATAAGGAAATATTTTTAGTTTGATTTTTAGCATCTGAATAGCCTGGGCTATTCATGTTACATTGGCAGCATGGAAAGGAGCCAGATCACAAGATCCCTTGCTGCAAATGTAATATGAGTATGGGATGTTCAGGCACCATCAGAAACCCCAATTTGTTCTGTGTTGGGGGTTGCATGGGTCAAGGTAAAAACAGCAATATGGCATATGAGTTAGCTGTGTGTTCAGAGCAGTAAGACTTAGCAGACACACTTCAAGCTCTCACTGTGGGATAACTAAGTTGGCATTTTGAAACAACTTAATTCTGAACAACAGTTTATACAAATAATATTTGTATAGAGAATTCAGTAGCATCCCCAGTGATACCATTGGCTTAGACAAGTATTCCTACAACTTGAAGAGGCAACTTGGTGGTGGGGCTGCTTTGCGCAAAGGTAGCATTAAGACTGGCTGCAGCAAATTCTACAGTGCTATGGCAACATCCTTACCTCAGAAATGAATGTTAACCGCTGTCCCCACCCCCACCCCCCGGATGTTTCAAACAGGCAGATGCTGATACTATTATTTATTCAAACCTGATCACGGCAGCTGCTTCAGGATACATAATTAAAAGGGACAAGGATCTTCACTTCCATGTCAGCTGTAAGATGCTGAAAAACTCTTGGATAGAAACAATGTATGTCGCTGATGGTGTAGAAGAGATCAATGAAACTCGGTATGGACAATACGAAGTCAACATCACATTTTATACCTCCGACTCCTTCTTATATCCAGTCTATGACTCACCTTATGAAGTTAAGCTGAATCAGGAATTATATCTGCAAGTTACTCTTCATAACTCTGACCCAAATCTGGTGCTGTTTCTGGATACATGTAAAGCATCACCCAACTTTAATGATTTTACAACTTTGACTTATGATATCATCAAGAATGGGTAAGGATTTTTACCTTATATATTGTCTGTCTGATTAACTGTGTTAATCTTTATTGCTTTTCATTTCTAAACATATATGTGGTATAAATATTAGATCTCGTTAGGCATGCCATTTTAACCATGTTGTCACTCCAGCCAGAGGCTGCAAAGTAGTATAACAGTCAAATCATCATTGGGACCATTCAAAGGTGATATGCATCCTAATTCATGATCCATTCTGCTGGGAAGGATGGAGCAGTTAGGAGGCAGCAGAGGCATTCCTCTATGTCAGGCACCCCCCAAACACGGCCCTCTAGATGTTTTCGGACTACAGTTCCCATCATCCCTGACCACTGGTCCTGTTAGCTAGGAATGATGGGAGTTGTAGTCCCAAAACATCTGGAGGGACGAGTTTGGGGATGCCTGCTCTATGCAGAACTGCTGAGATCCACAGGCAGGGGAGCTATCCTAATGTGCTCACCAGTGACACATGGTATTGACAGCCTATTGCTGGTGTTGTTCCTGCCTGTGGTAGCAATGTAAGTCCTCAAAACAGGACAGACTGGTGGCAGGAGGTTGTGGAGCTGCTGGATCCTAATCTGGTCCAACAATTGGAGAGGGGTCTGATCTGGGCCTCTCTGCTACACCAGTCTGCAGCTGGCACAGCAAAATAAAGAACAATATCGTACCTCCCACTATCTTCCACTCTGCCCAGCTTGAATGACGGGTCTTCCAATGGCTCCACATTTAATGCATTGCAGTAATCCAACCTAGAGGTTGCCAGAACAGAGAAAACAGTAGTTAGGCTGTCCCTGTCCAGATAGGAGTGCAGCTGAGGCCACCTGAGCCTCAAGCAACAGCAAAGGATCCAGGAGTACCCACAAGTTGTGTACCCATTCCTTCTGAGGGAGTGTAATACTATGAAGAACAGGCAACATCCCATCCACCTAGTCTAGTGAACTGACCATGAACAGCACCTCCGTCTTATCTGTATTGAGCTTCAGTTTGTTGGTTCACATACAGTCCATTACCAGGGCAAGACCAGCACATCCACTGTCTCACCTGCAGATGTAAAGGAGAAGAAGAGATGTGTGTCATCAGCACATTGCTAACAACCTACTCCAAACCCACTCAGCAGTTTCATGTAGATGTTAAACAGCATAGGGGATAAAATTGAACTCTGAGGAAATTGAACCCTGCTCCAGAGGGCTGAAGATCACTCCCCAAGCATCACCCTCTGGAAACATCCATTCAAGTAGGACTGGAACCACAGCAAACCAGTGCCATTGACAGCCGCTCCAAAAGGATACTAAACTAGTATACTGATTACAGATAGGTAGCCGTGTTGGTCTGCCATAGTCAAGACAAAATAAAAAAAATTCCTTCCAGTAGCACCTTAAAGACCAACTAAGTTAGTTCTAGGTATGAGCTTTCGTGTGCATGCACACTTCTTCAGATAGTATACTATCTGAAGATGTATCAGATGTATCAACAGTTTTATAGCAAATTATTGACTAACTGAAGCTTGCATTCTTCACAAAGCCTCACTCAGGTTTGATTTGACACCTTCAAGCTTCTAAAACAGCTACATTTAAATTATATTACTATAATAATTTCCTCGAGATTAAAATGAGAAGCTCAGAATACTCTAATGCATGTGACATTTTGTGCATTAGTTCAAAATAGTACCTCTGCATGAACCAAGATGTTCCTTGTTCCTTTTAGTATCTTTTGACTCAATATATATTCAGATAATTTGGCACGTGCTGCGTATGGTTACTTTCAGGAAAGTGAAACTTAGAGCTGGTCACCTGTTTTGAAGAGCTGTTATGCAATTGACATAATAAAGGTTACAATTACAGAAGTTTTTGCTTTCCTTGGGAAAGCAAAGCCATGCAGATTAAAAGGATGGTAAAGAACAGAAAAGTGAGTTCACCATATATATTCAATACCACCTCAACAGATCATTTACTTATGTATTTTCATAGGGTTGCCATATTTCAAATTTTAAATATTTGAGCTTCTTCTCTGCTTAGCGTACTAATGAAGAACAAGTGGGGGGAAAGTTACCAGTTATGGTGAATGTTTCTGTCAATATGCTTTGTGCAGTTTCAATTCAGAGTGAGAAATCACTGACAGCTACTTCAGTTTAAGCATGGCAGTCATGCCCTTGAAATCAAGCTTATTCATATTATTGATATTATATTCAAGTGACACTTGTATGCTTTATTTCAGAACTGTTCAAAGTGCTACTTTTATTTCTTCATTGTTCTACATTAACTATATGATGCAAACTGAATACTAATTAGTGTAAACTAATTTTATTCTTTTTCTATTTGTGCAGGTGTGTTAATGATCCTACATATCAGACCTATTATTCCCCAAACAATTATGTTGTTCGGTTTTCCTTCAAAGCCTTTAGCTTCATGTATAAACATCCATCGGTTTACCTGCAGTGCAAACTGGTGGTTTGCAGAGCCTATGACTATTCTTCCCGATGTTCTCAGGGTTGTCTGAATCTGCTTAGATCTAAGAGAGATACAAGCTCCTACGAGGAAAAAATGGATGTTATCATTGGGCCAATTGAACTACAGAAGAATGGCATTAAGAATAGAAATTCTGGTAATTTTGCTTCTTTTAGAGTTCTTTAATCTGTTTTAAATACAAATCAATGCCATCCTAGAGTAGGGATAAGGAGGAATGTATTTTAAATGGATTTATGCACAGAATTTGGCAGATCCAACCTGATTTGAACACTGCATTAAGCACCCACTTATATCTGAATCACTTGTTTCTGTTTTTTAAAAGCCCAATTTATATGCATAATTATATTGAAAACTCATATATATGAATTAATATATAGTATAATGCATTCAAAAGTATCAAGTTTTATGTTGTATTATATTTCTGCAGTATCAATTCATATTAGTACATACCTATTTTATGCAGTTGTACACATAGTTGTGTGCATCTCTTAATGCGCTAGATACCTTAGGAGACGTCCTAGAGTGCATATGCATATAACAATGCACATCATATTGTGCATTATGCTGCTTATGAGATTAAGGAGTGAGACGGGAATTAGAAAATTATATATGGATAAGCATGTCATTGAGATTTTCAGAAAATCCCATCCCTCTTTTAGATCTGTTTCAGGTTGTTGAGGTTAAGGCAGAGCAATTAGTGTATCCTGTGGCTTTGAGAAAGGCAGAGCTATAGGGGTGCAGGGTATAAGCTGAAATCATCATTATTACCATCATCCTGGCTAGCTAGTATCAAAGCCCTAAAAATGCTTATAATGCATTTTAGCACTCTCCTCATCTAATAGTACTTCCTCACCTAACCTTGTTACATTAAATGCCTTCTTAATGTGGCCTCGTCCGTCAGATGCAGCATTATCATAGCTGTGCCATATGTACCCCGTACCCTCCAGCGTATGATCTACCCTCCACAGTGGACTCATAGGGTTCAGCTCCCAACAGTCATCCATGTTTCTTCTTTGGCAATCACTCAAAGCCGAGTAAGATTGTCTTCCATGAACACAGTTTTAACACTGAGTCCATAAGTGCCTGTGGAGGCCAATTCAGGATCCACATGTCCTTCCACAGTGGAGGAGAACAATAGTGTGGTCAGGAAAGTTACTGTGCATTTTTTTATTTTTTATTAAAAAATAGTGCTATGGAAGTCAATGGTCCATTGTCTTCTAGGAAACTAGAATGATGCAATTCCATGACAGTTCAAGCAGATAATGCACCACATCTTTTCTTTTTAATTTTGCAGAGGCAAAACAAGAGCTGCAAGAAAATGCGGACCCTCATCATGATTCGCATGCACCATACATTGTTGCCGCAGTCGTCTTGGCAGTCGTTGTCATGACCGTCGCAGGATTCATTTTGAAAAATAAATTGAGAAGACCAATTCCATATGAGATAATGTGAGCGCTTAAAACCTTGGGACTCAATCCAACACCAAGTCAAGCAAGCTTAAACTCATTCATTTCCATGAGTTTAGGTGCAGCTATTTGTTGATGGGATTGTGGCCTTGATGGTTGGAAAGAAGAATCTGTATTGAATGTGCATCACTTGGAAGATGCATCCTTATGAAGGGGGTCTCAATAGTCTTGTGATTTTATCTTGATTTTTGCTTTTACATGAAAATACAGAAGCAGGAAAATGTATTGGACACAATCCAGCCATATTAAACTATTGAAGGACCCACTGGTTGCACAGGAGGGGGCTTAAAAAATATGCTTAATTCTTCCATTGGTCTTTTTACTTTTTTACTAGATTTTACACATTGTTATGTATGTATGTAGATGGATTCAGGTTAGACAAGGATCTGAACTGCAACACAAAATACAAATAAAAATTAATCCCACCAAGAGTCTCATATTCAGAACTCGAGCTATTTTTATGAAATTTCTGCCAAGTTCCTTGAAGCAATATCCAATATTAGTAGTTCAGTGCTGCATTTAGTTAAGAATACCTTTTGTAAATGACATACCACATAAAGTTTTCATTCTGTCAATTTGTATAACTATCTAAAATGGCAATATTTGTTGGTAAACAAGGGCATCTCAACAGTTTCTGGTAAAGTGGATAAACCTTCTTAGGATCGTATTCAATTGTGCCCCTCCACTCCTTGAGGGCTCTTCCATCCAGCCGAGGATTCCATGAATAGAACAGCGGGTGGCAATTTTCTAACACACACACACACACACACACACACACACACACACACACACACTTTCTCATCCTGCCTGGACCACCTCTCATCCTGATCTCCTGATCCTCTGGAGTTTTGTAATATTTGAGTTTATTTACAAATGTGCAGGTTAATCATAGATGGAAGCGAAGGGAAAACACAAAGTCCACTGCCTCACACCAGGACTCTAAGAGAGAGAAACCGATATCCCATAATGTTGCTAGATTAGAGGGGTCAAACACAGCTCTACTTTTCTGTGCCTTCTTTGTATGTTTCAAAGCTGCAGTTGATTGTACTTTCCACACACAGGCACCTAGATGGCAAGATCCTTAGTGGTGGGAGCAGCAGGATATCTCCCCCCACCCACCCACCCACCCACCCACTCACCACCTTTCTAACCACTCAGAAAACTTAATGAGAAATAGTTGAACAATTCGTTCCATGGGAAACACATCATTAGACTTTTGTCACTGCTACCAGATCCAAGGTTCTGGTCCAGTAATACCTCAAGAGAACCCACAGGATAGTCCTTTTCACAGAACCCTGGCACGAAACTGGCCATCCCTCTGAAAAGTTTAACAGTATATTTGTCAACTGTGGACTTGTACTTTAGATTACGAAGATCATGTACTTTATAAAGAAATGTTAGAAAAGTAGTTCTGCTTACTATGTGTTTACCATTTGGGGAACAGAAGAGATACCTGCCACATGTTAAGGGGTGACGCAAAATGGAAGGAGAAGGAACTACCACATAACTAAGCTTGCTGATTGCTGCTAATTGCTTCCCTGGTGATCAGACTGGTTTCCCAGTGGTTCTCTACTTTGACTAGAGGTTTGTTGTTTGTAAACAGACTGAATTCCTGACACCCACCAGGTGCCAAGTTTAGGATTTGCGGTGAGCTAAAGTCTTGTACATCCTTCTTCCTCAAAGGATTACACAGCTTAAAATATGACCAGTGAAGAACTGACAAGGGGGAACATGGGGGGGAGGGAGAGAATAATGAACCATTGAAGTATTACGTACTTTAGCTTAAGCCTTTGATCAAGGGCAGAAGAGGGAAGTCCTAAATATGGTTTGGGAAAGATGCTTATAAGAAAAGAACTAAAAGCTGGGAGTGAAACGGGGCAGCATGAAGCTACTACGGTAAGTAGGGAATTATTTGATTGGTTTATTTATTATCACCGTGTGAGGATGCCATCGGACATTTCAGCCACAAGGATCAAAATGTCTTAGGCTCTCCCTAATTGCTCATCGTCTAACATTGCGTATGCCATCAAATGCCAACAGTGTCCTTCAGCTCTCTATATTGGACAAACAGGCCAAACCTTACGCCAAAGAATAAACGGACATAAATCTGACATCAGGAATCACAAGACAGAGAAACCAGTAGGAGAACACTTCAATCTCCCAGGACATTCTATACAAGATCTCAAAGTAGCTGTTCTATTACAAAGGAATTTCAGAAATAGACTGGAAAGAGAAGCTGCTGAATTGCAACTTATTACCAAACTTAAAACCATGGAGAGACCTGGTCTGAACAAAGACATTGGATTCTTATCTCATTATACATGACAAAGCCATTTTTCACCTTCTCACCCCTTGCTTTTTCCTGTAAGACCTATTGCAGTCGTTAAGAGTCGTCAACAGGCTCATCACAGCTATCTGCCAATCACCCAATCCCACCACCCTTCTGAGTAATACCCCTCCCCACCTTCTCACTATATAGAAGGGTCTGGTGACTTCTGTTTCAGTGTATCTGAAGAAGTGTGCATGCACACGAAAGCTCATACCAAGAACTAACTTAGTTGGTCTTTAAGGTGCTACTGGAAGGAATTTTTTTATTTTGTTTTGACTATGGCAGACCAACACGGCTACCTATCTGTAATTGAAACATGTAAAATGGTTGTTGCCTGTATTTGCTCCCACAACAGGCATTAATGGCAAACAAAATAGGAAGGACTTAAAAGAGGATTAAACCAATTTATGGAGGACAAGGCTATCAACAGCTACCAGTCATCTTGGCTGTGTTCTATTTCTACTGGGAATTCAAGGTGTGTGTGGGGGGGGGGGGAGAACAACTTAAATTCTGCTTGTGGAAATTTAAGGCATCTGGTTGGCTTTTGTGAGAACACAGTGCTGGATTAGACAATCCTTTGGCCTGATCCAGCAGGCTCTTTTAAGGCTCTTTTGCTTTTAAAACTGTCACAAGACTACCATTCATGTGAATCAGGAATAAAATAGTTGTTAAATTGTTCTTTGTCTGGCCCTCCCCCTCCCTAAACACTCATTAATGGAATTTTCTTGTAAACTTCCCATGTTTAGAAATGTCATGCTTCTTTGCAGAAATTGTTGTTAATAAATATCAGATAGTTTGGTTTGAGGTTTGCTTGAGTAGTTTCCCATCTCCTTCTTGCCATCTGAATTGGCAAAGCCTTGAAATGTCCTTGACCTGTTTGCAACCCCTTTTTTTCTTAACTCACCATCTGATTTTCCATTCTTGGCTGTCTCTGCTACTTTATCTTTCACAATGCCTGTTTAAATATGTACTATTGTCTTTGTAGTGCTCAGTACTTGGCTCCAGATACATTATCTTCACACCTTACCTGTTCGTTCATTTTCAGCATTCACCAGTCTTGACTTTCTTCTAGCTTGATCAAATACCCAGAGAATATGTGCAAAAATTCAAAGGCATGGCCTTGAAAATAATTAATGTGGCACAAACAAATTTACAAAAACCGTTTATATATATATAAAGTCCCCATGAATGTTCTGGCTTTAAAAAGGAGGCAGTCATAAGGAGAAACATCTTCTTGTTGAATTACCCTGCTACAGAGCTTCCCAAGCCCTGGTCCACAGACTAGCAGTGTTCTGCAAACCTTTTCCATGTTATCTGTGGCATGTCTTCAGATTTGTGGTTGAAGATGGGAGGTGGCATATCTACTGTATTAAGCATCTATATTTATTTTAATAGTGTTTTAATTGCTTTTTATTTATTGTATTGTATTATCATTTGAATTCTATTGAGTGTGATATATAATAAATAAAAGAAGCTATAAAAATGCAATTAACACTCATACAGAATCTAGCACAGCACAGTACGCATTCTACAATAGGGAGAAAAAGAACCACAGTAGTTTTAAAATGGTCCGGGGGTGGGAGGTTGGAACCACTGCCCTAGTCAGCGGCAAGAAGAAATCTGAAAAATATGTAATGAGAAAACAAATGGTTCAACTTATTTTATTCATTTATTAGATTTGTATCTTACTCTTCCTCCCAAAGGAGCTCAGGGCAGCAAACAACCAAGTAGCAGAACAACTAAAAATAGAATTATTAAAAAACAACCCAGAACTTCTGAAAGCAATTAACATCATTTTAAAACCAGCCACATTCTCTCACAGCTAATAACTGATATGAATGACTTCAAGAAACAGAAGCCCAAAGCTCAAGTTCAGCACCCAGAAGTAGCTGTGTGTTTCTCTAGATCCTGGCTGCATTTGGGCACAAATATTTCTTGTGCAACACTCTCCTTAAGAGAATCTTGCCTGCTGACATTCCCCCAAATGAAGTGACATGTAGGTGCACTCAATGGTATCTAATTCACACTCATTTTCTTCTGGAAAATACCCCCCCCCCCCTTTTTAAAAAAGGAAGAAGGAGAATGACAAGCACTAGCACTGGGCTTCATATTGAGGACTGTTTACACAACAAGTATAAAAAATGAAAGATAAGGGAAGTGGCATTGATATGCACTCGTATTGTTGGCATAGTTTAACAAACATTGTTTGGCATCGCGAAAGTCCTTCTAGAGAACTTCCTTTTCCTAGGAGCTGACGAAAAAGGGCAGATCAAATTTCAGACCCACCACACTATATATGTTCAGGTGTCTTCATCCTGAAGGTTACTACTCCTAATTCTCCTGGAATCTTAGCCCAAGATGGATCAAACTGTGATCTTCCTTTGGGTGCTACTCTCAGCATCAGGTAATGTGCTGTGTGTGTGTGTGTGTGTGTGTGTGTGTGTGTGTGTAAGAGATCTTTGCTTCACCTTTTTTTTCTGTCTTGCATATATAAAGTCGAACAGCAATGTCAATAAATAAATGCTTAAATCAGAATTGAGAAATAAAGGACAAAGTCTGTAGCTCAGTGGTAGGGAAGGCTCCAAGTTCCAACCCTGGTATCGCCATGTAGGGTTGGGAAAGTCTCTTGACTGAAACACTGGAGAGTTGCTGCCAATCAGTGTAGACAGTACTGATGTAGATGGACCAATGAATTTAACTCCGTATAAGGCAGCTTCATATACTCCTATGAAGAAACGAATTTTGACTGTTTTCATATCTGAACTGCTTCAACCTTTTAGAGCATAGTCATAGGTATCAACTTTGCTGTAGAAAATTGACTTTCATTTGCTTTGTCTTCAGATTATGGTCTGTGCATCCATCTAGAGTTAGCCACGCTTATGCACACTTTCAGGTTAGCCACACTTATGCACACTTTCAGGGAAGTAAGTGCCACTGACTTGTTTCTCAGGAAACAGGAACAGACCGCAAATCTTGTCGGGAGCAATGAGATAAGTTTGTCAAAACCAATTTATTCTACTAGTTTCAGTGGGGTGAACTTTGGCTGGATCAGTATGTTAGTGTTCGTTAGAAAATAAATTAAAAACCATTACTCTATTCATTTCACAACCTTGCCTTTGTTTGGAGGAAATTGTTGAATGATTTATTACTTTGATTACATTTGACATTCAATTCAGGGAAGTTAGATTTCAGAGAATAGTTTTGAGATGTAGACTAGGTAGATTTTCTAGGGAACTTTTTCTAACCCTCTCCACTGGAGGCTTGGAAGAAAAACAGTTTTCAAAAAGTTCCAGTTACAGATAGGTAGCCGTGTTGGTCTGCCATAGTCAAAACAAAATAAAAAAATTCCTTCCAGTAGCACCTTAAAGACCAACTAAGTTAGTTCTTGGTATGAGCTTTCGTGTGCATGCACACTTCTTCAGATACACTGAAACAGAAGTCACCAGACCCTTCTATATAGTGAGAAGGTGGGGAGGGGTATTACTCAGAATACTTCTGACATCAGGAATCACAAGACAGAGAAACCAGTAGGAGAACACTTCAATCTCCCAGGACATTCTATACAAGATCTCAAAGTAGCTGTTCTATTACAAAGGAATTTCAGAAATAGACTGGAAAGAGAAGCTGCTGAATTGCAACTTATTACCAAACTTAAAACCATGGAGAGACCTGGTCTGAACAAAGACATTGGATTCTTATCTCATTATACATGACAAAGCCATTTTTCACCTTCTCACCCCTTGCTTTTTCCTGTAAGACCTATTGCAGTCGTTAAGAGTCGTCAACAGGCTCATCACAGCTATCTGCCAATCACCCAATCCCACCACCCTTCTGAGTAATACCCCTCCCCACCTTCTCACTATATAGAAGGGTCTGGTGACTTCTGTTTCAGTGTATCTGAAGAAGTGTGCATGCACACGAAAGCTCATACCAAGAACTAACTTAGTTGGTCTTTAAGGTGCTACTGGAAGGAATTTTTTTATTTAGTTTTCAAAAAGGTCATTAAGAAGTTAAATCAACATTTTTTTTTGTTAGGAATCTTCCCAAACATATTGGGTGGTATTCAACTAAGTTTTACATATAGTAAACACACTGAAATTAATGAGCATGACTAAGTTAGGTCCATTAATTTTAAAGGATCTGCTCTGGGCAGAGGTGACAGCTTCTCCAGACTATTTAGGGGTCCTGTCATGACATCCCAACATCATGCACATGATATCGTGCAATGTTCTGATGTCACGCGTGTGGCACTGCATAGCATTCTGATGTTGTGCGACTTTATGTCACGTGCGTCCCCTCAATTGTCCAGAGAAGTTGGCCCATCCTTCTCTAAAATAAGATGGGGGAGAAAGCTAAAGTGCTTTGGCCCCAGACACTGGCACCCTTGGCTCTAGGTAAACACCACCTGGAGTCCAGAACCTCTGAGCATCAAATTTGTGCCCCTACTTATACTACCTATAGAACACTCAAGCTTGAAAGGCAGTTTTTACCTCAATGTAAAATGGATTAGATGTATTTTAGAGCGTAGCAGCTTCTTCAGCATGTGCCCAGTTGAAGTTCATGTTTTTGATGTGCTATGGGATCTCCCCTCCCGCCAATTGCCCCCAGAAGGTCGCAGCCATAGGCGCCAACTCCCTGGGGCCCTGGATGCCTAAGCACTCACAAAATTCACCATGAAGGGGCTGGGCACCCACAAAATTTGGTGCCAAGGCCATGCACGCTACATGGCACCCATGGTCCTGGGGCCAAGTTGGCACTCCTGGTCCCAGCAGATGTTGCCACAGGTTTCCTGCATGCACAGATTCAGGGTCTCCCTAATCATGGGCAATAGGATGGAAGATTCACTTCTAAAACCAGTTTAGAAGGATTGTGGAAAGTAAGCCCCTCCCACAATCAATCGAACTGATCATTAATCACATACACTATTCCCAATCCTAAGGGGGAAAGCCTCATATCTTACAGAGCCAAAATGGCACTCCAAAAATGAAAATGAAGGCTATCAATAGGTTTAAGGGAAACCGTAGATTTGCATGGAATTTACAGAAGAAAAGTGGACCAAGCATTCCACACAAGGGACGGTGTCCTCAGGGGCCAATAAATATTGACTGTTGGGGGCAGGTACAGAAAATCAAGGGATAGAGGGGAGCAATTTGATTCAGTTCACATTTAAAGGTGAACCTACCTACCATGCACTTTCTGAAACAATACACAAACTAAAACACAGCCATCCTTTGAGATCTTATTCTGTGGATAAATAATGCTTACACAAATGCATAGACTAGGATAAAGGGTGCCTAAGTAAGTGAAAATATGTAAGTGAAAATAACAGATGAAATGCATTATATTAGGGAAAACAGCTTTGCAAAAAAATGTGTACAAAGGGGCAAATGTGCATGTGTATATTAGGAGAAATTTGCACCAAAATGCCGATAAATTTTATGAGGACTTTAAAAATTACAAACTGAATTGGAAATGTGAAAAACTGAAAGGATTGGAAACATGAGGAATGGGGAGAAACCAAGATGCACAGATCTGCCCATTCCTAGGTAGGGGGAGCTGAATTAGAGTAGGGAATCTTGAACTGAGGCCACTGCACACGCCAAGATTTTTGTTGTAGGTCTCACTTATTTAAAACTCATTTTTAAGTAGTTGTTCCACTCCAGCTGGTTTGGACTATAAATTCCCTGGCTCAATAATGTTTTGTATAGTGATTAGCTGTGCTGAAATATATTTTGATGTGAGTTGCGACTATTGTTTTGTAGGCTCTCCTGGGCATCAGTCTTAAACAAGAACCACTGTGTGCCAGATCCTGCCACCCACACAAAGGGGGAAAGTTCGGAAGCCAGGAGGGAAGGTGTGGCTGGGGATGGGAAGAGAAGGTTGGCAAGGGTTGGTCAGTGCCAGAAATTTCCTCTCTCTCCCTGCCAGAAACAGCGTAGGTTGTTGCGTGACCATGACGTCTGTGGTGTGTGATGGTGTACTCAAACTGGTTTAGAGAGGAGGAATTCAATGACTTGGAAATGCTTTTCCTTTCCTACACATCACTCTTTCCTGTGTTTTTTTGTGCATTACCTATGTCATCACCCCCAGCATGGGTTGCATCCAATTTGAAAAACTTCCATTTTTTTAAAATGAACCAACCACAACTTACACATTTTATTAATTAACTAATTGGAAATGCATCATTTTTTAATATTAAGTGTCCAAGGTACTATGCTGTGTAACATTTTTGCTTGAATTGTATTTTACTCAACTCTGCCTTAAATAACTCTAGTTACTGAGTGTTGCTGTTACATTCAGGTCCTGCTTTCAGGCTTCCCACAGACAGAACAGGATACTGGACTAGCTTCATCTAGTTTCTGACTTCTGTAGTTATAGAGGTTGTCATAACTGCATTTGCATGGAAGCAAATATCTATGTCAATGCAAGGAAATCCCCCCCCCCCATTTGCCCAAATATTTCCTATTATGGAGAATATCCATTCCATGCAGCTATTTATGGCTGAGAAGGCATCAAGGGACTCTCCACCACCCCAGTTGGTTGTATTCCAGAAGCATTACTTTTGAATTCTTGAAAACCCTTGAGAGGTTTCTCTGAGCCTTCAGCCATAATTCTCAAGAGCAGTCTTCTTCAACCTGGTGCCTTCCAGACGTCATTAGCCTATAACTCCCGTCCCAAACAACATGAATAGGGCTGATGGGAGTAGGCTTCCAAAAACATCCAAAGAGCACCAGGTTGGTGAAGGCTTCTCCAAAGGGTTCAATGATGGAGGCTTGAAGATCAGCCCACCACCATTCACAGTGGGAAGAGATGCTCAGAACATCATTTCCTGCTGAAGCAGAAATCTATTGGGTCTTAGCCTTTTCAAGAGCACTCTGCCCTCTCTTACCTACTCCCTGTCCTCAAGGTGAAGTATTTTTGTGTGTTTGTTGGGGAAGAGGGAAGAGGCAACAGGCTGTGATCATCAGCATGGATGTAAGAAAAATCGAGGTGGAGGAACCAGTCCACTTCAGTCCTGCTCACTGTAATTCCACAGACCTAGGTGCGCAAATAGAGCACTGAAAGCATAAGCTGTGGGTCAGTTAAAGCACAACAGTTGAGGTCCAATTCCTTCTTCTGCACTCATCCCCCAGTTTTGAACACCCAATCCCAGACATCAGATATAGCTCTTCAATTCTGGTAATGTCTGGGTGAAAAAAAACACATATGGGACATCTCTTAATTTAATATCTATAATATCTATATTCACACACACGAGAGAGAGAAAGAGAGAGAGAGAGAGCGCACTTTATCGTGGTCCTTCGACCCAAAATACACAGTGCAACAATAGTACATATTAACAGTTATTAAGGTGTAGGATCAGCCTTGCTGGCCAACAGAGGAGCTTTAGCTGGTACATACTGATTTCTTATTTTTATTGCCTTTAAGAAGTGTAACAGTATCAAACTTATCCTCAAGGAGAACCTTGACATGAAATGGGTCAGTATTTCTAGGTTGTTCCGATAGTATTGGATTGATTAGATGCTGTGGAACCTGTTTATACAAACTACAGTTTATTAAAATATGTTCCATATATTCAGCATCCTGGGAACATGGGCACAGCCAATCTCGGTATGGGACACCAGTCAATATTCCCATCAGCACTTCAGATGGGAAAACATTTAATCTGACTTTAGAAAACAGATGGCGATAGTTAGATACAGTCAAATTCTTAAGCTTGGGAGATAACAAAAAACCCCGTAGGTATTGGAATCCTGACACAGATGGACCATGGGGCACATGTGAGCAAGATCGCAAATCACTAAAGGTGATATTCACAGTTTTGAGGGCAGTATCATACCCCAGGTGGGTAAGAAAAAGGTGGAAAGACCTATCAAAGAGGCCTTACATGCCGTGGTTTTTGACCAGGAGCCGATGTACTCCTCATTTACCAAATGAAGGAGTAGCCCGCTTCCAAAGCCATACATGAAGATTCTTAGCCAATATTTCAAAGCACTCCACCAGTGGGTAGGGAGAGAGAGGAATTACATGCTGCCAGGCTATAAACATTGTAAAAATTAGTTTAATAGCAAGGCTCAATACACTCATTGTTCTTCCCCCTGGATATTATTTACACATCTCCCAACTATTGCAGAAATAGCCTTTCATTGCTAATCATTATTTTTCATTATACTTTCCCGCAGTCATACAGAAGAAGCTTAGCCTTCTTTAATAACCTTTAAATGTATTTATATAAAACAATAAACTTCTCTATTAACCTTAACCTTTTTTAAGCTCAGCAGTAGTAGCTTTAGTAAATTCACTTATTAAATATTTCTATTTTGGTGTTCTTTAGCTTGTAGGACAAGTCTCCCCTTGTCCTACCTGGAGATGCTGGGAACTGAACCTGGGAACTTTTGCGTGGAAAGCAGATGCTCTGGCCCCAAGCTGTAGCTTAGCTGAGAAGGAATGGAGCTAGGGTTCTCATTGCCTTACATGAGGAGGGCCCCCTTAAGGGGTGCCAGGGGTGTAGGTGTGGATCAGTCTACCTGACATGATGGTTGCATTGCTATGCCACTGGGATGCTGAGCAACAGTCATAGTCATGTTTGCACATAGTCAAGACCCATGTTTATCCAAAGCCTGTGTCCCGTGTGTTCCTCTTTGACCTCTATGAAAGATACTCCCAATGGCAGGTGCAAAAGATTTGCTGTGGTGCAATTACTGTCTTCTGCAAATTATGCCTTCTACAGAGGTTTCGCTGGGGTTCTATGGAAGCATTTTGAGATTATACTAGCACCACTTCAGAACAAAAGGATTATGAAAAGGAGCTACTCTCTGTGTGGTTAAGTGGCAGTAATCGTAAATTAAATGCTATCAGATTTCCAGAAGCCAGTAAGGTTATAAAGATGATCAGAAGAATGATTCATGTTGTTTGAATTTAAGTACTAACATTCATTTCCTTAATACTAGTCAAACATTGTGAAATGCTGCTCTTAAAACAGAACTGAGTTTTGTTGAATAACGTCCCATTTCAAGAGTCTAAAAAGTAATTGTTCAAACTCCGTTCTTACACACACACACACACACACACACACACACACACACACACACCCCATTTGCAGTTTATACAGTAACATAAAAATTTGATCTGGCTGTGAGAGAAATCCTTTCCCAGCCCCAGTAGTGTAGCTAAGGGGGGGCAGGGAGGGTGGTCCACACTGGGTGGCAGGCTTACCCAAAGGGTGTCCCGGGTGTCGCACAGCCTGCAGAGTGCCCCAGCCACCACCTCCTGCTTGGCTGTGGATGGCCTGGAAAATCAGCATGGCCTGGAGCTCAGCTTATTTGCCCCACCCCATGGGCGGCTTGCCCTGCCCCTGTGGGCAGTGCATGCACCAGCCCTGGGCACCCAAGCGGCTTGCTACACCACTGCCCAGCCCTGTCAACTAGTGGCTAGCCTCTGTCTATAGCAATGTCAACCAGCAATCAAGGAAGGAGGGGGAGGGATGCAAGTTGGCAATGGTTCTTCTTTACTACTGCCAGCCGCAACAGTGCTGTGGCCTAATCCTGGAATTACAATCCAGGAGTATACTAGAAAGAGCAGGTTCCCCTCATGTATGTCACTCTGGCCCTGCCTCCAGAAGTGAGCTAGTGTTGCAGATTGGCCTCCAATGTACAACTTCCAACTTGTACAGCTACTGCTTTGAGCTCAGATGAAATGAAACTTTTAGCATACAGTGCTCTTATTCATTTGGGGTTTCTTTTTGTTTGTAAGAACACAACTTGATTGCATTTAAGACTGAAGCCCTACATATGAGACCCCTAAGATTTGTAACTGTATTCCACTATAATGGTTGCAGAAATTGGATTTGCTAGAGGAGTGTCCTTGTTCTTCTTCTTCTTCCTAGCAAAAGTGGCATATTTTTTGTCTTTGCAAGCATGGCATTCAATGAAGTCATTTTTTTCTTCTTGATGAAGAACATTTCCTGCTACATATTAAACCACATCAATTCAATGAACAATTTTGAAATTGTATTCTTGCAATGTTTTCTTGATTCTCTTTCCTCTCTCCCTTTTCTTTTAAATAGGAGTGAAATCTGCCACAACAGTAGCTAAAGGTAAGCAGCATCTCTTCTGCTACATAATATAATGTTGAATTCCAGTTCCCGGCATGCTGACAATATAGCATCACTTTCTCATGCAGAAATTTGCTAGTGGGTAGCCTGCAAACCCCTTCAGATGCTGTTGGAGGAGCCTAATTGCTGGGGCTGTGCATGCCCTATCTAGGGCCCTATCTGGCACACTGGAACCCAATCTGACCCAAGCTGATCTGGGTCCAACCCAGCCTGACCCAATATCTTGTGAATTGCCCTGTGATCTTTGGATGAAAGGCAGTATACAAATTTAAGAAATAATAATAAATAATAATGGGACGCAGGTGGCGCTGTGGGTTAAAGCCTCAGCGCCTAGGGCTTGCCGATCGAAAGGTCGGCGGTTCGAATCCCTGCGGCGGGGTGCGCTCCCGCTGCTCGGTCCCAGCACCTGCCAACCTAGCAGTTCGAAAGCACCTCCGGGTGCAAGTAGATAAATAGGGACCGCTTACCAGCGGGAAGGTAAACTGCCAGAGCAGCTTCGTCACGCTGGCCACGTGACCCGGAAGTGTCTCCGGACAGCGCTGGCCCCTGGCCTCTTAAGTGAGATGGGCGCACAACCCCAGAGTCTGTCAAGACTGGCCCGTACGGGCAGGGGTACCTTTACCTTTACCTTTACCTAATAAATAATAATAAGCTTGAAATCTTTTTTTTTGGGGGGGAGGGGACAGTTCTAACTCAAGTTAAATATTTGGCCAGAAGGGGAGAAGGAGAAGGAGAAACTGCCTCCCCCCCCCAACAGCATATTTTATTAGGGTACTAAATCAAACACATTAGATCCCCCCCCCAAATACCCATACCAAAGCATTCAGAAAAACCCTTGAATTCTTTGCATTCTGGCTTCTTGTTCTTATAAGAATGCCTACCATGAGCTGAACCGATCTATAGGCCTGTGCTGCAAAGAAAAGCTGGATTCACTGGGCTCGTAGCAGATCTAGTATTTATTCTTCTGACAATGGCAGCTCTCTGCTTAATGGTGCAAAGATCACCTGGCTTCATGACACACAACAGATGTGATGCTGAAGATGGCTGAAGAAAACAGAAGGACCACATGGAATTCAGTCCTTGTGATTCTGTCCTCAGGGTCTTGGTCAAGCTGGAAAGTTGTTACTGGGATCTGCTTTTGGAGGGGTGGGGGGAAGCAATGCTTTGACACAATACTCAGCGTTTATTTTTGTATTTGTTAGGTAGCTACAGTTGTGGCAAGACTTTCACAGATCCAACGGGGTCATTTTATCCCACATATTACACTGGTGGTGGAAACGTCGTAGAGTGTCTCTGGACAATTGTTTCATATTATAAGATTCCTATAGTGCTAACCCTTGATTATTTCAAGTAAGTCCTCCGTTGCTGAAAGCTAGTGTTTTGTACTGTCAGCATCTCGCTTGTACTTTGGCAATAGGTACCACTGAAGAGGAAATTATTTCGTCATGCTTCCTTTCCTCCTTAATCTTTTTCTTCACTTTCTGCTTCTCTTTTTCCACACTTACCCCTTTTCATGTTCTCCTGGTTCTTTCATCTTTTCTTTTTCTTTATATGTTTGCTTGTTTTGAATAACTAGAGCAAAAGCATGCAGAATTGATATAATACATAAACTGATTGATTTGACATTTTTTAAAAAATACCTTGTGTAAATCATGTATAAGGGCTTTTCACCTGAGCAGCTTGTTGATGGATTGGGTTCATCTGCAAGGTGTGAGGGAGCTGACACCACCACCCTGTTGTGGGTTACAGGTGTGCCAGTTTAATTTATTTTTCAAAAATTTTCATCATTACTAAAATCACAAAGGAATAAAAGCATGCATATCCTTAAAGCATATATGTGAAAGATTGTCTCATCCCTTATATACTCTATCACTTTGCTCTGCCAAGAAAGAAAGAAAGAAAGAAAGAAAGAAAGAAAGAAAGAAAGAACATTTTCCAGTTTCAGAGTCCATTCCAGTTGTTCTGTTATTTGCAAAGTTAGTAAAAAATGGCTGGCAATTCCATAAGTGCCAGGGAATCTGGGTCAACTATGGCCTGCATATCTCACTTGGGCTGTTGAAGCTTCTGAGTCTTCATTCACAAATTTAATAAAACCAAAGTGAGCTGAATGCAATGTGCCAGATGTTGATTGCCTTGGGAAAGGGTGAGAAATGGAAGTCTTTAAGGTGACCATGTCCTGTGGGCTCATGCATATTATATACTAAATAAATAAATGAAGTTTCCAAAATTCCCTACAAAACAGTGCTCATGACTTCTGTGGGAAAATCAATATTATGGCCACACTAGGAAGTCTAGCTGTCCAGAGCCAGCACTCATCCTAGAGTTCTGCTGCATATATTTAAAGTAGGAGAGGAATGATGTGCTGGCTCCAGGTCTGTCTCCCATTGAGACATTGTGAGATGCATTCCAAAATCTTTCCTCCAGAGCCTATTTCTTACCAACCAATGAGACATTACATTAATCAAAATGCTACAATATTTAGTGCTACAAGGCCTTTATATGTCCTACTTATCTGGGAGCAGGTCTCAAGGAACTCAAGAGTACTTGCTTCCAATTAGCCATGAATAGGATTTTGCTGTTGATGTGTTACAACAAAAAATTAACTGAACTCAAGGGGTCACAAACCGCAGGTGGGAGAGGAGACAGAGTTTTTAAAGTTAAGAATGTGAGGAGAAAATGAAATCATCAAAATCATATAAATAATAAAATCATTGACATCGTCATCTGATACTTTTGAATGCAGGAATTTCTTTGCCTTGTACAGTATGACTAATGACACTTTTTCCTCCACAGTTTGGATTGTACTAGTGAATACATTCAAATCTATGATGGAATGGTAAATCATTCAGCACTACTTGGGCAAACATGCGATGGCCCAAGTCAGGTATTCGTTTCACGTTCAGGCCTCATGAAAGTTTTACTCCACAGAGAGTCCTATCGTGCAGGCTCTGGCTTTTTTGCCTATTACGATATAACAGGTAACCCTGGAACTCATACATTTACTTTCCATGCAGCTGAATATTTTTGCTTTTCGTATGCAGGAATAGAATTTTGTAGATTGGATTAGAATTTGACATTGTGGGCGTTTGCTTCAGGATTACAATAGAGGGGCTTTAACGCAGTAAACAATAGGGTTGTGCAACAGTTCACTAGATTGGCTTGTATCTGTACTTGTAATGGGAAACAATCTACTCTGCTTCAGAGCCACTCCGTCTTTCCAGTTTGACTTCTTGTTCCGAGTCTGAATTAGACCTTTCTCCCCATTGATTATGATGGGGAATTTAAACATGGCTGAACGTTTTCCCCTTTTCCCCAGGAATGGATGACAGAGAAAACAATGCCTCTCCAGAGAGCATTAAGCCTGCCAAATTGCAGGCAGTGCAAGGCCTGGTTTTATCCCTACTACAAAGCATATGCAGGTTGGATGGGGAGCTGATCTGCGGTCTTACCCTCCACACATATGTTCAGTGTCACTGTTTTGATTATCTGGAGAAGGCCCGACTCATTCACAAACTATTTCTGCTCAACCTTTTCAGTGAAATTTTGCCTTTTTTAGTCTTCTCAGATCCAGAACTATGCTACTCGTAAAAGCTGCCCAAACCCCTATTTGTTTCCATGGTTTTTCATTTTGTTTCCTCCAGTCTTCCTTCAAATGTTCATTTTTTCTTCATAGGGAAAGCAAAAGTGCTAAATTCGCAAATAATTTTTTATTAAAAAATTCAACATTTTCACTGTATATTTTGGAAAGTTGTTTGTTTCACTATCCATTTGGATACTTCTTACAATATTATAATGGTTGTTCTGGACATCAAGAGACAAGTTGGGATACAATTGGATGCCATTTGGAATCAAGATGGTTGCCACACCATGCAAATGTATACTTATTTCAACCACTCATTTTACAATTGCTCCGATACAAGTTTAAAATATAAATGTGGTTTTGATTTTAAAAGAGCAAATATTTTTAAAATCTAGGTTGAATCTTGACATCTGCGGGACATTATAGCATTAACAATTGCTAGAATGTTGACTGTTTTATAAAATGATGTTTTTTATTTATAGATCTGGCAACCTCACCAGCTCCTGAATTAACAACAGGTAATGAAATCTGCTCACCTTTTTTTTTAATGTAGGGAATATGAAGGTCCCTGGGCATAACAGTAGGCTTGGCAGAGTAATGGTCATAGGTAGTAGTCAACTAAATTTTACTGAGAGCATATCCATTTAAATTAAGAGTCCTAACTTAGTTATGTTCATTAATTTCAGTGGGTCTACTCTGACCAAAATGTAATTAAATGATACCTCATAAATGCTCTAGCACTTGATAATGTTGAGGTAATGAGGTTTTAGCATGGAAGAGAAAATAAAGACACAAACCAAATAAGGAACTATTGGAAATTTAACATTAAGTTATTGAGAATCCTGAAATCCAAACAAGGAGAGATAATCTGTTGTAGAAAATATCAGTAATAGCAAGGGAGAGAAAATGAATTTGAGCTGGAATCAAGAAGTGAAAGAGAATTCAAAAGGTACATATTTTTTTTCAGACTTTGCTTTGCAAAGCTCTATATTGATTTGTTTTGTAATGCTTTGTTCTGCTATTTCCCTAAGTTGTGGAACTAACTGAGTACAGAACTGAGATATACCATTCCCATTTTAAATCAACACAGACTTTATTTGGTATTAGGTAAAAAGTCATTGAATATACATTATCTGAACATCACTTACCTGTCCAAACTTGGGGTGGTAAATGGGAGCATAGATAAAAACAGCATACTTTCTTGGCATGCATTTTAAAAACTAAAGGGGATGAACGTTAATGGAAATGAGTAAGTGAATGAAAGAATGAAAGTTTGTTGGAAACAGATGTATTTATTCTTGCTTTGTTGTTGTTGTAAATATTCTTTCATCATGAGGTGAAATCTAATGTTGAATCAGTGCTTTTTTCTTAAAAAAATGTTTAGGGGTACTCTCATTTTCCTACTCATATTGAAATATCGCCCCTCAATGAGGCCAAACTTAGATTCACAAAATGTTTAGGGGTATGTGTACCCCTGCGTACCCCCCCCCCCGAAAAAAACAGGGTAGGTTCATTTATTTCAGTGGAACTACTCTGAATATGACTAATGTTGGATTTCTTATCACCTTCTGATAAGAAAATGAGAGTAAACAGGAACAAAATTAGGACAAAACTTGAAAAATTGTGATATCCTGGTTTATTTTAGTATGTGTAGAGCCAAAACACTGGATCCTAAGGGCCACATATCCTCTGTTTCATTTAAGGATATTTACAGTTTTCTTCAGGACAGCAGCTAACCTTGGTCAAAAGCCCTCCTATGTTTCTCTTCAGTGTTCTAAGGTTGTTAAGGTCTAAACACACTTAAGTCTCTGTTGCTTGTCCATTTATGACAACATGCTGGGGTGGTAAAATGCTTGTTATTCAACTGAACTTTACTCCACAAATATTGATCAAGGTTGCTTTTCTTATCAAATTCTTCTCTCACAGCTCCAGGGTTGACAACCGAACCCGTGTATAGTAAGTTTCCAATCTAAATCTTTATTGTTATACTTTGTCCAAAAAGGGTATGACTTAGAGAGAAGCAAGTCTTCAACTGAATAATCAAACATTCAGTTGCAAATCTGTTGCCTTTTCTCTGTGTTCATGCAGTTAAGAATAATGAATACCCAGTGAAGAGGGCCCTCTTGAAATAGAAAACATACTTGTTATGGTGTAAAAACACTGCAATCTCTGTTAACTGAAGGGCTTTACAGGCATTTGGACTTATGTCCACCGCCTTTCTCTTCTTCAAGGGAAGGCAGAGGCAGCAGGGGTGATTTGAGAATAGCCCTCCCCTCAGGCTGTAGCAGGAGCAATGCAAAACAGGGCACCTCAGTCCTAATCTCTCTAGGCCAGCGATGGGACACCTTTGGTTCTTCACTTAAAAGTCCTTGACTTATAAATAAATTAATTACTTTTCTGTTCTTCTGTATCTCTTCACTACATTTGCATGCAAAATTCAAGTATAAGATATAATTTTAACTCTTCTGTGTAACAAGTAGTTCATTTTTAAAAATGAACATAGTAGAATGTGGATATTTAAATTTGCTGACCAATGTTCATCTTTCTTTAGCAACAACTCTTCCTCCAGAAACCACTAGTGAGTACCAACCTTTCTGCATGTAATTTTGCCACAGTGAACAGCCAAGGGAATAATGTAGTTTCGGGCAGAAGATACAGCATGGAATTAAAACGCAGTGCCTTCTTACATCCCTTATAATAATGGCATCTCAGGACCATCTGAGTACAATCGTGGTTGATGCTCTTTGGTGCTGAAAGAATGTAAAGCAGGAAGACCAACAGCAGATGGAGCCAGAGCACAGTCAGCTAGGCAGCTTCCTAGTTGTCCCCATTCTTCTCCTTGCTCAGCTGTACAAAGCTAACACTGAGACTAAGAAGGAGGAAACTGACCAGCAGTACCACCTCCTGGACTTGCACATAGGATGGTGGGCAGGCAGGCAGGGGGTGCGGCTGACAGCAGAATGAGGTTGGTGGGGCAGTGCCCCATTTGCTTTCACAAATCAGCCTCCACCACAGGAGCCTGTATGAGTGTTAGTGAGAAATGACCCAAAGGTAGATTAATATTTGTTTTGACACAAAGTAGAAACAGAATAGGCTTTAAGCCTTTCAAAAATTGCATATGCAAACACACACACAACTGAAAGCATGGTCATCTTGCACTGGGATGTAAAGTTAACATTTTTGTTCCTTGCTTTCTGATCATCGCCTTCTGAGAAATCCTATATTTCCAGCCCCCTGAAATGGGTGTTCCCAATGTGCCTAGGTGAAATTTTAGTCCTAGATGCCCGGGGTCTGAGGGAAGATCTAAAATGCAGTGCTAATGTTGCTGTAGAGGAGATTATCTCTACCATACCGTGTGCATAATGACAATTGAGCCTGGCTCTACAAAATGTTTTGTCTGTGTTCTTCAGTGCCCTTTCAGTGTGGTGGCATCCTCTTGGAACCATTTGGATATATTTTTTTTAAAATGAAAATAGTATAATGTATCATTTTTTTAAAATGAACTTAGTAGATATTTAAATTTGCTGACCAATGTTCATCTTTCTTTAGCAACAACTTTTCCTCCAGAAACCACTAGTGAGTACCTACCTTTTTCCATGTACCGGTAATTTTGCCACAGTGAACAGCAAAAGGAATAATGTAGTTTTGGGCAGAAGATGCAGCATGGAATTAAAATGCAGTGCCTTCTTACATCCTTTATAATAATGGCATCTCAGGACCATCTGAGTCAGTGTGGTGTAGTGGTTAAGAGCGGTGGACTCGTAATCTGGTGAACTGGGTTCGCATCTCCACTCCTCCGCATGCAGCTGCTGGGTGACCTTGGGCTAGTCACACTTCTCTGAAGTCTCTCAGCCCCACTCACCTCACAGTTTGTTGTGGGAGAGGAAGGGAAAGGAGAATGTTAGCAGCAGAATGAGGTTGGTGGGGCAGTGCCCCATTTGCTTTCACAAATCAGCCTCCACCGCAGGAGCCTGTATGAGTGTTAGTGAGAAATTTTTGTTCCTTGCTTTCTTTGTTCTCTGAACAAATGATCATCGCCTTCTGAGAAATCCTATATTTCCAGCCCCCTGAAATGGGTGTTCCCAATGTGCCTAGGTGAAATTTTAGTCCTAGATGCCTGGGGTTTGAGGGAAGATCTAAAATGCAGTGCTAATGTTGCTATAGAGGAGATTATCTCTACAATACCTTGCGCATAATGACAACTGAGCCTGGCTCTACAAAATGTTCTGTCTGTGTTCTTCAGCGCCCTTTCAGTGTGGTGGCATCCTCTCGGAACCATATGGATATATCTATGGCCCTGATTATCCTGGATATGGCAGGCTGATGCAGTGTGCCTGGGAAATTAAAGCTCCAATGTTTTACAATAGAATTGTTTTACAGTTTAAAACAGTTGGTTGGAAGTAAGTATTTGCATTATCGTAGTCCTTTCTGTACATTTGACTGATTAATTTCTAAATCTGTTTTTGCAACCAGTAAAATGCTCCCAAACAACATGGAGTTTTTGTGCCATCTTAAAGACTGACACATTTAAAGACAAACAGCATTTAATATTCTTTAGTCCTTAACGGCCTTTGGGCAAGACCTTTTACACAGAACCTTCATTGTTTTTTGCTGCAACAGCCTTACATGGCTTCCCCTGTGGATATGGTTAAAAATGTTTGAGTCCAAGATAATTTTTGATGTCTAGAACAATCAAGTGAGGTAGCCAGAATCACCCAGGACCAGATACGGTCGTACCTTGGAAGTCGAACGGAATCCATTCCAGAAGTCTGTTTCACTTCCAAAACATTCAAAAACCAAAGCGTGGCTTCTGATTGGAATTCATGGAAGCCCCATCGGACATTTGGCTTCCAAAAATAGTTCACAAACTGGAATAGTCACTTCTGGGTTTGCGACTAATGGGAGACAAAACATTCGGGAACTTCTAAGGTATGATTGTACATAAGAAGGCAATGGGCAAGATACAATTCAGAGTTTTTCAATCCAGTCCCATATATGTATATACGTGATATAGTTCACACAAATGCCTACAATGAGCCCCAATGAATAAGGGAATATTGAATGGAGAATAGAGGGGGAGAATGGAATGCCTCTCTCACACACATCCAGGGCTTTTAATTACTGTGAAGAATATGTATTACTTAGTATTTTTGTTTTTATAATACTTATTCTGTGACATATTATATACATTGCATTACATGTACTCAGCAACTTGAATCTAATTAGATAGTATTCATCACAGCTTGGTAACTTAAAGCTTTCTCCCAATGCCTGTCTACATCCATATAACTTAGAAAACATTGCTAAAATCTGACTGTAAATGTGAGGCTGACTCCATATTTTTTCAAATACTCAGATTTATGGAGGATGATTGAGTGTATTTCCAATATTTGGTAATCAAGTTTTTGCCAGTCTCTCAGCATAATCTAACATGCCATGTCTTGAGGAATTGCTAGTTGCGAGGAATAAAAATAGAGTTTTTACGTGGCTCCATTAATATGAATAATAAATAATAACTTCTAAATTTGCATCTACAGTATGAACTGCCGCACAGACTATATTGCTGTCTATGATGGTGGCCTGGGCACATCAAGACAACTTGGAAGAATTTGCTTGGCTACCCGTCATGTATTTATATCCGCTTCAGACACAATGACTGTTGTGTTGTACAGAAATTCCTTTAACGCAGGACCATCATTTACTGCTTATTACTATACTACGCCACAAGGTAAAATGTGATTTTTAAAGTCACCTATTAATCAACAAATATATTCAATCTGCTGCTTTCATGAAGGGATCCTTTTGCTTCTTTAAAAATTGCATAAGAATATGCAGAACCAGTGAAGGCGGTGAAGGTCCTGTGTGAGTGTCTGGAAGCGGTTGGAGGATGGATGGCGGCGAACAGATTGAGGTTGAATCCTGACAAGACAGAAGTACTGTTTTTGGGGGACAGGAGGCGGGCAGGTGTGGAGGATTCCCTGGTCCTGAATGGGGTAACTGTGCCCCTGAAGGACCAGGTGCGCAGCCTGGGAGTCATTTTGGACTCACAGCTGTCCATGGAGGCACAGGTCAAATCTGTATCCAGGGCAGCTGTTTACCAGCTCCATCTGGTACGTAGGCTGAGACCCTATCTGCCTGCAGACTGTCTCGCCAGAGTGGTACATGCTCTGGTTATCTCCCGCTTGGACTACTGCAATGCGCTCTACGTGGGGCTACCTTTGAAGGTGACCCGGAAACTACAACTAATCCAGAATGCGGCAGCTAGACTGGTGACTGGGAGCGGCCGCCGAGACCATATAACACCGGTCTTGAAAGACCTACATTGGCTCCCAGTACGTTTCCGAGCACAATTCAAAGTGTTGGTGCTGACCTTTAAAGCCCTAAATGGCCTCGGTCCAGTATACCTGAAGGAGCGTCTCCTCCCCCATCGTCCTGCCCGGACACTGAGGTCCAGCTCCGAGGGCCTTCTGGCGGTTCCCTCACTGCGAGAGGTCAAGTTACAGGGAACCAGGCAGAGGGCCTTCTCGGTGGTGGTGCCCACCCTGTGGAATGCCCTCCCATCAGATGTCAAAGCAATAAACAACTACCTGACATTCAGAAGACATCTGAAGGCAGCCCTGTTCAGGGAAGTTTTTAATATGTGACATTTTAGTGTATTTTTCATCCTTGTTGGAAGCCGCCCAGAGCCCAGAGTGGCTGGGGAAACCCAGCCAGATGGGCGGGGTACAAATAATAAATTATTATTATTATTATTATTATTATTATTATTATTATATAAAAAGAGTCCTGGCTAATAAGACTGAATATCCTCATAGCCCATCATTTTGGGAAGTCCAGAAACAGGACTTCAAACCTGTTGCCTTTACTGGGTCTGTTCACACGACGGTTTATTGTGGACCTGTGCTCACGCATGCATGTTTTGCACAGCATCTACATGGCACAGTCCTCGTCAAAATTCAGTCCCATATTATTTTCCTAATTAATCCAGATTGGGTGGGTGTGGAACTGGTAAATGGTAAATGTGATAACGCTAAATGAGTACTAAATGGTAAAAAAATATGAAACGGCATGTTGATAAGGACATCAGGGCTGGTTTGGCAGGTGACTAGGATGGCACTGGATTCTTATGGTTGGGAAGGAGCTGAATTTTCCCTAGTGTGGGTAAATGTTGCTTGAGTAAAGAAGCTTCTGCACCCTGGTCTGCCACTTTTTCAGCCCTTTTGATTTCATTTGGGCAAGTACTGGGGACACTTCTGTGGCAGTGAAGTAGAGGGATTCATCACCTGATCTCTCTCTCCAACCCCTCTTTCCACCCTTGGAGGGGGAGATCCAATGCAATTATTATTATTATTATTATTATTATTATTATTATTATTATTATTATTTATAATTCTTTATTATTATTTATACTTCGCCCATCTGGCTGGGTTTCCCCAGCCACTCTGGGCAGTTTCCAAAAAAAGATTAAAAATACATTAAACTTCCCTAACCAGGGCTGCCTTCAGATGTCTTCTAAACATCAGATAGTTGTTTATTTCCTTGACATCTGATGGGAGGGCGTTCCACAGGGTGGGCGCCACTACCAAGAAGACTCTCTGCCTGGTTCCCTGTAACTTGGCTTCTCGCAGTGAGGGAACTGCTAGAAGGCCCTCGGTGCTGGACCCCAGTGTTCGGGCCGAACGATGGGGGTGGAGACGCTCCTTCAAATATACTGGACCGATGCTGTTTAGGGCTTTAAAGGTCAACACCAACACTTTGAATTGTGCTCGGAAACGTACTGAGAGCCAATGTAGGTCTTTCAAGACCGGTGTTATGTGGTCTCGGCGGCCACTCCCAGTCACCAGTCTAGCCTTACTCCCTTACTACCAGAGGGCCTTACTGCCCCAGGGGACTATAGGCTTGAAGGACAAGAGTACATATTAGATTTATATTCCCTTCTTTTATTTGTCTTCTCATTCCCCAACAATTCACCTTTCATTCATTCCTAAGTAAATACTATATGTTAGATCATCTAATGGTCAAACAAAATTCACTACCACAAAAATGGGGTTTCAGTGTAATATAGTTCTTAATAATTTTTATTCCTTTCTTTTGCAAGAAACAACCACAGAACACATCTTGCAAGAAACAACTACAGAACACATTTTGCAAGAAACAACCACAGAACACATTGATCCTAGTAAGAAGAATCTGCTAGCTATTTAAAAGCATTAGTACAATATACAGTTTTGATTTCATTTTACTGCACCATTTTCCTCTTACTCTGTTACTTTCTTTCTCTTCATGAACTAGCTTCTGTCACCCCGGAAGCAACTACAGAAGCAACTACTACTGCTGGTAAGAGTCCTCTGACTCCCATACTAAAGTACTAAATCCTAATCCTGAGTATGTACACACAAATATCATAGAACAGGTTTCTCATGCAGAGCATCAGCTAACGAGTAACCTGAAAATTAGGTGGTGTGTATATTTTAAAGAGGGACGCAGGTGGCGCTGTGGGTTAAAGCCTCAGCGCCTAGGGCTTGCCGATCGAAAGGTCGGCGGTTCGAATCCCTGCGGCGGGGTGCGCTCCCGCTGCTCGGTCCCAGCGCCTGCCAACCTAGCAGTTCGAAAGCACCCCCGGGTGCAAGTAGATAAATAGGGACCGCTTACCAGCGGGAAGGTAAACGGCGTTTCCGTGTGCGGCTCTGGCTCTGGCCAGAGCAGCGATGTCACGCTGGCCACGTGACCCGGAAGTGTCTCCGGACAGCGCTGGCCCCCGGCCTCTTAAGTGAGATGGGCGCACAACCCCAGAGTCTGTCAAGACTGGCCCGTACGGGCAGGGGTACCTTTACCTTTACCTTTTATATTTTAAAGAGCCTGATCTGTTGATGGCAATCACAGACTGTCTGGAGAAGCAAGCACAAATCTCTTCCAGAGATTTCCTTGACTTCTATTTCATTTGTATCCCATTGTCTATGTGTTCCTCAAGTCTGGTCTTGAAACAAGCATAGTCACATCCACCTTGCTGAAACATCCTCCTTGAATATTTGCTGAAATATTCTCCTTGAATATGGGGCTAAGGTGTCATGCGAATAATTTATGTTAATGTGGTAGATGTTGGAGTCGCCTCTGCAGAGGTTATTCAGTTCCTCTTAGTACCTGACTTCTAATCATTAGATTGTGGTGACTGTTGTTGCTATGACACACTCATAGCTTAGGAACTGAAGTCTCTGCATAAGACTCAGCTGGCATGTAAGTGTAATTAGTGGAGCAACTTTTCCAACCAGAAACCACAGAACCTCTGCCAATGACAAGACTGAATCTTTCTCTCAATAGGCAGGAAGTATGAAAGATACCTAGTAGAAATTCCATTCAGAATTGGGGGAAAGAGCTCTTAGGTGTGGTTGCTAGTACATATTTGAAAGTCTGAAAGTATTAGTGATACATGTTCCATAGGTAACTGAGTCAATATTTCAAAACAAGGAAGAAACTGAACCAACTTTTGAAAAAGAGTTTGGAAAATTGAATGGAAATTTTGTGTGTGTGTGTGTGTGTGTAACTGGAAGCAATAGGTATCTTGTACTGAGCTGTATTTGAAAGCATGTCCAGTGCAAGTAGATAAATAGGTACCGCTCCGGCGGGAAGGTAAACGACGTTTCCAAGCGCTGCTCTGGTTCACCAGAAGCGGCTTAATCATGCTGGCCACATGACCCAGAAGCTGTCTGCAGACAAACACCAGCTCTTTTAGAATACAGAGTGAGATGAACGCACAAACCAGGAGTCGTCCACGACTGGACCTAATGGTCAGGGGTACCTTTGCCTTTTACTGAGCTGTATTAGGCATGGCATAGCAACCTGGATTTGGATTACATCTTTATTCCCCATTTCCTTTCTTCGAGGGACAAACTATGACCAGCTTTTTATAAATCTTCCATTTCTAGCCTGATGCAGTAGTGCTGAGGCTAGATGCTTCTTGGGTTTGGTGGTCCACTGAAAAATATCCAGTGTTAGTTACACTGAGTAGTAAACCTTCAGGCCCTTACTACAAGGATTGCCACTTGTGCCACAGATACTTTTCCCAAAGATTCTTGGAAATTTTAGCTTGTTTAGGGTGCTGAGAACTGTTAGGAGGCCCCCATTCCCCTCTCAGAGCTACAATTGTCAGAGTTTCATGGAGAGAAGGTCTGGTTGTTCAATGTTTGGCTTAATATGAACACATTCTACCACAATCTGATTGATTCTGTTCTTTCTTACTAGTTCTATCCACAACTGGAGAACCGACCACTATAGTCACACAGTGTAAGTCTGCATGTAGAAACTTCTTTTGTTACCACACCGGGAAATAAGACACACAGATTGGGTGAACTGGGCCACATTTAATTTAACACTACAAATCTGCAGAAGGGAACCAAGGTCAACCTCAGACATCTCCCTCTGCTCTCACGGAGGGAGATCTGATTATTTCTGTGGCCCACAGGACAGTTCCCCCAAGGGGAACAGGGTTGCTGGCTTCATTGGGTAAAAATACTGATGAATATTAATAGATAATAGTGACATGCCTATTTCTTACCAATGCATATCAATGTTTCTCTTTCTTTGTGAACAGCTTCTTCTACTCCTCCTGGTGAGTCCTACTTTTTTTATTCCAAGTCTGAATCTTTCTCAATAGGCATGAAGTATGAAAGATACGTAGTGGGAAATCGATTAAGAATTGGGGGGGGGGGCTCTTAGGTGTGGTTGCTTGTACATATTTGAAAGTCTGAAAGTATTAGTGATATATGTTCCAAAGGTAACTGAGTCATTATTTCAAAACAAAGAAGAAATTGAACCAACTTTTGAAAAAGAGTTTGGAAAATTGAATGGAAATTTGTGTGTGTGTGTGTGTGTGTGTGTGTGTGTGTAAGTAAGTAACTGGAAGCAATAGATATCCTTTAGTGAGCTGTATTAGGCATGGCATAGCAACCTGGCTTTTGGTTACAACTTTGTTCCCCATTTCTTTTCTTCTAGGAACAAACTACCATCAGCTTTTTAGAAATCTTCCATTTCTAGCCTGATGCAGTAGTGTTGAGGCTAGATGCTTCTTGGGATTGGTGGTCCGCTAAAATATATCCAGTGTTAGTTACACTGAGTAGTAAACCTTCAGGCCCTTACTACAAGGATTGCCACTTGTGCCACAGATACTTTCCCCAAAGATTCTTGGGAATTTTAGCTTGTTAAGGGTGTGGAGAATTGTTAGGAGGCCCTCATCGCCCTCTCAGAGCTACAGTTGTCTGAGTTTCATGGAGAGAAGGTCTGGTTGTTCAATGTTTGGCTTAATATGAACACATTCTACCACAATCTGATTGATTCTGTTCTTTCTTACTAGTTCTATCCACAACTGGAGAACCGACCACTATAGTCATAGAGCGTAAGTCGGCATGTAGAAAGTTCTTTTGTGACCACACCGGGTTGCTTGTACATATTTGAAAGTCTGAAAGTATTAGTGATATATGTTCCAAAGGTAACTGAGTCATTATTTCAAAACAAAGAAGAAATTGAACAGACTTTGAATAAAGATTTTGGAAAATTGAATGGAATGTAAGTAGAATGTAAGCCCTGCATGCTTACATGCTAAGTCTGCATGCTTGAAACATCTTTTGTAACCACATAGGGAAATAAGATACACAGACTGGGCGGAATGAGCCACATTTAATTTAACACAACAGAACTGCCGACGGGAACCAAAGTGCACAATACTATCTTCAAATAGAAAACAGGGTGAACTGACTCTGACAAGAAGAAGGGGCATCATTTCACCTTAAGGCCCATAACTTAGATGGGGTTTTACAGGTTGGCCTCAAAGGTACTTCTTATTCTATCAGTGGGTCTCACAACTCAGAAGGCAAGGCTCAGAAAAGTGCCTAAGGGTGCTCACCATACCTTAACTACCCGATAACTAATTAATTACCCTATTTAACAACAAAGTGATTTACAACCAACCAAACAGACAAGCAACTCTCACCCATGAGATGAAGTAAAACCAAGAGGAAAAAGAAATGCATTAAAAACATCCTGCCCACAAATATATTAGTAATTTAATAGGGGCAAGGATATTGGAGGCCTCCAACTTCAACCTAAAAGGGCCAATTATTTGCTTCCTAATAACAGAAGGAGAGAGTTAATGCAATCATTTTGGGGGAGGAAGGGAGGAAGAGTTTAAATTAAGCTGGATTTCATTTCAGATTTCTCTATACAAAATTCTATTTTGGCTTACATGCACAAAATATTGTGTTTTCTAGTATGTGGTGGCTCTCTTTACCTTCCAAATGGATCTATCTCTGGACCATATTATCCTGGAAACGGTGCCATTATACAGTGTATCTGGGAAATTCAAGTGAGCCCTGATAGAGAAATAGTTCTCCAGTTTTCTTATATTAGGTAAGTGTAAGGAACTGAATGTTTTTCCATTTCCTACAGGCACCTACACATGATGTTAATTCGTGGTTTTGTCATTACCTGAAGACTTTAATAGGTTATGGGTGGCTGTTCTTCTCTGTGCTTGAAAAGATAGATGTGCTGAGGTGTTTGCCTGAATTTGTAAGTACCAAACTTTGTAGGGAGGTCAGAATGTTTATGCAAGCCCTGCCCTTAACCGGGCTGTCTGCTTTGCTCCTTCCCTCTCAGCCTCCAACCTTCTCTGTGTCGTACAGGGAGGGTCTGCATAGAATTTCTACTTGCATTCACTTGAACACAAGCAGAACTCTCTGCATGAGGGACCCTGATTCTATCCAGCAAACTTAGCATGTGATAGCCATCAGATTAAATCCTGCTAACTGATCATGCGGTTCTGCCCTACACGACATGAAATCCCATACAAATTAAAAACCTTCCAAAGAAAATACATCATAAACACATTTTTATTACAAACTCTACAAGTGGTAGATATTGGCCCTTTCCTGAAAACAAAAGGGTCCACTTTTTAATGCTTTCTTAGGAAATATGAAGGACAGGCCCTTTCACTGAGGCATTGAAAGATGAGTAAAAAAGACAAGTATTTTGTGAATCTTGTCTTTAAAGCAAATTATGCTGTTCCAGCCAGAGGAGACATCATTCAATAGCAAAGTGGTTAAATTGTATGCATATATATTTGAATTCTTTGAATAAATTTGTAAATTTGAATATTTGAATTCTGGGCATTTTCAGGAGCAAGGCTGGGAAAGACCTATAGCTGTGACACTGGAAAGCCATTGCCAGGTGGAGCAGACTGTACTGGACGTAATGGGCCAGATAGGTACATAGGCATGCCACTCTTTTAGGTTGAGCTAATCTGGGATACATCTGAGAGCCTCATCAGCCACCTAGCTTATCACTCAGCTGACAATTACTGAACCATCTCCATAGTATCATAGATGTAGGGTGGGGTTCTCACAGGCAGAACCAATCATAACATTACTTTAATATGTTTGGAATTCAGGTCAGCTCCACTGAATCTATGTATTTACCTTTATATTTTGGCATATGTGTCACCAAAGAGAGAATCAAAGGGTGCTTGAATGTTCACTTGAATGTTCAATGTGGCATCTTTGCTCCTCATATGTACATGTGATTTGCAGTGTCCAAACATTGTCATTGTCATCAAAATGCCAGCTCATATCTGCCCCCTCCTGGATTTATTATTTCCAGGGAAAACCTGATAAAGAACGACAACGCTATTGTCAGTGAATCATTTGTGATAGTGACCCATTATGAAATTGAACCCCCATATATAAGCAACCTATGTAACTTTTCTTTACTTAATGTGAAAATCTGATGTATGAAATGATGGCATAATTTTATACACAAAGAGTGACTTGCTGACCTACCTTTATACAGTCTGGACTGCAATAAAGAATATATTGAGATCTTCGATGGGTACCGGTATACCTCCACTATGCTTGGAAGAATTTGCTCTGGCATCTATCTCAACTATACCTACATATCAACTTCCAACACAATGACTATTCTGCTGCACAGAGATTCATATTACTCAGGAAATGGCTTTTATGCTTCTTACTATTCTATTCCATCAAGTAAGAGTTCTCTATTTATCTAGTTCTAGGACATTTCTAGTATCTGTTGTGTTAGATTAATGTTGTTCTGGTTTGAAGATGCAATGTAAGCTGAAAATCAGCATATGTCTTGGGCAGAGATGGGGAACTTGTGGTTCTCCAGATGGTCTTAGACTCCAACTCCCATCAATCCCTGCCAGCATAGGCAAAGATCAGGGATGATGTGAGTTGTGATCTAGCAACATTGGGAGGGCCACAGGCTCCCCACCCTTTGTCTAGGATCATACCAACCCATAGGCTGATCAGATTATGGCACAGTTTCTGTGACTTATCCAGAGATGAATATGATATTTACTTTGCTTAACTTTCCTGTTTGCATGAATGATATCAGTTTGCAGTTGGATAGATCAAAGGTATTTTTCCTGTGAGGGACCAAAGTAAGATCTGAATGCACAATTTTCTGCCATGGTAAAATTTCTAGCCCCTTGACATGCACACTTTGAATAATAAGGCAATGCTTCACTGTAGCAACAACTGAAGCAGCATCTCCCCACTGATACCTTTTTTTGTTAATGCTGTAGGAGAGTATTTTATTCCACCAGGCTTTTTGTATGTTTTAAGCATCCTGATGTACTTGCATTTCACTTTAAATGCTCTCCCTTTAATTGTATGGAGATTTTTTTGCTGTATAAATAATGCGCGCGCGCGCACACACACACACACACACACACTGGTGACTTTTGTCAATGAAGAATAGCTGCCATATGTTCCTAGGTTATTGGATATATTACTGCTAGGATCTTAACATCAGTGTAATAGTACTTTTATTGTACTATTTATTTACCTAAATAGGAATAGAAACAACTACTGAACCACCTCTCAATGAATCAACAGCTGGTAAGACCTTGTTCTTTTTCTTTTATGTCATTCATTTTAAATGCTCTCCCTTTAATTGTATTCTTGTATTTCATGTGTGTGTGTGTGTGTGTGTGTGTGTGTATGCGCGCGCACACACTGGTGACCAGTCAATGAAAAATATCTGCAATATATTACTAGGTTACTGGATAGATGACTGCTCGGATCTCGATATATTCAGTGGAATATCTGTACTATTTATCTTGGTTCCTTTAATAGACTTAACATTTGAATCAAGTGCTAGTGAAGCAACAACTGATAAGATGATTTTCCTTTCCTTCTGTGTCATTTGTTAGGTAATAAGGCAAATGGTTAAACATGACACTCAAAGAAACTAGATGCTTCTTTTCACAGTTGTGTGATTTAGGCATCTCTGAGCTTGCAGAGGATTGCAAGCTCAAGATCCAGGGAAGCTGTTCTTCACCACAGATATATCTGAAACCACTTGGTTTCTGCTATTTTCTCTCTGTTGTGGAAAAGAAGCAGTAGATTTTACTCTTCAGGGAATGGCATTAGATTACACAGTAGAGGCACTCTGAAAAGAACATCTTTCATATACTTAAATCCCAACAAAACGGAGTACAAGCAACACTGTTTGTTTGTGTAATGGTCTTTGTCATGGTGGAAGGGTGTAGCAGGTGAGGGCACAGAACTCAATGTTGTGACTACAGTTTCCCAACTTTTTACCATTTAAATGCTAATTAGACACAAATTGATCTCCCTTTTGTTTTGTTTTTCATTTGTACAGCTCTTCCTACAAGTTTAGCACCAGTTCCTGCAAGAAGTAAGTTCCGATTTCTCCCTAAAACATGCATGTGAAAATTGCAGATTTTGCTGATTTGGGTTGCCTAGCTGAAAAGTCTGTGTGTTCAAAGGAAACATTGAAACTGAGTATTCCAAATACTTCAAATTTCTGAAAACGTGGTAAAGCTGTTCTATGGCAGCTTCTTTATGAACTCAAACAAGCCCCCGCTTGACTGACATATCATTCACCAAGGTTGCTCCTACTCATAAGTAAAATGTAAAAAAATTACACTATTTAATATGGTTTCTATGTGCCCCATTCAGCGCTCTCGTGTTCTGGAGAATACATGCTTGCACGCATCAGCAGGGACTATCTTGGGTTGCTGGGCTACAATGCAAGCGACGTATCTCTGAATACTTCAGACCCTTTCTGCACACCTCAGATTACTCAAGACTATGTGGTCTTCGAGATACCGTATAGTGGGTGTGGCACAGTAAGAAAGGTAAGACAATGAGTTCTTAAAAATATTGTCAGTATCCAATGCACTTGTTCTGTTTGTGCAAGGATTTTTGCATGTGCTATGGAACTTCTCCTCTATCCTCTCCCTGCACATCTCACACCGTCCTCAAATCTATTTCAGGGTTGTTGGAAACCCCAGAAGAGATTTAAGGGGTTGTGGTCAAAGGAGGGGATAAAGTTCTGCTGCACAAGCTTAAATCCTTGCAATGATGGAACTAGTTACTCAGTACCACGTTGGGTACTGCACATTATCTGTTATCTGGTTCTTATCTTTGTAACATTACCCTGCTGAAAGTATTTCACCCACCTTTTGGCTATAACATCTGAATGATCTGGCTTAGAGAGAGCCTTGGGAAATCCATGCTGCCTCTTCTCCACTCTGCCATGGAGCTAGTTTCCTCTTCTTCTTTCAACTATATTTCTAGGAAATGTCAGCGCTGCCCTTCATAGACTTTGACATCATTGAACGATGTGTTTAATTCAGACGTGAAACTACCAATTTCAGAACTTGGGTTAAATAGCAAGTATCAGCAATATGCCACACCATTTAAAGCAGACCGTATTGTGGGTAATTCCTGACATATCTGTTAATCATAGGAAATACAGGAGTGGGGAAATTGCTCCAGAAAGAGTAAGTTGTATAAGGCCGGGGGGGGGGGGGGGGTGGAGCAGGAGCATTATGTTCCTGAGATTGTCCTCTACTTTTACAAAGCCAGTAAATTAGAGGTAGCATTATGATCACGCTGGCTGGCCCTTTGAATGCTTTGCATTATGCTCAGCTTTTTCAATTCTGAGGACAAAACCCATCATGTTAATACACACACACAAACAAATAAACTCAGTTATTCTTAAAGAAACCCATAGCATTTTAAAGGTAAATGTCATAAAAGTCAGATATTCATTGGTATATTAATTTCAATAAAAAGATGTAGCAATTTTTCTGCACATTTCTGTGTTTCTCTTCTCAACTACTGAATGCATTATATACTTTTATCTTTCTTAACTTTTTCAATGAGAATACAGTAAAATTCCAGATTATATAAGGTGGTTTTTTAATGGTAATAAGTCTGAAATATCAGCACATTCTAAAGTGGTTAAGTATACTGGGTGTGTTTTATATGACAGGTCCTAATTTACACATATTATTGACATAGATCTTTCTCCCCTGTCTTTTAGCAGTCAAATAATGACACCATCACCTATTCCAACATAATCAAGACATTAGCCGCTGGTTATGTCATTACAAGAAGGAAAAACTTCCAATTTCATATTATGTGTGAAATGAACGCAATGACTGTTGTAGAGACGATGTTTGTTGCCCAAAATTCCATTGACATCACTGAAAGAAAACTTGGTAACTACAGTGTGGTGCTTTCATTCTATGAATCATCATCCTTCACCGTTTCAGTTCACAGTTTTCCATACTTCGTGTACCTCAACCAGGTTCTCTATCTCCAAGCTACTCTCAACAGTTCTGATCCGAACTTAGTACTATTTCTAGACACATGTGTAGCATCTCCATACCCTGGTGACTTCAGAACTCTGACCTACGACTTAATCAAGAATGGGTGAGTATATTTTAGATAAACATGTTTAGATATCCACTTACAAGAAGGGCTTTCCTTTTGGCTTATATGACAGCAGAGTTAATACTAACCATGCAATGCCATTCACACTCACCTGGAATAAACCATACTGAGCTCAATTGGATTTCTGCATAGGCACATATAGGATTGTACTTAAAGGTTTCTTTGTGGTATGAACAAGTGGAGTTGCTTTACTCTCAAACTGACTCTGAAATTCACTTTTTAATTCTGACATCATATTTCTTAAGAAAATCTATAAAGAGTTGCAGAGCCTACTTGCTATTACTTGTTCCTGAATATAATAATAAAAATGGTTGTTTGCTACTAACTCATTGTGTCATCAGTCAAAGAGTCTTAGACAAAAGCAGGGAAGGCAAATACTTGTTATTGCAATGGCCAGCCTGCATGCAGGACCTCTCCCCAATTGCTTCCCAGTAACTCGTATTCAGAAGCATAATGTCTTTGACAATGGAGGCAAAGCAGAGCCATCATCACTAGTACCTTGATAGTTGAATCCTCCACAAACATCTTATGGGAGTGAATACCAAAGTTTAACAATGTGCTGTGCTGTGTGAAGTACTTTCCTTTGCTCAGAATTTTCTAACTTGAAGCTTCGCCAGATGGGCCCAAGTTCTGGTATTTTGAGTGACTGCTTTCACATACACTGAGTCTATCTTCCATTTTATTCTCTGAAATCCACCATCCACTTATTGATATTTCTTCTCATCCTTCTCCAGCATGGACTTTAGTCACCAAAGATAACATACTTCAGAACTCCATAAAGGATTCATCTAAAGCAATTATGTAAACAAACTTGGTTCTTTTATTTTCAGATGTGTGCGAGACCCAACCTTCTTAAATCTGAGTGAACTCAGATTTAACTCAAGCAACAATCAAGTTCGTTTCAAGTTCAACTCTTTTAATTTTCTTTATGAACACAATCAAATTTATCTGCAATGCAAACTAGTAGTGTGTGAGGCATATGATTACTCATCCCGATGCTACCAGGGATGTTTAGCTAGAAGGAAGAGGGGCACAGATGAACTTCAGGATAAAGTGGATGTGGTTGTGGGACCAGTCAAACTGCAGAAAGAAACCACTGAAGACAAAGGACAGGGTAACTTTTATTTTTGATTCCTTTTTTTGCTGCTTTTTTCTGATGATTGCAGACCAGGATTGAAATAAATGCATGGACACATTTGCTGTGCTGGATAACTACCATTTTATTGAACATTAAACCAAATTTGCAGAGGGAAACTATAGGTGTGGGAATGAACAAATCAGGAAATCACGTAGGTATAAGACAAATCAATCCCTTGCTGGGTCAAAGGTAAACCATTTTGTTTACTCCTTACCCCAGCCACACCCTGACGGTTGGGAGGCCTGCATTCACCACCACCCCTTTGGGCCCCCAAACTCCAGGTGGATGAAGCTAGTTGACTTCAGAAGAAGTCTCTCTCCTATCTCCAAGCCCTGCAGGCCTCAGAAACAAACAGTCACCCCAAATGAAGTGTTGTTAAAATATTCTACTACTTTGTTCAAATAATATTAAAACTAATATTTATTCCCATTTTGCCTGGCAAAAGCATAGTAACATCATACAATGAAATCTCATTCTGTGTTGCTTCCACTCTTCGGGTAACATTTCCCTAATGGGCAACTTTTTGAGACTCACATGCCACTGATGCATGGAAAGATAATGTAAAGATTGGCAGAATAAAGAATTTGACTCTTACATTTGGAGCATAGGATGCTGCCTTAGACAAAGCCAGGCAATTGTCAATCTAACTCAGAGTTCTTTAGATGGACTCACAGTGACTCTCCAGGGTTTCAGACAGAGGTCTTCTCCAGCCCTACCTGAAGATGCCAGGAATTTGACCTGAGCCTTCTGCCTTCAAAGCAGTTGTTGCCATTCAAAGACGAACTTGCCCTCTAACAAAACTAATATATATACATTTAGATAAAGGTACAAAGTGTTTTCCTTGTATGTTTATATTGCTGTAACTTGCCCAGGGATCTTATGAGGAAGAACAGGTAAGAAATCTCATACATACATACATACATACATACATTATCTGAAAAATTGTTCCAAACTGTGTTTTTTTATTCTACTTACAGAACTGGCTAAGAGTGTGAATCTAGAAAAGAAAGAAGCTCCCACCCCATTTGCTGTTACTACTGTACTTTTGGCAGCCATGGTCTTTGTTCTGTCTGGCTTACTTATAAGCAGCAAACTGAGAAGGAAAAACTATCACCAAATCTACTGATACCAATGCATCAGCAAGATATACATTCAGCACTTCCTACACAAAAACAAAAACTGCATCTTTAGCATGTATTTCAGAAACTTAAATCCATAGACAGGCACATCTATAGTTGGGCACATTTACTGGTAGATTAAAACACAGCCCAGTTCAATCAAAGTACCAGGATCAAATATGTATTCTGATCAAAATCATTGCCTATATCCAGCTATTTTGACTTAATGGCATTGTGGAATTGCTCTCATTCTCCTTTCAAACATTCCCCACTATCTTCTATGGATATAGTTAAGTTCCATTGTACTTCCAAAAACCATTCTACATATAAATATTATACATGCCAACTTCATATGTCAGAGATGCATCAGGACTATATTTCAAAGGAGGATTTGTTGCGACTTCAGTTAATATTTAGGAGCTGAAAGGCAAATTGCTTAAGTTTATTGGAATCATTGGAAACAGACATAGGAAATGTGCTTCATAATACATAGCTGAAAATGCTCCAGCTATGTTGATTTTGAAATGTTAAGTTTGCGGAATCTCTGTCACAAATGTACACAAGCAGTTTGGCTTATGGCCTGATTCACTGGCCAGTTCAGTCAGAGAATTTCATGTTCAGTTCCATTTATCTTACAATTAGTTTAAATCCTAGGATGTTTTTGTTAATTACTTAAGCAAAGGATCTCACAATCCAACTTTGTCACTATTTCTGCTTCTTTTGAAAAGCAAACTACTGCTTTGACCCATTGTGCTTTGGGAGAAATTTCAGATGACCACGTTACCCTTTTATGTGGCAATTCATGCTGTCAGATTGATGCAAATAACAAGCCCATCATTTGTAGGAAGCATAAAACAGATTCAGGGTTTGTTGTTGCATTTTGCTAACTGAAGGTAAAGAGGCATTCAGAGTCCACATGGTGACTGACAGAATAATAAGAACAGAATTATAATCTCAAGCAACTCCCAAGGAAAGGGTGGCCCATAATACTGGACAGATAGTTATAGGGTTTTATGATGTATTCAGGAGTAGAAAAATCTGTTTCATCAATGTAATGCCAAATTATATAAAGTTGCATTTTGCTGCCAACTACTTTGCAATAAAATTACTACATCTTTGCAAGTTACCCATGTTCACTGTTTATTGTCTCATTAGCAACTTGGAATGGTCAAAGGAAATACATGGTTGGCACAAGGTGCCTGGGGACAGTTCACTTTTAAAGGCAAGCTCACTAATTTGCACTTTCTGATATGACACTGCCATTCTTCCAAATATGCATTTCTCTGAATTTTGCAATGCAGTTCTCCGGCTAAATAATGCATACAGAACACATATTCTAGCATGAAGTGCATACAAATGCATGTGCTATTGAAAATTTTAAAAATGTAATGTATTAGGGAAAATTCCATTGGAGAAAGTGGGTATTAGGCAAAATTTCATCCACCAATCTATAGATTTGGAGGAATTTGTGCTTAAATGCTGGTGAATTTTCAAGAGGGCATTCTTTTAAAAAAATACACCCTGACGTGGAAATGTAGAGGACTGAATTTAAGACTGGAAAAATGAGAAACTGAAACTGACAGGCTCACCCATCTCTATGTAGCTGCCTGTACTCTGTGCATTGTTCTACTCTGCCTTATGCTACATATTCTGTATTCAGCTACAAAGCATAGTATGGAATACCCCTAGAGTATGTTTCCTTTCTAAGGATTTTCACATATTTTCTCTCTCCATGATTAGTTAGATCCAGAAATGAATTCCCAACAGAACACTTTATTACCAAAGCTGAACCTGCAGCCTGTTTTCTTTTTCTTCTAATTGGTTAAGCAACAAAGACATAATAGAGGAGGAAAAACCCTTATGAAGTTAGCAAAACATAGCCACTATGGAGGCCATGTGAAACGGAAGATGCATATACAAAGACAAGCTAGTGAGTGGTAAGTCACAGAAGTATAAGAATGCAAAAACTGAAGACATTAAGTGCCCTGGCACAAAGGAGGAGTCAGAGAGTCAAGTACTGCAAACAAGAATTAGAAGTATATCCAAATAAAGTCATATTTTACAGGAATAAGGAGTCTCACATGTTGCTTGTTCATGTGTGTAACAAAGGTCCACCAGATGGCAGCAAAGTCCTCTATCTTAGCATCACTTCTCAGTACCTTGAGTAAACTTTTCTGAAACAGCTGTGTACAAGGCTTTTCTATACCAACTTCCAGTGTAATGGATGTGACTTCCTTCCAGCCCTGAGGGATGGCCAATCTAGCAGAAACCAAGAGGAATCTAATAAGGTTCCCACAGATACGAAGACAAGGCAGAGTTTCGGATTTGGATCTAGAGCATGACCAATAACCACTCCGATTTCTGCCAAAACTCACATTCAGAATGCACTAATGCGAAGGCAAGACCACCAGAGATGCCAGTAGGTTCTGGCAGTTCCACAATTCTGCCAACAAAGCCAGTTGTTCATTTGGATGTGCATAGTACTATCTATGCACTGTTTCAATGAGTTTTCTCTAATACTTGCGTGCTGAGGTCCCCAAAACACCCCTACCCCAATAACGCATACATCAAACATAATTTTTGTTTAAGGTTTTTGGCATAATTTTGGCCACAACTTTATTAAACATACACATTGTGAGTGGTTGCTTAGGCATTGGTTATGACTATCTGTCCCCCCCGCCTTGGGGGAAAGCACTGACTCCTGGATTCCAGCGAAAGCCAGTGTGGAGGAACAAGATCAGGGATAACTGGAGCTGCGACACAGACCCTCATGCTCCCAGGAGCTTACGCGGCCCGCACCCGATTCCAGGGGTTTGGACGAGAGGATGGTAAGCCCCTGAATTCCTTTAATGGAATTCCCGTGCAGCAGCAGCATTGGAGGGGCAGGCACAGCCAATCCATACCCCTCCATACCCCTCCACCAACCAATTTAACCAATGCCTAACCGCCAACCTTACAAGTTGTGACAATTTGCTACGCAGTAGGCAAAAACCAAATGGCACACACTAACCAGCCAAATAGAAAAATTCCTACCAGGCCCCCGCACCAATGCGGACGACCCCATGACACGCATAGCAAGGTCAAAGCACAAGCCCAATCAAGGGAGGGTGGGCGGGTGATCCGGTGCCCACAGCGAAAGAGAAAGAAGCTTGCTGTGGACCTTGTCTAAATAACCTCTGTTCCCACCCCCAAATTGGCAACATCAAATTTACCCCAGTAACACCAACCGCCAATCCAATCCAAGCCCCTTCAATCTATCCTGCCTGTCAACCAATGGCAACCATGGGGTGCTTTGTTCGGCCCCATCCGCAACACATGCTCTCCTTTAATGAGAACACGCTTTGCTGGAACCAAAGAAAATATTTAAGTAGACCATATGTTGTTCCAGAAGTCCTTCTCAAATTCTTCATTCAAATCTGCCCCCAAACAGCACTTAACTAGCAAAAGAGGCAACATCACATTCAACAATATAATCAATATAGGAGAAACTATCCTCCTATGCACTAGGGCATATAGGAATATATGTCTGGCAATAAATACCAAAGTGTGGGTATACTGTGATTGCATGTCTTTGTGTGGCACTGCCATGTTTTCTGAAGTCTTTCATTACTTTAGCTAACGTTTCATATTCTGTGCCTCAAAATATCTGCTGCAGAATCAAACAGAGCTGCCTTTCTGTTGCCCTTCGCAGGGCCATCTGTCCTGTGTACAATGGCACTTTGAGCTTTATTGGCAGCACAACACCAAGCCCTGCAAATAAACACCAACGTTTGAGCATATTGGGGACGACTGGGAATTTATGGTGCAATTATTCTGAAGCTAAATACTTTCCCCCTTTTTTTACTTATTTAACAGTTCATAGGGTGTGCCTTTTAACTTTACTTCACATAATGCCGCAGGCCACTATACACAAATTCACGGAAGTTTATTAGCAGGAGTTTCAATTTATAGCACTAACAATAAGCATTAAGGTCTTTGTATACAGTGATGAACTATTTATCAGAGCAAGTGCAATGTAGTCCACTTTAATAAGCTTACTATGTTCTGAAATTTAAGAACCTTGGTACATTGTGCAACCATTTGGATTCTGTGCAGCAGCAGTAACAAGATTTGCTTTGTCTTACTTTCCCTGCTGCATTCCCTACTGTGTCCTCTGCATTTTTTTGGTGCTAAGCACTGGAAAAGAGAAACAACAAAAAAAGAATATTTTCTATCAGTATGCTTCATTGTATTTTGTAAAAGAAAGCTTTTCAGAAGTATCATTTGTGCCTGACACATACCTGTAGTCTCTGAAGTGGAAAGAGTGTAGTTGTACTGCAATTTCATCTGAAAGCTGGCCATTTTTATTTATTATTAATTTTTTTTAGTTGCTCTTGCCAGGAGCAAACATCATCTTTGTATTTGGTGCTGGCCCTGGACAAAATCTAGATGGAACATACTGTAAACTGTACAAAACACCAAGGCAAAAATATTATGTCTTCTTCATCTGGATGATATTGAATCCTATTGTAAAAGATGCCACCTTGCTTTATGTATTTAACTTTCAAGTCAGGCATTTCAATGTTGAATATAGCAAAGCCCTAGGCTTCTTACAGAGTACAGAAAAGATTATAAATGCCGGTGGCTGTTTTCATTCAGGAGGGTGTCATAAACTTTGAAGGAAGTATATAATCTATTACAGAATACACATAAAATGATAAAAGTCAGATGTAATCCATTACAAAATACTGATAAGGATTATAAAAGCCAGCTGTGTGGGTGTTTAGGAGGATGTTAAAGACTTTGAAGGAAGGACGTAATCGATTACAGAATACAGAATACAAATAACACTATCAAAGCCAGGTGTAATCTATTAAATAAAGTCCTAGAGCTGTACCAGCACCTCTAGCCACTATTGGTGCCATATTCTGACCTTCTGTGATGAAAAGAAGGACTGTAGTAAAGACAGATAAGATTTGTGATGGCAGGATAGCTAGTTGTCCTTTTTAAAATGAAGGTTTTGGAGTTTTTGACAGCGATGGTCACTGTAGCTAGACTAGTCATACCAATAAATTTGAAATGTAGGGGATATAATGTAGATGACAAAACCTACTCATTATAAAAGAGATATTGAAGAATGTGTACCAGATTGATTGAAACATGGAGTCTGTTTGTCATTGAATTCTAGAAAGGTAAAGGTAAAGGGACCCCTGACCATTAGGTCCAGTCGTGGCCGACTCTGGGGTTATTGGCCGAGGGAGCCAGCGTACAGCTTCCGGGTCATGGGCCAGCATGACTAAGCCACTTCTGGTGAACCAGAGCAGCGCACGGAAACACCATTTACCTTCCCGCCAGAGGGGTACCTATTTATCTACTTGCACTTTGACATGCTTTCAAACTGCTAGGTTGGCAGGAGCTGGAACGGAGCAACAGGAGCTTACCCCGTTGTGGGGATTTGAACCGCCGACCTTCTGATCGGCAAGCCCTAGGCTCTGTGGTTTAGAACCACAGTGCCATCCGCGTCCAAATCAGAGTATACCTACCAGCAAATTAAACTCTCCACCTACTGTTATCAAATAATAATAATAATAATAATAATAATAATAATAATAATAATTTATACCCCGCCCTTCCCAGTTCGAAAACCGGGCTGAGGATGGCTAACAACAAATTCAAAACACTTAATTGCAAAAGCAGCATAAAATACAATATAAAAACATGAATAACAATAAAAATCAAAAAGCAATTTAGGGGAAATAAGCATTAGATAATCCCCAGGGCTAGCTGGCTGAATTGGTCACACTTGGGCCAGCGGGGAGGCCAGAGGAGAATTAGCTGTGGGGTCTCAGAGCGGGTAATCTTCATAAAAAGGGGAGGGGGAGGGAAGAGAAGGGAAATAAAAGATCAGACTGAATTCAAATTAAAGGCCAGGTGGAATAGCTCTGTCTTACAGGCCCAACGGAAGGAGGTTAGATATGGAATAATAAATAATAATGTATAAACAGTAGGTTCTTCCATATTAAGTCCAATTGCATTGCGACGTACAAGAACTTTCACCACATCAAAGGCCTTTTTTCATATCTCATGCCAAGGTCAATAATTTAGCTAATATTTGCATTGCATATGAGTTGACAGAAGTGATATCTTTTTGTTAAAACACTGACTGTCCTGCTATAACAAGATAAAGTATAAAATTCCATAGCACACCCTTTCACTTCTTAATCCTATATATACTGATGTTTAATCATCATAGAAGGCAATCTGGCAAAAATGAGTTCCTTCCTGATCTTTACTTGGCTGTTCCTGTTTAATGAAATATGTTTAAGTGCATCAGGTAATATGGCTTAAATTCTAAACATTCTTGCTTTTGCTCTTTCTTGTTCCTCTTCTCTATGCTGACCTTACAAATTGCTAGTTGATTATAGGAAGAATTTGGTGCAAAGGAACACATGAAGCTGACTTGAGTATTTATGACTCCTTCAAAACACATGATATTCTCAACAGAGGCATTGTCAGGGTTATCCTAAATTGGGCAAAATCCTGCCTGCTTCTGACATGATAATATCTTGATTATGTGCAGAAGATACTTGGGAGAGTATCCATGTGGACATATTTCTGATGATGAGGGACTATTAGATATAATGGTAGGGGGCACAGTCCCATACATGTCTACTATGACAAATAATGTATCACTTCCACATAAGGGTATATGTGAGGACAGTTGTATATATAAGAGCTCCTTTGAGCACACCATTGGGGATTTTGTTTTTTCAAATGCAGTATATTTTTTTGGTGGTGGGGGGATTTAATCCAGCTCACATTTAAAGTCGAACCTACTCAATTTGTCCTTATGTACTTCAATCCAGATTGTTGGGGGTTTTTTTGTGTAATATTGAACGAATTTTGTGTTTGGCATATTGTTGATTTTTGTCATTTTTAAATTTACTGCCATGCTGTGTTTCTTATATTTTTTGATGTTTTGAATGCTTGCTGTAACTTGTTTTAGGCACAGCTCATTATGGAGAAGCGGCATATAAACTCAAGCTTGTAAACTCAGTCAAGCAATATTCTAGGGCCAATTGTGCAAGGAAAATGCATATATTAGTGAAAGAGAATAAACATTAAAATGAGATGAATTTTCATGATTTTTTAAAAAAGAATAATAATTGCAAAATGATATGGTATTGTTGCTCTTAATTTTTGTTATTCCTGTATTCTTATCTTTTCATAGTATTAACCACAGAATTCCCGCAAACTACTGGTAAGGGACGCAGGTGGCGCTGTGGGTTAAAGCCTCAGCGCCTAGGGCTTGCCGATCGAAAGGTCGGCAGTTCGAATCCCTGCGGCGGGGTGCGCTCCCGCTGCTCGGTCCCAGTGCCTGCCAACCTAGCAGTTCGAAAGCATCTCCGGGTGCAAGTAGATAAATAGGGACCGCTTACCAGCGGGAAGGTAAACGGCGTTTCCGTGTGCGGCTCTGGCTCGCCAGAGCAGCGATGTCACGCTGGCCACGTGACCCGGAAGTGTCTCCGGACAGCGCTGGCCCCTGGCCTCTTAAGTGAGATGGGCGCACAACCCCAGAGTCTGTCAAGACTGGCCCGTACGGGCAGGGGTACCTTTACCTTTACCTTTACTGGTAAGGAAAATATGCTACTTATTTAAAATTCTGCTACATAATACATACTATGTATTAGATGACTTAGTATTAAAACAAAATTCACTGCTACAAAAGCTGGGATTTACAGTAATGTTGCTCTTAATTCTTGTTTTTCCTATATTCCTATCTTTTCATAATATTAACCACAGAATTCCCGCAAACTACTGGTAAGGAAAATCTGCTACTTCTTTAAAAATCTGCTACATAATACATACTATGTATTAGATGACTTAGTATTAAAACAAAATTCATTGCTACAAAAGCTGGGATTTTCAGTAATGTTGCTCTTAATTCTTGTTTTTCCTATCTTTTGCAATAAACAGCCCCAGAAGTGCAAACAACTGGTAAGGAAAATCTGCTACATATTTAAAAGCATCACTTCAAAACACCATTTTTATTTTAGTGACATTTTAATTTACTTCGCAATTTCTCTTACTCTGTTATTTTGTTCCCCTTCAAGAACTAACTTCAGAAGAGCCTACTCCAGCTGGTAAGGGGGCTTCTAATCTTCTTCATAATAAAGTGCTAAATCCTAGTCCTGAGTATGTACATGCAAATATCAAATAATAGGTTTCTCCTGGAGAGCATCTGAAAATGAGAAACCTGGAAATTAGGTGGTGTGTATGTTTTAAAGAACATGATCTGTTTGTGGCAGTCACAGTCACACTGCTTTATAGGCTATGCGCTGTACAGTTTTGATTAGCATTGATACCTCTGCATTGGTTAGTGCAGAGTCCTTTTCTGACCTAGACAAACAGGTTAAGTGTTCAAATTTGTAAAACAATTGAGGCACTTTGCTGGCATTAATTTGAAGCTGTTAACATGCTGAGGAAATTTTCCAGTTACTGTTAACATCCACAGTTCAATAAATGTCAAACCAACAGAGGTATGTCCTTGCTATAAACATTTATAAACACACTCTGTAAGAAGACTTGAGAGACAAGAGTAATGCTGAAAAGGTCATATTTATTCAAAATCTGCCAAACAATAACCAAATTATGTAACTGTGGGCAGATGGGTTGGAATTAATTTATATAAGGAAAGCATTACTCCACTCCACAGGGGCATGCAAACAACTGCATTCTGTGACTCTCTGGCCAGGAATTGGAATAAAATTCTTCCTCCTTGCTATGTGAGTCTTGGCACTGACTACTCAACATGCATACCTGGGGCCCACGGTCCAGTATTCACCAAGATTCACAGGCCAGGCCTAAAGGGCAGCCCAAGGGACTCTTGAAGTTGAAAGCTGCTGAGGAGACTCAAAATGCCCCTTCTCCCCATAATGCCTTAGAGTGCCTGCCAATGGAGTTTTAAAATTCCTTCTTACCTGCCCACACTAAATTCCAAACAGACCAAATAAGTACATACATTAGCAGCAAATCAAATAACCCTACAGGGTGGGTGAAAAAGGAGAGTTTCAAGGAGAAATCAGGTACTTACCCCCAAAATTATATTTAGCTCCCAGAAAGAGAGACTAGCAAAAAACACAACCCCACCCACACTGTAGATGGAGGGAGGGTGAGCACTGCAAAAGAGAAGAAGGAAGTGGAGGGGATGGCACAGGCTTAAATAGCAGCCTGATTATTCTGCTCCTATTGGGAACTCCTGCCTATATGATCCCCTAAATCTCATGTCTATGGGAGAGACCAATGTGTGTTTTCTTCTGAGAAGGAATGTGTGGCAAATTCATTCCCACTAAACAGCAAGGGGTGGCAATCTTTGACAAGCAAAGTTCACAGCACAAATACAAAAAGATACGATAGCATATTCCTTTGCCTTTCTTTCCGGTAACAAGAGTTCAAATCCCACAACATAGCTCTATAACCATAGTATCACATGAAATCAGACAGAATGAAAATTTGTTCCAAAGTTATTTATTTATTTATTAAATTTCTATATTGCCCTTCATCCGAGGTACACATGGAGGATTACAATATAAACCCACAAAAATACATAACATAGTAACAAACAACACAATACCTACACACACACACATTTTAAAGGCTATTGATTATTTAATTAGCCAAGGCCTGGGAAAAGAATAATATTTTGCCTGGCATCTAAAGATAGGTAATGAAGGTGCCAGGCAAGCACCTCTGGGGAGAGAATTTGACAAATGGGGAGCCATCACAGAAAAAGCCTGTTCTCATGTTGCCACTCTCCAGACCTCTTGTGGAGGAGCCACATGAAGAAGGGCCTTAGATGATGATCACAGACAAAAGTAAATGGATCTGGATAATTGTCTTGGTAGGTACTGAAATAATAGGTCCATTTGCATTGTGCTGTACAAGAACTTCCATCACAACCTATCAAAGGCCTTTTTCATGTCTCATGCCAAGGTAAATGAAGGACCACAGCAGTGTTTAATGACAACAATACTTCCTGCCAATATGTGCATTGCATTTGAATTGGCACAAGTGATTATTATCTTTTCATTACAAGAATTGAACAATACTCCATGTCTCGGTACCAGGAAATGGATTTTTAAAAAATTAGAATAACAAAGTGTACCATTACTATAAGCAATGCCTTGACAGCATAAATACCATTAGACAGTAGCCCTCTGTCCAACTATAATGAGATAAACTAAAAATATCAAATTGCATGGCACGCCCTGTCAAATTTCATTCCTATATATTCTGGTGCATGCTTAATCAACTTAGAAGGCAATCTGGCAAAAATGAGTTCCTTCCTGATCTTTACTTGGCTGTTCCTGTTTAATGAAATATGTTTAAGTGCATCAGGTAATATGGCTTAAATTCTGAACATTCTTGCTCTTGCTCTTTCTTGTTCCTCTTCTCTATGCTGACCTTACAAGTTGCTAGTTAATGATGGGAAGAATTTGGTGCAAAAGAACACATGAAGCTGACTTGAGTATTTAAGACTCCATCAAAACATAAAAACTATTCTCAATATAGATGTTGTTAGTTTCATCCTAAATTTGGGAAAATCTTACCTGCTTTTTAAAATTCTAATATATTGATGATGTGCAAGAATGAGCACACTCGTGGGTGCCTCCCTCTTTTTCTCATCCCAAGTGTGGCATTTTTGCTTATTACAATACAGCAGGTAACCTTGGAAGTCATACATTTCTTTTCCCTACAGCCAAATATCTTTGCTTTTTGATGGACTAGAATCTCAAAATCTTTGGGATTAAAATATAGGGGCCTAATGCAGTCAAATCTGTCTTATGGAATGAAATTTCCATGCAGTATTACTGAGTGCTCATTGTGTTGACCAGTTTTCCAATGTAGTGTTTCATTGTCTTGTTTATATAATATTTATTTTTTGCATATTCCAAAGAACATTCCTTGCGATTAGTTAATGGAAGAAACAGATGTGAAGGTCGCCTTGAAGTATATCATAATGGCAACTGGGGAACAGTCTGTGATGATATTTGGAACCTGAATCATGCACGTGTGGTCTGCAGAGAGCTTGGATGTGGACCAGCTCTGTCAGCACCAGGAAGTGCCCGTTTTGGTCCAGGCTCAGGCAACATCCTACTGGACGATGTACAGTGCACAGGAAGTGAATCTTCCCTACTTCAGTGTTCTCACAGAGGTTGGGGGACACACAACTGTGGTCATTCTGAAGATGCCAGTGTCATTTGCTCAGGTATTACTTAATAACTCTAGCTGTCCTTATGAAAGGAATTCAGTTTTGGAATCTGTCTGGATTTCTGTAAGGAAATGGGTGTTGCAAAACAACCCCCCCCCCCATCAAAATAGTACCTTTGAATTATTTAAAACAATCCAAAATGCAAAAATAGTCCCTAGTCTGCTGCATTGGCAAGATTCTCCCCATTCCAAGACATTTAATGCAATAGAAAAGCTCTTGGTAGCTGCCTTCACAAAGTCCAAAAAGTTATTGCACCCTGTCTTCTGCCTTGCCCTGGAATCTTCTGTGAATTGCGCTTGCCAAAGGGAGTTGAAACCCTCTGGGGTTCCAGTGGCACACTGCTGGCAGCACTAAGTGGTTTTTTAAAGAGTGTGTATGCTCTGTTTGTTGCTTTAACTTCCCACAAAGTTTCAGTGAGAACCAAGGCTTCTTGCACTCAAGTTCCAGGAATCAAAAAGCCTCTGCTCAGTTGGTCAGTAGAAGGAATGGGAAACAGAGAATTGCAGGTGTAGGATATTACCAGGCTACGTCCCTCAACTTCCTGGCTTTCCCGAAAAATTTGGGCGGGGGGAGGAAGTATTTAAAGCAGGGGTAGCTAAAATACAGCCTTCTAGGTGTTGTTAAACTACAGTTCCCATCATCCCTGGCTACTGACCATGCTGGCTGGGGCTCATAGGGGTTGGAGTCCAACAGTGTCGAGAGCTGCCAGTAAGTCATCTCTAATTCAAAGCAACTATCCCCAGTGCCATCTAACAGAACAATGTACAATATGCACTGTTAATGTCTATTGAGTCTTTATTTTCTTTCACTGTGCAATTGGGTTGATCTTAATGGTGGGAAAAGGAAATAATCAACATATTTTTGATTTGTTTGACAATAAGAAATACCTTTCTAAATATTTAAATATTTCCATAGCCTTGAGATTGGTTAATGGAGGCAACAGATGTGAAGGTCGCCTTGAGGTATATCATAATGGCAACTGGGGAACAGTCTGTGATGACATTTGGAATCTCAACCATGCACACGTCGTCTGCAGAGAGCTTGGATGTGGACCAGCTCAGTCAGCACCAGGAAATGCCCATTTTGGTCCAGGCTCAGGCAACATCCTCCTGGACAATGTGCAGTGCACAGGAAGCGAATCTTCCCTGCTTCAGTGTTCTCACAGAGGTTGGGGAACACATGACTGTGGTCATCATGAAGATGCCAGTGTCATTTGCTCAGGTACTCCTAGGCTGGGATAATATAGCTCACTAATACAACCAAGGGAATCGGGTGGGTCCTGAGAATACAAATCTCAGTCTGTGATTACAGCCACCTTGTAATGTGAAGTCAGTTGAGGGGGGTGCTTGCTTTGGCCTCTGCTTGTCTTCAAAGTGACATGTTCACTGTGAGAAGGCTATGGCTGAGTGGCACACCACATGTTTGCATGCAAAGGTCCCATGTTTGGTGCACAGCATCTCCAGGTGGTGCTGGGAGGGATTACATCTGAAGAACCAGGGAGCTGCTGCAGAAAGTGGCATTGGGTCTTTTCGCAAGGCTTTTTACTGTGGACTTGGTACTGCTCATGCATTCGAGTTTTGCACAGCATCCGCATGGCATAGTCTACATCAAAATGCAGCCACTCCCATATTATCTTCTCATTTAATCTGGATTGACTGGATCTTGGAGTGTTTAAATGTAGAAATAGGAAAAGTGTATTAAATGGGGGGAGGGAATGGAATGACATTTTGATGAGGAGATTGGAACTGATATAGTTGCCTCCCCAGTTTGGGGGCATGTTAGTGACTGGAAATGCATTGAATCCTTCAGGATGGAAACGCGTTGGATCCTCCCTAACATGGGTAAATGTTACAGATAGGTAGCCGTGTTGGTCTGCCATAGTCAAGACAAAATAAAAAAATTCCTTCCAGTAGCACCTTAAAGACCAACTAAGTTAGTTCTAGGTATGAGCTTTCGTGTGCATGCACACTTCTTCAGATACACTGAAGAAGTGTGTATCTGAAGAAGTGTGCATGCACACGAAAGCTCATACCTAGAACTAACTTAGTTGGTCTTTAAGGTGCTACTGGAAGGAATTTTTTTATTTTGTCATAGGTAAATGTGGTATAGATGGGAACTTTTTTCATCTTCGTCTGAAACCCTTTGCTCCATATTGATAGGACAAGATGCTTGGCACTGAGGAGGAGGCACTGATTGTCCTCTTCAAGGCTGGACAGCTCTTTCCACCCTTGGTGAGAAAGATCCAGTGCTTCCTATGGCCCCGGGGACACCATCCCAGGGACCATAGATACGATTGAAGGACATATTGTTTTTATATTCACTTAGTTTATTCCCTCCCCCCCTCATTTTCAACAATTCACCATTCATTTACAAGTAAATGCTGTATACTTGTAAGATCATTTGGTATTAAAACAAAATTCACTGCCAGTGCTACCTCCCCCCCCCCATGGGTTTAATTGTAATGCTGCTCTGAATCCTTTTTGTTTCTTTCTTTTCAAAGCATTAACCACAGAATTCCCGCAAACCAGCGGTAAGGAAAATCTGCTACTTCTTTAAAAATCTGCTACATAATACATACTATGTATTAGATGACTTAGTATTAAAACAAAATTCACTGCTACAAAAGCTGGGATTTACAGTAATGTTGCTCTTAATTCTTGTTTTTCCTATATTCCTATCTTTTCATAGTATTAACCACAGAATTCCCGCAAACTACCGGTAAGGAAAATCTGCTACTTCTTTAAAAATCTGCTACATAATACATACTATGTATTAGATGACTTAGTATTAAAACAAAATTCATTGCTACAAAAGCTGGGATTTTCAGTAATGTTGCTCTTAATTCTTGTTTTTCCTATCTTTTGCAATAAACAGCTCCAGAAGTGCAAACAACTGGTAAGGAAAATCTGCTACATATTTAAAAGCATCACTTCAAAACACCATTTTTATTTTAGTGACATTTTAATTTACTTCGCAATTTCTCTTACTCTGTTATTTTGTTCCCCTTCAAGAACTAACTTCAGAAGAGCCTACTCCAGCTGGTAAGGGGGCTTCTAATCTTCTTCATAATAAAGTGCTAAATCCTAGTCCTGAGTATGTACAACTGGTAAGGAAAATCTGCTACATATTTAAAAGCATCACTTCAAAACACTATTTTTATTTTAGTGACATTTTAATTTACTTCGCAATTTCTCTTACTCTGTTATTTTGTTCCCCTTCAAGAACTAACTTCAGAAGAGCCTACTCCAGCTGGTAAGGGGGCTTCTAATCTTCTTCATAATAAAGTGCTAAATCCTAGTCCTGAGTATGTACATGCAAATATCAAAGAATAGGTTTCTCCTGGAGAGAATCTGAAAATGAGAAACCTGGAAATTAGGTGGTATGTATGTTTTAAAGAACATGATCTGTTTGTGGCAGTCATTGACTGCCTCCATCAGGAGAATTATGCACAAATCTCCTCCAGAGATTTCCTTGACTTCCATTTTATTTTTATCCCATTGTTTATAACTCTGTTCCTCAAGTCTTGTCTTGAGACTAGCGTGGTTGCTTGTTGGTAGACAAGGAGATAATTATGGCTATAATCTTTACCTTGGTAGCTTTACCAAGGTAACCTGGATTCACTGGGCTTATGGGTCTAGTCCTTATTCCTCTACTGATGGCAGCTCATTGCTTGTGGTACATGGATCATTTGGCTGAAATGACTGTTTCGCAAGACAAGCAAACCTGATATTTCTGGTGGCTGAAGGAAAAAGAAGGACCACAAGAAACTCAGTCCTTATAAGCACCCGGGTCAAGGTGAAGATAGAGAATTGTTACCAGGACTGCTTTTTTTTGGGGGGGGGGGACTGAGATAATCAGTGTTTAATTGTATATTTACTAGGAATCCATGGATGCGGCAATACTTTCTCAAATCCATCTCAGTCATTTTCTGGCCCGTATTACAATGGTGATGGAAGCATCAGACAGTGTCTCTGGACAATCCATTCCTATGATTCTAGCCCTATAGTGCTAACTCTTGACTATTTGAAGTAAGTACTGATACTGCAAACTTTGGGATGGGATGGGACCCAGGAGCTCTTGCTTGAAATAAGATGGTTTTGTCCTCTTTTATCTTCACAGTTTAGACTGTACTCATGAATATGTTCATGTCTATGATGGAAATATTTATCAATCAGCACTACTTGGGAATATATGCAGTGGCTGGAGCTGGGTATTCACTTCCTATACAGGCACTATGACAGTTCTGCTCCACAGACAGTCCTATCGTGCAGGCTCTGGCTTTTTTGCCTATTACAGTACAGCAGGTAATCTTGGAACTCATACATTTCTTTTCCCTACAGCCAAATATCTTTGATTTTTGTTGGACACTTTTGGCATCTGAGATTTTGTTTTGGGAATAAAATATAGGGGCCTAATGCAGCCAAAGTCCTCCTAATGGAGCAAAATTTCGGAAGAGTTAGATCATTCACCCAACTCTCATGGGCCAGTGTGGGTTGGGAAAAGAGCTATTTATTAAAATAAAATAAAATAAAAGTACTGCCCATAAGATTTATGTTGTATATGCATCTGTATCACTAGGATCAAGTCAGTCTGTTGTGGACCCATTTTGTGTCTTTCCCATAAGATTTGTTATTTGGGCCCAAATCAGCTCTGTTAAATCAGAATTTCTGTTTTCCCCACATTGGCTATACTGCCCCACCCCTTCACAGAATTGCTTGGCGTTTGTAGGCTAATGAGCCCCTCAAGAGTGTTGTAAGCCTGCCAAATTGCAGGCAGATCCCTCCAGAGGGTTTTGTGCATTACAGCCACCTTGTAATGTGAAGTCAGTTGAGGGGGGTGCCTGCTGTGACCTCTGCTTGTCTTCAGAGTGCCATGTTCACTGTGGGAAGGCCATGGTTGAGTGGCACAGCACATGTTTGCATGCAAAGGTCTCAAGTTTTGTGCACAGCATCTCCTGGTGGTGCTGGGAGCGATTACATCTGAAGAACCAGGGAGCTGCTGCAGAAAGTGGCATTGGGTCTTTTCGCAAGGCTGTTTACTGTGGACTTGGTACTGCTCATGCATTCGAGTTTTGCACAGCATCCGCATGGCATAGTCTACATCAAAATGCAGCCACTCCCATATTATCTTCTCATTTAATCTGGATTGACTGGATCTTGGAGTGTTTAAATGTAGAAATAGGAAAAGTGTATTAAATGGGGGGGTGGGGAATACGGAATGACATTTTGATGAGGAAATTGGAACTGATATAGTTACCTCCCCAGTTTGGGGGCATGTTAAGTGACTGGAAACGCAAATGGGTTTAATTGTAATGCTGATCTGAATCCTTTTTGTTTGTTTCTTTTCAAAGCATTAACCACAGAATTCCCGCAAACTACCGGTAAGGAAACTCTGCTACATATTTCCTAATCTGCTACATAATACATAATATGTATTAGATGATTTAGTATTAAAACAAAATTCACAGCTACCAAGCTGGGATTTTCAGTAATGTTGCTCTTAATTCTTGTTTTTCCTATCTTTTGCAATAAACAGCTCCAGAAGCATTAACCACAGAATTCCCGCAATCTACTGGTAAGGAAAATCTGCTACTTCTTTAAAAATCTGCTACATAATACATACTATGTATTAGATGACTTAGTATCTAAGATGTCAACCTCATGCCTTCACTTTTAGATGGCCCAGAACTTAAATGCCAAAAGATCTAACTTTTGTCATGTGTTTGTTTCTGCAGAAGAAGCTCCTACAAGTGAAACAGCAGTTTCACCCAGAGGTAATTTCAGTGTTCGCCGTAAGATAGGCCTGTGAAAATTGGGGAGAATGAGCAAGAAAATTGGAGTCAAATCAAATGTTTAAAAGTTCCTTTAAGAAAGGAACCAGCTTAAGTTTAAGTTCAGCATGACCCAAAAGGAACTCGTTCCGGTTCACGTTGCTTCCTTTACAAAACACACGTCTTCGGTCCACTGCAGTTCACAGCTCCATTCAAGGTCATGGAAAGTATGCTTGGCAAGTTCAAGCAGAGAACTTTTTGTTTTGCCAGGAATAATGTAACATTAACTTTTCTTTTTGGGAGGGGAGTATATTTTGCAGAATTGCAAGGAATCCCCTAACATACAATGCATTTGTTTTTTCAAGGCAATATAGAACTGGGGAGATATGTTAAGTTTCATTAGTTATGAATGCAAAAGGCCTCCACAGCAACTACTCTCCTGAAGGAGTGTCTCCACCCCCATCGTTCTGCCCGGATGCTGAGGTCCAGCGCCGAGGGCCTTCTGGCGGTTCCCTCATTGCGAGAAGCAAAGCTACAGGGAACCAGGCAGAGGGCCTTCTCGGTAGTGGTGCCTGCCCTGTGGAACGCCCTCCCATCAGATGTCAAAGTGATAAATAACTACCTGACATTCAGAAGACATCTTAAGGCAGCCCTGTTCAGGGAAGTTTTTAATCTGTGATATTTTAGTGTATTTTTGGTTTCTATGGAAGCCGCCCAGAGTGGCTGGGGAAACCCAGCCAGATGGGCGGGGTACAAATAATAAATTATTATTATTATTATTATTATTATTATTATTATTATTATTGATGAGCTGCACAAAGTCAACATGTTGAAATCCTGATGCCAGTAGAGTCTGATGCTTAGGTTAGGGATGGGGAGAACCTGAGTTTACAAGTCTTGCCTATGTAAGAATGATATTTTATCGTTCTAAGATGCTCCCATGAGACTGGTCGGGGGGAACAACATGTGTGAAGGACGCGTGGAACTCTACTACAGAGGAAGCTGGGGGACAGTCTGTGATGATGGCTGGGACTTAAATGACGCACAGGTTGTCTGCAGAAAGCTTGGATGTGGATTGGCTTTGTCAGCACGAGGAAGTGCCCATTTTGGCCATGGCTCTGGCCAGATTCTCCTGGATGATGTAAACTGCAGAGGGAATGAACCTTCTCTGGAGCTGTGCTCCCATCGGGGCTGGGGAAGCCACGATTGTGGTCATCATGAAGACGCTGGTGTCATCTGCTCAGGTAACTTTCCGATCCTTTGTATTTAGTCTTCTAATATATTTCTAACAGTGGAGATCTCATTGCAGGAAGCCGAATGAATGGTGAAATGGTATAAAGTCTATTGGGTAAATTCCGTGGCCACACTTCTGCTTCCTATTGGCATTATTACCTATTTTTTTTATTAAAAAGCCTTAAAGGGGCATCTGTGCAATATTCTCCACTCCTCCCAAGATGGAGGTGCATTCTGTAGAAAGAGGCAAATAACTTGTTGTGGTGACATCCCTTCAGTTTCAACAGGAAAGAAGGCATGAGTGTCAGTTGCTCTGGTCAAGGAAAGATCCTATGTTGCCATGCGGATGGAAGGAGGCAGGATTCATTGCAGTGCCTTTATTCTTACAGAGAATCAGCACTGGAAATCTGTTCTGCTGGACTGTAACAAAATAGATGCAGAATATCTACCAGCAGATGTCACTATTTTATGTACATCAAGGGTCTTTTTCTTAATATTTATGCTGGCTGAATATTTTTATTATTTGTTTATCCACAGCTTCTGGACGACCTAATACAACAGGTACATTTTATTTCTTATTTGTCTGATTCTCTCAGCATTTGAGGGCACCTTTTTATTGATGCTCCTTCTTCCAAATCATGGCTTCCATTTTTATCTTTGTTTATAACCAAACCTAATGTTAAGCTTACCATGTATGATGAAAATATTGCCCTTCTCAGAATTGGTGGGGCAAATTCAACCTCATGCCTACACTTTTAGATTATGCAGAATTCAAATGTGTATATATCTCACTTTAGTCATGCTTTTGTTTCTGCAGCTCTTCCTACAAGTCCCACAGAAGTTATATCCAGAAGTAAGTTCAAAGTTCTCCATAAGATATACTTCTGAAAATCAGGGAGAATGAGTAAGAAACTTGGAATCAAATCAAAGCCTTGAAAGTTTGTTTTAAAAGGAACTAGTTCAGTTCAAGTTTACCTCTTTTAGCCGTTTAGTTCATGTTCAGTTCACGGTTCAGTTCTAGTACATCCCAAATATCCTTTCCAGTTTGTTATCAGCATTCAGAATGTTATAACTTGTTCCTGTATAATATCTACATAAGAAGACTTCAGTATAATCCTTATGTTTGGAAGCCAAAAGAATATATAGAATTAAAAAAAGACAAATAAAAGAATTAACCTAAAGATGAACTAAAAATCGCTGAATGTTCTACCCCAAAAATGAACTTAATCACATTCAGTTCAGCCTGCAATTATAGGAACTGCTTTCAGGTGTAGTTCAAAGATTTTTGAATTCTGTGAATTTCGTGAACTAGATCATTCCAAACACTGGGTCAAATGCAGTCTACCTAACTAGTCTGAATAAAATGTCTGACGCTTACGGAGTTGTAATTGTGTTTAAGATAAACCTTCTTTCACAGGTACAGCATGGACACAGGTAAGGAACTCACAGGCAACCCTTCTTCTGTACAAAGTGCCTCAGGAGGAGGGGATGTGCAAAGAGGAAGGGGTGGAAGGGAAAGGAAGGGAACACTTCAGCCTTCACAGCCCAATTGCTTTTCTTCTGAAATTTTCCACTCCTTTACGGTGTTCGAGACTCAGGGATACCTTTCAACAGTTGCTGTAAAACCAAGTGGATGGAAAAATCATCTAAAGGAGGGGAACAACTGGCAGAGGATAGTTTGAGCATTCTGCTCAGTTCTGTCCCTTCTCTGATGCAATTAAACACTCCTGAGAGCACTTTCTAAGAGAGATTGAGTCAGCAGGGGCTTTGGATGCAGCTTCTGCTTCCTATTGGCATTATTACATATATATTTTTTATTTAAAAGCCTTAAAGGAGAATCTGTGCAATATTCTCCACTCCTCCCAAGATGGAGGTGCATTCTATAGAAAGAGGCAAATAACTTGTTGTGGTGCCATCCCTCCAGTTTCAAGAGGAAAGCAAGGCATGGGCGTCAGTTGCTCTGGTCAAGGAAAGATCCTATGTTGCCATGCGGATGGAAGGAGGCAGGATTAATTACAGTGCCTTTATTCTTACAGAGAACCAGCACTGCGTGCGGTTATTCTAGGTATCTGTTCTGTTGGATTGTAACAAAATAGATGCAGAATATCAACCAGTAGATGTCACTATTTTATGTACATCAAGGGACTTTTTCTTAATATTTATGCTAGCTGAATATTTTTATTATTTGTTTATCCACAGCTTCCGTAGGACCTCATACACCAGGTACCTTTTATTTCTTATTTGCCTAATTCCTTCAACATTTAAGGAAAAGTTTTTTTAAGATGTAGATTCTTCCAGATCACAGCTTCCATTTTTATCTTTGGAAATGAACAACCTGCTGTGCTAAACAGGCTCATTGGACCATGTATGGTTTTAATACTGACCTGCTCGTCATTGGTTTGGCCCAAGTGACGGTACAGAAGTCAACCTCATGCCTACAGTTTTAGATGGTGCAGAATTTAAATGCCAAAAGATCTCACTTTTGTCATGTTTGTTTCTGCAGAAGACGTTCCTACAAATGAACCAACAGTTTCACCAAGAGGTAATTTCAGTGTTCGCCACAAGATAGGCCTGTGAAAATTGGGGAGAATGAGCAAGAACATTGGAGTCAAATCAAAGGCTTGAAAGTTCCTTTAAGAAAGGAACCAGCTTAAGTTTAAGTTCAGCATGACCCAAAAGGAACTCGTTCCAGTTCACGTTGCTTCCTTTACAAAACACACGTCTTCGGTCCACTGCAGTTCACAGCTCCATTCAAGGTCATGGAAAGTATGCTTGGCAAGTTCAAGCAGAGAACTTTTTGTTCTGACAGGAATAATGTAACATTAACATTTCTTTTTGGGAGGGGAGTATACTTTGCGCAATTGCAAGGAATCCCCTAACATACAACACATTTGTTTTTTTCAAGGCAATATAGAAGTGGGGAGATATGTTAAGTTTTATTAGTTATGAATGCAAAAGGCCTCCACAGCAACTACTCTCTTGATGAGCTGCACAAAGTCAACATGTTGAAATCCTGATGGCAGTAGAGTCTGATGCTTAGGTTAGGGATGGGGAGAACCTGAGTTTACAAGTCTTGCCTATGTAAGAATGATATTTTATCGTTCTAAGATGCTCCCATGAGACTGGTCGGGGGGAACAACATGTGTGAAGGACGCGTGGAACTCTACTACAGAGGAAGCTGGGGGACAGTCTGTGATGATGGCTGGGACTTAAATGACGCACAGGTTGTCTGCAGAAAGCTTGGATGTGGATTGGCTTTGTCAGCACCAGGAAGTGCCCATTTTGGCCATGGCTCTGGCCAGATTCTCCTGGATGATGTAAACTGCAGAGGGAATGAACCTTCTCTGGAGCTGTGCTCCCATCGGGGCTGGGGAAGCCACGATTGTGGTCATCATGAAGACGCTGGTGTCATCTGCTCAGGTAACTTTCCGATCCTTTGTATTTAGTCTTCTAATATATTTCTAACAGTGGAGATCTCATTGCAGGAAGCCGAATGAATGGTGAAATGGTATAAAGTCTATTGGGTAAATTCCGTGGCCACTCCTGAGAGCACTTTCTAAGAGAGATTGAATCAGCAGGGGCTTTGGATGCAGCTTCTGCTTCCTATTGGCATTATTACATATATATTTTTTATTTAAAAGCCTTAAAGGAGAATCTGTGCAATATTCTCCACTCCTCCCAAGATGGAGGTGCATTCTATAGAAAGAGGCAAATAACTTGTTGTGGTGACATCCCTCCAGTTTCAACAGGAAAGCAAGGCATGAGTGTCAGTTGCTCTGGTCAAGGAAAGATCCTATGTTGCCATGCGGATGGAAGGAGGCAGGATTCATTGCAGTGCCTTTATTCTTACAGAGAATCAGCACTGGAAATCTGTTCTGCTGCATTGTTACAAAATAGATGCAGAATATCTATCAGCAGATGTCACTATTTTATGTACATCAAGGGTCTTTTTCTTAATATTTATGCTGGCTGAATATTTTTATTATTTGTTTATCCACAGCTTCCGGACGACCTAATACAACAGGTACATTTTATTTCTTATTTGTTTGATTCTTTCAGCATTGGAGGGCACCTTTTTATTGATGCTCCTTCTTCTAAATCATGGCTTCCATTTTTATCTTTGTTTATAACCAAAGCCTAATGTTAAACTTACCATGTATGATGAAAATATTGCCCTTCTCAGAATTGGTGGGGCAAATTCAACCTCATGCCTACACTTTTAGATTATGCAGAATTCAAATGTGTATATATCTCACTTTAGTCATGCTTTTGTTTCTGCAGCTCTTCCTACAAGTCCCACAGAAGTTATATCCAGAAGTAAGTTCAAAGTTCTCCATAAGATATACTTCTGAAAATCAGGGAGAATGAGTAAGAAACTTGGAATCAAATCAAAGCCTTGAAAGTTTGTTTTAAAAGGAACTAGTTCAGTTCAAGTTTACCTCTTTTAGCCGTTTAGTTCATGTTCAGTTCACGGTTCAGTTCTAGTACATCCCAAATATCCTTTCCAGTTTGTTATCAGCATTCAGAATGTTATAACTTGTTCCTGTATAATATCTACATAAGAAGACTTCAGTATAATCCTTATGTTTGGAAGCCAAAAGAATATATAGAATTAAAAAAAGACAAATAAAAGAATTAACCTAAAGATGAACTTAAAATCGCTGAATGTTCTTCCCCAAAAATGAACTTAATCACATTCAGTTCAGCCTGCAATTATAGGAACTGCTTTCAGGTGTAGTTCAAAGATTTTTGAATTCTGTGAATTTCATGAACTAGATCATTCCAAACACTGGGTCAAATGCAGTCTACCTAACTAGTCTGAATAAAATGTCTGACGCTTACGGAGTTGTAATTGTGTTTAAGATAAACCTTCTTTCACAGGTACAGCATGGACACAGGTAAGGAACTCACAGGCAACCCTTCTTCTGTACAAAGTGCCTCAGGAGGAGGGGATGTGCAAAGAGGAAGGGGTGGAAGGGAAAGGAAGGGAACACTTCAGCCTTCACAGCCCAATTGCTTTTCTTCTGAAATTTTCCACTCCTTTACGGTGTTCGAGACTCAGGGATACCTTTCAACAGTTGCTGTAAAACCAAGTGGATGGAAAAATCATCTAAAGGAGGGGAACAACTGGCAGAGGATAGTTTGAGCATTCTGCTCAGTTCTGTCCCTTCTCTGATGCAATTAAACACTCCTGAGAGCACTTTCTAAGAGAGATTGAGTCAGCAGGGGCTTTGGATGCAGCTTCTGCTTCCTATTGGCATTATTACATATATATTTTTTATTTAAAAGCCTTAAAGGAGAATCTGTGCAATATTCTCCACTCCTCCCAAGATGGAGGTGCATTCTATAGAAAGAGGCAAATAACTTGTTGTGGTGCCATCCCTCCAGTTTCAAGAGGAAAGCAAGGCATGGGCGTCAGTTGCTCTGGTCAAGGAAAGATCCTATGTTGCCATGCGGATGGAAGGAGGCAGGATTAATTACAGTGCCTTTATTCTTACAGAGAACCAGCACTGCGTGCGGTTATTCTGGGTATCTGTTCTGTTGGATTGTAACAAAATAGATGCAGAATATCAACCAGTAGATGTCACCATTTTATGTACATCAAGGGACTTTTTCTTAATATTTATGCTAGCTGAATATTTTTATTATTTGTTTATCCACAGCTTCCGTAGGACCTCATACACCAGGTACCTTTTATTTCTTATTTGCCTAATTCCTTCAACATTTAAGGAAAAGTTTTTTTAAGATGTAGATTCTTCCAGATCACAGCTTCCATTTTTATCTTTGGAAATGAACAACCTGCTGTGCTAAACAGGCTCATTGGACCATGTATGGTTTTAATACTGACCTGCTCGTCATTGGTTTGGCCCAGGTGACGGTACAGAAGTCAACCTCATGCCTACAGTTTTAGATGGTGCAGAATTTAAATGCCAAAATATCTCACTTTTGTCATGTTTGTTTCTGCAGAAGACGTTCCTACAAATGAACCAACAGTTTCACCAAGAGGTAATTTCAGTGTTCGCCACAAGATAGGCCTGTGAAAATTGGGGAGAATGAGCAAGAACATTGGAGTCAAATCAAAGGCTTGAAAGTTCCTTTAAGAAAGGAACCAGCTTAAGTTTAAGTTCAGCATGACCCAAAAGGAACTCGTTCCAGTTCACGTTGCTTCCTTTACAAAACACACGTCTTCGGAACACTGCAGTTCACAGCTCCATTCAAGGTCATGGAAAGTATGCTTGGCAAGTTCAAGCAGAGAACTTTTTGTTCTGACAGGAATAATGTAACATTAACATTTCTTTTTGGGAGGGGAGTATACTTTGCGCAATTGCAAGGAATCCCCTAACATACAACACATTTGTTTTTTTCAAGGCAATATAGAAGTGGGGAGATATGTTAAGTTTTATTAGTTATGAATGCAAAAGGCCTCCACAGCAACTACTCTCTTGATGAGCTGCACAAAGTCAACATGTTGAAATCCTGATGGCAGTAGAGTCTGATGCTTAGGTTAGGGATGGGGAGAACCTGAGTTTACAAGTCTTGCCTATGTAAGAATGATATTTTATCGTTCTAAGATGCTCCCATGAGACTGGTCGGGGGGAACAACATGTGTGAAGGACGCGTGGAACTCTACTACAGAGGAAGCTGGGGGACAGTCTGTGATGATGGCTGGGACTTAAATGACGCACAGGTTGTCTGCAGAAAGCTTGGATGTGGATTGGCATTGTCAGCACCAGGAAGTGCCCATTTTGGCCATGGCTCTGGCCAGATTCTCCTGGATGATGTAAACTGCAGAGGGAATGAACCTTCTCTGGAGCTGTGCTCCCATCGGGGCGGGGGAAGCCACGATTGTGGTCATCATGAAGACGCTGGTGTCATCTGCTCAGGTAACTTTCCGATCCTTTGTATTTAGTCTTCTAATATATTTCTAACAGTGGAGATCTCATTGCAGGAAGCCGAATGAATGGTGAAATGGTATAAAGTCTATTGGGTAAATTCCGTGGCCACACTTCTGCTTCCTATTGGCATTATTACCTATTTTTTTATTAAAAAGCCTTAAAGGGGCATCTGTGCAATATTCTCCACTCCTCCCAAGATGGAGGTGCATTCTGTAGAAAGAGGCAAATAACTTGTTGTGGTGACATCCCTCCAGTTTCAACAGGAAAGCAAGGCATGAGTGTCAGTTGCTCTGGTCAAGGAAAGATCCTATGTTGCCATGCGGATGGAAGGAGGCAGGATTCATTGCAGTGCCTTTATTCTTACAGAGAATCAGCACTGGAAATCTGTTCTGCTGGAATGTAACAAAATAGATGCAGAATATCTACCAGCAGATGTCACTATTTTATGTACATCAAGGGTCTTTTTCTTAATATTTATGCTGGCTGAATATTTTTATTATTTGTTTATCCACAGGTTCCGGAGGACATCATACAACAGGTACATTTTATTTCTTATTTGTTTGATTCTTTCAGCATTGGAGGGCACCTTTTTATTGATGCTCCTTCTTCCAAATCATGGCTTCCATTTTTATCTTTGTTTATAAACAAAACCTAATGTTAAACTGACCATGTATAATGAAAATATTGCCCTTCTCAGAATTGGTGGGGCAAACGTGATGGCACAGAAGTCAACCTCATGCCTACACTTTTCGATTGTGCAGAATTTAAATGCGTATAGATTTCACTTTAGTCATGCTTTTGTTTCTGCAGCTCTTCCTACAAGTCCCACAGAAGTTAAAGCCAGAAGTAAGTTCAAAGTTCTCCATAAGATATACTCATTCGGGGAGAATGAGTAAGAACCTTGGAATAATAAAAAAAAGCCTTAAAACTTAATCACATTCAGTTCAGCCTGCAATTATAGGAACTGCTTTCAGCTGTAGTGCAAAGATTTTGATTTCTTTGAATTTCGTAAACTAGTTCATTCCAAGCACTGAGTCAAATGCAGTCTAGCTAACTAGTCTGAATAAAATGTCTGACGCTTACAGAGATGTAATTGTGTTTAAGATAAATCTTCTGTCACAGGTACAGTGTGGGCATAGGTAAGGAAGTCACAGGCAACTCTTCTTCTTTGCAAAGTGCCTCAGGAGGAGGTGATGTGCAAAGAGGATGGGGTGGAAGGGAAGGGAACCTTTCAACAGTGGCTGTGAAACCAAGTAGATGGGGAAATTATCTAAAGGAGAAGGAACAAGTGACAGAGGAAAGTTTGAGCATTCTGCTCAGTTTTGTCCCCTCTCTGATGCAATTAAACACTCCTGAGAGCACTTTCAAAGGGAGATTAAGTGCAGCTGCAAAATGGCATATTGGGGTTGGGGGGTTGGATTGAACTGGAACTCCATGCAAGACACTTGTGAGAAGAGGCTGGCCCCATGCAAAATTGAGCAATTACATTTAACAAAAGTGTGTTTGTGTTTTACACAATTCACTGCTGTTTCTATGTGCTATCGTTTAGCCCTTTCATGTTCTGGAGAATACATGGTTGCACGCATCAGCAAAGCGTATCTCCGGTTGCTGGGTTATAATGAATGGAGCCTGTACCTGAATTCTTCAGACTCTTTCTGCGCACCTCAGATTACACAGTACTATGTGGTCTTCAATATACCATTCAGTGGGTGTGGCACAATAAGACAGGTAAGAAAAAAAGCTTTAAAAACCAAATCTACACTCTGCCATTATCTGTTTTTTTTTAAATTCTTTTTTATTGAATTTCCTTTACAACCAACAAGAATATCAAAACCCATACATAGAGAGCGAAAAAATTAAAAAGGCACCAAAGATAAAGAAAAGACAAAACAAAAAAGACAGAAAAACAAAAACACATGACAAAAACCATTTCGAACATACAAGCTGACTTCCTTCCCTGCTGGATTCGGTTTTCTTAATTAAAAAACTCCGTTTTCTGCAGCTGGTATTGTTACTGGATTGTACATCGTAAGTTTTATAACAGACCTGCTATAGTTGTTAAGTTTCTATGATTTCCTTCTATATATGCCATAAATTTATTCCAGTCGCCAATAAACTTTGTATTTTTTTGGTTTCTAATTTTTTGTGTCATTTTTGCTAATTCAACATTTTTGCTAATTCAAATAATTTAGATTGCCACTCCCTCACCGTTGGAATATTTGTACTTTTCCAATTTTGTGCAATTAGTATTCTGGCCGCTGCTGTCGAATATTGAAACAAGGTTTTGTCTTCTTTTCTGATTTCATCCCCAATAATTCCTAATAGAAAGGCTTCTGGTCTTTTAGGAAAGGTGTATTTAAATATTTTTTTTAACTCATTATAAATTAAGTCCCAAAATTTCTTCACTTCCTCACACGTCCACCACATATGAAGGAAGTTACCCTCTTTTATTCTACATTTCCAGCAGGCCTTGTTTCCTGTTTTGTACATCTTTCCTAATTTTACTGGCGTTATATACCACCTATATATCATCTTTTCTAAATTTTCTCTAATTGCAACACTCGCCATAAATTTTATCCCATTATTCCATAATTTTGACCATTTTTCATATTCTATATTATATCCCAGGTCCATCGCCCATTTTATCATAACATCCTTAACTTCCTCATCTTTAGTGTCCCATTCCAATAATATGTCATACATTTTAGATAGTAACTTAATTTTGCTTTCAATTATTTCTATTTGAAATTTGGATTTCTTTTCATTTATTCCTACTTTTTTATCTTCCGTCCATCTTGCATTTATTTGATGATATTGTAGCCAGCCTGTTAGTTTTCCTTTCAGATCTTCATATGGTCTTAATATCCAGCCGCCTTCAGATCTTATCAGTAGGTCCTCGTAAGTCAATCTTTGCCCTTCCATATTTGTTTTTTTAATTATTAGGATATCTGTTGGTGACAACCACCACGGTGTTTTCCATTCTAGAATTTTTTTGTTTTTCTCCCAAACTTCATATAATGGTCCTCTAATAATATGGCTTGAAAACCCTTTGTGTACCTTTTCTTTGTTTGACCGTAAGTATCTATGTAAGCTTTGTAAACTTGCTGTTTTAAAGATGGGGAAAGTATTCTATCTTTTGGTCCAGCAAACACTAACATTAAGGGAACCTTTAGGAAATCCACACTGCTTCTTTTCTACCCTGCCATGAATCCAGATTCCTCCTCTTTCTTTTACTATGTTTAGAAGAAATATCAGAATTGACCTTGAGCCATGTGATCACTACTTAATGTTAGTCTTAACTGGGATTTGAGACTAGAATTCCAGATTAGTTTCGGAGCCTAGGATAAAGAGAAAATGCCAGCAATTTGCAATGCCATTTAAAGCAGACGGTATTGCAGGTAAATTCTGACATTTCTCTTAATCATAGAAAAAGCAGGAGTGGGGAATTTGCTCCAGAAAGAGAAAGTGATGTGAGGAGGAAAGAAGCATATGTTCCTGAAATTGTCTCCCAAATTTAGTAAGCCAGCTAATTCTGGCCCTTTGAATATTTTGCATTTTAAAAAGTATATATGTATAGTCCATTTTTTTTGTGTCTCCAATTTCTTCTCTTTTGAGCACAAAACTCATAGTTTAAAAGAAAGAAAAAAGAATTTAAAAACTCTTAAAGAAATCCAACACGTTGAAAGTCAGGTGTCATCTCAACATGAATTACCTTTAAAAAAAAGAAAAGAAGAAATGTTGTAATATTTTTGCCTGTTTCTACATATGTGTTTCTAGTCTCAGCTTCTTAAAGTATCTTACATTTCTTATTTTTCTCCTACCTTTTCCAAAAAAATTAAAATAAAATTTCTGAACATACAAGGTGACTTTCATAATTGTATGTCTGGAATGTCAGGACATTTTAAAGTGATTAAGTACAGAGGGTGTTTTATATATGGTGGTTACTGATTTATGCGTACTGTTGACATATCTCGTTTCCCCCTGTCCTTTAGCAGGCAAATAATGACACCATCATCTATTCCAACATAATCAAGACATCAGCTTCTGGTTATATCATTACAAGAAATAGTAACTTTCAGTTTCACGTCATGTGTGAAATGAACAAGACTGCTATTGTAGAGACAATTTTTGTTGCTCGTAATTCGACTGACATTACTGAACTAGGACATGGCAGTTACAATGTGACACTTGCCTTCTTTGATTCATGGTCTTTCAACTATCAAGTTCGCTCTTCTCCATACTTTGTGTCACTCAATCAAGCGCTCTACCTCCAAGCTACTCTCCACAGTTCTGATCCAAACTTAGTACTATTTCTAGATACGTGTGAAGCATCTCCAAACTCTGGTGACTTCACAACTCTGACCTATGACTTATGGAGGAGTGGGTGAGTATGTTTTAGATAAAAATGTTTAGATACAAACTTAGAAGAAACACTTGCCTTTTGGCTTATAAAGCAGCAGATTTAAGGCTAAACATGCACTCTTATTCACATTATGTAGAGTAAACCATACAGAGCTCAAATGGATCTTTGAGTAGGCACACATAGGAATGCACTTAAATGCTTATTTTTGTTATGGGCAAGAGGAGTTGCTATTCTCTCAAACTTGAACATTAGCACACATTTTAATTCTGACATAATACTTCTTAAGAAAATCTAGAAAGAACCCACTATGCTACCTACAAATATTTGCTACTGAATGGAATAATAAAGATGGATGTTTGCTGCTATTTTGTGTCATCATCCAAATTTTCTCATACAAATGCAAGGCAAAAGTATACTTTGAACTGGACTGAGCAAAGTGTTTTTTGTTGTTGTTGTTTTTTGCATACACATGATGTCCCTGCTAGATGTCTTTTTTGGTTGAGACTAACTTCCTAATTCTATGAAAGAAAATTAAACTATATCCATTTAGAACATTCAAAAATCTGTTCTGACTGACAGCCATAATCCCACTGTGGTCCTCCAGACACTGTACCACTTCCACTGCATTCTCCAACTGGGCTTGTGGAGTTGCCCCTACCCATTTAGAACATAAGAATATATGATAAGCCCTGCTGGATCAGACCAAAGGTCCATCTAGTCTAGTATCTTTTTCTCCAGTGGTCAACCAGATGCCTTTGAGAAGAGTGCACACAGGGCCTGATTGTCACAGCACTCTCTCCACGTGAGATTCCCTGCAACTCTCATTCAGAAACTTCACTGCCTTTAACAGTGGAGGTCAAAGGACAGCCATCAGTGCTCATAGTTACTGATAGCCCAAACCTCCATGAATTCGTTTAATCCCCATCCAAGTTGGTGGTCATCATCAGCATCTTGTGGGAGTGACTTCCAAAGTTTAACTATTAGCTGTGCTGTGTGAAGAAGCACTTTCCCTTGTCTTGATTTCCCCCCAACATTCATCTTCATTGGGTGGTCCTGAGTTCTAGTATCTTGAGAGACTGCTTTCATATACACTGAATTTGTCTTCTATTTTGCTTTCTGAAATCCACCTCCCACTTACTGAAGTTTCTTCCCATTCTTCCCCAACATGGTTCTTCATCTCCAGAGATAACATGCTTCAGAACTCCAGAAATGACTCCTATTAGTATTCTAAGTAAAGGATTCCTCTAAAGTCATTATCTAAACAAACCTGGTTCTTTTATTTTCAGATGTCCACGAGACTCTACCTTCAGATATCTGGGAAATCCAAGGAAAAATGAAGTTCGTTTCATGTTCAGCTCCTTTAAGTTTCTTAACTATCACAATGAAGTTTATTTGCGGTGCAAACTAGTAGTGTGTAAGGCATATGATTACTCATCCCGATGCTACCAAGGATGTTTAACTAGAAAGAAGAGGGATGCAGATGAACTTCAGGAGAAGGTTGATGTGGTTGTAGGACCAATCAAGCTTCAAAAAGAAGCTAAGGAAGACAAAAAGCAGGGTAACTTTTACTTATGATTCCTTTTCTTGTTACAGTGGTGATTCTAAAAATATATTCTGAAGTAGCACAAATTATACAATTTTTTGCTATTTTGCTAAACTGTATTTAAACCAATATTCCGATTTTGCTTGGCAAAAGCATAGTAACATCACACAATAAAACCTCATTCTACATGGCTTCCCCTGTTAAGGTCACGTTCCCTAATGGGCAACTTTCTTGGAGTTCTATGCCAGGAGTGACTAGAGAGTCAGATGCAAAAGTGGACAGTGAAGAATTTGACTCTTATATTTATGCAGTATGTTACATTACAGCCCCATAAAAGTCAGATGTTTCTATACAGATGCACAGACAGTAGTGGCCCATGTGACAACATAGGTTGCGCATCGCTGCTCTCCAGGTTCCAAATCCAGCATGCTGCTGGCACTTACCGGGGGGAGGGGGAGAGAAGGGGTGCGACAAGGTGCGAGGACCTTGGAGCTGTGACACTGTGCAGTGCAGCAGAGCCAATTTGACACTCTTGCTATTGTGTGCCTGCCCAGCACTGGAATCCCCATACCTTGCACTTCCAGGCAATCAATATGTATTGTTGCAGTTCAAGGACACAATACAGCCAGGCATCAACAGCAGAGAAGCATGCAGAGTAGAGTCCATGAAAGTTGTGACCTGGGAAGGCCCTAGATCTTTAAGAGGGCTGAAATTGGAAGTCTAAATCCTTTGGAAGAAGCTATAACATACTGGTCTATACAACTCTGGACTTTATTGATCTTCTGGATCCTTAGATTAATGTTTGTATGTGGTCCAAGATTTCATTTTAACTATTACCTCAGATGCAAATACAATGGGTGTGGGAAATATGTCTCCCAGTGTTATATTGTCCCTTAAATAATGGGGTCTAAATTCAGTTCAATTGAAGTAAACTAGATATTGCAAATTACAGCTCTTAAACATTCAGATAAGTTACATGCACCTTCATCAACTGATGACTTGCAGATTAGTAGTTGAAATGTATTGTTTTGAGAAAAATTATGTCTGAGATAATAGGTACAATGAGAACTCCATAGTTCCCTCTGAGAGAAGTGAATCACACCTGAGCAAGATCATTTTATCTTAAGGACATAGGAAGTTGTCATATTTAAAGTCAGTCAGTTGGTCAGTCTAGCTCAGAGTTCCTTAGAGCGACAGGCAGTCACATTTCAGGGTTTTAGATAGAGCTCTTCTCTAGCCCTACTGGGAGAAAGCAGAAACTGAACCTGGTACCTTCTTGCCTTCAAAGCAGTTGTTGTCATCCCATGATGAACATGCAGGGGCAAAGTTGTCCTTAAACTAGGTCTTTGAAGGACATTCCTTACAAAAATAACAGACATATATGTTGATAATTGTATAGAATGTTTTACTGGGATCATTTGGTGAAGGGCAGATCAGAAATCTGATGAATAATTGGATTAACAAGTTGTTCTAAACTATGTTTCTCATTTACAGAACTGGCTTAGAGTGCAAGTCTAGAAAAGGATAAAGATGGCATCCTACTTACTGTTACTACTGTACTTTTGGCAGCCATGTTCTCCATCTGGCTTTCTTATAAGCAGCAAACTGAAACCAACTGATTCCAATGCATCACCAATGTAAAAATTAAGCACACAAAAATGCTCTGTTTCTAGCCTGTATTTCTAAAAGTAATGTTTCTTCTAAGAAAGTGGTTTGTAATCCAACAAACCTACAGACAGACACATTTACATTTTAGCACAAGCAAGAACTCAGTTAAGTCCAAATATTGGGATTTAATATTCATACTGATCAAGAACATTAGTTATACCCAGCTGCTTTTACTTAATGTCATTGCGGAAAGGATCTCATTCTCCTGTTAATTCCCTCCCCTTCTATTGTCTATGGTTATATCATTTAAATCAAAGTCCCAGACCCTATGTATACCAGTTATGATAATAACCTTTCTACGCATAAACATTACAGTTGGAAACTTTATGTGTCAGATGTGAATAGTGACTATATTTTATGAAGGATTTGTCAGAGTCTTTAATGAAAATTTATGCCAAATTATATGAAATTTATTGTGCTTCCAACTACTTTCCAATAAAATCCCTGCAAGTTGCCAGTGTGCATTTTTCTTCATTGCCTCACAAGCAAACATAAATTTATTTGTATGGTTCAAAGGAAATACATGATTGGCATGTATTTTGCAATGCAGAATTTTGCAATGCAGTTCTCCAGTCCAGTAATGTGTGCACTAGCGTGAAGTTGGAAATGGCCTTGGGAAAATGTCCATATCAGGCAAAATTTCATCCACAAATGTGTACAGTAGGAGCAATTTGCACTAAAATGTTGGTGACTTTGTTGTTTTAAAAATTGCAAACTGGTATAGAAATGTAGTAAACTGAACTGAAGACTTGAAAAAAATAGGAAATTGTTATTATTATTAGTAGTAATAAAGCTCCCAACAGAATAACAGAATATAAAAACACGATAAAACTTCAAACATTACAAACTTCCCTAAACAGATGTCTTCTAAAGTCACCTAGTTGTTTATTTCCTTGACATCTGATGGGAGGGCATTCCACAGAGTGGGCGCCACTACCGAGAAGGCCCTCTGCCTGGTTCCCTGTAGCTTCACTTCTCACAGTGAGGGAACCACCAGAAGGCCCTCGGAGCTGGACCTCAGTGTCCAGGCAGAACGATGGGGGTGGAGACGCTTCTTCAGGTATACTGGACCAAGGCCGTTTAGGGCTTTAAAGGTCAGCACCAACACTTTGAATTGTGCTCAGAAACGTACTGGGAGCCAATGTAGGTCTTTCAGGACCGGTGTTATATGGTCTCAGGGTCCACTTCCCCACTACCACTAAACAGGTGCCTGTTCTCAATGCATTGCTCCAGTATCCTCCCTTGTGCTATGTTTGTCTTACTCAGTTCCAAACCACACATACTTCTATACTTCCTCCAGCTAATTCCATACCAGTAGAAAACATGAATTCATGTTCTTCGAGGTATGTCATTACTACAGAAAAGTGTGGCCAATAATTTCCTGATAGTTCACCCTTGCATTACCATACTTTCATACACATCCAATGCACTTTTCAAGCACATGACATTTTCATGCATGCACACATTGTTCACTGCTACACTGCATCATAGGATGCGTTGTAGTGCACATATTGATACTCACAACCTAATTGCACGACGAGGCCCAGGTGCACCTCCCAGGAATAATAAAAACACATTGACACAGAATTTTAGTTGAAAGGTTAATGGGCAAAATTTAGGCCACAACTTTATTGATTACAGAAATGTAAGTGGTATTGGCTTAGGCATTGGCAATAACTATAACTGACTCCTGCCCACCTTTCAGGAAGTCAGAAAAGGTAAACGACCAACAGAGGGAGGTCTGTCGATGGCGACCAACTGAAGCTCACCCCGGGGTTCCTGTTGGGTCCTGGCATGGCCCTAGCCCCTCAAGCGGAGTTTGGACAAGATCCAGACCCACGGATTCCTCTAACGGAATACCCTTCTACCTGGAGGGGCAGGTGATGGCCTCCCCTCCCCCACATCATAATAAGCCAATGCCCAACTGCCACACAAGCCCCACGAAGAAGCGTGTCTCTGGTGCACTGTTTGGCGGCACAAAGCCAGATGAAGCCCTGACAAAGGCCCCCACAATCATGCCACCACTCTCTAATAGGCCAACAGGCCGGTGGCGTGATCGCAGGGCCAGTGCGGGCTTGGGATCATCCCCCTCTTCTCTCCATGGCTGTAGGGGAGGTGCCCTGGGCCTATACGCAGTGGCAGAGCTTCATACTCCGGCACTGGGGGGCAGAGAGCAGGTGGGGGCGGGGCTGGCACGTGTACTGGGGGCGGGGCGCCCGGCGCGGGTGGGGGAACAGCTGCGATGGCTCCCTAATGGGATTGCGCTGTCGACGGTGGTGCGCTCCGCCCGCACTCCTCTTCCTCCATCAGTGCCTGCGTGCAACACAGACCCTCGAATAGGAGGATCCGATTTGGGATGCGGGTGGTGCTGTGGGTTAAGCTACAGAGCCTAGGACTTGCCGATCAGAAGGTTGGCAGTTCGAATCCCCGTGATGGGGTGAGCTCCCATTGCTCGGTCCCTGCTCCTGCCAACCTAGCAGTTCAAAAGCACGTCAAAGTGCAAGTAGATAAATAGGTACCACTCCAGCGGGAAGGTAAACGGTGTTTCCGTGTGCTGCTCTGGTTCACCAGAAATGGCTTAGTCATGCTGGCCACATGACCTGGAAACTGTACGCTGGCTCCCTCGGCCAATAAAGTGAGATGAGTGCCACAACCCCAGAGTCGGTCACAACTGGACCTAATGGTCAGGGGTCCCTTTACCTTTACTATTGAATGTGATTACATGATCAGAATAAGAATACAAGTTGTTGTTGTTGTTTCCTTTGACCACACCAGAGCTCCAACACTAGCCATTTACAAACTTCTTGGAAGCTGAATAGAGGTAGCCAGCCCCTGTTGTCCATCACCAGCCACTTGTGATCAGAAATATAGTACATCTGGCTAGATATACTTCATTCTTAACTATTATGGTTTAGAGAGATTATCCAATCATCTTTTTGTCTAACTTTTTTTCTGTCATTCTGGGACTGTCATTTTGGGAAGTGCAGAAACAAATGGAGTTTTTAGATCAGATGTTTATAAGCCCAAAGCCAAACACTGCTTTAGATTCGCATTAATAGCTAGCATCTCCAGGTAAGCCTAAAAAGGACTCCTGCGTGAAACTGTCGAAAACCACTGCCAGTCAAGAGTACACAACTACAGAGCTGGGTGAACCAGTGGACTTGGTCTAAAGCAGCTTTGGCTGTTTCTAATAAGCCATATTATGAGTATGATCATCTCCCTTGCTCTATAGAATCTGTCCCATTTGATTACTAGTGATCTGACCATCTAAGCTGCCATGCACCATGAAAATGTATACAAATGTGCCTAGAAAAGATGTTTGACAACATCTTAGGAGAATGCAAGGTTATTGCACTAGTACTGCATCAATCACACGCTTGCCTAGACTGACTGCAGCATTTGAGGAAAACTGGCGGGGGAGCCTTATGGCATCTCTTCTTCCCACACGTCCCTACGAATCTGGAAAAGTAGAACTGATACCTCGTTTTCTTATGTTTTGCTCCTTTTATTGTGATATTTTGTAAGATTTTTACTGAGCTCTTTTCACAGAGATTCTCAGGACGATATGGTGCATTTTGTGCTTTTAAAAAATTCTTTTTAAATCAGAATGCATCCACATTTTCCAGTGTGGCTAAATATTGTGTTGCTGCATGTAAAGCTCATCAGGGACTGATTTTGGCAGAGTTATAATTTTGTTTTCTATGCCTGGTGTTTTATGATACAATACAGTCCCTACTAATTTTTTTAAAAAAAGCTCTGCATCACTTAGTACTGAGTCCTTTCCTGCCCTAGATAAATGGGTTCAGCGTTCAAATTTGTAAAAGAACAATTGAGGCACTTTGTTGGCATGAATTTGAACTCTGTAACCACACTGAAGACAATTTCCAAATATTGTTATTGTCCCCAGTTCAATAGCTGTCAAAGCAACTCAGATATGTCCTTACTATTAACATAATTTTGACAAGCAAAGTTCACAACGCAAACACAAGAAAATACTCCAGTACATTCTTTTGACTTTTCTTCCTGGGAACAGAAGTTCAAATTCCACAGCATAGCTTTATGCTTCTATATGCAACACAAAATTTTGTTACACATAATTCTGGTGGGAACAAATAATTTCAATGTGATCCTTTTCAACATGAAAATGTCAATCAATCCATTTTAAATTCCTTTCAAGTTTTGGAAATTGATATAATCTGCGGCCTGAAGCAACTTTGACAATGACAGAAACAAACCTAAGCATCCTTTCTCTTCCACACACCTTGTTTTCTTCAGTACCTATAGGGTGGTATTCTACGAACTCATCCTGTCAGTGTGAGTGCAATGGGATTTTCCCTGAGCCTTCCCCAAATCTGTTCCAGAGGACTGGAGGAACCCCTAGAATAGATTTCAGGAACACATGGGGAAAGAAGAAGGGGGCTAATTGTGCTAACAGCAATCCTTATGTTGATGGAACCCTGTCTTAGGGCTGAATTGGATACAACCCTTTATATTCATCAATGGCAAGTGATCAACTCATAGAATAGTCTTGACCATTTTTTATTATTAGTTGATTCCATTCATTCTGATGTGTTACCCAATTTCACTGTATTTTCAGGATCTTCTACTGCACTGTTTAGAAGTCCCCGACCATGTGTACATATGCAGTAGTACCTTGGTTTAAGAACATCTTAGTTTATGAACAACTTGGATTAAGAACGCTGCAAACTAGGAAGTAGGTGTTTTGGTTTGTGAATTTTGCCTTGGTTTAAGAACATGTTCTGCTTCCTGTTGAGTGCGTTCCATTTGTAAATTGAGTCCCCCATTGCTATGGGAAAGTACGCCTTGGTTTAAAAATGCTTTGGTTTAAGAATGGACTTCCGGAACAGATTAAGTTCGTAAACCAAGGTACCACTGTACCTGCAATTTGGACTAACACTTCATGTACCTGATGATAATATATTAGTCTTGAAGCTGCCACAAGACTCTTTGTTTGTTTTGGGAACTGAATTATATAGTAATTCTACTCATTCCACTTTACTTTATATATATCCCTCTGAATTTTGCTTATTTTTTCTTATGTAATTATCCAGATTCCCTGTGTGCCTTTTATGCCTTGTTCTGTCCCCAGTAAGCACAAGACACTTTTGCCCAGTGGCTCTGTGTTCCATAGATTGCAGCAAAGTATTGGGCAAGATTTTGCCCAATATATTGTTTGTGTGGTGGGCTCATGGGGGAAAAACTGCCCCATGAGCTCTTGCAAAGGGGAAGGAAAAGCCTGTATAAGGCTGCTTCTCCTGGAGCTCAGGGCCATTTTGGCTTGAGAAAAGACACCTGCTTCTTGGGAGAAAAGCAATGACAAACCTAGACAGCATCTTAAAAAGCAGAGACATCACCTTGCCAACAAAGGTCCGTATAGTTAAATCCATGGTTTTCCCAGTAGTGATGTATGGAAGTGAGAGCTGGACCATGGCTAAAGAAATGATGTTTTTGAATTATGGTGCTGGAGGAGACTCTTGAGAGTCCCATGGACTGCAAGAAGATCAAACCTATCCATTCTTAAGGAAATCAGCCCTGAATGCGAAGGCAGGAGTGCCTGGCGTGCTCTGGTCCATGGGGTCACGAAGAGTCGGACACGACTAAACGACTAAACAACAATAACAAAATGGGTTACATAATGTGCCTGCCTGGGCAAGTCCTTTCATGTATATAGCAACAGTAATTAGAGTGTGTTTAAGAGCAAATTAAACTCTCCACTAACCAATACCAATGAACCAAAGGATATGGAATTCTACACAATAATGTATGAACCATAGGTATTGTAATAGTAGATGCAGTTGCACTGTGCTGTACAATAACTCCCATCAGTCTATCAAAGGCATTTTTCGTGTCTCGTGCCAACATCAATAAGGGACCACAGCAAGGTTTCATGAAAGCAATACATTCTGCCAATATTCGCATTGCATTTGACCCAAGTGATTATTATATTTTTGTTATCAGAATTGAACAAAGCATTCTACATCTCTGGACCAGGAAACTAATTTTTAAAAACTTAGAACAACAAAGTGTACCATTACTGTAAGCAATCCCTTACCAGCATAAAACCACCTAAACTACTTCCTCTAACAAGAGATAAAGTAAATATATCAAATTGCATGGCACACCCCCTTTCAGATCTTATTTCTATATATTCTGGTGCATGTCTAATCAGCTTAGAAACCAATTTGGCGAAAATGGATTCCTTGGTGCTCTTTACTTTGTTGTTACTGTTGCCTGGAAGATGTCTAAGTGCATCAGGTAATATGTCTTAAATTATCAACATTCTTTCTCTTTTCTTTTTCTTGTTCTCCCTCTCTGTAAGACCTTACAAACTGCCAGTGAATGATGGGAAGAGCTTGTTGCAAGGGAACACATAAAGATGACATGGGTATTTATGGCTCCATCAAAACGCATAAGATGCTTTCAATTTTGGCATTGTGGGGGTCATTCTGGATTTGTCAAAATCCTGCCTGTTTCTGAAATATTAATAAGTTGGGGAGATACTTAGGAAATCCAACAAGGAAAGGTGGAATTAGGAATTGAAAACAAACAAGTGCAGGATATTTCTTATGATATAATGGCTGGCAACATTATTCCTTGCATGTTTACTATGATCAAAGGTAAACGGCATTTCCATGCACTCTGGTTTCTGTCACGGTGTTCCATTGTGCCAGAAGCGGTTTAGTCATGCTGGTCGCATGACCTGGAAAGCTGCCTGTGGACAAACACCGGCTCCCTCAGCCTGAAGCGAGATGAGTGCCACGCCCAATAGTTGCCTTTGACTGGACTTAACCATCCAGGGATCCTTTACCTTTACCTTTTACTATGATCAAAGAAGTCTAATTTCCAGATAAGTGTATATACAAATGCAGCTGTATATACAAGCGCTACTTTTAGTACACCATTGGAAATATTGGCTTTAGGGGCGCAATGGGGAATAAACTCAATTCAGTTCATATTTTATGGTGAACCTACCTAATTTGGGCTTTCTGAAATGATATGCAAACTAAAACACAGCTTTCCTTCAAAATGTGTACTTTTCTAAAAAAATCAATGAAGAAATGTTTATGAAAATGCATATACTAAGGTAAATTAAGCACAAAATGCATATATTAGTGGGAATAACATAGATAAATGCATTCTAGTAAGAAAAATGCAGATAGAGGAATCTATTTGAATACTCATGCTAGATAAACATTCTTTCTTGTTGTCATTTTTCATCACCGGCTTCCACAGGATCTGATATGCCAGGTACAATTTATTTTTTATTTATCAAATCCACACAGACATTTCAAACAAACTTATGGGGCAACCCATGATTAACATTTCACTTTGGTTATTTAGAATATATATATTGAAATACAATAAGGATGTCTTAGGAAAGATACTTGAGGAAAACTATTGATTTTTATTGACAGATTTTTCCATATTGTATAATTTTGTAAGCGGTTTAGAGTAAAAGAAATTTTTGCTTCCAGAGGACCTGGTATTCCTGGTACATTTTATTTTTTATTTCCACAATTCTTTTAATGTTTAAAGAAGGCATTATTAAAAGTCATATTCTTTTATTAATCATGGCTTCTTATTGCATTTTTGAGCATGTACAGAGCCAGTTTTAAACATATTGGATACTGTATAATATTTTTTATTATTTGTTATATACCGTGTGTATGTCTTTGGGCACAATCACAATGATAATGATCTCTTTTGAAAGACAATATGGATTTCTTAGGTTTGCCTTCTTTAATGTAGAAATTAATAGAGAAACATTGGGAAACGGAATAAATTGCATTGTGAATATGTATGTCTATGTATTTATGGACATAACTCTGTGTTTGTATAATTTATAACTAAATAACTGGGTGTTTTTAAATCATCCACACCTTCTATAGGATCAGATATGTATACCAGGTACATTTTATTTCTTATTTACCAAATTATTTGAATAATTTTTCTGTTATATGCTTGGATATGTACAAAACACTGTGCTCAGCAGAATGCTCTGAAATTCTAAATATTTAAAATGTATCTTCCCAGAAATTATCATGATTTATTCAATTTGGTTTCTGACCATGAAACATACCTTAAGAAACTAATGTTTGTTTTAATGTGTGTACTTTGATGCCTTTACAACTGGGAGGGGGACCGAGTGTTGAGAGCAGAAAATATTGCTTCTAGAAGGATGTTGTTGTATTGTTCAAAGATGCTTTCTTGAGACTGGTCAATGGAACCAACAGATGTGAAGGCCGGCTTGAAGTCTACCACCAAGGAAACTGGGGGACAGTCTGTGATGATGATTGGGACATAAATGATGCACACGTTGTCTGCAGACAGCTTGGATGTGGATTGGCTCTATCGGCAAGAGGAAGTGCCTATTTTGGCCAAGGCACTGGCAATGTTCTCCTGGATGATGTGAGGTGCAGAGGGAATGAAACTTCTCTTGAGCAGTGCTCCCACAGAGGATGGAAAATCCATAACTGTGTCCATGTAGAAGATGCTGGCGTGATCTGCTCAGGTACTCCTTTATTGTGTGTGCTTCATTAGACGTTTCTGTTCTTTCTAATCCTGCAAGTCTACTTAATTTCTGAACAACTGATAGTCAAAGTTAGTTACTGTTTCCTGATAGCATATTACAGGTAGTCTAGATTAAAAGGTTGTGTCAGTCTGTGAAATTCTCTTTACTTATATCTGACTGAAATATGCTCAGGTTAAATAGAGAGAGATCAGATACATGTTATTCATTTTATTTTTGGTAGGTTAGTCCAGGAAGAATGTCCTTTTTTCATTCCAGGCAGGGGCCTCCTTGCTACATGCATGAAAACTTCAATCAGAGTTCTATTTTGTTTTAAATGAAACAATGTAAAATGTATCATATTTATTATTTACAGGTGATAGAGAACCGGAAAAACTTGGTAAGTTTAATTGTTTATTAATTCATTAGAACTACATGGAAACTACACTTCAGATGAAATGCCAATAGCAAGCTTGTTGAAATCCTAATATTAGTAGAGTTGAACACTTACACCAGGAACCTGTGGCCTTCCACATATTGCCGGACTTCAGTGCTCAACAGCCCCTGCCAGCAAAGCCAATGGTCAGGGATGATGGGAGATGTAGTCCAACAACATCTGGAGGGCTACAGGTTCCCTATCCATGACTAACAGCAACCTTGGTTTCAGCCATCTGGTGAATGCAAATATCAACACAACACACATTTAAATGAATCTGTTTCCTGAATTCTCATTTATTGACTGTCCATATCCACACCATGCCTTTAAATTCCTTCCAACCTTCATAGGATTTCCTAGGAAATCATGACTGTTAAAGTTCCATAAATGTGCTTTAAATGTTTGGTGTGGATGTAGCCTAGAGAGCCAAATTCTTGTTCATGAACTTGGTTTTGTGAAGCATCACAAGATCTGCTTCTTGGATATAAATGTGTTTTACCTGCGAAAGTTCATTACAGCAATGTGACACTGTGTCAAGCTGTAGCACTGTGTGCAGACAAGGTATGGCAGTGCATGAGAAGAGCAGCAATTGGACTAATTTATGTCACCCTAAAACATCCATGAAGACAATGAAATTTAATCCAACACAGTTCATCACTGAGAATTCTCATTCTCATTCTGTGCTTCCAATTCATTTAAATTGGTTATGAAGATCAATCTGAGATCCAGCATGATTATTCTGAGCTACAACAGTGAGGTTATATGATGCTTGTGATTTGAGGACCCAATCCCTGCTTGGTGGAATAAAGACACATGGACACAGTGTATAAGGTTAATGGGCAAGAAAAGGCCATTATTGATTACAGCATGTGAGAAGGTATTGGCTTAGGCATTGGACCACAGAAGATTTGACTCCACCCACTCAGAGAGGGGTGAGTCTAATGAGGGGTTAACCACCAGTCAGTGGAGGCTGTTGATGCTAATACAACTATAAGCTCTCCCCTGATGGCCACACCTTGCCCTTCCACACACCAACAACACATTCCAATGCCTAACCGCAAAATACCAGGGAAGTTGTGACGATTGCTACGAGGTAGGCGAAAAAAACCAAAAGGCCGGTGCCAATTTGCCAGTTGGAAAAAATCCCTACCAGGCCCCCTGGGCAACTTGGGCGACCGACCATAGGTCCATAGCAAGGTCAAGAGAAAGCTAAGCCCTAAAGGGAGTGGTGGGTGGGTGACTCGAGGCGAAAAAGTGAGCGCAATGGGCAGAATGACTGGCACAGCTGCATTTGAGCAGCAAACCACGCCCCCACCAAGCCCCCCGGTTGGGTGCTCAACAGGGGGCGTGACGCCCCAGCCATGTGAGTGGGGCAGGGGGCAGAACGCCCCCTGCATGACACGGGAATCATCTCCCGCTCACAACACCTCCCCTCCGGAAGGAGGAGAGGCCTTTCATAATCCACTCTAATAAATCCATGAACTTCCATTCCTGATGCAATACAATAAATATATTTTGGAGACAGTATGAACCTGGAGGGTAGACACTTGCATTCTCAAATCAGCTCTTTTGGTCCTCCAGGTGCTATCTACTTGAATAGACTAAGATTCAATCTTTCTCTCTCCTAAAATGCGTATCAGTCGATCTCCTTTTTGACACTGTGCAAAATATTGAAGTAGGTCTTTTCAGGGCAGGATGCAGTCCATGGACCATGACTTAACCACCACTGCTTTAGTTTATATCTTCCTAGAGATAGGAAGGGCCTTGTTTATTAGAGTCTTATTATGCAATCTAATCTCTTTTCTCCTCGTGAAATTCTTGAGAACAGAAACTGATTTCTAAGTGGATACTCTTTTTATTGTTCAAAGACGGGTCCTTGAGACTGGTCAATGGAACCAACAGATGTGAAGGTTGCCTTGAAGTATACCACAGAGGAAACTGGGGGACAGTCTGTGATTATGGTTGGGACATAAATGATGCACACGTTGTTTGCAGACAAATTGGATGTGGATGGGCTCTGTCAGCTACAAAAGGCACCCATTTTGGCCAAGGCTCTGGCAATATTCTCTTCGGTGGTGTGCAGTGTGGAGGATACGAAACTTCTTTTGGGTATTGCCCCCATCACAATTTGGAAATTCATAATTGTGGCCATCAGGATATTGCTGGAGTCATTTGCACAGGTGCACTTTTCTTCTTTCCTTTTTTAATTTGGATCATTTTATTCCTAAATGACTGTTTAATTGCTGAATGACTGGTGATCAGTTGTAAAGGAATAAGTGTTTCTCACATCCACATTGTTTAGCATGTGAGGTTTAGATTAGTGTATCAATTGGCCATTTAATGTTTCTTACATACATCTAAGTGTAGTCTCTTTTATTCTGTCTATCAAAACATTATCAGTTGCTTAGCATCCCAAGTTTGGATAGGTTATTTTTTATTATTTTAGAAATGTGGAGCCAACTGACAATTCCCAGGTAAGATCCACCCTCTGTTGTGTGGGCAGGGTGGTCCCTCCCCCTACCTGGCCAATCCCCAGGTAACGCCCCCCCCCAAGCGGGATTGGGCAATTGGCTGAGGTAGGCGGAGACCTCCAGGTATCCAGCCTGGGGAGGGCGAAGCCAACCGGTACTGCCAGGATCACATGGGATCCAGGGGGCTGTGCGCAACCACGCAAAAGGCACCCCCCATATGATGTGAGGAGCATTCATTATAAAATAATAATGAATTCCATAACCACCACTCTTCTCATAAACTGCCCCATTGCATTGTGTTGAAATCTTACTCCTGAACACTCAGTTGTTATGAGGAACATACTTTGAAGGGGGCTGGAAAAAAATCCACTGTTACACTAATCACCAGTTGGGTTGTTCTGGAACTTAGTATGTCTCTTTTTATTTCAAAGATACAAGCTTGCAATCAGCTAGTCAATTTGTCTGACACCTCAAGATATAGCACCCATTCAATGAGTATAAGCAGAAGCAGAATTATAGGATATACTCTATTTCCATGTGCAAACTGAGTTGAGACAAGATATTCACCTATCTAAAACAATTTGATAGCTAGGGTGTATGATGCGTTTGACCAAACTGCGGGGGGCAGTGGAAGACAGGAGTGCCTGGCTTGCTCTGGTCCATGGGGTCACGAAGAGTCGGACACGACTAAACAACAACAACAGGGTTATGATATTTCATAGTATCCACAGAATATATATCTGTATATCTATTCTCTCCAACACCTAACTTCTTCAAAATTAAGTAGGATGTTAATTCTGAAAATTTAACAATGATCGCTAATACGAGTTGTCTGCAAATTTAGGAGCTGTACAAAAGAGACGGTTTTAACCAATTCAAATCAATAGGAACTAATCTAACTATGACTAATTTAAGTTCTCTTCATTTTGCATTCCAAGTAAGATAGGTAAGTCTGGAATCCAACCCACTATGTGCAACACACCCTTCTGAAAATGTAAATTAATATAGTACCTGTAAGTTAACTGTAAATTAATAGTTTAGTTTATATCTATATTTTCCCAGAGAGTTTTATGATTCTTTAGGGCCAGGATAAGAAATATTTTTCTCCTTGAGATCAGAAAGCATAGCATCTAAAACAAAGTTAATTTATTGTTCAAAGATGCTGTATTGAGACTGGTCAATGGAACCAACAGATGTGAAGGCCGTCTTGAAGTATACCACAGAGGAAGTTGGGGGACAGTCTGTGATGATGGTTGGGACATAAATGATGCACACGTGGTCTGCGGACAAGCTCTGTGTGGCAGGGCTCTATTAGCTACAACAAACGCCCGTTATGGCCAAGGCTCTGGCAATATTCTCCTGGATGATGTGCAGTGCAGAGGAAATGAAACTTCTCTTGATCAGTGCTCCCACAGAGGATGGAAAATCCATAACTGTGTCCATGTAGAAGATGCTGGTGTCATCTGCACAGGTGTACTCTTCTTTTTTCCTTTTTAAAAAGATGGTTTTATGCATATATGTATGTTTAATGTCTGAATGACTGGAGATCAGTTGTAAAGGAATCAATGCTTCTTTCTAATTTTAGCATTTATGATTCAGATGAGAGCAATATTTTCATTTTTTTTTCTTGCTTATATCTAAATGAAATATCCTCAGGTTAAGTGACAGGTGTCCATAGGAACATAGGAAGCTGCCTTATACCAAGTCAGACCATTGGTCCACCTAGCTCATTATGGTCTATGCTGACTTGCAGTGGCAACCCAAGGTTTCTGACAGTGGACTTGCCCTGACCTACCTGGAGATGCTGGATATTGAAATAGATTTTTCTGCAAGCAAGGCAGATGCTCTACCACTGAACTGCAGCCATTCCCCACACAGCGATGTCATGGATGAAATCCATGTATCAGCAAATTTGCAGTTTCTTCTAATGTCCCAGAACTAAGTTATTTTTCTGTTGGGAGCATGTCCATATCTGAAAGGTTTCCTGCACTGATCATCAGGGAGGGAAGGGTGATGAGAACTAAATACACTCCACTTTCCCCTCCCCTTCAGTTTACTTGCAGAGGACTATGTGCTTAAAGCTAAGGTTGTGATTCGAGAACCCGATCCCAGCTTGGGGGAATAAAGACACGTGGACACAGTGTATATAAGATTAATGGGCAAGAAAAGGCCACAACTTTACTGATTACAGCATGTGAGAAGGTATTGGCTTAGGCATTGGACCAGGAAGATTTGACTCCACCCACTTGGAGAGGGGTGAGTCTGCAGAGGGGTTAACCACCAGTCGGGGGAGCCTGTTGATGCTAATACAACTATAAGCTCTCCCCTGATGTCACCGAGGGTCGTGCCATAGCCCCCCACCACACAGGCATTGGACAGGATCCACGACCGCCGGATTCCTTTAATGGAATACCCAAAATTGAAGGGGTAGGCGATGGCCACACCTTGCCCTTCCACACAGCAACAACACATTCCAATGCCTAACCGCCAAATACCAAGAAAGTTGTGACGATTGCTACGAGGTAGGCGAAAAAAACCAAAAGGCCGGTGCCAATTTGCCAGTTGGAAAAAATTCCTACCAGGCCCCCTGGGCAACCTGGGCAACCAACCATAGGTCCATAGCCAGGTCATGAGAAGAGCTAAGCCTAAAAGGGAGTGGTGGGCGGGTGACACGAGGCGAAAGGTGACCAAATGGGCAGGATGGCTGGTGCGGCTGCATTTCAGCAGCAAACCACGCCCCCACCAAGCCCCCTGGTTGGATGCCCGGCCGGGGGCGTGGCGCGCTAGCCATGTGAATGGGGCAGGGGGCAAAACGCCCCCTGCGTGACGCGGGAATCGTCTCCCGCTCACAACATCTCTCCTCCAGAAGGCCTTGTTGGTTAGAGATGAAGAATCATGTGTTTTGACTGATCTGGATTAGGGCATTTAATATCTATATCATCTATATCTCTATCTCTATCTCTATCTCTGTCTATGTCTATATCTATATCTATATCTATATCTATATCTATATCTATATCTATATCTATATCTATATCTATATATAACAGTGTATCATGTTTGTTATTTGCAGGCAATAAAGAACCAAGAAGACCATGTAAGTTCACATTCTTGATAACTTTATTAGTTCAACATACCTTGATCCAGCAAAGGAAATAATTATCAATCCTCATGTTGTGATTAAGTCTGCACCAGTTTGATTTTCTCATAGGGTAGGAGATTCAATGTCTTTGTTCTATTGATTTGTGCTTTTATCTTGTATTTTTATCTTGTGCACCGGCCTGAGATGTTTGTATGAAGGGTGGTATATAAATTTAATAAATAATAATAATTCAATCTAACCTTAAAGGCCAATTTAGAATAATAGAATTGTAGAGTTGGAAGGGGTCTTTAGGATCATCAGATCCAACCCCCTGCAGTGCAGAATTATGCAGCTGTCCCATATGGGGATCAAACCCACAGCCTTGGCATTATCAGCACCAAGTGCCAACCAACTAAGCTATCCAGGCTGACTTAATTAATTTGTACTTTTCAAAACACTACACAAACCAAAACAACCATCCTTTTATATTCAAGCTTCTCCAAATCGTGGAGTGCAATTTTCCAACCAAGTACTTTGTACAAAAATGCATATACTTAGATAAGTGTGTGCATAGAAATGCCTATATTAGCAATCACACACACAGCATATAGAAATGTGTTATTTTAGGGGAAGTTGCTTTGCAACAATGTGTGCATTAGGAAAGGTTTAATACAAGCATGCATATTAGAAATTTGCAGTAAAATAGTGAATTTTCCTAAGAACTTTCCTTTTTTTCCATTGCAAACTGATGTGGAAATGTGGAGAACGATAAATATTAGGAAAATATTGGTGGATGGGGAAGTGAATATGGTAAAGATGGCACATGAAAATGGATTTGTGGGCATCTACCACATCACCCACATATTCCACCTGTTTGTGGAGGGTGCCCTGGGTTTAGGTGACATGTTTCCTCCTTCCTTCGCTACCCATGATCTCCTCAAAACCTGCAGAAGGGTTGCTGGGCATTTTTACCACAATGTGAAGGGCAATAGGCCATTATGGAAGAAGCAAGCAGGGTTGGGGATGTGGACATTGCCTCCCAGATTGTGGTTGTCCTCAAGCTGTTCCTGGAGGCCAATGAGACCAAATCAGATTGCAGGGAAGATTTCATTGAACTGATATGGATCATGCATATTCTAATAGTATCCTCAGCAACCAAAGTAATGTAGCAAATCCTTAAATAACAACAGCTGTAAAAATTACTTAATTATTGGTTGTGTGTGTGTGTGTATAAAATCAATGCTAAAAGGAAATGACTTTTTATCATTTTTCACAGCTACCAGACGTCTTCAACTGAGTAGTAAGTTTTATTTCTTGTTCGTAGGGATCAGCAAGAAATTCATTTAATGTTGGGATCCATGTATTTTCTCCAAACAGTTTGAAATATATAGAAATAAAACATCTCATAATTTTGAATGTTAGTATAAAATTATATTAGGGTGATGGACATAATCCCTTAGATACCTCATGCAGTTTGTGTAATTCATGATTCCTCCAGCAACTTTGTTTGGAAATGGTTTTATAAAATCCTTTTGAAATTTGAGGTTAAGTCCAAGTAACAGCAATGCGGGAAGGAGCTGGGTCACAAAGTAATTTCATACTATCAGATTCCAAAAGGAATATGTGTTTAATGTCCATGGCTTTGAACAGTTTCGCAACGCAAAATTTAGTCTTCAGATTGAAAAATTTTCTCTCTCCCCCAAAGGACCTCTCTTACGATTGGTTAATGGAAGCAACAGGTGTGAAGGTCGCCTTGAAGTATATCACGATAGAACCTGGGGGACTGTCTGTGATGATCTTTGGAGCATGAATGATGCACATGTGGTCTGCAGAGATCTTGGATGTGGACCAGCTCTGTCAGCACCAGGAAGTGCCCGTTTTGGTCCAGGCTCGGGCAGCATCCTCCTGGACAATGTGGAGTGCTCAGGAAGCGAAGCTTCCCTGCTTCAGTGTTCTCATGCAGGTTGGGGCACACATAACTGTGGTCATGGTGAAGATGCCAGTGTCATCTGCTCAGGTATTCCTAGGCTGGGCTAATCTAGCTTCCCAATAGATCAAATGCAGTTTTCCAATCTTTGTAGACTCCTTTGGGAAACATATAGTAGAATTATTAAAGAAAATATCCACCACAATCTCCAGTTTTAATTAAAATTTGAATTAGGTGGTCTATTATTAATAAAAGTTTATTTCCTTCAAAGTGCATGTTTGGTGAGGTATACAAAGTTTCAGATGTTGGACCAATCTGAACAGCGCATTTAAAGTAGTATCATATCACTTTGAGCATTCAAAAGTGCGCCCCCATTTTGGGCCCCCTTACAAAGCTATAATTCCCTGAGTTACCTGAGAAAGGGAGATTGACTTTTGAACCAGCATAGAATTGTAGTTCTGTTAATATATATATATATATATATATATATATATATATATATATATATAGATGAATGATTTCATACTGCCCAAGGTTTTCACACCAAAAACCAGGGTGTGCTTCTTCCAGGAAGTGCTCCCAGGTGAGTCATGTGACCCACACCTTACTCTCACCCTGGGGGAAAATTGTTTTTTCTGGGCGGGAGCACAGTGCAAGAGCGCAGAGCCCAAAATGGCTACCGCAATCTTGTGTGGAAAAAATGAGATGTCCCTTTTGGCTGCGGCACTTAACAGGTATTTGATTGCCTAACATTGAAGTTTAAGACCAGAGTATACTTGGCCCTGGGACATAGTATTTGTGTAATTTATGTAATTTATGATTCCTCCAGCAACATTGTTCAAAAATGGACTTAAGAAATTCACCTTGAAATTTAAAGGAAAGTCCAGGTAATGGAATTGCTAGAAGAAGCCGAGTCACCAAGCATTTTAATATCATCAAAACCAGTTGTGTTTAGTGTCCATTGGATTGACCAGTTTTCCGACGCAGAGTTTGTCTTGTTTATATAACATTTATTTTTTTGTATGTCCCAAAGAACATTCCTTGAGGTTAGTTAATGGAAGCAACAGGTGTGAAGGTCGCCTTGAAGTATATCATGACAGAAGCTGGGGGACTGTCTGTGATGATATTTGGAGCCTGAATCATGCACACGTTGTCTGCAGTGAAATTGGTTGTGGACCAGCTCTTTCGGCATACTTTGGTGCACACTTTGGTGAAGGCTCAGGCCACATCCACCTGGACAATGTGGAGTGCACAGGAAGGGAATCTTCCTTGCTTCGTTGTTCTCATACAGGTTGGGGAACACATAACTGTAACCATCGTGAAGATGCCAGTGTCATCTGCTCAGGTATTCTAGACTGGGCTAGTCTAGCCAATAGATCAAAAGCAGTTTTTCAATCTTTGTAAACTTATTTTGGAAACATATAATGGAATTATTAAAGAAAATATCCACCACAATTTCCAGTTTTAATTAATCATGAATTAGTCTGTCTTTAATAAAATTTAATTTCCTTCATAGTTTGTGTTTGGTACGGTATAAAACATTTAAGATGTAGGGTCCATCTGCACTGTACATTTAAAGCACTATAATACCACCACTTGTTGCATTCCTGGCTCATATATATATATATATATATATATATATATATATATATATATCCTGGGAACTGTAGTGCTGAGACCACTAGTGTCCTCAGAAAGTGATGATTCCCTGAGTTACCTGAGAAGGTAGAGTGATTATTAAACCAGCATGGAATTGTAGCTTTGTTAATATACATAGAAATGAATGATTTCTGAACATTGAAGTTTAATATAAGAATGTGCTTGGTCATGGGACATAACCACTTAGATACCTAATGCATTTTAATATCATCAAAACCCAAGATGCAATTGTGTCTAATTCATGATTCCTCCAGCAACATTGTTCAGAAATGGACCTATGAAATTCACTTAGAAATTTAAGGGAAGTACAGAAAACAGAATTGCTAAAGCAGCTGAGTCACCAAGCATTTTCATATCACTAGATCTCAAGATGCAGTTGTGCTAAGTGCCCATTGTGTTGACCAGTTTTCCAATGCAGTGTTTCATTGTCTTGTTTATATAATATTTATTTTTTGCATATTCCAAAGAACATCCCTTGCGATTAGTTAATGGAAGAAACAGGTGTGAAGGTCGCCTTGAAGTATATCATGATAGAGCCTGGGGGACTGTCTGCGATGATATTTGGAGCATGAATGATGCACATGTGGTCTGCAGAGAGCTTGGATGTGGACCAGCTCTGTCAGCACCAGGAAATGCTCGCTTTGGTCAAGGCTCAGGCAACATCCTCCTGGACAATGTGGAGTGCACAGGAAATGAATCTTCCCTGCTTCACTGTTCTCACAGAGGTTGGGGAACACATGACTGTGGTCATCAGGAAGATGCCAGTGTCATCTGCTCAGGTACTCCTAGGCTAGGCTAATCTATCTTGCTAATGCAATCAAGGGAGTAGGGTGGGTCCTGAGAATACAAATCAAGGTAAAGAGGCACACATTCACCACTTGCTGAAACCTGAATATTGACGGTGACAGGCACACCTCTGTAAGGAAGGAATTCCCCAACACAGAGGCTACTAGAGGCAGTGGCCTCTTTTGAGCAACCAGCACCCCAAGATTTTGAGGGTAGTGGAACTACCAAGAGGCTCCATCTGGCAATCTTAACACCTGGTTGAGTCTGTAGGGAAGGAGGTGTTGTCTCAGGTTTTGTGGCCAGACTCTTTTAGGATTTTAAAAATTAATGTGAACACCTTCAGTTGGGCCTGGAAACAAACTGGAAGCCAATGCAGCTTTTTAGAACAGAGTTCTAAAGGTAACCCCAAAAAAGGAACCTGGATGGTGCAATTGATTGACATTTCTGAGTGCTCTTCACGGGCTTCCTCATGGAGAATACATTGTAATATTCTAATCTGGAAGCTACCAAAGGATAGAGTGCAGTCATCAAATCATCCCTGTCTCTTGACCGGTTTTGCAATGTCGAGTTTTAATTTCTTGTTTTAAAAAGGGTTTTTTATATTTCCCAAAGAAACGCCCTTGCGATTGGTTGATGGAAGTACCAAGTGTGAAGGTCGTCTTGAAGTATATCACAACAGAACCTGGGGGACTGTCTGTGATGATATTTGGAACCTGAATCATGCACATGTGGTCTGCAGAGAGCTTGGATGTGGACCAGCTCAGTCAGCACCAGGAAGTGCCCGTTTTGGTCAAGGCTCAGGCAACATCCTCTTGGACAATGTACAGTGCAAAGGAAATGAAACTTCCCTGCTTCATTGTTCTCACGCAGGCTGGGGCACACATAACTGTGGTCATCATGAAGATGCCAGTGTCATTTGCTCAGGTATTACTTAAGAATTCTAGCCGTCATTATTAAAGAAATTCAGTCTCTAAATCTGTATAGATTTCTCTGGGAAAATGGGTGTTGCAAAGCAAAAAACCCATCGAAATAGTACCTTTGAAATATTTAAAACAATCCAAAATGGAAAAATACTCCTTAGCCTGCTGCATTAGCAAAATTCTACCCGTTCCAAGACATTTAATCCAAAAGAAAAGCTCTTGGTAGCTGCCTTCACAAAGATCAAAAAGTTGTCACACTCAGTCTTCTGCCTGGGCCTGGAATCTTCTGTGAAGTGGGCTTGCCAAAGGTAGTTGAAACCCTCTGGGGTTCCAGTGGCACACTGCTGGCAGCACACTAAGTGGTTTTTAAAGAGTGTGTGTGCTCTCTGTGTTGCTTTCACTTCCCACGAAGTTTCAGTGGGAAGGTCGGCCCTCTTCCCAGAGGGGAGGGGTTGCAAGCAGGCTTCGCCTTCCCGCGCTCGGTATGGGGCTTGTCTAGCCCCCCTGCGTCACAGGGAGTCCCCAGCCTCTGTCATGCCCACAGTCAGCCAATTCGGCTGGCTGGGGGGGGGGGCGTGGTTTGCTGCATTTAAGTGGCTGTGGGACTGTGGCTCCTTCTGTTTGCTTCCTGCTTGCACGGATCAGTTTGGCAGTTAAACATTGGAAAATGCGTTGTGTGTTGGAGGGGAGGTTGTAGTGATCACCTAACCCCCCCCCCTTTGAAGTGTATTCCATTAAAGGAATCTGGGGGTTGTGGTTCCTGTCCGAAGCCCAGGTGGTGGCTAGGGCCATGAGTAGACCGTCCAGTGACTCTAGGGGGAGCTTCCAGGTGATTTGCATCAACAGGCTCCCCCTACAGGTTGTTAAGCTTGTGAGACTCCCTGCAGGGCAGGCAGGAGTCAAATATAGTTGATTCGGATCCAGTACCTAAGCCAGTACCACTCACATTCTGTAACCAATAAAGCTGTGGCCTTTTTTATTTTTTTATATTTTTTTTATAATACTTTTTATTAGTTTTCCAATTTTAAAATAAAACAATAACAACAACATAAAAACATCCACCAAAACAAACAAACACACAAATATAAATTCTTAACCTCAATTTCATAAGCCTCCTTTCTCGGACTTCCCCATACCTCTTCCATAAGCCTCTTTTCTCGGACTTCCCCATACCTTCCCCTTTTTGCATCTTTTTTTTTTTTTTTTACAATTATTCAACAACCCTTTTAGCCAATTAAATATAAATTCATTCTCCTTTTCAATTTCACCCTAAATCAAACAAAATGTACCGCTGTAATTCTACATCTTCCTCTCCCTTAGCATTTTAGCACTCCTCAATTTTATAATAACTCTTAAGATATATTTTAAACTTCTTCCAATCTTCTTCCACAGTCTCTTTCTCTTGGTCGCGGATTCTGCCAGTCATTTCTGCCAGTCCCATAAAGTCATTCACTTTCGCCTGCCATTCCTCCAGCGTGGGTAGCTCTTGTGTCTTCCAATACTTTGCTAGGAGAATCCTTGCTGCCGTAGTAGCGTACAAAAAGAAATTCTTATCTTTCTTCGACACCAGCTGGCCGACCATACCCAAGAGAAATGCCTCTGGTTTCTTGTGAAAGGTGCACTTAAGCACTTTCTTAATCTCATTATAAATCATTTCCCAGAAGGCCTTAATCTTTGGGCAGGTCCACCAAAGGTGGAAGAAGGTACCTTCAGTCTCTTTACATTTCCAACATTTGTTATTGGGCAAATGATAAATCTTCGCAAGCTTGACTGGGGTCATGTACCACCTGTAAATCATTTTCATAATGTTTTCTCGTAGGGCATTACATGCCGTGAATTTAATACCTGTGGTCCATAACTGCTCCCAGTCAGCAAACATAAGGTCATGACCTATGTCCTGTGCCCATCTAACCATAGCTGGCTCCACTGTCTCATCTATTGTATTCCACTTCAACAGCAAGTTATACATTCTTAAGCTGTGGCCTTTTTTAGCCCATTAACCTAAAATACTGGTTTCCACGTGTCTTCTTTCTTCAATAATGCGGGGAGCGGGGCCTCGACTTGCAACCAAGGCTTCTTGCACTCCAGTTCCAGGAATCAAAAAGCCTCTGCTCAGTTGGTCAGTAGAAGGAATGGGAAACAGAGAATTAAAGGTGTGGGATATTACCAGGCTATGCCCCTCAACTTTCCTGGCTTTCCTGAAAAATTCATGAAAAAAGAAGTAAGTATTTAAAGCAGGGGTGGCTAAAATATAGCCTTCTAGGTGTTGTTAAACTACAGTTCCCATCATCCCTGGCTACTGACCATGCTGGCTGGGGCTCATAGGGGTTGGAGTCCAACAGTGTCGAGAGCCGCCAGTAAGTCATCTCTAATTCAAAGTATCGTAACTATCACCGATGCCATCTAATAGAACAATGTACAATATTCACTGTTAATGCTCATTGAGTCTTTATTTACTTTCACTGTACAATTGGGTTAATCTTATTGGTGGGAAAAGGAAATAATCAACATATTTTTGACTTGTTTGACAATAATAAATACCTTTTTAAATATTTAAATATTTCCAATTTAGCTACCTTGAGATTAGTTAATGGAGGCAACAGATGTGAAGGTCGCCTTGAGGTATATCATAATGGCAGCTGGGGAACAGTCTGTGATGATCTTTGGAGCATGAATGATGCACATGTGGTCTGCAGAGAGCTTGGATGTGGACCAGCTCAGTCAGCACCAGGAAGTGCCCGTTTTGGTCCAGGCTCAGGCAACATCCTCCTGGACGATGTGGAGTGCACAGGAAGCGAATCTTCCCTGCTACAGTGTTCTCACAGAGGTTGGGGAACGCATAACTGTGGTCATCATGAAGATGCCAGTGTCATTTGCTCAGGTACTCCTAGGCTGGGTTATCTAGCCAATAGATCAAAAGCAGTTTTGTAAACTCCTTTGGGAAACATATACAGTGGTACCTTGGGTTACATACGCTTCAGGTTACATACGCTTCAGGTTAAGGATTCCGCTAACCCAGAAATTGTACCTCGGGTTAAGAACTTTGCTTCAGGATAAGAACAGAAATTGTGCTCCGGTGGTGTGGGGGCAGCAGGAGGCCCCATTAGCTAAAGTGGTGCTTCAGGTTAAGAACAGTTTCAGGTTAAGAACAGACCTCCGGAACGAATTAAGTACTTAACCCGAGGTACCACTGTAGTAGAATTTTTAAAGAAAATATCCACCATAATCTCCAGTTTTAATTGCAAATGAATTAGTCTATTACTAACAAATATTAATTTCCTTCATTCTTTGCATTTAGTATGATATGCAAAGTTTGAAAGATAGGCCCCATCTGCACTGTACATTTAAAGCAATATAATGCCACTTTGAACATCCATGGCTCCCCCCCCCCCCCGGCGAAGTGTAGTTTTCATGGGTGCTGAGAGTTATTAGGAGACCCCTATTCTCCTTACAGAGGTACAGAGTGCCCTGGGAAGGGAAGTGAGTTTTAAACCACTCTCAAATTGCAGCTCTGTGGAGTCATCTATCCATGACAATGGACTCACAATAAACTCCCAATCAACCAAATATTACCAATTCAGTCTTTGGCAAATACCAGGTCAAGTATATGCCTAGCAACATGTTCCACAGTTTAATGTTTCACACCAATAATATCAGGTTAAATAAACGTTTTATGTGTCCTGATTGGTTAATGATTCATGGTATCGTTTTTAAAACAAACAAACAAATCTGTATTTTGTATCTCCCAAAGAACATTCCTTGCGATTAGTTAATGGAAGAAACAGATGTGAAGGTCGTCTTGAAGTTTATCATAATGGCAACTGGGGGACTGTCTGTGATGATCTTTGGAGCATGAATGATGCACATGTGGTCTGCAGAGAGCTTGGATGTGGACCAGCTCAGTCAGCACCAGGAAGTGCCCGTTTTGGTCCAGGCTCGGGCAACATCCTCCTGGACAATGTGGAGTGCACAGGAGGTGAATCTTCCCTGCTTCACTGTTCTCACAGAGGTTGGGGAACCCATGACTGTGGTCACCAGGAAGATGCCAGTGTCATCTGCTCAGGTATTTTTACTACTACAACTATTACTATTATTATTATTATTATTATTATTATTATTATTATTATTACTATACCGCCCTATACCCGGTGGTCTCAGGGCAAGTCCCAGAATAAAACTAAAATATAAAACCACAAAATACACAATCAAAATAAAAACAACCCCCCAGAAAAAAAACATTTTTAAAGGGTATAGGATTTCAATCAAATCAACCAAAGGCCTGGTTAAAAAGGAACATTTTTGCCAGGCGCCTAAAGCCATATAATGAAAGTGTATTCCTTGAGTACTTTGTCCTTGTAAAGGTGATTTAATTTTTTAATCTTTGTAGATTGCTATGGGAAAGTTAATACAAACATTTAAAATCAACTAGCTACTGCAAATTTTTCTTTTAATTAAGAGACTTTGATTGGACCAATGATAGTAGAGGAATGAGCATGTCACCAATTTCCCTGTCCTGTTCCTTGATCTAAATCACCTATCGTAAAACTGCTGTTAGCCTGCAAGGGGCGGGAGAATACATGTACTGGGTGGTATTTGTATATATGTGTGTAAATGTGTGTACATGCGCATTCTCTCTCTCTCTCTCTCTCTTTTTTTCTCACACAAACATACGTGTGTGTGTGTGTGTGTGTGTGTGTGTGTGTCTTATGAGTGCCAGCATGTCCCCTTGGCTTGGTTTCCTTGGACTTCAGGTCACTGGAGGTAGATTATGTTTTCCGTGAACATGAGGTCCTCAGGATTAATTCACTCACATATTGACTCCTCTGTTGGGTTTCCAGAGGAGAGGGGCTTCCTAACACCATAGAACTTGATCCAGTGCAGAAAGTAAAAATAGGCTTCTGTGTCCCTTTTTCAGTTCCAGTCTCCAAGACTGACTGCCCTTTGTTTGCTTTCACACTGACAAACCTTGCTTATGCTGCCTCCAGGCATAATTTCCTCTTGAATGCATATCAGGAAAATGGGGAGGACTTGGAGTCCAAAGCCTACCTCGCTCTATTCCTGACTCTCCCAAAAACACCCTCTTTTTGCATTCTCCAACACCAGAGCACCACCAGCAGACCTTTCTGCCACTGCTCTAGAGAGTCAGTCATAGGAGGATCTCCCTGTCCAAAGGTCAACCTCTCCACCAGTAGAAAGTGAGTCAGACAAAATCCTATGGCCCCTGGGATACTGTCCTCAGTGCAGCAGCCTCAATATTTTAACATTATAAATTTAAACTGTTAAGATAGTTTATGTGAAAATCCTGAGATTTTCACATCCTTTGTCTAAACAAAATCTGTCTAGACAAAATCTTCTGAATTTGTCCAGAAAATCTGCTGTTTCACACCTGTTTTAGTCATTCATGGCATTATTTGTTTATTCTTTTCTTCAGGACGGACTTCATAATTCCCATTTGAAAATTAAGATGTGAGCACACTGGTACTTTTGATACACCTATTGCCTCTGGTTGATCTTGCAGACCGCCACTTCAGAATGCCAAAATTAATTGATTCATGGGCGACTTTAATCAGGTTTCTATCAGCTCTGAGCATACTGATTGTGCAATTATTAGCCTTTAAATAAAAGCATTTCATAAATATATGTTTCAGTTCTCTGTAGTATTGGGAGACTCTCCATTTCATATTCACAACTGGTGTGCAACAAGAACGTACTGCTATAGGTCCTGCTGGGTGTTGTTGTTTCTGTCACACTTTTCACTGTGCACACTGGTTTGCAATGTTCATCTCACAACAACCACTTGAGATGAGCTAGACTGAGAGACTGATTTGGCCAAAAATTGCTACTGAGCCTTTTTAGCTGGGCAGGAACCATTGCCCTCAAACCATAGGACCCTACACAAGTTCAGTGTAATGGGAAGGGCTCCAGCCAGAACACTTAAACATTGCTCTGTCCAAGGTGCTGATATGACTCTGCCTTACCTGATTGAGACCATAAGTGGCTCAGTCACAGACCACTTACCCCATGAGCCTCTAACTTGGCCTTTTATACAATGCAACTCTTTTAAAATGATTTCATCCTTCATGTGCCTGGATATTCTCCCTTTTATTTTTACTGCATTGTGTCCAATATGAGGCATGCAGGAAAAGGGGGAATCAGCCATTGGTGTCCATTCTGCTGAGACACAGACACTGCTGGGTTGCAATGTTTATAGTAGTAGTAGTAGTAGTAGTAGTAGTAATTTATTGTTATTTATACCCCACCCATCTGGCTGGGTTTCCGCAGCCACTCTGGGCAGCTTCCAACAAAATAATAAAATTACAATAATCCGTCAAACATTAAAAGCTTCCCTAAACAGGGCTGCCTTCAGATGTCTTCTAAAAGTCTGGTAGTTGTTGTTCTCTCTGGCATTTGGTGGGAGGGCGTTCCACAGGACAGGCGCCACTACTGAGAAGGCCGTCTGCCTGGTTCCCTGTAACTTGGCTTCTCGCAGTGAGGGAACCACCAGAAGGCCCTCGGCGCTGGACCTCAGTGTCCGGGCAGAATGATGGGGGTGGAGATGCTCCTTCAGGTATACTGAACCAAGGCCGTTTAGGGCTTTAAAGGTCAGCACCAACACTTTGAATTGTGCTCAGAAACATACTGGGAGTCAATGTAGGTCTTTTAAGACCAGTGTTATGTGGTCTCACAGTGTTATGAAGCACTCACCCTTCTGTTTTTCTACTGAATCATGGGTAGCTAACATGGCCCCCTCCAGATGTTGTGGACTGCAATTCCCATCAGCCCCTACCAGCATGGCCAAGGAGCAGAGCCAATGATACTGAATCAGTGAAGACCATGCATTCTTATCTATGACCTAAAATAAATTATTGGTGCACTGGGAGTTAACATAGATGACCTTAAGATTTCAGCCCTATATTCACTTACATGGGAGTAAGTTCCATTGAACTCAGTGAGTCTTACTTCTCTTCTGGGTATACATATATAGGATTGTGGAGATTTTCTAATAGGAACAAACTGTGTAGCAACCTACTGCTCTTCCAGCTAACAAAGCATCATCCCTATGTACTCAGTAGCTCACATTTATACATTTGTTGTTGTTGTTTAGTCGTTTAGTCGTGTCCGACTCTTCGTGACCCCATGGACCAGAGCATGCCAGGCACTCCTGTCTTCCACTGCCTCCCGCAGTTTGGTCAAACTCATGCTGGTAGCTTCAAGAACACTGTCCAACCATCTCGTCGTCTGTCGTCCCCTTCTCCTTGTGCCCTCAATCTTTCCCAGCATCAGGGTCTTTTCCAGGGAGTCTTCTCTTCTCATGAGGTGGCCAAAGTATTGGAGCCTCAGCTTCAGGATCTGTCCTTCCAGTCTGCACTCAGGGCTGATTTCCCCAAGAATGGATAGGTTTGATCTTCTTGCAATCCATGGGACTCTCAAGAGTCTCCTCCAGCACCATAATTCAAAAGCATCAATTCTTCGGCGATCAGCCTTCTTTATGGTCTACACATTTATACATAGCACTAGAAAATTACTAAGTGCTTTGGAAAAGAAATCAAATTCTTCATACAACATGGCTTACAGATAAGATACCCCTAATTTCATTTCCACACACTGATGGCCCAGCACTAAGCCATTCTTAAAATATGAATAAGGGGAGGAAAAGGAAATAAGATTTCTAATTTTCTGGATTTCTTAGGGCCCCTGTGTAAATAGTTTTTCTATAGCTGAACAATGCCACCTTGTGGACATTTAAACAAATGAGAGCAACAGGAGACAAGACTAGTCTTGTATTAAAGGTAAAGGTACCCCTGCCCGTACGGGCCAGTCTTGACAGACTCTGGGGTTGTGCGCCCATCTCACTTAAGAGGCCAGGGGCCAGCGCTGTCCGGAGACACTTCCGGGTCACATGGCCAGCGTGACATCGCTGCTCTGGCCAGAGCCAGAGCCGCACACGGAAACGCCGTTTACCTTCCCGCTGGTAAGCGGTCCCTATTTATCTACATGCACCCGGAGGTGCTTTCGAACTGCTAGGTTGGCAGGCGCTGGGACCGAGCAGCGGGAGCACACCCCGCCGCAGGGATTCGAACTGCCGACCTTTCGATCGGCAAGCCCTAGGCGCTGAGGCTTTAACCCACAGCGCCACATCTTAACTCTTGTTGTCAAGCCCCTGTACTGGTGCTTGTATGGTGGGAAAAGGGATCCATACACACACTATCTTACAGGTAAAACAAAAGAAACAACTAACACTCTACATATCCAGGAAGAATCTAATCAATACAGTTCCATCTTCCATTTTCTAGATTTAAAAAAAACCCCTAACTCTGTGTTGACTTGTTTCCTCTCATGCCTGGTTATGCTCCCAAACCAGAATATATTGAAGATCAAGATATGTTTCAAGCATCAATTTGCATGCACCAGCTGTGGAAGTGTGAATGTTTCATGGTTATGTTTACTTGGAAAGTGGCCCCAGCAAGGCGGGTAGGAGAGAGTGAGAGAGACAGACAGACAGATAGAGAGAAAGAGAGACAGGAAGACAGAGAGACTGGGGAGACCAGGACGACAGGGGACGGATAGGGACAGTTTGAACCTTTCCTCCCTGCTGTGGTCCCAAGGACAATCACCCCTCACCAAGCTGCTGTTGGCATTGGGATGGAAGCTTCCATTTGGCCTACAGTCCTAATGCTTCACAAGCTCCTCCAGGACCGCTTTTTACAGAACATCTGGTTTGGTCTTTCAAGTAACAATTGTAATGACAATGTGCATAGCTCACTGGATTTTCCATAAGCGAGACTATTGTGTTTTACTTCAACATATGACTTCCTTTCTGTGAGGAATCAGATGCTTGTACTTTAAAAAGATGTAGCTGCTGTATCATAATCTTCCCTTCTATCAATATTCCCCAGCCAGTTCACATAGCAGAAATATAGAATACAAATAATACAACTGAGCAATGCAGCCAAGCAATTAAATTAACCTATGTTCTAGCTCTTAAGGGACCACTGAATTTGAATCAGCAATACCAGAGGAGAACTCATATTTGCACTGTACTTTCTTCTGGAAGACTTACCTTTGAGCTATTTAAGTGTGAATGGTTTTCTTTAAACAAACAAACATACAAATACTAATAATAAAACAGATGGAATAAAACATAAATGCCAACCACCACCACCCTCACTTGGACTGGCAACTCTTGAATTCAACAGTTATGGTATTTGGGGAAAACATGGAGTCCTTTGGTAGCTGGGCAATGCCTTGGGCCAGGTTCTGGATGAGAAGTCACTCCGTGACTTTAGAAATTCCTCTAAAATGGGATAGGCAACCTCTAGTCTCAGGCCAATCTTGTCTTGTCAGCAGATCCATTTTGAGTCAGCAGGCATTTTCCCTAAGCCACCGGCACCTGCCAATCAGCTGATATCACTGGGTGATTAAAGTGGGTGAGGTTCAGTCATGCTGAGTGCTGCTTTACCATCACATTCCTTGTGGGGAATACACTGGCAAATGTGATTCCTGTATAGAGCAGGCCTAAAACCACTACTCATTATCTTGTGAAACTTACAGCACAGACCTATCTATACATGTCTACTCAAAAATAAGTCCCACTGAGTAGCTACAGGGTCAGAGCCTTAATCTCTTGGGGTGAAAGAGAGATGTGTGGTGTCTTATCTTTTGAAGCTGAATTGAGCCTTAATCTGCTAAATAAAATAAGGCAACAAACTACCCAGTTAAGACAGATAATCAGAAGTTATCTCTCACTTGGGTAGATCAGCTTCCTTCTACGCATGGGAAAATAAATATATTGTGTAACACGTTTCATACACAATAAACTAGAATGCTCAGCAGAATTGAGTACAGCAAACAAATTATAGCCTAAAGATTAAATTACCCACATTGGGTAACATCACTGCAAGGAAACCTCTCCATAGCTATGCATGCTTGAACTTTTCTAGCCTAGGTGCTCAGAGATAAAGGCAAAAAACATAATACTTTAATGTTTCAACCACACACGGTGGCTTACACTTCAAGATCTTACTATTAAAGGTAAAGGGACCCCTAACCATTAGGTCCAGTCATGGCCGACTCTGGGGTTGCGGTGCTCATCTCGCTTTATTGGCCAAGGGAGCCGGCATACAGCTTCTGGGTCATGTGGCCAGCATGACTAAGCCGCTTCTGGTGAACCAGAGCAGCACACGGAAATGCCGTTTACCTTCCCGCCGGAGGTACCTATTTATCTACTTGCACTTCACGCTTTCGAACTGCTAGGTTGGCAGGAGCAGGGACCTCACCCCATCATGGGGATTCGAACTACCGACCTTCTGATCAGCAAGCCCGAGGCTCTGTGGTTTAACCCACAGCACCACCCGCGTCCCATCTTACTATTACTCAGTGTGAAATAGCAGCATGTGACACATTCAGTTTCTCTCATCTTTTACCCTAAGATCTGTTCTTACAGAAGCGAGGGCTGCTGCTTAACATTGCTTCTCCATGGTGGCTGCTTCACGCGGGGCCTGCAACTGTGAGGAAGGGCTTCCCAAGTGGACTAGATGCTATTTTTAAGTGTATCTTCCCATAAAAATCAATGGAGAATTTCAGGATTCCAATGCAGGTGGGACTGGGTGCTCCTCTTCCTAACTCCAATGATCCCAAGGAGGAGAAAGCATGCTTAGTGGGGACAAAATGCTGAGTGATTGCTGTGGAACTCAGGATTCAGAGGGTTAGTGGATCCACATTCCACATTTCAACAGTTTGTTGCAGGGTCTCAGAGAGATTGTGTGTGATACTGACACAGTCGTATCTTAGATCCCGAATGCCTTGTGAGTCGAACGTTTTGGCCCCCAAAAACCGCAACCCCAGAAGTGAGTGTTCCGGTTTGCGAATGTTCTCTGGAACCCAAATGTCCGGTGAGGCTTTCGCAACTTTCAATTGGCTGTAGGAGCTTTCTGCAGCCAATCGGAAGCCACGCCTTGGTTTCTGAATATTTTGGAAGTCAAACAAACTTCCAAAATGGATTCCGTCCAACTTCCAAGGTACCGCTGTACTTTTAGACCTGCAAAAACCAGGCTACTTTGCCATTACTTGCTACAAAAGGGAGAAAAAGCCATTCATGCAATTGCTCATGGTGTGTCTGATGTCTGGCCCTACTTTGGCCCTGAAACAAAAAGAGCTCACCCTCCATTGTGTACAGTTAAATACCCAGGGAATAAATTCTTGATGACCTTCCAGGATTTTCTTCCTGCTTCCTTATGCAAGGTCTATGGGGACATTTCCTGATCCTTCCTAGCCCAACAGAGCAGGGTTAACAATAAAGGCCAAACCTCTTCACCTCTTCTTGAAGTGCTGGAAAAACCTCAGTGTGGGGCAGGGTTTCCTCCTCATGCTCTTTTGAGTGGGAACTTTGCCAGCAGATTTTTTTTTTTTTAATAATTTTTATTAACTGGCCAATCACATCAAATTAAATCACATCATACAAATTCCGAATTACAAAGCCAATTTTTTAAATTTTGTTGGGGGAACCCATACTTCAAGATCCAAAGGGGAATTCAGATCATCTTCTTATTACTGCGTTAATGTCCAAATCAGTCCCAATCAGTCCAAACAAAGTTCATAATTCTATCCAGTCTTATCTTGGTGTTGCCACATCATATCTTGTTCGTATAATTTCTCTTTTTCCTTTACGATCTCTTCTGTTAGTCTCCTTAAGCCGATAGCAAGTGTAATAATCCTGTGTGGATTTCCCGTTCCTTCACTAAGTCCAGATGGTTTCCATATATCTCCTTCGTAGATAACATCACTTTATCCATCGTAAATTTTGGCATTTGTCGCTCTTAAGTCTCACCGAGGAGTTGATTCACGATATGTAAACAACTCTATTTCTCTCTTTCTCCTCCCAGACCCAAGAGCTCCCACAATGCCTCACAAAATGGCGAACGGCATTTTTTCCTGACTGCGTCACTCCAAAACTCTTAGCTTTCCAGCTTCATCTTGAAACATTGCTTTGGATCGAAAGTTTATCTCCACACAGCCTTAAATCCACAGCTTAAGTCCTTAATTTCTGACTCATTAGGGGAGGGGGATTCTTGTTAAATCACATAAAAAGGTAGAGGCAGGTTTTTCCCCCCCTCCCCCCTCAGTCAGTACCTATCTTGACGTTCTTCTCGTATTTTATTGTTGTCTTGTTATCAGAGATCTCTTCTGTCAGCAGTATTTACTCCCCTTTTTCCTTGATGTATGTGCAATTAATCATGTCCAAATTATTTCTTTTAAAGATCATTGCAACCAGCGGCGCGAATCGGGGACGGCGTCGAGGAGTGCCGAAAATCCCACAGGAGGGCTTTGTGCCTAGTGCCCCCACCCCCACAAATTCGGGGGTGGTATAGGGCACAGCAGGCAAGGGCCGTCCCCCCCATAATCCTGGGGGGGTTAAGGAGGCTAATTACCCCCATCATAGCCTCCAAATTACCTCGTGTGGGTCGGAGAGATGTTATTGTCAGCCATCTTCCGATGCGCCACCTAGTGGCCCCCCCTATTGTATCACTTTTAAACATTCATCAGAATTATGCACTTCTTTAAATTTGACTGGAAATTCATAGAAACTCAGCATCATAAATGGGAGACTTTTTACCACATTCCTTTCTCAGAAAAAGAGGGAGAAAGAGCTCAGTTGCACAGCTGATCCAGATATGTCTGGTACCTGCAGATGGACATGGTTTGGGAAAAACACCCCAGATTATAGGGTAGGATAATACTTCAGGTTGTCCTATTCTTACCAGGTGAAGTTTGCAATCCAAACACTAAAAGGCAAGGAAGTGCCTACTGGCAATTGTATTCCCATTCATATATATGGCACGTGTTTAATTTCAAGCACTGAAAGGAAGTCTTGAAAGACAGAAAGAACAGGTAGTTCCCAGGATTTCCTACACTGAGCAACACACACGCACACAGAGAGAGCTGATTCCTGCCAATCAACTAAACTTTAACAAGCCACCTTTGTTTCATAGGTAGGCTTGACTGATACTTTTAAAACAGATGTTATTGCAGGAAACATTTTAACAATCATTCCATGTCCACAAAGGTCAGCCTTGATGTCACCTGCACTTCTTCCTCCTTTTGCTTATTTAAATTAAATCTGTCTATCATATCTGGATTAATGACTAAGCACCTTTGTGGTTTTTTTACCCTCAGTTTCAGGCCTCTGCAAGAAGCCAAATTGCCCAGTATTTATTGTTCTTTGGATTTGCAATTTTCTTTATGATGTCAATATCTTGTTCCTTACACCAGAGCAGCTTGGTTGTGATGCACTGTGGACAACATACCTGCTCATGTCATTGTGCTCATAAGAGAATAGAAGGAAGGAAGTGCAGAGACGGGAGTGGGGGATTAGGCCCTAGTTCCCAAATTTAATGCATTCACCAATTGTATCTGCAAATAATCCAAATATTTATGTTCTACAATGTGTGGTAGTCAGACAAGTTAGTGTAGACCCATTCAAATTAATGGACAGGAGTAAATTAGGTCCATTAATTTCAGTAGGTCTACTCTGAGGAAAACGTGGTAGAATACCACCCATATATTGAATGCACATTTATTTATTGTTATATTTATAGTCTGTCTTTTCTCCTCCCTGGAACCCAGAATGACTTACATAATCTTTGTCCTCCATTTTATCCTCACAACAACCCTGTGAGGTAGGTTAGGCTGAGAGTCAGTGACTGACCCAGCAGTTTCATGGCCAAGCAGGGTCTAAAACCTGGATTTCTTGTGTCTCAGTCCAACACTCAACCACTACATCACAGTGACCCCACTCATGGCTTCCCACAAAGAATCTTGGGAAATTCTTTAAAGGTTAATGTGGTATAAGAGTGTTTTAAATGGATGTGACCAAAGTCTGAAGGCATGTTGCTAGCAAAGCTTGAAATCTTAGGCTAAGTTTCAATTTAACTTCATCATAGAGAATGACTGTCCTTCACAGGGACTGAGACTTAAGGGGCTGATTCCTGCATTCACTGAACATGATTTAATACATTTTTTTGCCTGGGCCAAGGTACAAGATGCTTCTCCCACCTCTCATTCCACTTACAAATGGTGACCAGGCTGGCAGTGGAAACTTACTTCAGCACTGGCAAAAGAACAGCAGGTTGACGTAGACTGGGAACATTATGTGGGAGATAAGGGGCTTTAATCCTTTGCTATCCACTGTGGCCCTGATTTGGTGCTGTTTATCAAGAGGGAGAAAGATGAGGCATTGGGGAAGTTGGGGAGGTGCAGGCAAGCAGTGAGGGGGCTGGATTGGTTCTGCTGGTGCACCTGCACCATGCCGACCTCCTCGCCACCTTGACCCTTTCCATAAAGGTCAGCAACACACCTGTTGAGAACTAGCCTTGCAGCTCCACTCTACTGGGTGAGCCATTTTCTCCTCTGATCTAGGTCGGAGGTCTACACCTGCTATTTACTTTTCAAAAAGCTATTCAGAAAATTGCTAGAGGCATGAATGGTGCCTTATCCAATTTGGCCCAGCAATCTCTAGCAGAGCAATTGATGTTCTGCTTGTGAAATGAGGCTTTCCTCCCTTGTCCTTCACACTGCAGTTCTCTGCGCTCCCCCAAGCCATGTAAGAGGGCCTCCGGAATGGCATTGCATGTGAAGCAATATGGTAGCAGCTGGGGGGGAGGATTAATGCAGATCTATTAGGTCACCACCCTTTCTGAATATGGACTTGCTTTCCACGCATTCTAGGGCACTTGGGGACCAGGCGTTTATCTCTTCCAACAAAATCAAAAGGGGGAAGCTAGCATGAGGCCAAATAACTTTTAATGTATATGACCAATCCATTTTGAAATAGAAATGGGGTTTTGAAATAATTCTTAGCATTTATTCAGCACTTCCCAACCTCAGCGTCCCCCCTTACATCTCAGGAATCTTCATACTACCACATAAAGTATGTCAGCATTCTTATTCTAGATTGCAGATTGGGGAGGTGCGAAGTTGAAAGAACGGCAGCTCACCTGTGACCATGTAGTCACAACTTTTCCAATGCCTTAAGGGGTGAGGCACACCTTGAAGCTGGAATTTCCCAGCTCACAAGCTTATCTGCTCAAGATCAGCTTTTCTTTCTATTATTGAGCAAGACTTGGCAAATGAAGCTTGCAGTCACTAACACCTGTTTTTTGTGGATTAGTTCCAAACAAAACTTGATTTATCTTATCAGAATTTCTTGTAGTTTGCTCAGTAGTATGGCCCCTCCAGGCCTCAAGATTCCCCCCCCCCATGTCACACACTCTCACCAGCCCTACTCTGAGTTTTCCTTGAGTGGTTTACTTAGCTTGACTGCGTCTTTGCGCTTTGCACTGTATGGCTTCTTATTGGGTGTATAAATATCTGCCGGGTGGGAGTTGTGTGTATAGAAGCATCTGGTTTTTGTGTGCTTAGAATGCAGCCTCCTATGCAAGGCTTAGCGTCACAACTGCTGTTTCACCTGCTATTGCCACATCCACTACCACTAGCCACGTCCATTTTTCCTCCGGCAATTGCCTTCCACTGGTGTGTGGCCCCCAGAAGATGAAATAATGTGGCCCTTGGGCTGGAAAAGGTTTCCTACCTCTGGTTTAGAGCCAAACGCTTTCTTTGACATTAAAATGTGTACCTATTCTGTAGAGAATGTTAGGAGGAAAAGGGGAGAAATTATATTCAATTTGAATGGGCAAACCAACTAATTTGCACTTTCTGGAACAATATGGGGACCAAAAAGCAGCCATTCTTTGAAACATGGTCCTGTTCCAACTCTGCAATGCAGTTCTGCCTCCCAAAGAAACATGGGCTCTTCTGTGGTTTTGTTAGTTTTAATTATTGTTTTAACTGAAGTGTATTTCTGTAGCTGTTGTTTATTTTATAATATTCTGAAAACTGCTCTGAGATCAGTATAAGTGATGAAGGGTGGTCTACAAATCTAAATAGATAAATAAAGTAAGGCAGAGGAAATGCAATTCATAGTTGTCATACAAGCAAGGTTTGCTGAAATTCCTTCATCTACACAATTATTAATGTTAAAAGGAGCCTTTCTCTTTTCTCACCTGAGCACTCTATCTCTACATCTAGGATAACATGCTGGTATTTGGAAAGCAGATTAAACAACACCATTACCTCTGGGGGGAAACACTAGTATTTCCTGGAGCAGTTAAATCAGATGGCATTATATGTGATTTATTAAGTGTTGGACACTGATGTTCCCACTGGCTTCTCCAAAGCAATAATAATCAGTAGCTGTCTATTTCCAGGGATATGGATTGTGAAATGAAAATATCCCGGACTTCCGTGACATAGATCTGGGAGTTCAAGAAGAAAGATCAAATTGCAAGCCACATGCTTTCCGGAGCAGATTAGAATGCTTATAAATTCTGAAATTCACCATTTCTTTATTTTAGCAGAAACCCACCTGAAACATGGGTGCCCAGATACGCTTATTTTGGATGGTGTTGATACCTTCTGCTCTCCTACATGAATCAGGTACTGTGCTTATATTGCCTTGGGCTTGGGGATGGGTTGCTTCTCCGCTTAAATCCCAGCAAAAGTGGGCCGGCATGAAACTGGTAGGCAGCTGAGCCTATTCAACTGTGCAGGAAACCACTCAGCAATTAAGTCTACTAAAACTATGATTAAATTTTATCTCTTGGTTCCATGGGCATACAGGAACAAAAGGATAGAACTCCAAGGATGAAAAGTTCAATGATATGTATTATAAAAACTGAGTATTCAGGCAAACTGGGTTGTACTCAGACTTACCCTCAACTGGCAGTAACAATTCCAAAGCAGAATTCTGCCCAAGATGCTTCCACCAATGGAAAGAAGAAGGGAGTTATTTTTTGCCAATTCCTCCTTCCTCCTGCAGCCGTACTGTTCCAGAGGTTCCTCCAGCCCTCCAGATTTTGGGAAGAAATTATGAAGAAGGAATGGGGGGGGGGGAGTCTCCTCATCTGTTTCACCACTGTGATTTTTCCACCTGATCAAAATCCTTCTGTGAACAGACGAAAGCTGCAGGAGGCCAAATTTATGTGTCTTAACTATTAGGAGTGTGTCCCACCTTCTCAAGTTCACTGGTGATTCCCAAGAGCAAATTACACATTGCCCATGAATGTGCATAAAAGCCTTAGCAGTGTGTTGATGTTTAAAGAAAGGCTATTTTAAAGGGTGGCAGTTGTGAGTCGAGAAATAGATTTGGTCAGATGAATATGCATCAAGGAGTAGTTGATGATCAGGCTGTACATTGGTGGAGGGAGGTAGAATCTGTCCTTTTAGATTGTTAATGAAGTTCACAAAATAGCTTCTGTAGAATTCTGTCTACAGATTTATGTGGGTAAAATAAATTCTCCCAAGAATTAAGACATCATAAAACTTGTATGTATCCACCATTTCCTGCACTGCTCCCAAACACTCAATAAACTTGCAGACTTTATGTTTCCTTATAATACAGAACATTATAGAGCTGGTATACTTGAATTTAACTTAACAACCATTTTGGGTTTTTTGTTTTACAAAGGTGCTCAGCAGTTGCGTTTAGTGAATGGATGGAACAAGTGTGTTGGGAGAGTTGAAGTCAACTACGAAGGAATTTGGGGGACTGTTTGCGATGACAACTTTGATAAGAAAAATGCACATGTAGTGTGCAGACAACTTGATTGTGGAGAGGCAACCACAGTGTATGGATGGTCTTATTTTGGCCGAGGAGCTGGACCCATACTCCTGGACGATGTGAACTGTACAGGAAGTGAACTCTACCTCTGGGACTGTCCTCATGCTACATGGTTGGTAAATGACTGTGGGCACAATGAAGACATCAGTGTCGTCTGCTCAGGTAACATCTCTCTGTACACTATGTAGGGTTTTTCAGTTGCAAACAAACTTCAAACACATCAAAGAATGATGTTACAAGTAGGGATGGGGAAGAAATTAGATTCAATTCGAATGGGGAAACCAAGTAATTCACATTTTCTGAAACAATATGCGAACCAAAAAGCAGCTCTTTTATGAAACTTGTGCTTCTTCAACTTTGGAATACTGTTCTGTCACCAAGAAATATGTAAAAACAAAAAATATACCGGGCAAAGTGTGCATAAAAATGCATATATTAGCTAAAATAACATCCAAACAACCATTATATTTTGAGAAAATGCCTTGAAAAATGTGTATATCAAGTAAAACTGCATACAACAATGTATAGATTAGGAGAAATTCACACTAAATTGCCGGTGGATTTTCATGAGAATATATATATATATATGCTGATGTGGAAAAGTGGAGAATTGAACTTATTATTGGAAAAATGAGGGACTGAAAAATGATGAATTTGCCCATCCCTGGTTGCAAGTTGAGTGTTTCAGACAAACCACTTACTATAGGCACAACACAATTTCCATTTATTCAGGTGGTCTGGGAGTAATACAATTTGAACAATCAGAGAGTTAAATAATTGGGAATGCAATTTGAATAGGGTTATGTTGCATACAGAACAAATGACTGTGGACAATTAGAATATTTGGATGACTGCTTGAGAATCAAAGAGCATAGCTTTCAATGCACAAGCAGATTAAGCATGACTAGTACTAAACTTTTTTACTGTTATGGAAGCTGAGATATCCCAAGGAAGCAGATATTTTGATGGAATAGGGCACAGAAAAACGAATTCATCTGGAACTGAGCTATGACAGACTTGTAATCTCTAATGACACTGACTATTCAATAAGGGTGGGGAGTTGCAAGCAAGAGACAGCAGAAAGCTATTAAAAGGTTAACTCTATGTCTTGATAGTTATATAATTCAGTTAACCTAAGTATCAATGACACATGTGTTTATTCCAGTTTTGTAATAAGAATGAATAAAAAATTCAACAATACAATACACAGCAATGCACAACTACATGACACTAATCACAACCCCATGGGATCATGTTCATCAATGCAACATGAGAGTACAAAAGGTATCAGGGCAGCATGCTTAACTAGAAGGATTTTCATTAAAATCACATATTAACAGCACTGTGATTTTTACACAGATACAGTTCAGTAACCATAAAAATAACCATTTCTGTCTCTTTTTTTACAGATGCTGGCGATCAACCAACAGGTGAGTCTGTTTATTTGTGGCATAGGCAAAAGTATTCACCAGATTGTTGGATGTTCCTTTCTAGGTTGCAACCAGCGGGATTTCAATTACATCCTGGGAAGGGACAGGGGGAATTTGTGACCTTCCATTAATTGTTGGATGACAGCTCTCATTATCGCTGGCCACTGACTATGCTGGCTAGGGCTTATGTTAGCTGGATTCATCCTTGCTCTAGGGGGTGGTAGTGATAATATCATTCATGCCTGGTGTCATTCATGCCATACAGTTCTTTTTTATTATTTGCTTCTTGCAAGTCTTCTTTCACTTGGAAGTGAAAGAAGAAAACATCCACTCCTACCACACTTCACTTTCCCATGATGAGCTCTTGTTATGCCTTGGCTGTGAAGAGTGAGAATATCCCTAAAGGAGTAGGGCTATTCTGCTCTCCATGGTAGTGGTAGCAATCTGCTTTGTTTCTGCTTGTTGGCGTAAGCTGCATTTTCCCCTGTTACTTTGTCCTGTCTTTTGTCATCCTGCCCACAATGCACAGTGCTAAATGACCTGCTCCCATCGTCAGAGTAATTCCTTTTCTTCCATGCCTTTCACCGTAACCTCTTTAGCAAAAGCATTTCCTGCTCCTTTTGCTTCTCTTTTTCAACTTCTCCATTTCTGCATGACTTTTCTCTCCCTACTCTCTTTCTTTCTCTAACCTTTCTCCCTACTTTTTCATCTGATGCAGATTATAAGCCCTCCAAGAACAGTGTCTCTTTTGTGTTCTGTACCTGAAGAGTATGCCAAACTGTGTGGTATTTGTGAAGCTGCAATGGCTTTGATCCAAGCGTGTCCTTCCTCATGCAGAGGGCATGTGATGATCACAGAAGGGCCATTTTACATCTTGTGCTCGAGTACTGTGGGAGGAAAGTGAAACAAAACCCTAAATTGCATAATCTCTTGGCTATAGAATCTCCCTGTTATAGCACTGTGCAAACCATACCCATCTCCGCCACACCTGGAGTGGCATCAGGTTTGAAATTGGCTACTATGGATTTCCCTGTTGGAAATTTGGGGATGCAAATAATCCTAGCAGGTTTCCTTTTTGTGCCAAATACCTCCGTCTGATTCACAGTTCAACATTCCTGCTCTTTGTGTCTTCAACAGGTTACTTGCCTGTCCAGTTGGCCAGCGGAAGCTCAAGCTGTGAAGGCCGCGTTGAAGTGCTTTCTGACGGCCAATGGGGAACAGTGTGTGATGACACCTGGAATCTAAGAGCTGCAACTGTTGTATGCCAGCAACTTGGTTGCGGTGAAGCCGTCTCAGCTCTGGGAGGTGCTCCTTTTGGCCAAGGCACAGGAGATATTGTTCTGGATAATGTGGATTGCAATGGAAATGAGACAAGTCTGGGAGAATGCTACCATCAAGGATTATATAATAATAACTGCAATCACAGTGAAGATGCAGGTGTTATTTGTTCAGGTAAATGTGGTCTGTGAGAGCCCAGATGATCTCAGCATGGATCAGGTCTGGAACATATAAAGTAAACACAGGGATGAAAATACCTCTGAGCATGCACAGTGTGTTTTCCCGTTACTACTAAATAACCAAAGAAAGATAGTTCTCAAACTTTGAGAACTAAAAAGTCATGCTTTTAGGTCCAAAGGACTGATCTAGGCAAGCTAGGGCTCCCAACACCTTTTCCCCTTACAATTTAAGCACTAAAGCCACAGCATTGAACTTCTTGGAACAGTCCATACAAGCTCTCTGCACATGACTGAGGGTTGGGGGTTGTCTTTCATTTTATTTTTGCACTGTTGAATGCACTACACACATGACATCTAAACAGTTCTTTAATGAAACGTGCCATCATTTTCCACACCACTATAACGCTTGGTGATGGGAGTTGAATAGTTGCATTTAACATGGTGATTTGCCATTCATCACATGAATGGTACACTCCATGCTAACAAAAGTGGCTCTCAACACAGGGCGCTTCTTTGAATTAGCATAACGGTAGTGAAAGTATGACAGCAGTACAATGGGGGGGGCGCTGTACAAAAAGGTCTGACATTTAAAAAAGAAATATTACAAAAATACTTTGCAAGAGCCAATGAGCCTCATGGCAGCATGCAAGTCCTTCCATGCATGCCCACGGCTTCTTGGAGAATATTTATTTTCCTCCTATGGCTGTTTCAAATTTATAGATAGGCTTGTCAGGTAGTAGGAGATGCTGCTTTTCAGATGGAAAGAAGTCTTGAGAAACTACATGAAGTACTACATGTTCCAAGTTTCCAGGACTGCCCTTTGAGTCCTTGTTAAATGTCCAGTTAATTTAGTAAGTTATTCCATTTATATCCAACGTGTGCTCCAAAGAGCTTGAGATGCCACACATTCTTCTCCCCACCCCACCCTCTTTTTCCACCATGTGAGGTAGGTTAGACTGAAAGACTGGTCCAAGATTACCCAATGAGCTCCATAACTTAGTGGGGATTTTATTGTGGGTCTCCCCAGTCCTAGTCTATCCACTCCACAAAGTTGGCATCACTCAAGGACATGGAAACTGTGAGAAGAATCTGTTCTTTCCATCCTGGAACTGCACCAAAAATGCTATCTTTGTGCATAGACTCAATCCAAAAATTATCACTTCTGGACTTTATCTTTATGAAACTCAAAATTATTTTCGTCTCTTGACAGCTCACACGTATTCTACAACACCAGAAGGAACCACTGCAACATTGTTGACAACAGAAGGAACCACCCAAGCAATAAGCACAACTGAGGAAACGGTTACTCCTGAGATGCCAACCACAACTCAAGGAGGTACACAACAGTCTGAGAAAATTAGTCTTTCCTCTGTGCATGGTACTGTGTGGCTTAACTCAATTATTTAAATTTAATAGATAGACAAAATCAGAGAAAGACAAAAAGCACAATTAGGGCATATTCAATCAGGGTGGGTATCTATTGTGCATTTGCAACTACATAGGGACTGAATCTCTTTATTGATCTCTGCTAATCACAATGGAAGGTGAGAATATTAACGAGTTCAAGTAACAAGCAAGTCACACATTACAGATCAGCACATTCCCCACATGTTAACCATGTGATTTTGCTGTGAACCCAGAAAGATATGAGGTAACTAATGCCTTTATTTTTGCTCAGCATCATGCAGAGCCCTGCATCTGATGAATGGTGTGTTTGCCAGCTCTGCAACGTGTGATGCGATGCCAAGTTGTGCAACTAGTTTTGCTGGAAGCTGCTGTCTGCAAACAGTTAATATGTCTGCTACAAAACTGGTTTATGGTTTGGTTTTGCACATGTGCTGACCAACAAAACAGACCCAGAGATTTACAGCTCCTCTTGGGATATATGTGGTCAACCTTATATGTAGAAGTGACATGAGAATCATTGCATGCCATAAAATACATGCACAAAATTTCCCTACTACCATTGTTCTGTATACTGCTCTGCTTCTTGATACAATCTACATTTGATTAGAAGAGAAGGGAGGATTTTCTAGAAGTTGTAAATTTTATTTTTGGTATCAGAATGGTGACCATAGAACAACCCCATACATACATTGTGCCACAAGAGTGAAAATTTCAAAACTCTTCAGGAACCTTGAATTCAGGTGAACAGATGTACAATCTGATGGAAGGAGAACATATTGTAAACTTTCCTGAGCTCGTGCATTTAGAAGGGGTATAAACACCCAATAAATAAATTATCACAATGCAGCTTCAAGTATATTGGAATCAGCCACAGAAATGTCTGCTTTCCAACTATGTGTTTAATGGTTACTCTTTTTATTTTGCTGCAATAGCTCCCTCTGTTGTCACTGAAGTTCCTAGCACTTCGGGTAATTCTTTCCTTGTTCTTTCCCCCCTTTTTGAATCCATTAAATGAACCTAGATTAGTAAAGACTCCCATCACAAGGTAAAGTGTCTACAAAAGGATTTGGCATCCTCAGAGTAGGCTGAAAATTACTGAGCCCCATCAGTCACAAAAAGGTGGTGGTGGTGTTAACGATTGATTGTTTCTCTCTCTTTTTTTACATTTGTATACAATTGTCAAGGTTACATATTATTAAATGAGAAACAGTCTTGTCACATTCTTCATCACCTTTTGCAGAGACTTCGCCATCAGGAACATCAGCAAATCCTTTCTCCCTAAGACTGGTGAATGGAGAGAACAGCTGTCAGGGTCGTGTTGAAGTCCATCATAATGGGGAGTGGGGGACCGTCTGTGATGATGAATGGGACATTAATGATGCTCGCATTGTCTGCAAAGAAGTTGGTTGTGGAGAAGTCATTTCAGCTCCAACTAATGCCTACTTTGATCAAGGCTCCGGCAACATCCTTCTGGATGCTGTACAGTGCAGTGGGAATGAATCTTCTCTTAAGGACTGCCCCCATAAGGGATGGGGGGTCCATGACTGCAAACATAAGGAAGATGCCAGCGTCATCTGTTCAGGTACCTCAAACTATTTTCCATATGTGTTAATTTTTGCAGCATAGCTTCTCGATCTGCATTGGCAAATACAGTGATACCTCGGTTTTCGAACGTAATCCGTTCCGGAAGACCATTCGAGTTCCTAAACGTTTGAAAACCGAAGCATTTACTTCCAGAAGCATTTACTTATGGAAAACTCAGTATGGAAGTCACATGGCACGTTCAACTTCCGAAAAGTGTTCGGAAACCGAAGCCTTTACTTCTGGGTTTACAGCGTTCAAAAACCGAAACGTTCATCAATGAAGAAATTCAAAAACCGTGGTACCACTGTATAGTAGTGATTCAATCTTTTCTATATATTTGGTAACCTCATGTAAATACAATGGCTTGTATTGTAAGAACATGATTAGGCTCTTTTTATATTGGAAACTCCTCCATCCACTACAGAGAATCTTATTTCATCTGGGAAACAGTGCTGAAGCTTTCCAGTGCTTGCCCTTCATCCAGTATTATCCCTTTATCTGAAGACTGCACACCCTTTGAACTAATTTTAATAATAAACCCAGAGGTTTATTCCTTTGGATATAAGACCCTTCGGATCTTGAAATATGGGTCCCCCCAACAAAATTTAAAATTCGGCTTTGTAATTCGGAATTTATGTGATGTGATTTAATTTGATTTGATTGGTCGGTTAATAAAAATTATTTTTTTAAAAAATAATAAACCCAGAGGACAGAATCCAAAGGCCAATGTGTGGGTGCCTAAGTGCAGTCTTGGAGTGCCTTTAGAAGGCTTTGTGAGAGGACAGAAGCTACATCTATGGCTCTTTGGATTACACACACTGCTAGCACCAGAACAGCCTGCAGAATAGCCCTTGGTTCCTTATTTCATACCATTATGTTATTTGTGATACCATTTGATTGGCAGGTGGACAGCCCTGCCCAGCTGTCAGATTTGTCCTTGCAAAATGGTTCCCAATCCCTGGGGTTGCCATGGGGTTGGAAAAGGTACTGATAGTAGACCGATTCAGTTGGAGTTTTACTGAATACTGCCTTGTATGTGTGTGTGTGTTTTGGAATGAGTTAGTGGTTTAGAAATACTGTTATAATTACAAATAATTAAAATTTCCTTTATTACTGCCTTTAAACCCATAATTAGCAGCTATCACTACAGATTATATCAGCAACTCATATGATTTCAAAATGGGTCATACAAAGTAGTACCTTCCTTGGCATGACCATTACTACTACTTACTACTTATCAAACCTTTATTAGGCATTATGCAGGTAAAACCATAAAAGGAAAATAACATATAAAAGCCTTGAGATATATATAAAAAGGCAGGAGTTGGCTACATACAAATATAAATATATACATATAGAATCAGTGGTTTTCCTTGTTAACCTGCTCCTTGGAGGACTGCTGCCAAAAACTCGGCTACCCCCGCCGTTACCCTTTGGTCAGCGTCGGATAGGTAGAGTCCCACACATTCAGCTTGCTGGGGTTCCAGACCACCCGAAAGGGGGGACAGCACGCGTTGACGGAGCGTACTGTACAATGGGCAATGAAAGAGGATATGCTCTACAGTGTCCGGGACATTCATAGAACATCTGCAGAATCTCTTGCTTCTGGGAATGTTTTGATATCTTCCCCAGACAAATGCTGAGGGAAAAACATTCAAACGGGCCAGCATAAAAGCCCTACGTTGGGCTGGGATTATTAATTTAGAGACGTAATTGGCTCTGCAATCTAAGATATTTAAATCGTAGAATCTGGGGGAGCAAATTTTGTTTACAGCTGCCATAATATTTTGTCTCTCAACATCCTTTAGTCTAGTTAGGATATTATGGAGAATATATTGCTCATTAGAATTGTACAGGAGCTCCAGCTCGATGCCTAAAGATTCAATTTTTTTTTCAAGGTGCTGATACCATCTTGATTTATAAGGGTCTTTGAGCAAATCAGCGAGCAGACTTGATGGAGGGCAGCGAAAATGGCAGCGTAACCAATACTTTATTGAGGTGGACCATGCCCAGTATTCCATTGTGTGTATGCCTATTTCTGCACACATTGTTTCATATTTGATCATAAGAGGGAGTCCAAGAATACGTCTCAAAAAGCTGGAGTGAATCTTTTTTATATCACTGTTATATGCTTGGACCCATAGCGGGATACCATAGAATATCTGGGATTGCCCAGCTGTCAGATTTGTCCTTGCAAAATGGTTCCCAATCCCTGGGGTTGCCATGGGGTTGGAAAAGGAGAGTGGGAATAGCAACAGGGAGTTGAAGAGCAGAGCAGAGAAGAGCAGGCAGGGGTGCATCTCCAAGTAAATAAATGGCAAATAGGAGGTATTCAGAGGTATTCTGCATCTGAAAATATAGGCTCTATCAGGTTAAGATGGGTAGCAGGTACTGATAGTAGACCGATTCAGTTGGAGTTTTACTGAATACTGCCTTGTATGTGTGTGTGTGTTTTGGAATGAGTTAGTGGTTTAGAAATACTGTTATAATTACAAATAATTAAAATTTCCTTTATTACTGCCTTTAAACCCATAATTAGCAGCTATCACTACAGATTATATCAGCAACTCATATGATTTCAAAATGGGTCATACAAAGTAGTACCTTCCTTGGCATGACCATTAAATGAACAGAGATTCCACTGTTGTGAGGAATCATGGGGTTATTTATGGCTACTAATCCTGATAGCTTTATTCTACCTCCACTGCTTTCCTCCTTTTTAATTTTTAGAACATCTAACCTGTTCTTTCTAATTTTTAGAACCTCTAACCACCACAGAAGTACCCACCACACCTGGTAACTATGGGTTTCTTGATTCTAGTGTTTAAATGGAATTTCTTTTATGCTGTGCTTTCTCCTTTCAAATTTTTGGAGCTTCTAACACATTCTTTCCAATTTTAGAACCTATAACCTCTACAGTAGAACCCATCACATCTGGTATGTATTTACTTTATCTTGCTTTTTTAAATATAAATAAAGCTGCCTGGTAACCCAGTTACTCTCAGCATCCAGAAGCATCATAGCCAGACACTGGCGAGACCTGTCAGGAGTAAGCATGGACCAATGGTACCAAATAGTATGGGAAACAGCCTTACTAGAAAAATTAACCAATAAACTAAAACTGACATGGGGACAAATAGAAGAAGACATCTTTACCCCGGTTTGGCTCCCCTTCATCACATACACAGCCCAACAAGACAGGGGGGAAAATCCACCAACAACATACAAATCAATATGGCTAACCTGACCCAAAACACCCACCCACCCCACTCACACATGAAAACAAAGATCACCACAGACAATCACAAATGAACAACCACACCCTGGGCCACCCCAACCTCTTTCACCACCAAAGGAACACAAGTGAATAGCAAAGAACCTGTAAAAGCGGCGCTGACACAAAACCACACATATACTAAGTAAAATAGAAACATCGCAACCCGACCCCACCCCCACTCTTCTTTCCCCTCTCCACCTCTCTCCCCCTTTTCTTCCTAATGTCTCAACAAACAAAACTGATCTGTAAAAAATGTTACTTGGGGGGAAAAAGAGTGAGAGAGAGAGAGATTGCACATACTTTTGTAAACCAAGAAAATAAAAAGACATTAAAAAAAAAAAAGCTGCCTGGCCATGAGCCTTGACCTTTTGCATTCTTCCTTCCACTATATAGGCAAATTCTGAATTTGCAGCAAACCATGGTTTTACATTATGTTAAAATCCAGCAAACTGTGGCTGGGGTAAAACATAAGCTGCATTCACAAGACAGTGCGTTCCACTTCCTGACATTTCCCTATCGGTTGATTTTCAAATTATAGTTGAGTTTTTGCAGAATACACTTCCAGAAATCTAGGAGACTATATCAGGTGTTTAGTGCTCATTTCCTTGTTAATTGCTTCCGGGGGGGGGGGGGGGACATTATCCCAGAAAAATTCAAAAGTAAGGTAACCAAATTTGAGGCAGTATATCAGCATATAGTTCTTTCCTGCCATTTTCATGGGTATATCATGGAGGAATTAAAGTAGGAATGTGCAGAAATTACATAATTTTTTGTACATCTGAATGCACCCATGATATGCAATCAAATAAGGTTTGCAAACCAAAAACATATTGGATTTTCTGAGTTCTGATGAAACCACAGAAACATGACTTCATTTGATCTATGACAGGTGGCAAGATAAATCATAATCATGTTATATCTGGAGACAACGCAGTGATCTATTTATAACACAAGGGTTGAATGTGTATAGGCCAGTTTGCAGTTACAAGCAGCCCTGATACAATATGAAGACAAGGTGTATAATATTTGGTATTAGATATGTTTCTTTTTTAATTAGGAACTTCACCACCTCAGTCTACTGTACAGAGTATCACAACAGGTAAGGACTGATACTGGGTTTTAGGTTTTGGTTTTTTTAATGCAATTGTCAGTATTATTTATAACTGAAGAAAGAGTAGTGTTGTTACGTTCTTCATCATCTTCTGCAGCAAATTCTCCTTTGGAAACATCTGCAAGTCCTTTCTCCCTAAGACTGGTGAATGGAGAGAACAGCTGTCAGGGTCGCCTTGAAGTCCACCATGATGGGACCTGGGGAACTGTCTGTGATGACGATTGGGACTTGAAGGATGCTCAGGTTGTGTGCCAACAACTTGGTTGCGGAGAAGCCACTGCAGCCCCGCTAAGTGCCCACTTTGACCAAGGCTCTGGCAGCATCCTCCTGAATGCTGTACAATGCAAAGGAAATGAATCTTCTTTTGAGGACTGTTCTCATAATGGATGGGGAGTCCATGATTGCAAACATAAGGAAGATGCCAGTGTTATCTGCACAGGTATATCCAGTTATTTTGTTTTTTTTACTATACTGTAAGGACCCTATTTCTTTCCTCTCGCTTCCATTCACTTCTGGGAATCTTCTTTCATCGGATAAATGATGGTGGAGTGCAGGGGTTTTTTGTGTGTTTTTTCATCGTATTGTGCATTTATGTGCAGACTGCACACCCACGGAACTGATTTCAGAAATAAATGTGTGGGCTAGAGTGTAAAGACACACATAAAGTCACATCCTGGGATGCCATTAGAATATCCTGTGAAGTGTCAAAAAGTCTATAGCTTTGTCTCCACATAGTTCTTGTAACTCAGTAACTCTAGTAACTTCTGTAGTACACTGAATCTGATGGTGTAACTCCATTAAGGTAATAAGGCTAATAGTCATTGATAGATCAATTCACATGAAATTTGTTATATACACTCTCCTGATCAATACCTGTCTGCAGCAGTGCACATCCTGCAGCAGAATGTATTCTGAGTCTATTCTAGGTGGTGGTGAAAGAATCCATCTGGTCTATCCTAAATCTACTGCTTATCTCTTTCATCAGATGCACTGATGTTCTCAAGTAGTGAGGAATTAGACCGGGATCATAGTGTGGAGTGAAAGGGGCTTGCCATGATTTGCTTGGAGAGGGGGAGAGAGAGATAAGTCATAAGTTTAAGGGCAGGTTCCATATTTTGAAAGACAAAACCTGAAATATTAGGAACCTGAATTTGCAAGTCAAGATGGTGGTTCCTTTGCACAATACGTGACATAAGGTAGGACTTAGACGAATCAGGTTCTAAACATTAAATCTCTCTGACATCTACTTCGTGGGGTTCCATCACTAAGAAGCACATAGCTATGAGTTTACTTTTTCTAATGTTTGCATGTACTTTCTTTTTATGCTGTGCTTTCTTATTTCCATTTATAGGCCCCATAACCACCACAGAAATACCCATTACATCAGGTATGTATTAACCTGGCTGTGTGTGTGTGTGTGTGTGTGTGTGTCTGTGTGTGTGTGTGTATGAGAGAAAGAGAGAGAGACAGAGAGAGATTTAATCCATGCTACCATTCTTGGTATAATGCTGCTCATATTATACTCAGTGTTGGACAGAAAGGAGAGTCCAATTGGGTGTCCTAACAGCAGCATATATTGCAATTTCCCTTCTTCCACCCATTCCTTCTTTCATTGGTCTGGCTACCCTATATCTATACCATCCTTTATCTCTCTGGCTATTTATTTGTATACCTGTCGATACAGGGCAATATACAAATTTAATTCATTCAGTCATTAACAATACTATTTAGCATATTATTTTAAAGAGAAGGAGATTTGCAGTTCATCCCTCTTCTCTGGGGAAAATAGCATGTTTTAACTTCTGCCCTTGGTTTTCACATTCATGGAGCAGCAATAGGAAGAGTTTGCACTTCCATAGAATGAATTAATTTGAAAAGAAAGCTGTTGGGAACTTCAAACACACTTTTATCAGGCATCTTTATTTTTATTTATTTATTAAAATTTATATACTGCTTGATTATAAAATGTCTCAAAGTTGTTAACAAAAAATATAAAACAATAAAGTAATTGTGCTTTTTTAAATGAATTACAATAATTTGAAAACATTCCAAGAATTAAAATCAACAGTAAACAGATTAAAATGCTCATCAATACTAAATAGCTCACTTGGGTGGTCTAAAGAAAAAAAATTTTAGCTGACGCCAAAAATAAGAGCCAATAATTTACATTCAAACCAAGTTTACAAAACAATAACAAATGTACTTTCTGAGTTGTATTGAAACAAAAAACTGAGACATGATTTTTTTTGTTCATTCTATGTGAGGGGACATGATAAAATATGAACATCTTATATCTGAAGGCAACACACTTGAAGTTAAAGGTCTATAGGCCAATACACAGTTACAAGAAACCCTGAAAAGTCAGATTTGAAAAACTTAATTAGATATTTAAAAGTGGTATGATATAAGACAAGGTTTAAAATATTTGGCATTATATCTGTTTCTTTTTAAATTAGGAACTCCACCACCTCCATCTACTGAACAGAGTGTTACAACAGGCAAGTAGCAATGCTGGGTTTTAGTGGAAATAAATGCAGTTGTCAGTATTATATGTAACTGGAGAAAGAATAGTGTTGTTACGTTCTTCATCGACTTTTGCAGCAAATTCTCCTTTGGAAACATCAGCAAGTCCTTTCTCCCTAAGACTGGTGAACGGAGAGAACAGCTGCCAGGGTCGCCTTGAAGTCTACCATGATGGGACCTGGGGAACTGTCTGTGATGATGATTGGGACTTGAAAGATGCTCAGGTTGTGTGCCAACAACTTGGTTGCGGAGAAGCCACTGCAGCCCCGCTAAGTGCCCACTTTGACCAAGGCTCTGGCAGTATTCTCCTGAATGCAGTACATTGCAAAGGGAATGAATCTTCTTTTGAGGACTGTTCTCATAATGGATGGGGAGTCCATGACTGCAAACATAAGGAAGATGCCAGTGTTATCTGCTCAGGTACATCCAGTTATACTCTGTATATGCTTATTTCTAAAGCATATCTTCTACATCTGCATTAAACACATTGAAGTTATTGTGTCTACACTGTAATAGCATGGTTTACTTTTTATGCTCTCTTTGGTGCACTTCTGAGAATCTTCTTTCATGTTTACAAAAGGTTGCTGTAGTTTTTCTGTGCAAGTTTCTTTTTATGCAATGCATATGAGGTCTGCACACCCATTGAACTAATGTCAATAATAAACGTATAGGCTAGAATCGAAAGAGAGATATGAGCATACTCAAGCACATGAGATCACAAGTCTTTGAGCACTTATTAGAATATTCTGCAAGGGGATAGAAATTCTTATTTGGCATCATAAAATGCTGGTAACTAGTATTCAGTGACACACTGGATTTTATAGGGTTGGCATCCTGTGGCAGAAAGTCACCTGAGCTCATTTCAGATGGTGGGAATAAGTAATGTATCTGGTCTTTCCTGAATGTGCTGCTTATCACATTCACTAAATGATCTGATGTCCCAGTATACTGAGGAATTATACTGGGACCATAATGTGTGAAAGGGGTTCGCTTTCTGTCATTTCTTCAGTATGGTAATATGGCACAAAGCAACGGTTTACCTTATGGGTGATGAAAGGAACATAAACATACACATAGTTTAAGTGCAGGGTCCATCTTTTTTATAACAACAACAACAGGAAGTATAAAATTTGGAAGCTAAATCTGCAAGTAAAAATGGTTCCTTAGCTCAGTCTGGGATTCAATCTAGGACCTGAGCAATATGAGTTCTAAACATCAACTTACTCCGATAGCTTCCTCCAGAGGTGCCATCATTTACCACAAATGTCTCATACCCAAAACTTCTCTTGGTGGTTGGGGAAACTCCCCTAACAGATTTAGGGGGTGGACAGTGGGAGGGGAAGAAGAAAGTTCCATTGCACAAGCAGAAGTTTTTCCACTTGTGGTAGGAGTTATGTAGTGCTTCGTTGAGTACAACCCCAAATACAAATGAAGTTCTAAACATTAAATTTATCTAATAACTGCTGGCTTAGGTGCCATAATTAAGAACCATAAGATTATGCATTTCTCTCTTCTGGTGTTCAAACAGTCTTTCTTTTTATATTGTTCTTCCTTCTTTCCTTTTTTAGGACCTCTAACTACCACAGAAACACCCATTACATCTGGTATGTATTTACTTGAATTTATCTTGTTTTTAAGCAACAAATTTGCACTCTCTGCTGCCATTCCTTTGTATAATTCTGCTGGACTGACCCTCAGCATGGGGCAGAAAGGAGAGAACAGTTGGGTGTCATTAAAACATTAATTAGATTATTTAAAAGTGATATGATATGCAGACAAGGTTTATGATATTTGGTATTGTATCTGTTTCTTTTTAAATTAGGAACTCCACCACCACAATCTACAGAACAGAGTGTTACAACTGGTAAGTATGGATATGAGCTTTTAGTTTTGGGTGTTGCTGTTTTTTTACAATTGTCAATATTACCACCGGGGCCTGGTAGGGACCCCAAGATCTCCTGCAATGCTTTTGCAAAGTTTTTTGCAGATAAAATCGCTCAGATTCAGAAGGAAGTAGACTCCACAGTGGGAGCAGGGCCAGGGCGGGAGAGTGCTAGAGTTCTGTCTGGTCTTGTTATATGGGATCAATTCCAATCTGTTACCTCCGAGGATGTGGACAGGCTGCTTGGACGAGTGAAACCGACCACCTGTCTTCTTGATCCTTGCCCATCCTGGCTGATAAAAGCGAGCCGGGAAGGGCTGGGCGATGGGCTTTGCGGGGTGGTGAATGCCTCCCTCTGTGAGGGAGCCTTCCCAGACCCGCTGAAAGAGGCGGTCATTAAACCGCTTCTTAAAAAAACATCTTTAGACCCGGCCAATTTGGCCAACTATCGCCCAGTCTCAAATCTTCCATTCTTGGGCAAGGTGATTGAGCGGGTGGTTGCTGAACAACTCCAAGCACGCCTGGAGGAAACGGACCATTTGGATCCCTTCCAATCGGGATTCAGGCCTCACCATGGGACTGAAACTGCCTTGGTCGCGCTGGTTGATGATCTCCGGCGGGCTAGGGACAAAGGTGAGAGCTGTTTCCTAGTTCTGCTGGATCTCTCAGCGGCCTTTGACACCATCGACCATAACATCCTTCTGGACCGTCTAGAGGGGCTGGGAGCTGGGGGCACTGTTATACAGTGGTTCCGCTCCTTCCTCCTGGGCCGTGTTCAGAAAGTGGTGGTGGGGGATGAGTGTTCAGACCCTTGGGCCCTCACTTGTGGGGTACCTCAGGGTTCCGTCCTCTCCCCCATGCTTTTTAACATCTATATGAAGCCGCTGGGAGAGATCATCAGGGGGGTTGGACTGGGTGTTCATCAGTATGCAGATGACACCCAGCTCTACCTCTCCTTTAAATCAGAACCAGTGAAGGCGGTGAAGGTCCTGTGTGAGTGCCTGGAGGCGGTTGGAGGTTGGATGGCGGCTAACAGATTGAGGTTGAATCCTGACAAGACAGAAGTACTGTTTTTGGGGGACAGGAGGCGGGCAGGTGTGGAGGATTCCCTGGTCCTGAATGGGGTAACTGTGCCCCTGAAGGACCAGGTGCGCAGCCTGGGAGTCATTTTGGACTCACAGCTGTCCATGGAGGCGCAGGTTAACTCTGTGTCCAGGGCAGCTGTCTACCAGCTCCACCTGGTACGCAGGCTAAGACCCTACCTTCCCGCGGACTGTCCTCGCCAGAGTGGTGCATGCTCTGGTTATCTCACGCTTGGACTACTGCAACGCGCTCTACGTGGGGCTACCTTTGAAGGTGACCCGGAAACTGCAATTAATCCAGAATGCGGCAGCTAGACTGGTGACTGGGAGTGGCCGCCGGGACCACATAACACCGGTTCTGAGAGATCTGCACTGGCTCCCAGTACGTTTCCGAGCACGATTCAAAGTGTTGGTGCTGACCTTTAAAGCCCTAAACGGCCTCGGTCCTGTATACCTGAAGGAGCATCTCCACCCCCATCGTTCAGCCCGGACACTGAGATCCAGCGCCGAGGGCCTTCTGGCGGTTCCCTCATTGCGAGAAGTGAGGCTACAGGGAACCAGGCAGAGGGCCTTCTCGGTAGTGGCGCCCGACCTGTGGAACGCCCTCCCATCAGATGTCAAAGAGATAAAGAATTATCTGACATTCAGAAGACATCTTAAGGCAGCCCTGTTCAGGGAAGTTGTTTAATATGTAATGCTGTATTGTTTTTAACACTGATTGGGAGCCGCCCAGAGTGGCTGGGGAAACTCAGCCAGATGGGCGGGGTATAAATAATAAATTATTATTATTATTATTATTATTATATATAACTGAACTAAGAATAGTCTTGTAACATTCTTCATCACCTTTTGCAGAGATTTCACCATCAGAAACATCAGCAAGCCCTTTCTCCCTAAGACTGGTGAATGGAGAGAACAGCTGCCAGGGTCGTGTTGAAGTCCACCATGATGGGAGTTGGGGAACAATCTGTGATGACGGTTGGGACCTGAAGGATGCTCAGGTTGTGTGCCAACAACTTGGTTGCGGAGAAGCCACTGCAGCTCTCACAAATGCCCACTTTGGCCAAGGCTCTGGCAGCATCCTCCTGAATGAAGTACATTGCAAAGGGAATGAATCTTCTTTTGAGTACTGCTCCCATAATGGATGGGGAGTTCATGACTGCAAACATAAGGAAGATGCCAGCGTTATCTGCTCAGGTACCTCAATTTATTTTCTGTATACACATACACTTCTTGTCTAGATCTGTATTTGCAAACATAATAGTTACTCTGTCTATATATAAAGGACATGATTTGACTTTCCCCCCCACCCCCCACCCTGAAGTATCATCTATTGACTTCAGTGAATCTTATTTCATCTAATAAGCGATGCGGAAGTTTTTCTGACAATTCTTTGCATCTGGTTACGCATGTATTTAAAGACTGCACACACATCAAACTAATAATAATAATAATAATAATAATAATTAATAAATAAATAAATAAATAAATAAATAAATAAATAAATAAATGTATAGGCTGCAATCTAAAGAGATATATGGGCATGCTCAAGCTGGGATCATAGTGCTATATGAAAGGGCCTGCCATCTCTGTAATAAAAATCATGGCACAAAGCAAAATTTGCCCGGGGGAGGGGAAGGAACATGCACATAGGTTTGCAGGCCAATGCGCAGTGTAGCTGCAGGTAGTATAATGACAGAGTTGGAAGTGATCCCAAAAGTCATCTAGTCCAAGCCCCAACCCCACACACTGTGGTGCTGTACTGGGCCGCAACCATCGCACACCCCAAAAGGTGGGTTACATCTCTCTGGTAGCTGCTCACTGAGCTTTTACCATAACTAAAAACCATACAGCTATGAGATTCAGTCTTCTGGTATTTAAATAAGCTTTCTCTTTATGCTATTCTTTCTTCTTTCTATTTTTAGGACCCCTCACCACCACAAAAATACCCATTACATCAGGTATGTATGTACTAGATTTGTTGTTGTTTAGTCATTTAGTCGTGTCTGACTCTTCGTGACCCCATGGACCAGAGCATGCCAGGCACTCCTGTCTTCCACTGCCTCCCGCAGTTTGGTCAGACTCATGCTGGTAGCTTTGAGAACACTGTCCAACCATCTCGTCCTCTGTCTTCCCCTTCTCCTTGTGCCTTCCATCTTTCCCAACATCAGGGTCTTTTTCAGGGAGTCTTCTCTTCTCATGTGGTGGCCAAAGTATTGGAGTCTCAGCTTCAGGATCTGTCCTTCCAGTGAGCACTCAGTACTAGATTTAGCTTGCCTTTAAAAAGAAAACGGATTTCCACTCTATGCTGCCATTTTTTGCCATAATTCTGCTGGAATAGCCCTCAGTGTACTGTAGAAGTGATGGACCAATCAGATGTCATAACTTTCCTTTGGCTCTCTCCACTGGCGATTCTGTCTCTCTCTCTCTCTCTCTCTCTCTCTCTCTCTGTGTGTGTGTGTGTGTGTGTGTGTAAATATTCAATGTATCTCCCTTATTGTCAGTTAAAATAATAAGAGGAATCTGCACTGCCTTAGGATAAATTAATTTCATGGAAAATTCAAAGACACTGGAAGGTCTGCCATATATGGTTTGTAAAGATTTATGAAATTTGTGTTGCTCTTCAAATACACACAGACTGTGCTGAGATATAGGCTGAGATATAAGGTGGTAAATATAGACCATATATTTAAATATCATTTTGCCTGAAAGAATCCTGGGAGCTGTAATATACTGCTCACAGAGCTATAATTCCCAGCACCCTTAACAAAAAATACTTCCAAGGATACTTGTGGTGTGTGTGTTCTTTAAATGTATGTTCTTCTTTTTTTAAAATGATATTTATTGAGATTTCCAAATTAAAACATATAAACACAAACAACAATACAAACATACACAAATACAATACTATAAACATGTATAATTTCAAATCTTATTTCTTAAACCTAATTTCCTCGACCTCCTCACACCTCCCCCTTCTGTATTCTAATTCCATTTGTCTAATCAGCAATTCCATTCCCTTATTTCCCATTATTTTTTGTATTATAATTTCATTATTATCCACTCAACAAGTTCTTATCTTATTTCTTAACCTTAACTTAGTAATTTTATTAAATCAGGCTATTATTTTCCTTTTCTTCTTTCTTTCATTCCTCCATTTATTTTTAGAGCCTTATATCTATTTAATTGAAAAAAAAACCCCAATTTTAACTTAATCTTGGACCTTTTTCCTAAAGTCGACCCAAATTTCCCTTCCACGATTTTTCCACATTCCATAAAAATTGCAAAAAAAAGGAATAAGCATATAAACAAGATCTAAACAGATTATATTTTAACACCCTTTGGATACCCAAATCCCACCCTCCCTTTCCCGGTTTTGATCCCCAAACCAACGTCCATCAGTGCGTCCATTTCTCAGCCTGGATCCCAAACCCCTGAGGCTTTTAACCCTCTCTCGGTTTCTCTCTGCCGGTCTTTTTGACAGTCCTTTATTTTCAACACCAACTCTTGAAGAAGCTCTGTCCCATTAATGTCCATTTTTCTTCCAAGCAGGCCTCTGTATTTAAAAGTGGAGCTCAAATTTTGTTTCTTAAATCTTTTAAATCTATATGTCCCAAAAGCTCCAATTTCCATCTTAATCAAATTTATGCTATCAGGCCTCTGGTCCAGCTTTTCTTCTGCAACATTGTAGCTTCACCTTCAATTTCTAGCAAGTCCTCATGTGTCTCTCGGAGTTTATCAAACTTCATTTCCCCAGCTGCAGCAGCTTCTGTTACAACTTCAAGGGCTTTTGGTTCAGAAACAAAGACTTGTGTCGAATCTCTTCCTGTTCCCATAAGATTGTTTTCTGTATCATTCAATGCTGTTGCCCTTGTTGTCAACATATCACTCTGATCCTGGAGCTTTCGAAGGAGATAAAAAGTCCTATTCAGCTCAGCGAGTATTTTTCCACTTACAGCCATTTCTTGCAATATCTCAAGAATCCCTCTAGGGGGATTCTGTTTACTTAGTGTCTTTCCAATTTCAATCCAATAGACCAAATGTAACTTGTTTTCCTTTGCTCCCGACTATTTGTGTCCAATTTAAAGAAAATCTAGCCAGCAGAGTCACCAAAAACAATGTTTCCTTTTATTTCCCAGCTTTGACAGCTAGTTTGACAGCTGTCAAAGTCCGTATCTTTTTAACTAAAGCAAGGGTGAAGTTACAGGTGTACAGGGGAGTTTGCACTTACAAACAATTCCGAAGCGCTAGGGTCCAAAACTTTAACTACATATTTAAAAGTGATATGATATGGAGACAAGGTTTATAATATTTGGTATTGCATCTGGTTTCTTTTTAATTTAGGAACTCCACCTCCACAATCTACAGAACAGAGGGTAACAACTGGTGAGTATTAATGTGGAGTTTTAGCATTTTTCCACAAATGTTATTATTATATATTACTGAATGGGAAATAGTCTTGTAAAATTCTTCATCAACTTTTGCAGAGAATGCACCATCAGGAACATCAGCAAGCCCTTTCTCCCTAAGACTGGTGAATGGAGAGAACAGCTGTCAGGGTCGTGTTGAAGTCTATCATAATGGGGAGTGGGGGACCGTCTGTGATGATGAATGGGACATTAATGATGCTCGCATTGTCTGCAAAGAAGTTGGTTGTGGAGAAGTCATTTCAGCTCCAACAAGTGCCCAATTTGATCAAGGCTCCGGCAGCATCCTTCTGGATGCTGTACAGTGCAGTGGGAATGAATCTTCTCTTAAGGACTGCCCCCATAAGGGATGGGGGGTCCATGACTGCAAGCATAAGGAAGATGCCAGCGTCATCTGTTCAGGTACCTCAAACTATTTTCCATATGTGCTAACGTCTAGATCTGCATTTGCAAATCTTTTGTCTCTATTGTAAATCCATGAATCAACTTCCTCTTTTCTCTCCTTTTAATTAGAATTTCTTCCATCCAGTGCAGGGAATCATTTTTTCATATGATAAGTCGCATAGGAATTATTCCCGTGCATTTGTTTTGTTTGTTTTTGCATCTGCTTATGCATTTGTACACTGCACATCGATTGAACTAATTTCAATAATAAATATATAGTTTAAAAGCTAAAGAGACATGCAGAAATGCTTAAATGTATGAGGTCAGAGGACTTCAAGGACTTGAAGAACTTGCAAGTAGCCAGAAACTCAAACCCTTTGGATCCTATCAACTTTTAACGAATAGTATTGAGGAACATAATGGATTTGATGATAGCTAATATACACGGACAAACCAATTCACTTGGAATTCATTTAATTTAGATTTCTCCATTAGAGATATAGTCAATAGCTGTCAGAAGAACTTCTAATTTCATCCCAGGTGATGAGGAGAATATTTGCTTTGGATCTATTATAAGTCTATTTTTCACTTTCATTACATGGTCTGGTATTCCAGAATAGTGAGGAATAGGTGTGGAGCCATAGTACTGAGTGAAATGGGCATAATTCTTGTCATTTTCCCAGTGTACAGTAAAGCACAAAGCAAAGATTTGTCATGTAATGAAAATGGACACATACCCATACATTTTGGTGAAGGTTCCACAAGAGGAAATAAGAAAACTAGAAACTAAATTAGCAAGTTAAAATGCAGGCTCCCTCACTCAATCAGTTTAGCACTTATAGTAGAGTGAACAATGCAGATAAGGTTCTAAACATTAAATTTCTCTAATATCTGCTTGATGAGGTGCCATAATTAAGAACGAAATCCAGTAATAATTAGTTCCTCCTTTCTGGTGTTTAAATGGGCATTATTTTTATGCTGTGCTTCTTTCTATTTCCAGGACCCCTTACCACCACAGAAATACCCATTACATCTGGTATGTATTTTTTGACTTTATCATGTTTTATAAAAAAAGGGGGGAGGACAAACCAACAGATTAGTTTTCCCTGCTGCGATTGTTTGACATAATTCTTCTGGAATGGCTCTTAGCATAGGGCAGAGAGGAGAGAGCTTGAGTGTGATAGCAGTAACACCTTTTGCAGTTTCCCCCCATTCACCCTGGTTGCCCAATGGCCAACCTCCCTTAAGCTGTCTCCTGCAGCTGTTTAGTATATAAAGAGAAATAGATTCAGGGCACAGCTCTCTTCAGAGAAAATAACATGGTGTACATTATACCCCTGGTTTTCATGTATCATGGGGCAGCAATATTACATGTTGCATGTTACATCTGGAGGCAACACAGTAACATATTTATAACACAGAGAAGAGGTTAAAGATATATAGGCCAGTTTGCAAACAATCCTGAGGAGCAAATTTATAAAACCTTCCTTAGATATTTAAACCAAATGGCATTATATGTGGACAAGATTTAATATATTTAAGTATTGCATCTGGTTTCTTTTTAATTTAGGAACTCCACCTCCACAATCTACAGAACAGAGGGTGACAACTGGTGAGTTGTCTATTTTCCATATGTGCTAACGTCTAGATCTGCATTTGCAAATCTTTTGTCTCTATTGTAAATCCATGAATCAACTTCCTCTTTTCTCTCCTTTTAATTAGAATTTCTTCCATCCAGTGCAGGGAATCATTTTTTCATATGATAAGTCGCATAGGAATTATTCCCGTGCATTTGTTTTGTTTGTTTTTAATTAAATTAGGTAAATCTTTTCCCAGTCATATAATAATTCATCATTTTAAGTGAATAAGCATAGAAACTGTAGTAAATATATAATATTAGAGGGTCTTCATGCTTGGTAAATAATAGTGCCTTCCAAAGTATTTTTACCTAAAAGTAAAGCTGAATCCAGACACATCAAAAAAATGTTTCAGGAAAACGCATTGTAAACCTCATAATGGGAAATTGCCGAAAAACAGAATTCTACAGCACCATCTGGTGTCACAGTGTTATAATGCATTTAAAGCACATTTTTAAAAAGCACAAAAACGTAATGCAGCTGTCCTAAGTCTTTTTCAATTCACTATCAAGCATGTTCAGGATTGCACTGTAAACCTATATAACCACTTAGCAGAGAGTATGACTGTACACCCTATACATTTAAAGCACATTCAGAGCTCATTCTTTCTCTCAAAGAATTCTGGACTATAATTTCTTAAGAGTTACTGGGAATTGTAACTCTGTGTGGGGTGAACTATAGTGCCTAGAATTGCCAGATGGAAAGAATATACTTTAAAGGTATAGTGTATAACTACATCCCACTGAACTCTTATATAGGATTACTCCATAAAGCATTTTTTTTTTTTTTTTGCTATAAGCTAACATTGTATTGAATATATAAGGTGTGTTTTTCTTGTATCCTTTTTTCCCCTTTTCCTTTTGTTTGAAATAATTAGCCATCTGAACTACTGAATAGATGGTTTTCTATTTCAAATATTAGCTGTAGGGATAAAAAAACTGAGGAAGCATATGACCTGGGTAACTGTTTTCTTTCAACTAGCATTGACACCTCTGAGTACCACTCCTGCACCTCGGCCTAGCACCAAGGCGTCCACTACTTCTGGTAAGCCTTCAGCTAGAAATTTAATCTCAGCATAATTCAGTTTAATAACAGTGCAATCCTACACCTATCCACTCAGAAGTAAGTCCTCCTGAATTCAAGGGGGCTCACTATAGGCAGATGGGTATAGGACTGCAGCCTTAGTAGTTTTCAGTCCTGCTATTGGAAATAATTTCTTCAAAGAACGTAGTATTTGATTTGGTCCTTTCCCCCTCTTCTTTTGCTGTTTCTAGCTAACCATCCTGCTTTGCCAGGTACGTTTTTCTCATCTTGTATGCATTTGTGAAACTTTTAAAAAAATAGTTTTAATACATCAGACGGACGACCTGGTTATCTTGTTTACATTTGGCGGTGCCTGATTTTGTAACGCAGCAGTGGCCAACCTGGACCTTCCAGATTTCCTTGGACTGACAGGTCAAGCATGATCAGTACCATAGACTGGGTTAGGGAATCTATGGGCTGTTGTCAAAAAAACCAGCCTTGCAAAAAAAACTACTCCTTCATCTGATATAAGTTGTTTCCTCTTCTCCAAGACATAATATTAAATCTGGATATACAGTATTGTAGAATAAGTTTATTATGAAGGAATTGGTAAATAAGTAAATGCAGATTATATATGTCTATTACATAGAGTTTGATCTGCCAGTGGGAGGCAACTAATGCTTCTCTTTTGTCTTTCTAAGATGGCACCATGAGACTAGTCAATGGAAGGAACAGATGTGAGGGACAGGTTGAAGTACTTCACAATGGAATTTGGGGGACAGTCTGCGACGATGAGTGGGACTTAAGCGACGCAAGTGTTGTGTGCAGGCAGCAGAAATGTGGGCCCCCTCGCTCAGCAACAGCTAATGCTATGTTTGGTGAAGGCTCAGGGCCAATTCTTATGGATGATGTCAGGTGCACTGGGAATGAAATCAGCTTGGGACACTGCTCCCACAGAGGCTGGGGATTGCACAATTGTCTCCATAGAGAAGATGCTGGTGTCATTTGCTCAGGTACTCTTTGATTGCAGCATGATAGAATATTATTAATAATAATCATCTATTTATGTCCCACCCATCTGGCTGGGTTTTCCCAGCCACTCTGGGTGGCTTCCAACAAAAGTTGTTTTTCTCTTTGACATCTGGTGGGAGGGTGTTCCATATGGCGGGCACCACTACCGAGAAGGCCCTCTGCCTGGTTCCCTGTAACTTGGCTTCTCGCAGCGAGGGAACCGCCAGAAGGTCCTTAGTGCTGGACATCAGTGTCCAGGCGGAACGATGAGGGTGGAGACGCTCCTTCAGGTATACTGAACCGAGGCCGTTTAGGGCTTCAAAGCCTTTGCCAACCAACCTCCACATATCTTGGGTTACAACTTCTGTTAGCCCCAGCCAGCATGTTCAATGGTTAGGTATGGTAGTAATTATAATCCAAAACATCTGGTCAGCACCTGGTTAGTGAAAATGTATATAAAATTTCAGTCCAATATCCACTTATTTGGGAGTAAGTCTAATTGAAGTTCATGGGGCTTATATCTGAGTAGGTATGTATAGGATTGTGCTGAAAGTGACTGATGTCGGGGGATTACCTTTGTTTCATGTGTTGTCTGCCTTTGCTGGCTTCATGCAAGAAAGCAATTGTAAAGAACATTCCCTATTCTAATATCTAATTTATTGTGATCAATATTTCAAATGATGTTTCGTGGGTTTCTCCAGAACACACACCGGGCAGAGAAAACTGACTTGGTCCATTGGAAAACTTTCAAAATACACAGCAGGGCACACTCTTTGTTAGGGCCACGACCCAAAATGCCACAAATTGCAAAATCTTCATAATAATAATAATCAACACTGATGTTATGCCATACAGGCCTGGCATGATGTCCAAGCCAGTAGGCTAAGGCTTTGTGACTAAGAACCAAAACAAAAGAACCAAAGCACTCACAGTAGTCACTTTCTTATAAAGAGCAGAGCTGGCCCACCTATTAGGTGATGTGAAGCAACTGCTTCCACCAGTGGAAGAGAAAAAGGCGGTACCCAGCTCACAACACCACTTCTGCCAGAACATTCCCCTGTTGCCAGGCTTTGGCGAGAGGGAGGTTTTCTGCTGTGCAGTATTGCTGCTTCTCTTCCCTGCCACTGGGGCAGAGAAGATGAGTGCCAGGGCCTTGTGGAAAGTTTCTTGATCTCATCTAGTGGGGTGGGGGTTCTGGTGGTGGAAGTGGGGGGCTGGCAGAGCAGGACAATAGGTGGGCAAGAGGCGGCACATTCTGGTTTTGCCTCAGGTGGCAAAACATGACTGGCTGTCACTGATAAGAAGTATATTCTGTTACGTTTTATGTTCTATGTACAATTTTGATTTCACTGAAGTTATATTTACTCTGCTATTCCACTTTTTCTCTTTCTTTTCAAGTACCAACTGTGAACACTCCTACTCCAAGTAAGGGACATTTCATCTTCTCTATAATATAATCCTAAATTCTAGTTTTTAGTATACAGATTCAAACTGGCATTTAAATCTATTAAATGCATCTATATTTCTGTATGTATAAGTCTGTTTTAACCATTGATTCCTTCTGTACTAAACGGAGTAACTTTTACTGCATACTAAACTACATAACTTACTCTATTTTTACTACAGTAAAAATTACTTTAGGAAAACTGTGTTCCTCACAATATTTCTCTTACTTTCTCTTTTTTTTTCTTCTCCATCTTTTGTGGGGGGGTTTTCAAGGACCTGCAATTAGCAAGGAAACTACACTTTCAAACGGTAAGAGATACCTCAGCTTCCTCATGATATATCACACTAAATGTTAGCTTTGGCTATGCAGGCTTTGTAGAATAGGTATTTTCGTGGATGAATTGACTAATGCACAGCCCACAAATGCAAAATGATTTATTAATGTATAAATGCCATCTCTCACATGCACCATCCGTACCCCTAATGTCACCTTGCCACCTCTTTGGAAATAAAGGTGCTGGCAGCTGCACACAATTCACTCAACGGTGCTTTTCTCAATGATGCTACCACCCATCCCTACAGTTGCTAGGGATTGATGACCCTCTAAAAGCCAGGTCCGTCCCAGTTCTGCTTGGAGATGGAATTAAGTCTGTCCCATCCCATTCCTGCGCAGATTTTAAAGGGACATTCTGAAAAATCAGAAATATGAAAGTTAAAAAAAAAAGATGAATAAAACAAAAGTTATTTGCAAGGTGGTCCATGAGCTGCAGCGCTGCCTCTGTCTATTTAACTATGTTTTTCCTTGACTTTTTAAAAAAGTTCCAGAACCAGTTATCTAGCTGCCCACAACCTGGAGTGTCTAGCGCATGGTGCTCCTTACCGCCACACTGTTTGAATGCAACAGAGCAAGTTTCTCTGGGGGCAACAGAACTTGATGACATTCTGTCACCCTCAGAGGGGATTGTATGGGTGAAATATGGATTCCTCCAGTTTTTACTCTAACCTATCGCCAGAATGCCTCTGGTTACCATGTTAATAAATATGTCAGTGGTTTGTGCAGTCAATTCAACTGGCACTTCTCTGCTGATCTCCCTCACCCCAAACCAGTGCTTTTTTTTCTATTAAAAAAAAATAATCTTTAGGGGTACTCTCATTTTGACTCAAGAAAATCACCATTTTATAGTTCAAATAGGGGAAAATAAATGGAGAAAAGTACAAAGATTCACGAAATGTTTAGGGGGTATATGTACCCCTGCATCCCCCAGAAAAAAGCACTGCCCCCAACTCACCCCAAAAAAACTGTAAAGCAAAATTAAATGGGATGGTTATGTCAGTTCAGATGGGCAACAAACATTTGCTCTGTATGCTGATATTGTGACTGGGCCTCTTTATCTACCAGTAGTGAACCCATGTTTCTCTCTTCTTTTTCTAAGGAGCATCTGTGAAACTAGTCAATGGAAGACACAGATGTGAAGGACGGATTGAAGTGTTTCACAATGGAAGGTGGGGGACGGTCTGCGATGATGCGTGGGACTTAACTGATGCAAGTGTCGTATGCAGGCAGCTTGGATGTGGGCCTGTTATCGCAGCACCAGGACAGGCTCGATTTGGTCCTGGTCCAGGCACAATCCTCCTGGATGATGTCTCCTGCACTGGGAATGAATGGCACTTGGGCCAGTGCTCTCACAGAGGCTGGGGGGTACATAATTGCCTCCGCAGTGAAGATGCTAGTGTCATCTGCGCAGGTATTTTCCAATTGCAGGTTGATAGTTCCATTAAAAATTAATGGACATAGACCAGGCTTCCTCAGCCTCGGCCCTCCAGATGTTTTTGGCCTACAACTCCCATGATCCCTAGCTAGCAGGACCAGTGGTCAGGGATGATGGGAATTGTAGTCCCAAAACATCTGGAGGGCCGAGGTTGAGCAAGCCTGACACAGACCAATTGTGGGGAACCTTTGGCCCTCCAGATGTTCCTGAACTACAACTCCCATAAGCCCCAGCAATCATGGCAAGTAGCCAGGGATAGTATGAGTTGTAGTTCAGCAACATCAGAAGAGCCAGAGGTGCAAAGATGGGTCTAGAGGAGCCGACGTGCTCTGAGCATGTCTGCAGTGGGGCAGCTTGCCAAACATGCTCAGGCTATAACCCTGAGCTGAAACTCTGAGCCATTACTGTTCCAAATAACCAGGACAGCCTGGGTTTGTTCACCAAGCTGACTTGTTCCAAACATGTGTACAGCACTGGGAAGGGGGCAATGACTATTTAAGACCATTTAGATTGAAAGTACACTGTTTTAATAATAACCAAAATTGAATATAGTACAAAATAATTCTTGAGGAATTATATTATCTGCATAATATTGAACAGATATGTAAAATGCTGTTGGTTGGGTAACACGTACAATCACTGGTTTGATAGACACTTAAATGCAGTTACAGTGCTTCCCACTTGTAGTCACCCATTTACCGTTTTATTTGTGTAAAAAAAAAAACTTAAAAGAGATATTGTTCACATCATGCCACTAAAGTTGGTAACTAAAACATCGCCCTAATTGAAGCAGAAATTGGATTGCTATTTTCCACTTTCTTCACCCTTCTTAATACAAGAACCACCCATGACATTCATCTAATCTACTTTTCTTGATAAGGAGTGTCTACTGCTACATTTTAAACCACATTAGTCCTATTTACAATGTTGATACCAGCAACAGTATATTCTACTTACTCCTCTTCTTCTTTCTTTTCAAGAACCGGTCCAGACCACTCCTGCTCCAACAGGTAAGAGGCTCCTCACCTTCTCTATAATATAATCCTAAATCTTTCTTCTAAACATGAAGATATTATGGACTAGGCTTCCCATGGAGGAATTGTCCAATGAGCCGCACATGTGGCAAAATTTATATAGAGCTAACCATTGCAAACAATCCTTCTCTTTTGTCTTTCTAGAAGGAGCTGTGAAACTAGTCAATGGAAGACATGCATGTGAAGGGCGGGTTGAAATCTTTCACAACGGAAGATGGGGGACAGTCTGTGACGATTTGTGGGGCATGACCCATGCACAAGTTGTGTGCAGGAAGCTTGGTTGTGGAGACGCTGTCTCGGCACTAGGAAAGGCGCAGTTTGGTGAAGGCTCAGGCCCAATTCTTATGGATGATGTCCGCTGCACTGGGAATGAAGACAGCTTGAGTCAGTGCACCCACAGAGGCTGGGGAATACATAATTGTGTTCATAGGGAAGATGCTGCTGTCATGTGCTCAGGTAAACTTGGGTTTCTGGATAATGGATAACAATAAGATCTGTTAATGCCTAAGTGACTGGTATCCAACAAACAAATTGTCTTAAAGGTTGGTTTGAACATTCCCTTTCCTAATATGTGACACCTTGAGATCAATGTCTCAAAATACATTTTAAAAGTTGTTATCTGCAATAATGGTTACAGAGGCATCTGAATACTTGATTTGGTCTCTGTCAATCTATTTTTGCATAGCCTTTAGCTGCAGTAGATGCTGAGGGGTGGGGAATAGCAATGAAATGTTGGCAAATTACTACACAGTCTGCCTTGAACCCCCTCAGTAGGCCCTTCAGTATGGTGGACGACACTTTCCCATTGCCAGTGTTGAAGTAAGATTTGACTGTTAATCTAGTGGGATTCCATACACAGAATGTGGGAAGACACCATCTTGTCATTTGCTCAAAGCAGTGATGGGGGAGCTGGATCCCCACCTCCTGTAGGCCATGTTAACAGATGAGTGAAGCCTTTCACATGTCAATCAACTGATGCTACATGATGCCAGGTGACTCACCTTGAAAGGAAGAATCGGGAGTGCACTTGTCCTCCCATCCTTTGCAAGCGTATCTTGGATTTAAAAAGTGCTGAACTCTACCAGCGGCTGGAAAGGGGAGAATCTTATTCCTTTTCTGTTTGATTCTGTTTGATTCTGTGGATTTATCTGTTCCACACCTGACATCACTTGATGTCAGGTGATTGATAGGTAGCCATAGTTTGGACCAAACCACTCTGCAAGCCAAATGAGGAACCTAGAGGACCTTATCTCAAGGACGTAATGCTTTCCTTGTATTTCAGGTGAGCATTATGAGTCATGAGGTTTCGTGATTTCATAATATCCTACCTCTGTGGACATTGTAGAGTGGGTTTCTCAGGTAGGAATTGGCCAATGAGCAGCATAAAAAAAAAGCAGGTGGTGCATAACTTTTAATATGTTGAAAATATGTATGCAACTTTAAAAAATGAGTGATTTCATTTCAATCCTTTTTTATATAACAGCAAAGGCTGCCCCCCAAGCCACCACTACAGCAGGTAATTAATATTTTTGTGATATACAAATAATTCAGACATGCATGTTTTTAGAGTTGAAAATATGTGCTGTCTCACAATATCAGGAATGCCTGGTATTTGTCAAGAAACCGCTGCCTACACTGGCCTTTTTGACCATGGAATAACTCTTGTATTGGAGAGCCATTTAGGTACCACTCCTAAAATATATTGCACTAAAACAATGTCATAAACCAACAGTCTTTATATGTTATCTTCTATTATCAGGGAGATAAATAACTATACAACTTTTAGAAGACATCTGAAGGCAGCCCTGTGTCGGGAGGTTTTTAATGTCTGGTGTTTTATTATGTTTTTATATGTGTTGGAAACCGACAAGATGGGTGGGGTCTAAATATCATCATCATCATCATCATTATCATCAACAACATCTTTGTTTTTTCATAGCTCCTGTGGATGATACAACTACAGATCCTGGTAATGTTAAAAATGATATCGTTGCTTTTTAATTAATGTATTATAAAACATTTCACTAAGACATTTTGTGGGCCTTTGGCAAAATAAGAATATTTTGGACCATGGTGTTTCCTCCTTCAGTGACAAAAATGCTACCCACTCAAAAACCTCCTGTTTTGAACATTTCTGGAATCCATGTATAGTTCTTACCTAAGGCCTCAAAATTAGCCTTCTCATTCTTCTCCATTCCTTGTTGCTTGAGGCCATGGTGAAGTATGAAAAGGGAAGGTGGTTCTACTTGTTGACTGAAATAATCTTTACAAGAACATATAGCCGGGAAGAGAGATGGATAAGAATTCTGTTCGATCCTCCTTTTTAAGCAACCTGACCTAACCAGCACCTGCTGGACTAATGCACAGTTTGGAACCTAATGGTCCTTCAGATGTTGCTCTTCTCTATATTTTACAATATGGCTCACAGCTCAAAAAAAGCTAAACAAATATATAAGAATTGCATATATCAAAATATCAAGGTCCTCTGGGTGAAATAAAACCGAATTATCTAAAAACAATCCAATAAAGCACTATAATTGAAAAAACAATATAAAGTGACCATAGGCTACAACAGAAAGGAATTAGTGGAAATCTAATGTACTGTGAGAATGTTTCTTTTAACCAATGGGCATATGTGCATGTACACAACATTACATTATTATTTTCTTTGCTTATAGTACCCAACAATACTTCTTTTTTTCCCCCTTCCCCTGTCCAGTAACACTTACATGTTTGCCCGAATACATGAAGGCAGTTATTGGCAGAGAATACCTTACTTCAAAAGGCTGCTCTGAGTGCAATCTGTACTTGAGTGACCAAGCCTGCAAACCTGAGATTACAAGAGACGAATTTATATTCTATATACCATATGATGGTTGCGGGACAAGACGGGAGGTAAGGAAGTGTATATCTGATCGTAAGACATATCAGTATAATTTGATAGCTTTTCTTTGGAGAACTTTTAGGATATGAGTTTCAAAAAATAAAACAGTTGTCAAATTATACCCCCTGGGGCCTCTTTGCATTCAAATTATCATATATTGGCTTTGTAAGCCATGTATGAACAAGGCTCGTGGAAATGCATACAATCCATTCACTCCTCTTTTCATGAATGACCTAACTAATAAGTCTTCCATTAACTGTAGTTTCCTGTTTAATCTGAACCAGGAAACTATGCTTTGTTGAATAGCTCCTGGTTTGTTTTTGCTCTGGTTTCATTTGCTACAGTATATTTAAACTTGCTGTCCATGTGTTTTGTCTAATCTAATGCTTTAACAGAACAATGGAGAGGTTAGCAGTTTCTCCAATACTGTCAGCAGCCGTGGAACTGGTGTAAATCCTCAGTTTATCTTCATCTGCAAAATGGAGCCAAGAGCCATGAAGGAACTGACGCACAACATAGATGAAATGGAATCCACGGAAGAAGGCCGAAAGCAAAGTGGATTATTCCATATGAAATTTTTATTTTATGACTCACCTTCCTTCGCACACCAAGTAGTTTCCATGCCCTACTTTATGAAGATGAACCAGAACAAAAACTTCGAAGTCGAAATCTCTAACTGTAATCGGAGGCAAATATTCTTCGTAGACACCTGTGTGGCTTCGCCTAGCCCTCATGACTTCACAACTACAACACATACTCTAATACAGAACGGGTAAGGGGGAGAATAAGCTGACAAACATTTCTGCATACTTTGGACAGGGTCAATTATTAGAAAACACACACGGCGGGGGAACCCTGTGTCAAACTTTCACTTCAGCTGGCTCTATCCTGCCAGGACTCTAAGCTCTTTACAGCCATCCTTTTATTATTTTGTCTCTGTAGATTCTACCTTGTTCATCTTTCCACTTTCCTTCCCTAAATTTCTCAGTGCAGTTCTATGGTGTACAAAAATGCACATATTGGGGTCAAGTATGAATATAAATGCGTGTATTCCTGGAAAATAGCATACAGAAATGCATTATATTATGGAATACGGCTTTGCAACAATGTGTCTATTGGGCAAAATTGCAATTGCTTATCATTCCTTCTCCATTTTTTTTTCAGGTGTGTTAAAGATTATACCTATACAGGTTCTTATAGACAGAGGGTCACCCGCTTCAGCTTTAAACCCAACTTCAAATGGTCAACAGTTTATCTACAGTGCAAAATTGTGGTGTGCAATGCATATGACTCTAGATCTCGATGTTACCAAGGCTGCATGCCCAGGCGTAAGAGAGAAATAAGCTCTGGTCAAGAACACGTGCAAGTTATTGGGCCATTTAACCTTCATTAAGCAGTGTCACCTAGCAATGCCTACCAAGGTCAATGAGGATACTTGCATAATGACTCTGTTTGTGGCATTATCTTGAAGTAATTCATCACTGTAGACAGTTCCATAGAGAAGCTGGCACTTCAGATGCCAGAATACATGCTTTGATCTGCCTTTGTAACTCCGATCATCTGGTATCTTTGTAGTCAATATGAAAGATCTGTAAAACCTTTGGCTTGAAGTCATCACAATTAGTTGGCTCACTGACTTAGCAAAACAAATAAAGCTAGCTGTCAAAAAAAACCCATGTTTCTGTGTATCTAATCATAAAGTAAAGGGACCCCTGACCATTAGGTCCAGTCGTGACCAACTCTGGGGTTGTGGCACTCATCTTGCTTTATTGGCCGGCGTACAGCTTCCAGGTCATGTGGCCAGCATGACTAAGCCACTTCTGGTGAACCAGAGCAGCTCACAGAAACACTGTTTACCTTCCCACCGGAGCGGTACCTATTTATCTACTTGCACTTTGACATGCTTTTGAACTGCTAGGTTGACAGGAGCAAGGACCAAGCAATGGGAGCTCACTCCATCACGGGGATTCGAACTGCCAACCTTCTGATTAGCAAATCCTAGGATCTGTGGTTTAACCCACAGCGCCACCCGCATCCCGTATCTAATCATATGGAGACCATAATTCACACATTCAGGCCACCTGGGCAACCCCATTGAAAGCAGGCAACCTTTCATCCAAGGTTACTGAGCATTTGGTTGTGGACCAGATCCAGGTGCTCTTGGAGGAAACTGATCAAAGGTCAAAGACAGTTACGGTCAAAGGTCAAAGACACTGCTGCTGGAGGTATACAGGTGGCACATGGTATAAACAGTATTAAAGAATATATGCACGTACATAGTCATATGAGCAGTAGCAAAAATGAACATATTTAGGCTGCATTGGTGGATGAGCTGAATGCCCATTTTACCAGGGCATTGCTTATGTTTACACAGCTGCATTAGCTTTCTAATCAGAAAACACATGGCATCATTCCACCTTGAAAATTTGCCTTGAATATCTGTACAAGTGTACATATGCACACACCAGTATGCGCACACACATATACTATCTAATGCAATGTGCCTCAGGCTTTGGATAGCATCACATCTGTGACTCTGGCAGGCTCATTGGCTGCTATCATGGAAAACCTGTAACAAGGACCTTTGTCGTCATAGCACAGAACTCTTCCCCTTGATATTCTCCTGCATTCCTCTAGTCTTAAATTTAAAAAGAACTTCTCTCTCTTATTTACTTAAGTCATTCCTATATCATTTTATATATAATTTTGAAAGAATGTCGAAGCAGTTTTCAGCCTAAATTAAAGCAGCAAACATAACACTGCAAGGTATCAAAATAAAATAATACCAGTAAAGGTCAAGTATAAAATGCGCATCTAAAGTGGCATATTTAAAAGAAAAATAGAGCATTCTCTTAGAAGAAGATTGTGGATAAATATCATATACAACAAACACAAAATTGCATAATTCCTAATAAAATAAAATAATGATGATAGAAGCTGCAGCACACTTCCCTGCCCAGTAACCTCTCCCAAATACATTGTCCTTATCCTGGTCTTACTATCATGCATTCCCACCAGCCGTACAGATATCTAATCCCCGTTCAACCAGTTATTAAACAGCAATGTTTAGCCTACAAAAACACACTAAGCCTAATTGACAACCCACTCATTCACCCACCTTCATCTACGGCAACATGGGCTGCACGCATGCCATGCCTTTCAAGGACATTCCCAGCACATTCTTTCCCCCAAAGGATTCTGGGCAATGTAGTTTATCCCTCACAGAGCTACAGCTCCCAGCAACTCTTAACAAACTATGGTGCCCAGAATTCTTGGAGGGGCCAAATTGTGCTTTGAATGTGCATGGAAGGTATAATGTGTATGCAGCTATAGTGACATACAGCAACATAGCCATTCCTTCCCCACCTCTCACCAAAGAAGGGCTGCACTCTAGGTCAGTTCTGTCGCAATGAGTGACGTTGAGCAACTGCAAAACATGCAAAAACTGAAAGAATGTTTAGGGGCTAACCTGGAGGGGTATATTTGTTTTGGGCTGACCATGTGCTCAGAGGGCCCCTTCCCATAACTGTTAAATTGTGCCTTCCCTCCTGAACCTCTATTTTACAACTGGCTCTTGTTGGTGGACCTTCAAGGTCTTTGGTTTTTACGTTTTCATTTTCACAGAAGATAACACAACACAAGCCTGCCCACCCCTGCTTATCTAGCACACCTAGCATGTCATGTAACACCTGTGGCCTTCTCACAGGTATCTCCGGTCGCAGCTCAAAGCACCAGTAAGATCTGCAAAGATTATGCAAGTTATTATCGAACCATGTGGGCCAGAATGATTATGAAATAAGCAGAGATATAAAAAGGGCCAGGAAAAGTGACCACCTGTCTTCAGCAAAATGGAAGCTTTCAGGCAATGCATTTTCTTGGCACTTTTATTTGGTTCGACTCTTGCTGAGAATAAGCTGACCGAAATCCAAGGTATGGAAGTTTCAAAAACTTTTTTTAAAAAATTGATTTAAAGCCATGCACTATTAAGATGCAACTGCTTCTAAATCACAATGTTTGCTTTAAATGTTAAACAAAGTCTGCAGTTTTAGAACCTGAATCCTGTTGATTTCACTGGGCATGATTTAAGAATGAGAATCATTTTCTCACTTTCTCTGAATTGTTTCCAGATGTTATTTGGGAACAATGTTTGGCGACCAAATATCTAACTGTTTACATTGCATATATATATATATATATATATATATATATATATATATATATATAACTAAGTACAGTATTTTATTTCGGGTAGGTAAAAGCAACAACAACACCCTGTGATAGTCACTTTAAATTTTCACGCTTGGTTTGGCATTTCCACATTTTGCAAAGCATTTAAAAAATCCAAATTGCTACTTTAGGAAATTAAACAGTGATGCTCAGGAACAGGGAAAGCAGCTTAAATTATATTTGGCTGCAACAGTTGATAAGGATTTTGTCTACAGCTGGAAGAACAACTGTTGTGGTGCTCTAATTCAAAGCATATTGTAATGCATGCAATAAAATGATTAAATGGCTGTTTTGAGAGGTCTATGAGATCTATATTTATCATTACTAGTGATTGATCATTAGATGTTTTAGGCCAAGGTCTTCCACAAAATCCTGCTGAGATTAACCAATGGTTTCTGATTTTCTAAAAATAGCAAAAAGTGCATGCGGTGGTATACTGAACAATAACTATAAAGCACTGCCGCTTACACTCAAGGCAAATGAAAACTGTATCTGGCAAATACAGAGAGATGTTAATACAACTGTGCATGTGAATGAAACAATCCGACTCATCTTCTCTTCCTATGAGTGAGTATTCTTTAAATGGGTTCTGAACAGTACAGCTGAAAAACACATATTTGGGGTTAATTTTCAAGTACTTTCAGATTGATTGAAGAACAGCTAAAGTACACTGATAAGACTGAATTTTAGAAGGTTGTACCAACAGCTAGTTTTTCTTTTCTTTTTTAAAAAAAATAGTTTATTTGCCACAGCATATATTTCAAACATACTCATAATCTTAAAAACCATAAAATAACATTTCATGTGCTCCAATCTCATTAAAAGGAAGGAATACATTATATCTACAACAATTTGAAAGGTTAAAATGTATACTTTAAGTATTCCAAACTAGGTTACAGCTATTTCCACATGCCACAAAGGTGCTTTTGATTCAAGGAAGTATTAATCCCCTTGCAGCCCTTATTGGCATTTGCATCTAAAATTGTTTAATTTCTCAGGCATTATTTTATTTTTATTATTTATTGAATTTGTGTAGCACCCTACACCCGCAGGTCTCATAGGTAAACTATAGAAAGGAGGGATAGCAAGAGAAAGAGAAACATTGCACTATATTCACAGGGAATGATAGCCAATGGCAGGTTCTTATTTTGAACTAACATTTAAGCCGTGTGTTTGTGTGTGACTCTAATGCTAGTCTTTTTACCTTTACTTTTAGTCTTTGTGTATCTTTGTGATTTTCAAATAGCTGCCTTCCACGGCAGAAAGTGAACCACTTATGGAACTGGACTTTCCAAAACGGCTTCTTGTTGTTAATTCACAACAAACAAACAAACAAACAAACACTTTTGTTCATTTAGAATTCCAAAGCTGCAATCCTGTATTCAATGTAGCGTTAAGCAAATTGTTCCATCAGTGGATTTCCACTTTTGCAATGGCACGTCCCCTCCCTGGATGGAAATCTGTTCACTTGACCCTCCAGAACTGATCTGGGGATGGCACAGCGCATACTCAGAAGAAGGAGAGGGAAGGAAACCTATTTGTGCTAGTACTAATACTTGCACTAGTGCAAAAACGTAACTCAATACCGTCCATTTTTAAAACTGTTTTTAAATTTGCGAAGTGCCCAGTGAAAATGATAAATTTGGTGTTTTATACGTGCCAAAAATAAATGAACACGTTTACCCAAGACTAAGCCCTATTGAGCATAAGGGGGTGTACTTCTGAATCGACGGAAGTAATACAAGTTAAGCTGGATCCTCTGATATATTTATTAACTAATGGTGTCTTTCCCCTGCTGCTCCAGATTCAATCCATCATCTACATGTGACAGAGAAAATATTGAAGTATATGATGGCCCTTCAACGGATGCCCCTCTCTTGGGACAAGTGTGCAAAACCCACATATCTGTTCCCATCTTCCACTCATCTTCTGGCTCCTTAACATTTCACATATCAACAGACTCCACAGAATTTATACGGACCATATTTGCATTTTATTACTTCATCTCACCAGATTCACGTGAGTCATCCCTCATAAGTGACAATAAGGGGGGGAATTCTTTAAAAAAATAAATGAATCACCTTGCCTAGCTAGTCAGTATTTAACAAGCCTTCTATTATCATTGCCCTTCCTGTGTATTCCACTCTCACATGCCACTTTAAGTTGCCACAAGAATCCAGACCTTGTCATGCTTGCTGTAAAAGACTTAACAAGGCAACCCTCCAGAATTTGTACTTTCTAAGTGAACTATATTTTTATAGACATTTGTCACATACACTTCAAGCATGTCAAAGGCCGAGGCGGCGCATGATGATTTGCCAATGAGCCAATGAAGAATGTCCATTTAGCAGCTGTAATGCTAAATATCTGTGGGTCATAGCTATTCAGGAGAATGGCCTGCTTCTGGTTAATTCTTCATTTTGTTTTGTACAATATTAGTATGATAAATATAACTGGTGACTGTTTATTTCACAGCCGAAATTGAAAACTGCGGGGGTCTCCTTACTGGCCCAGTTGGATCATTCGTCAGCCCCAATTACCCCAAGCCACATCCAGAATTTGCATATTGCGTGTGGCACATTCAAACAGAAGAAAATTCCAAGATAAATTTAACTTTCAATGACATTTTGCAAGTATACTTTCATATTTCATATCATCTTACCTTATTGGGGATGAAATTGTATAGATCAAGGAGCAAAACACGCAAAAATCAAGTATTCATTTGGCCTAACACAAGGCCCTTGCATGAGCCTATGCAGCTCTTTGGATCCCAGCTAAAACGTTGAGTTTTGTGTGGTATCCTTATGCATCGTCATGATGTTATATAGCCCTGCCCCTGCTCATCATGAAAATGTAATGACATACTGTACCACTGGAGGGCGGAGACCATGTCATCAACAACCAGTGTGGTGTAGTGGTTAGAGCACCAGACCCAGGTTCAAATCCCACTCATCCGGAAGGCTCATGGGCTAGTCACTACCATTTAGTCTACCCTATCCTACAGGGTAAAACAGGATAAGAACCATTCTGGGCTTCTTTTGGAAAACAGTTAGGATATTTAAAAAATAATAATAAGTTAAGGTGTATTACCTGGAAGTCACTGAAGGACCACATAGATGAAAATAAAAATAGCTGCTGCTGCTGCTACCATCAGTTATCTGACATTTTTCTTTATGTCTGTAGTCTAGAACTAGATGACAAATGCAGATTTGATTTCCTCGCCATCTATGATGGTGCAACAACGGACTCTGGCTTAATCGAACAAGTGTGTGGGCGCAAATCCGCTGCATTTCAGTCTTCTTCCAATGCGATGACCGTTGCATTGTCTACAGACTATGCCAATTCATACAAGGGCTTTTCTGCTCACTACACAAGTGAACCAATACCAACACCAGAGCCCAACAGTAAGTCTCATTTCGCTAGAATGATTCCTGACTGTTTTATATGTGTATATAGAGAAACTAAATATTCATTATATGGAAGACATGCCAGTCTTTTAATTAAAGTGGTATGTACAAATAAGCAGAGAGGAATATGATCTATAGCATCTTCTCTAGTCTCTGAAACAGGGCAGGCAGTCTGGTCAAATTTGCCTTTTTCATATGCTCTGGGATTGAAATTCTGCAAAGCCATGTGACAGTTAGGGATGACTGCTCCTTCCATAGCCCGTTGCACAATTATGATCCATGCTCTGGTAACACCTAGAATGGACTACTGCAATGTGTTGGGCAAGAGGCTGCTTTTGAAGACTGTTCAGAAAATATATTTCATACAAAATGCCTGTGTTAAGCTGCTGATTTGAACTGATTAGAGGGGGGCATACCCCACTAGTTATTGAAAGAACTTCATTAGGCCAATAAAAGCAATTACTTATCCTCTGCAAAGAATGAACTTTGACACTGCATTGTAGTCCTTGCAGTGTGAATTTTGTTGCCCGTGCAAAAGGAGGCAGTGCTAGAGCCCACAAAGAATAACTAGGACATTACCACAGCAGAGACAGTTCTGTATGAATTGTATTTTATTCTTTGCTTTCCTCCCTCCTTATATTGTCAGAATCCATCAGTTGTTCTTCAGACATGATGACAGTTATTCTCAGCAAATCTTATTTGGATGCACTTGGCTATGATGAAAATGACTTGACGCTAAATGACCCGTCTTGCAGACCAGTTGCGTTAAACCCAGTGACATTTTCTTTTCCACTCAACAGCTGCGGAACAGTTAAAACGGTAAAAATAACCAAAACAAAACAGTCAAACCATACTGCTGTGAACCGTTCCTTTGAGCTCGCATTATGCCAAACCATCTTGTTTCCTGTCTGGCTTGCCTGCTGACAGTCTAGCTTACAAGGACTGGACCCAAGTCTGTCCTGTTCCAGCCCATTCTCATCTATCTACACAAAAACAGCCAGAGGCACTTAAGCCTGAGCTACCCAGACAAATTTTGAACTTATCTTAACATTTTTTCTCCACTTGGTTGGGATTGCCTGGGAAAAATCAGCACCATCAGAATCAGAGAGGTGGATAATAAGGAAGTATATCATGAAGGACACCACAGAAGTATCTCAGAAACATAAATGTCACAGAACAAACCAGGCTAAGATTTGCTCCTTTCTTTTCATTGGTATATGTAGGATTCTGCTGGAATATCTTCAGTAAGATTCACTGAAATGAATGGTACTTAAGGTTCACATCCCTGTGCTTATGATCCCAATATTAGACATTTAAAACAGCAATCCTATACACACTTGCATAATAGGAGTAAGTCCCAGGGAATTCAGAGGAGCTTGTTTCTGAATAGCCATGCATTACGAAATGAGCTCCATGGACTGGACAGAGGGCAGTCCAATCCACCACTCGTTTCCTCAGAAGTAAATGTCCCCTAGGACATACGTCCTTTTTCTTTTCTAGGACTGTGGGTTGCATTCCTTATAATGAGAAATGCACACCAGAGCATAAAAGGTAAAGATAAAGGGACCCCTGGCCATTAGGTCCAGTCGTGGCCGACTCTGGGGTTGCGGCGCTCATCTTGCTTTATTGGCCGAGGGAGCCGGCCTACAGCTTCATGGTCATGTGGCCAGCATGACTAAGCCGCTTCTGGTGAACCAGAGCAGTGCACAGAAACACCGTTTACCTTCCCTCCGGAGCGGTACCTATTGATCTACTTGCACTTTGACGTGCTTTCGAACTGCTAGGTTGGCAGGAGCAGGGACCAAGCAACGGGAGCTCACCCCGTCACAGGGATTTGAACCGCCTACCTTCTGATTGGCAAGTCCTAGGCTCTGTGGTTTAGACCACAGCGCCACCCGCGTCCCACACCAGAGCATAGAAAGCATAAAAAGTGAATTAACAGATTATCAATACTGTGGCAAGTGCTGGTGTGTCTCCTCTCCTCTTCTCTCCTCCATCTCCCTATCTTATGCTGATCCCAAAACATAGAATACAGATTAGCTACTGCATACAGACATTTGGATCTGTCTTCCAATGGAGAAACTGCTAAATACCTAAGAGGCTGAACTCAAAAGGCTGGGCCATTCTGTAATCATTTAAAGATGTGCCTGACTAACGCTAGCATGTGATGACTTTGTTGTAGTTTTTATATTCCAAAACTTGAGCCAAGACCCACTGCGTGCTCTTCTTCACTGCAATATCCTTTCTTCCCCAAAAGGAAAGTGGGTAATGTTTTGTTTCTGTCTTACACAGGGAGAAAACCACACGATCACTTACACCAACAGCATCACTGCTTCCCCAAATGGCAATGTGATTACCCGTCACAAACAGGTTGACCTCATTGTGAGGTGTATAATGGAAAACAATTCAACTGTAGAAGTCATGTATGAAACAAAAAATGTAGAAAATGATGATGAAAGTGCTTTAGGGAGATTCAATCTCAGCATGGCCTTCTATGATTCTGATTCTTTCTCCCAAATGCTTGATTCACCATACTTTGTGGACTTGAACCAAACACTCTATGCACAAGTCAGTCTGCATTCCAGTGACGGCAATCTGTTAGTGTTTGTGGATACCTGCGCTGCGTCACCAAACCTTGATTCTACATCACCAAAATATGAATTGGTCAAAAGCGGGTGAGTGCCGTTCAGTATGGGTGGATTCAAATGTGAAGAAGTGACACAATTTCCACCCTTAAAGAAAACTAAGGGATAGTGGAGATTGTAAGTTGGCAGTGGAAGAGTTTGATGAACAGTTTGATGAACAGAGGAGATAAGTGGGGAGGTTTTGGCCATAGGGAGCAGCATGTCAGAAGGCTTGGAGAATGTGGGTGGGACAAGAAAACAAATGGGGCTAATTTGAGACTAAAGGAGCCTGCATAGCGGTGGACCAATGAGAAAAGAACGGAAATACGGTGTTGTGGTGTGTGTGCGCAAAACTGTACGTTTTTGAAGTATCACAAAAACTGTAGGGTAAAATGAGACTCAAGTATCAGAAGCACATATATTTATGTAGTTTATCATGGCTAAAATACAGTCCAGAAGACTGAGACTCAGGGAACAGGAAGTGTGGTGAAGGAAAGTGTTTGTAAACATTTGCGGAATGTACTCCTTAGTGAGGGACATCCGTTGCTGCCGTGATTAACTTTTAGGGAAATTTCTATAGTTTTCCTGTTTACCTAGGTTTTGGACCCTTGCAACCTTGAAATCATTAGTTTGAGAGTAGGTGAGTGCTTTTAGTAGTTTTAAACTGTTTTAGTATATTGTTTTAAACTCTTTTTAAAGAAGTTTCAGTTGTATTAGTATCACTGCGTATGCCATTCTGGGCTCCTTTGGAAGACGGTGCGGAGTATAAATCTAATAATTAATAATAGCAATAATAAAATTATCTACCAATAGGTGGGGAGTATTCTATTACGGTCTGTGTTCTTATAGCTAATATCTTTATACTTCCCAATACTGATGCTATGATGATGGTGGTGGTGAATAATTCAAGTTACTATTACCCACCCTTAACCTTAAGGTCCCAGGCAGGAAAAAACAATTCAAAATACAATGATTAAAACAGATACAATTGTAAAAAATAAATAAAAATGCAGGCCACTAGGCCAAACCTCTGTTCAATTAGCTATTTCTGTAAGGCCGATGGCAAGGTGGTCCTGTGTCAGATTCACAGAGTAATTTGTTTTCCACATTTTCTTCACTTAAAACATTAGTTCACCAACTTCCTATCTGGTAAACATCTAATATTACTGCAAACAGGATCAAGCGGCTGCTGATCATTATAAAGTGATGTGGACATTCTATTGCAGATGCGCAGAAGATGACACTTACGTGGCTTATCCAGTCCTTGAACATTATGGGAGATTCCGGTTCAATTCCTTCAGGTTCCTACGCTATCAGCCATCTGTTTACCTCCGGTGCAAAGTTTTGATTTGTGACAGCAAGGCTCCTGATTCTCGCTGCACCAAAGGTTGTCACCCTCGACATAAGAGAGAGCTTTCTTCCTACACATGGAAAGGGGAGGCTGCAGTGGGACCGATCCTCCTGAAGAGAGATCTCAGCTCTATGGATCGCTCAGGTGTGTATATTGCAAGAAGAAGACTGCCTTCTGGTGCTTCTTTGGGTGATCTTATATACACAGATATCCCTGTTCTTAAAACACTATCAGTAAAAGAAACGATGGGGAGCCCATGGCTCTCCACAAGTTTTTGGGAGTCCAACTCTCTTCATCCCATTGGCGATGTGGGTTGGAGCTGAAGGGGTTTAGATCCAACAGCACCTAGACAACCAAAGGTCCCCCAACACTGATTTATTTACTCATTTGTTATTGTGAGCCTTTATGTGCCATTCTTCAGCTGAAAAGCACCCCATGCTGGCTAATATGCAACCAGTTATATAAAACAAGACAGTCCCTGCTTGCATGGTTACAATGTAAAAGGCATGACACAAAAGGGAAACTGGAAGGGAAGAGGGACATGGAAAATGAGCATTTATAACAGCCCTGATGAAGAGTGCATCGCCATCAAATTGCAGGAAAGCAGTGTCCTTCGTCCTCAACAATCTCTCACTCGATCTAGCAAATGAATGAAAGTGAAAGGGATATTTTCCCAATGATTATACAGGTGTGTGGGTGGGTGTGTACATATACATGCTGGTATAGAGGTAATAAATTTTTGAACTACATTTTACTCTCCATTTGTTTTCTGCTTTTTACATTCAGATTCTTCTATGCAAGTTCATCCAGAGGAAAGCCAGAATACACCATCCAAGAGCCTGTATACCCTTACGTTTGTTGTGTTGGCTGCAAATGCTGTCCTCCTGGCTGGTCTGGCAGTGAAGCATTTATTCACTCGAGAACCAGAATACAGATACCAGAAGTTGCAGAGCCCTTAACAGAGCACTCCTGTTCCCTGCTTCAGTCTGAACCCTAAGTTTATGTAGACATACTGGAAGATTTATGTTTTCATCAATCTTACCTTTAAAATGTGATGTATGGAAAAGGGAGGAGAGATTAAGTATAGCCTATAAAAACGTCACAGACATGTTGTCCACCACTGGGTTTCAGGGAAATTAAACTTATTTGGGAAAGATAAATGGGTGAGAAACTGCAAAATATACTTTTGACTAGAACTTTAAGGTATGTTATCTCAAGGAAGTTTCACAGATTCTCCTCTCCTCTGCATCCACCTGCACACCTCCACAGAGAGCTTCTCTGGGAGTCAGAAGGGGATGGGGTGTTAGGGAGTGGGGGAGAACTGCCCCAAATCAGACATTAATCTTCAGCTTACTTGCCATAAAGACATTTCATTGCAGGAAAATCTCAGGTTCCTTCACCCCCCCCCCCCCTCTGCAGCCACATGTGCCCCATCCCATTTTGTTCAGAAGGAGGTTTTGGAGTGGCTTTTCAGGGGTGTGCAAGAGGCTATAGGGGAGGAGGGGATGGGAGATATTTTTCCTTCACTTCTTAGGATCCATGATTTCAACTTGGGCATTTACGCAGATGTACAAGCACTCAAGCTATCTGTTTCTACTTGTTTTTCTAAGCAGAATGTGAATTAATGTGACAAAAACACAAAAGAACCAAGCACCTTATACTGTTAGAAATTGTGCTGGTTCCTGTTGCAAGACCAGAGAAATTCATATCACCTTATGTGCAATTCTAATTCTGGAACAGTGTGCTTAAACATGTATGGCATATTGCAGCACCAGCCAAAGGGATGAGTGAATGGTGGATAAGAAATGGAACAGACCTTAGAAGAACCATCTAGGAATCGGTGTGGCAGAGAAGCCAAGATAAAACACCCACCCCTACATTGAACACATCTGCACTTCTCCGAAAATAAGGCTCTTTATATATGTAAATAAATGAATACAGGCAACCCCCAATTTGCAGGGGGGTTGTGTTCCAGGTCATCGTGCATGACAGCGGAGGACACGTAAGCCTGCTCCACCCTGTTATGCCCACACACCCCGTTTTGGTCCCTTCCAGGTCACTGCAATGTACGCAGGTGCAGTCGTGTGTCAATTGGAAGTGTGTAAATTGGGCATTGACTGAAAACGGAATTGATTTAATTCTTGTCTACAGTAGGACATAAGACACCACAGTTAAACCTGTAAACTACTTTATTTGGAGAACTTTTCTTTAGTTCAATGAAAGAGGGGCAAACACCCAAAAACAGTTACTTTTTTGAAATGTTTATGAATAAATAAGTCCTAAGTAAATATAGAAAAGATCTCTGAACCGAAAAAAATATTGGGTTGTTGGGTTGTTGTTTTTTGCAAGTTACAGATATACAAACACTAACATTAGTGTACAATACTTGGGGAAATTACAATAACAGGTACAAATACTGAGGTCTCAAGTATTTACAAGCTTATACACATAGTTTTGAAAAGCTTGCAAAATAAATAGTTGCCCTTGGAAAACACTTACATTGAAGCCTCCCATGTCCCAAAGACTGCTTACCTCTTCCCACCTGAGCATTCTTCAGAATCATGTTCTTTTGAAACATTATTGGAATTCTGAACCAAATCAAACAGCGCAGCAACTTTATGATCTAGATGTTCCTGAAGTTTCTGCATACGCAGATCAATATGGTCCATCAATCTCTTCTCCATCAGTTCCATGTTTCTGGCGATGACCTTTTCCATGTGCAGAAAAACAGGCTGCTGTTCCAAGCTGCAGTAAATGGACACACAAGAAATAATTTACACCAGCCCAAAATATAACTGACTGTGCATATTAACTACATGAAATTAAAATGCCTCAACAGAAGGCAAGGCACTGAGTCAGTGTGTTTCTGGACTATGTTACTGAACACCTAATATGATTTAATTCTGAACTGTACAGTTAACAACGCAAACTTAGAAATTATAACTATTCATCTTTTCACTCTAAGTATAGGGTTGCCATATTTTGAAGAGCAAAAAAGAGGAGACATTTGCCATCTTCTACTTTTAACTACAAATCACCTATGACAACTCTCATTTTAAATACCCCTACTAAATATAGGCTATATAAGCTGTGATATATTGCTAGTGGCAATGTTCTTAACTTTCAACAAACACCCTTTAGATGCCAATGTGTGTCACCCTAGTTGGAAGTACGCTGTCTCTACTGTCTCTGGGAGCCCTCTTTGCTCTTTTTGCTGAGTTTCTACCTGAAAGGCCTACTCTGACAGCACAACAACTACAGCAGCTCCACACATTATGGAGTAAACAGCCTGAATAAATGTGGACCGTACTATACAGACTCCACTCAGGATGTGCTTAAAATCAAAACTGTGTCCCTTGAATTAGTTGACTAGCACAGCAGGGCAACAGGTTTTTCCCCTCTACCTACTGGGCTAGTTTACTAGATGCACACAGCTTTAGTTGGCATCCAAATTATGACATGCACCCTCAACCCCCAGAAGTCTTTAGTGTCACAGTCCTTAATTTCAGTGCCTCAGTCATCTTCTGCCTTGTTCTGTGTTAGGGGTAGAGGCGTCCTACCTGCGCACCTCAGACAAAGAGAGCCGTACAATAAAAACCACCCTCTCTTCACATCCACACACCCCTGGTTCCCTTTCTAAGCCCCTGGAGCAAAGATAAAAGATTCCTACAGAGCATTGGTTCACTGCAATGGTGAGCATTGGTGGGCGGGATGCCCTGCCAAACCCTCCCCTCCCCTCCCCTCCCCTCCCCTCCCCTCCCCTCCCCTCCCCTCCCCTCTCCTCTCCTCTCCTCTCCCCTCCCCTCCCCTCCTCTCCCCTCCCCTCCTCTCCCCTCCTCTCCCCTCCTCTCCCTCAACCCCAAAAGCAAAGCCTCCAAGGAATGGTCTACTCAGAGGCAAGTCCCACTGAATTGGGGCTTACTCCCAGGAAAGTGTGGAGTTGGAACTGCAACCCTCCAACGCAATGCCTTTAAAGGACATAATATCCCCCCCAGATGAAGGGGGAAACCGGAACTCCCAGGTTTAGGAGAGTCCCCTCCAGCTCAGCTACTCCTGTCTCGTCAATGGGACTCCTGAACTAATAATCCCCACAGTATTCAGTACTACCCGCTTTTATTTACTGGTGACCTGGATCCCAACTGCCCCCTCCCTCCCTCCCTCCCTCTGGCCACTAGGGAAATTACCAAAGTAAAAGCAGTTTGCGAAGTTCCACAGTCAGGACTCACCCAAAAGTCTGAATCCCATCCTCCTCAGATGCGGATTTGTTCTCACAGTGCTTATTCCTTTCATCTATTCGTAACCGATTTACTTGACCGCATACCGTTTGAAGGAGTGGAAGCAGCAGCATGGAGTTGTGTGCGTTTGAGTTTTCACTTCCTTGCTCTTGCAAAAAGGATGAGACCAAACCTTTGAAGTCATTCTGAGAAAGTACAGAGCTGGGCTGCGGAGCCTGAAGTCCTGGAGTTTCACATACATTTTCTGCATTAGGAATCTGTTTGTTCATATCGGCGTGCCTCTTTAATTCTTCTATAGCCATTCCAGCTGCTGCATGAGCTCTTGGAAGAGATGGCCCATTGGGCAAGTGGTCTAATCTTCCAAAATCAACTACCTTTTTCAATCCATCAATGGTATGATTGTTTTCAAACCCAAATCCGTTTTTCCCAAAGACATTTTGTAACTTGCCTCCAAATGGAAGACCATTCTAATAGAAATAGAATGTTAACAACTTAAATGTGAAGCCCAAACAAACCAATACATGCAGCCCTATCCATCAGACATCGCTTTGGACTTGTTCATTTTGAACAGGCAACGTGAGGTTGGGGACTACTTCTCTTGCCATTTTATCACCCTCTCAGCCTGGAAGAGCATTTGTTCTTTTCTGATCACATATCTACCACTTTCTGCTCCCGAATTGCACCCCGCTCTCCTTGTTGGTTCCTGTTCATCTTGGGTACCAATTAATATTGCTTACAGAAATGTATAGTGAATATGATTTTGTATACAACACAACAATTGGAATGGGGAGACAACCAACTACATTAGGAGCTTCTACTGTAGTACAATAAATGAAGAACAAAATTGCCTGGAAATGTGGGCAATCAGAGCAAAGGAAGAGGGCAGCAGACAGAGGAAACTATATAAGGTGCAACTGAACATAGCATGAAAAGGCATCCACTCATGCAAAAGGTTTTTTTCCTTCCTTGTTCCCCTGTGCACTACCAAACTCTGCTCCAGAAGGCTGGGGGACATTTCAGAGTGGATTTTGGGGGTGTATGGGGGACCGGAGGAGGTGAAAGAGAAACCAGAAGACCCATTGCACAAGTGCATTTCTATCATACAATCAAGCTACCACAACTGGATATCCATAGTATTTTCACTCTTCTTCTCTTCACTACCTACTTGCCAAAGGATCGTAGAGGTGCTTTAAAGGACTGCCTATCTCTTATTAACATCACAGTGATAAAATCCATTAGGGTGCAATCCAACCCCCACCCCCACACAGTGAAGAGGCTTTGCAGAGCAGCCACCACATCCATGTCCCTGCTGCTCATGGCAGAGATGGGAGAAGGTGGGACAGGACAAGTCTGATGCTTTTGTATGACAGCAGCGGGATCTTGGCCCAACACAATCCTACCCCATCCTCATCCTAGGAATGCATCCTTTAGGGGCTTTCCACTGCTTCCTGCCAGTGGCCCTCCCACCCACATGTTCTGGGGGGGAGAGAGGTTGGTGCCAACTGAATGCCCCTTGCATCACTTCATTGGCGGCAGCTGGTGGGAGGTGGACAGAGCTGGGAGAGCTGGGCATAGACAGGCACCTTGCCTAACCCCACATCTCCTCTCCCCAGTCCAGCATAAGGAGTTTGCTCTGTTCGTCTGGCAGGTTACATAAGGGCTGCCTATGTTGTTGTCTATTCTAGCTTAGCTCTACAGCTGAAATCTAGAAGGCAAATCTTGCCCTCGCTCCAGGCAATGGGAATATCAGCCCTTATTGGCTGAAATCCCACTAAGTGCATTCATACGATTTGTCTCAGAACACAAATGCCATACATCCCTCACAGAGAACCCATGTCCGTTCTCCACCTCATTCACCACTGACAATGGTCATTTCATATATAGCTTCGAATAAAGGATAATAACTTACCTTCTGTTGAAATACAACCATATCCAGGAGTTGCTGAGCCCCAGGTGATAATTTGGATCCCATGGATTCCACTATTGTTTGCACTTTGCCCAAGTCTATTCCTGATCCTAGCGCAGCAATGTCTGGCACAGGGTTCATACAGACCGGCTTGACTTGCACTATGATTTTACTGATGAGGACCCTTTGTTTTTCAGGGATGGACAGCAGCTGGACGGTGGAGGGGGGAAGGATACAGACAGAAGTGAACTGATGAAATAGTTAAATAGTCACTCATCTCTACAAAATATTATGGATTATAAGCAGTAAACTTGGTCTAGAAAAAAGAACTTTTTGAAAGGTGATTATTATGGAGTTGCTGTCTAGGGAGCACCATGATGCAGGGCTGTTTTCTTCTTTTGGCAGGCCAGGGGTAGGTCACCTCTTCCCCCAGTGGTCCCCCTCTTCATCTCACAGATAAATTGATGGCTGGGATATTGTTGCAGAACTGGCCTGGCCTAGGTGGGTCTTTCCCCCTCTCAATTCTCTCCCAGAAATTTCCACAGTAAAGTAAGAATCTCAGTGTGCTTCCTGCTACAGGCTCCTTGTTTAAGGCCCAGCATCAGCTCAAATTGATTACTGGTCCCTTTGTCAATGCAAGGCATCCAGGAGATTCCTGATCACATCAGTTGCCAACACTAGGTCTGACTGTAGATACAAGACTCTTATTGCTCTTTGAAAGGAATCATATTTCCTCCTTTTATTTCAGTACTCAGAACAGAAAACAGAACATGGCACTGTGTTGGTGCTGCCTTTTTGAATAAATAAGATTGATAACCACAATTTAAGAAATAATTTCTGTAACTTCCTACCTTAATCTTACAAGAGGCTGCGGAGCACTCCAATTTAAGTGACTTTTGGTATAATGAAACCTGGTCATTTTTGCTAGAAAATAAAAAAAATACAAGCTGTGGAAATTCTGTATAACAACATGAAGTTTTATGCAACAGCTTTTCACAAGAAGCACAACACAGATTAGCCTACTGTTGTTTTTCAAGGTACTGCTTACACTGATGCCCAGGAAAAGAAAAGAAAATAATGACTGAACATCTCAACAACTTTGATATATTTTGAGTGGTTTGATGGGTCCAAATATGATTTAAACATAGTATAAAAATGTATGTATCAAGACTATGATCCGGAGAACCACATATACAAGTGTGGCTTCCATGGATGCATGAATTGGGTCCTTTCAGTGGCATCCCCTCGCCCCATATGCAATCATGCTGGTCCAGAGGGCGTCTTGACACTTAGGGTAAGGCAGAGGTGTAGGGGGGGTCCATGGGGGCCGTGGCCCCAGATGCAATTTGTGAGGGGGCACAGACAGGCGCCCCCAAAGCAGGCTCCTTCATCGGAGCCTGGCTCCGAGCAAGAAGGAGCTGTGCCTTGGCCGCAGCGCTCATGTCTGGGCACAGCTCCGCCCCTGGTCAGACCTAACCTGGGGTAGGAGAGCAGGAGAGTGGGCAGCAACAATGCCACCTACCCTCCTTGACCGCAGCAGCTCTGCCGTCGGGTCAGGCCTGACCCGGTGGTGAAGAGCAGGAGGAGAGTTGGTGGCAGCTTCCCCGCCCCCTCGGAATGTGACGCCCAGGAGGGTGCCCTCCAGCCCCCGGCCCCGTTGGGGGCGCACGCCACACACACACCTGGGCAATGTGGGCATATGCTCCACTGCTGGGGTAAGGAGGCCACTATGAGCCATAGGGGCACAAGCATAATAAAGGCTCTGGTCCCAATGTCATTCCCATATAAACTTCTTGAAACGCATGTAGTTGGAGGATCAGCTTCGTCCAGTACACCTACAGTTTTACCTATCAATAGCCTTTTCTTTCTTTTGTGGCATGAGGCTGGTTGCCCTATCCACAGAGGGTCTCATTGCTAACCTCTCACCCTCTATCCTCCTCCCTTCAGTGAGTCAAATGCAAACACTTTTTCTTCGGGGGAAAAACTTATTTTAACAGTAGCTCCCAACCAGCATCCTAAATGTTGCTTTGCATTTCAATGCACTAGCAGAAAGCAGTCTGCATGGCAATATCAATGCATAAGTTGGTAAAAAACAAAGTAGAAACAATAAAATTTGGTTATGCAGTGTGACAACATGCTTTATCTAATATCCAAATCTTCCATCTCATACTGGGTCTTTTTCTTTTAAATGACAACTCTCTCATTTGCTTTAAAACTTGGGTGGAGAACCTGTGGCCCTCCAGAGGTTACTAGACTATAACTCCTATAATCAATGACCGTTGGTCATGTTGGCTGGGGCTGGTGGGAGTTGGGAGTCCAACACCAGTTTCCCCATCCATTCTTTAAAATAGACTTCCTATACATCCACGGTTCCTTGAAATGCCATGCCTGAGTTTTCAAAAAAATGCAATTTTAAAAATGATTCTCTTGTAAGAAATGAGTATGCTAGCCTTATGATGCATTGGAGCTGCCTACAGGTGATCAGGTAGAAAAGCTTTTTGTGACGTGGAATGCATATAGTTCTTTCCTTTCAGTGTGCCACATAAAACTAACATGTTGGCAACCTGAAGAAAAAAGGAGAAAACAACTGACCTGTCATGTTGGCCAGTAAAGACTTTCGCTCCTCTCCCAGTTCCACAGTACTCGTCACCAACATAGACTTCCATGTTCCGGGCCTCACTGACAATGCCAAGACCAATAATTTCTTCTGAACCGTGGGGGTCACAGTGCAAGTAGAGTAAGCATGGAGTGACGTTGTCATTGTGTAATCGTCCTTCAAGAACCACAACATTCTCACTAGAAGGTGGGAAAGTCCATCTAGAATTATACATTTAGCCAAAGCACTGACAGTTCCAATTACTAAACAGTAAAGTTTTGTTAATGACAAACTGCTCATAACAGTGTGTGTGTGTTTTAAAATACTCCTCTTACAAGTGTTAGTTGGTGAATAGTGTTGCATTTTAAATTGAGATCAGAACCTGTGTGTGCCAACTGCACTGTGCAAATGAACTCCACTGGGACTTACAGAAATAATAATAATAATAATAATAATTTATTATTTGTACCCCGCCCATCTGGCTGGGTTTCCCCAGCCACTCTGGGCGGCTTCCAACAAAGATGAAAAATACACTAAAATGCCACATATTAAAAACTTCCCTGAACAGGGCTGCCTTCAGATGTCTTCTGAATGTCAGGTAGTTGTTTATCGCTTTGACATCTGATGGGAGGGCATTCCACAGGGTGGGCGCCACTACCGAGAAGGCCCTCTGCCTGGTTCCCTGTAACTTGGCCTCTCGCAGTGAGGGAACCGCCAGAAGGCCCTCAGAGCTGGACCTCAGTGTCCGGGCAGAACGATGGGGGAGGAGACGCTCCTTCAGATATACTGGACCGAGGCCATTTAGGGCTTTAAAGGTCAGCACCAACACTTTGAATTGTGCTTGGAAATGTACTGGGAGCCAATGTAGGTCTTTCCAGACCGGTGTTATATGGTCTCGGCGGCCGCTCCCAGTCACCAGTCTAGCTACCGCAAGACTTGCTTCTGAATGAATGTGCACAGGATTGCACAGTAAGTTATAATCACCAATATAGCTTAAACTCTGCATCTGTATAATAAATGAGAGAATAGTGATATACCTCACAGGACTGGATCTACCCCTGTTGTTGCCACATTGTTCAAATACGGTTTTTTACATGTCTGAATGATAGGATACTAGAGTATCTGACCATTGTTGGCTTGGTGAAACTACTGTTTTAGATCAGTTAATGAGATTCTTTGGAAAATGAGGACTTGAATACAGATCTAAGTTCAACACTGTAGCTGCTGCAATTCATTAGTGCTACCATTAATAGGCACGGTTTTAAAAAAGAATGATTTTGGTAACCATTGCAGAGAGATGAAGAGAGCAGTACCTTTAAGAAAAATCTATTTCTGAGAAAACTGTTAAAAGACGCAGGAGTTCTCTGCCTAGCTGTGCTAGCCGGTTGCAGCAAAAACAAATAAAGGCCTTGTGAGCACTTTTTTAAAAAAGGTTTTATGTCACACTTATCTTTGAGCAAACCCCACTGAGTGAAATAATACTTACTTTGGTGCATGTACACAATCACACTGCCATTGTAAAATAAGCTTTTGTACTTGGATCCACGAAAGCTTGTACCACAACTTTGGCCATCTGCCCAAAAGTAAGGCCCACTGTTTACTCAGTGGTTTACTCAGGTTTGGAGCCTATAAACGTTATACAAGACACTGCCTTATTCAGAGCACTGGTCCCATCAAACCCAGTACTGTCCACTGAACCCCTAGTGGATTAGTTCAGTGCTGGGAGAACCTCTTCCCTCTGCAGCCCCTGGCGGTGTTCTCAGTGGAGAGCAGGCTACTACCCTGATTTGGAATCCTAGCTGCTAAACCAAAATAACAGGAGCTACCATGTGTAAATTGGGACCCCTGCTTTAGGTAGTGGAGGGTCACTGCAAGGTTGCCAGAATGAAAAAACGGAGCTGAGACTTCAGAACCTAACTTATAAAAGGGACTTGTTCTAGAGCTGTGGTTTCCAATGTGGGGTACACACCCCACAGGAGTGCAATTTGATTTTTAGGGGGGGGAGGGACAATTCAAGAATGAGTTAGACCAAATTAATGGCCTTTTAAGCTTCCTCCACGTGAATAGTTCACTTTTTGAATAATAAGAATTATACGTCATGGGGGGGGGGGGCACCAGGATTTTCGAGATGCTTAGGTAGGGCACGGCCAAAAAAAGGTTGTGAACCACTGTTCTAGAGCGAGTAAGAAAGCTACCCCAGAGGGGGAAGGGTGGGTTGAAAAAGTGGAATGAGGACAAGAGCGTATTCTTGCCAGGCTGCTGCTACACTCACTGGTCTTCCAATTGATCCAAATTGGATCGCAGCAGACGCCAAGTGCAACCGTGCAAACTATATGGCCAAAGATTTAAGAAGCGGGTCCCCCCTGTGGCGTAGCGTGGGGGTGCAGGGGGGCTGGCCGCAACATCTGGGGGGGGGGCGCTCGCACTCGCAGCTCTCTGCCCCTACTACAATCCACGGGTTAGGGCGCGCAAATTACTTGCCTTGCCCCGGGTGCTGATAACCCACGCTACGCCACTGGGTCCCCCGAGTGCAATGTGTTTGGGTTCAATGTGGGAAAAGTTGACAGCGGCGGGTCTGCACTTGGAGGGCAGGAGCTCTCCAAGGTTTCCAAGGCAGGGATCGACGCCGGGAACTGATGTGCCTGGGATCCATTTCGTGCAAAAACACACACACACACACACACCTACACCCTGCCCGCTGAGTCACGACGCGGAAGCCCCTGTGGTTGTTTGATGCTTGTTCAGCATTTGGCGGTCATTCTGGGGGTTGGGGGGTGTCTGGAAGAGGGGCAGCCCCCCGACAAGCCCCTCGAGGCCACGTCTCGGCTGCCCCTCCTTCTCACGGCTCCCGGGGCTCCAGGAAGGCCCGCGACCTGGGGCTTGTGTATTCCCCGCCCCCCGGCACCCCGGTCTCGGGCGTCTTCCTCACCCGTTCAGCGGGGGTCCCAGGGGCTCGCAGACGTCGGCTTCCCCCTCCGGGACGAGGCGCAGGACTCCCGCCAGGTCCGCCCGGCACTCCCAGGAGCAGGCGGCCGACAGGCGGCCGGCGGGCGCAAAGGGGCCTCCAGCGGCGGGAGCTTTTGCGAGGCCAGCTACCGCCGCCAGGCTGCTGCCGCTCGCCATGGCAAGCAGGAAGCCCCCCGGCCTCTGGGCGCCGAGAGGATGCTACGCGGCGGGACCATACGCGGGCAGCGGGGAAGAAGAAGGGCGGTGGGAGGGGGCGGTTCTCGAGGGGGGAACTCAGCTTCCCAAGATCGCGCGGCTCGCCGGACGGTTCTTCACCGCAGGAACTTCCGCCCTTCCGCAGCTTCAACCGTAGACGTATTAGCATATGATAGGATGAAACCTGGCCATAGAGACAAGCTGAAGTTTGGCTGTCCGCAGCCTGTATTCCTGGGTTTCTTTCGACGTCGCGTCTCCCTCTGGTTTGAGTGGTGAAACGGGGAGAGCCGCTCACGAGAGACCACGGAGGAAGCCGTTCCAGGGATTTGGCCGTATCCTGCCCCGCTCACTCCACGCGCACCCCCCGCCCCAGTAGAAGCAGAGACAGAAGTTCATTCTCGTTGAAACCCAGGTCTTCTTGTGTGAGGGGCGGGGGAAATGCCATTCGTGTATTTTGTTCTGTTTTTGTTTTGTTTTTTAAGATTCGGCTTTTCAGCTCTCAGCAAACTCTGCTCGCGCTAGGAAGAGGGAAATAAACTGTCCCGGATTACCCACTCCGTATTGCACGTGGGGTCTCAGAAAAGGTGCCTTGCGACAACCCTACGACGCAGATCAGACAGTGTCGTTAGCCTCCCCCCTTGCAAATTGGGGGGTGGGTGGGCAAGGCTGCAATGTGATGCGGTGCATTCCCAAAATGCAACGTGCTTTTGTGTGTGTGTGTGCATATATAGAGAAAAATGCATTTGGGTAGTCCTGTAGCGTAGTCCACTGTATCATACAATATATCCATGCTATTGTAAACTGGAGGGGCGAATTACAGCTACACAGAAGCACCTCCATGTTGTAGATGGGCTTCTGTATTATGATACAAGCTATATATTATGACACTTGCTATAAACTTAATAACAAACACAACCAAAATTTCCAGCTGAAAGCCCCACTTTTGTCTTCAGTGTATTAAATGACACCCCACTCTCACTTGGATCTCAACTGTAGCCCCAAAAGCAAAGGCATAACTTCCCCAGGGTCCCATATCTTGAACCAAGAAAGATCGTCCTCATAGCATCTCCCCTCCTGGCTATATCTAGGTGACAGAGGAAACAACTTGGATCAAGCCTCACTCTTGGCAGATGTTCTCATTGCTGTTGTCATCATCACTAAAGGGTGCATGATAGCTTTCATGTCCCAAAAGTAGACCCAAGGCACTGGCTGTTGATCTTTAGACCCCACAAAAGCTTGTATAACTAGATAGTGGCTTACAAAAGCACTCTAATAAAATATTTTTTTCAAAAAAAAAGTATCACCTGCTTGATCTTTAGTTGTAGAATATATTATCACTGGTGCAGGTTTGCAATACTGTACAATACAAACACTAGCATGAATGGAAAAAGCAGGACATTTATATAGGAATGGGATATAATGATGTTTTAAGTGAACTTCACTAATACTGTGGCTGTGTACACACACCTTTATAGCACATTCCCCCCCCCAAAAAAAGCAGTTTACTCCCTGCAGAGTTACAGTTCCCAGCAACTCTTAACAAACTTCAGTCTGCATAATTTTTTGATGGGGAAAATGTGCTTTGAACGTGCTTTAAACAGTATAGTGTGTAGACAGCATGAGGATGCAGTCTTACATACACTTATTCCTGGGAATAAGTTCCATGGTTCTCAGTGGGACAAATCTGACTAGACATGCATAGGGTTACACTGGAGCAGAGCAATTAATTGAAACCCCATTTATGCCTACCTGGTGGGCTGGGGTTAAGTGGAGGTGCTCCTCTGCTTGGCTCTCCCGATTGAACCACCTTCCTGCTGCATGTGCAGGCAGGAGGCCCACCGGTGTATCCCTGCCAGCAGGAAGCCCTTGAAGCGGGGTGTTCAGAGGGTAGAGAAAGGGTAAGGCAGAGCCAGCCCAGGTTTTGCTAGATCCTGAGTTGGTCTCACAGATGTTGATTGCCCTTCCCACCCCGTAACACCATTGCTACTGTAAGTGTGCAGGTTGTGGATGTGGATCTGGTGGTGGCTACACTACTCCACAGCACCCTGCAGGTATGGAGGTTCCGAGTTCGGCTTACAGCCTAAAATACTTTATATCATCACCACATCATTATGTTGAAAAGAGACTATTATACATAGCAACGGAGATCCCGTATGGAAACACACATCTAATTTCAGCAAAGGCAAATCTACCTAAATTGCCGCCTGTGTCTCTCCTCCCTCCCCACTAAAAAGAAAAAGGCAGTGCTCATGATATACAGACATGTTGTGTTCCCTCTTAACACCGTGGTTGCTCCCAGACATAGACAATTTAATGCTATCCTATCGTTGCTGTTCTGTTTTAAATCGGGTGTGGAATAGCAACACTACTTCCAAACTTCTAGCATTCTACGAAGTGAACAGTCTGCCACTCCCCGACCCCAATGTGAAACCTGTCTGCCCTTATTTTACAAAACGGTCATAAGATCAAAAACAAATATTTCCTGCCTGCTTGTGGTTAGCAAAAGGAGAAGCAGAACTGTTCAGTTGCATGTCTCCACTGGTCTCTACAGAATTTTGCTGATGCCAGTTTCCAATGTGGAAACTGGTTTTTAAATATTACTATTATGAGCTGGAGCAAAAGTATATTTCATATGCAATCCTAGGTGGGTTTTGCAAAGTTGTTGCTGCCATGTTGGACTCCCGATAAGGCTGATGAGCATTTTGCTAGCTTTCATGAGTGCTGCAAAGTGGCAAGAGCCTTTTTTCAGTTAGGTATTTCTGGTAAACTCTATGGCCCACCTTCCTAAAACTGCCTATAGTGAGGGAGCTCTCACCGTTCACTTTTTAGTCTGATTTGATGGCTTTCTAGACTTCTCCAAGAAAAGAAAGATGCTGGGGATTAGAATTCAGAAGTGTCCACTGCAGTGGGTAGCTTGGCTGCCCAGCAGGTTGCCGTCGTGGCAGCGCTGGGTGCCCAGGAAGTGATGGCAAAAGTCTGGCTGCAGGAGGTGAGAGAAGTAGGGGTGCCATATGATCCTTGCTGCACTCCCTGCAGCCTGAAATAGGGTTAGGTCAAGGGAGAGGTTTCTTGCTGGGATCTGTTTATGGATTTCTCTGTACAGTTGCCACAGTCCTAATGCCTCAAGTGGATCCTTTTTCGGTAAGAAAATGCATTTACAGTTGTGTGTCTCCGCACACTTCTTAGGCAACGATAAAAAAGAAAAAGAAAACCCAAGGTGCGCCCACAGCTATCTGATGGATTCCCTGTCAGTCCTGTACTTAATCAGCAATAGAGAATCAACAAATTAGACGGTGGGGACATACTCAAAAGGGAACGCCTACTGGTATGAATGAGAAAGACTTAAGTCGCTCCTATACAAAGTCAAATACGTGTGGATGTGGACTAAGGTAAAGGTAAAGGTACCCCTGCCCATACGGGCCAGTCTTGACAGACTCTGGGGTTGTGCGCTCATCTCACTTAAGAGGCCAGGGGCCAGCGCTGTCCGGAGACACTTCCGGGTCACGTGGCCAGCGTGACATCGCTGCTCTGGCGAGCCAGAGTCACACACGGAAACGCCGTTTACCTTCCCGCTGGTAAGCGGTCCCTATTTATCTACTTGCACCCGGAGGTGCTTTCGAACTGCTAGGTTGGCAGGCGCTGGGACCGAGCAGCGGGAGCGCACCCCGCCGCAGGGATTCGAACCGCCGACCTTTCGATCGGCAAGTCCTAGGCGCTGAGGCTTTAACCCACAGCGCCACCTGCGTCCCTTGGATGTGGACTACTTTGGTCTAATTCGAATGGGAGGGAGTTGAATTAACAGCTAAATAATGTTTGAATGTGGACAGGCCTTTTTTTCCTGTAGAGGGTTGTGTTACTTCAGAGGAAATCTGTCAGCCCCCACTGCATCTGAGAGCATTTCTCTCTTACCCCTTTTTACTTTCCCCCCTGTAAATCTCTTTTTCTTTATTTCCCTGACATCTCTTGATCTCTTCTTCCTTGCATAGTGGACTTACCAGGAGAGATTGTTCATGTCAGAGGTCCGAAGTTGCAGAGGGCTTTTGAATTAAGAAAAAGTCTACGTAAAATGTAGCCTAGGGCCATGGATTGACCACCATTGTTTCGGGGGGGGATCTTAGTGATTGTCCCTCAATCTGACTGCCCCCCCCCATTCTTCAAGGCAGGGACTAGACCGCTCTGTGGGACCTGCTTCTCTGGTGACACATCACTGCGCCAGGTTGGGAATTATAAACAAACACAAAACATACAAATGTGTTGATAAAAAAACTCAGTTCATCACTGCCAAGTATTTCTACATTGTAGGTACATCACTTTCCACCTTCAGAGTTGCTTTTGAAAGGAATTTTAATATATTTTTAAGGCTGGGTGGGGACCCACTTGCAAATGAAATCATTCTGGTGCAGTTCCTGGTCAGCTGAGTACACGGCTGCAACTTTTTATTTACTCATCTCATAATAAAACTAAATCTGCTGGACGTGGATTTTTGGTCTTTTGTTTCAACATCTCCACCCCACCCACCAGTGTCTGCGCTACAATTCTGAAATAATACACTGTCTAGGATGTCTTAATGGCTCTTTTCCGCTCGCTATCCTATATTTGCTGCAGTCACAAGTGACATGTTCCAGGCTAAAAGGCGGATGTTTTTCACTTTAGTTGTGAAAAAAAGCCCTAGGGCTTTGTAAAATAGTTTTAGAGGAATCTAGTTTTGTCATCTTTACAGTGAAGTGGACAGGGTGCATTTCTCCAGTTACACGGCCTGTAAATGGTAAGTTGACAAACCAGTTTTCTGCAGTGTTGGCTCAGAGAGTCACTTCCCCTTTCCTTGGAAGTGTTATCTGAATTCTTGTGTTACTATGTCAGTCGCCTGCCGTCCTGAGATTCAGTTCTGTTGCTTTATGGCCATTAGGTGAAATTGCTGGGGCATTCCAGGCTGGAGCACCTTAGCCAGCAAAGCTGGAGGAAGAAACCATGTCAGAATGTTGCCTGTATTATTTAATCTTGCTAGGACTAACCAGCATTGGAAAACCAGTGCTAACAATGGGTAAGTTCTGCTTTGTTTTCTGTCTGTTTTAAAAGCAATTAGAAGTTTACATTGGCAGCTTGATGCCCAAATCAGTACTTGGAGGGGTGGTTTAGGCTGTGATCTTTAGCATTCGTATAGGGACAAATGTTTATTATGTGCTTCAAAAACAAAAAAAAGCCCATTTCAGATCAGGGTTTTAAGAATGCTTCCTTTCTCTCAGAAGAAGTTGTGAATCAGGCAGCTAGAATCTCTTGATGCAGTTCCTGAAATGGAACCAGTCATAGCCTAAAAGGAGCATATTAGGCAAAAGATTCAGTGGTTTAAGCTCCTTATTTATATAACTATGTGGCAAAAGTTTACTTTTCACGCCCACTTCAATCTTTACCAAACAGTGTGGATGCTGAGTCCTAGGATGGAACAGAGTATTGGTCCTGATCAATTTTTGGTAATACGTATGTATTGATTTGTAAGTTTAAATCCAAATGCAGGTTTTATATATACCAACCTAGAAATCTTTATGCCAAAACAAGGAAAGTGAAGTAAACTATAACCCAAATAAACCAGAGCTGGTTAGAAAATTGCGGAAATTAAGCACCGTCAAATCATCAATTATGTTGAAGAAGCAAGGAGTATACAAAGTCGCATCAAAGAGTTGACATCCCATTGTTCAGAAAAGAAATTGGGGTGGGGGGGTGGGGTGGCATTTGCAATAGGAATATATGGTGTGCTGCTGTAATGTAAGATAGGTATGAAAGATCACATGATGAAGGACTTATCTTTAAATAATGTGGCGTTTTGGAAATGTTTCAAACTGACATGAGGATCTGTTTTGAAAAATCATTATGCAGAAGAGGGTGTGTGTGCATAAATTAAAGTAGCCTGTGTTCTTTAAAAACTGTTTTTGCTATATTAGCATTCAGCTGTTAATTAGTAGCATGTTTGTTTGTTTTTAAATGAACCTGGTGCATTTCAGTGTGCAAAAGGAAGCTGGTGCATAGTGGGGAGGGAGACTCCTTACATGAGCAGAATTACAGGTAACAAAGACAAGTTGTATGTCAGATATGGGGTTTTTAGGGAAGGAAACTCTTTCGTATTTCAAAGACCATTTCTAGAAGATGTGAAGCTTGGTTTGTTTTTAAAAAAGCTGTTTACTCAGTGAGAACCTTTCTATAAACACTGATTAACAGGCTTTATACAGCACCATAGAGGGACAGAATTCTTCCAAGCAAGTTTGCCTGATATTTAAGTAAGAACAGACACCAGTGAGTCAGGCCTGCAATTCATACATTTAATTTATAGCTGCTTCAGTAGCTCAGTGGGTAGAGCCTGAGACTCTTAATCTCAGGGTTGTGGGTTTGAGCCCCATGTTAGGCCAAAAGATTCCTGCCTTGCAGGGGCATTGAACTAGATGACCCTTGTGGGCCTTTCCAACTTGTGTTGATAGTTCATCCAGTATGTGAAATATGTGAAACAGTTAATTTTGTATCACTGAGGTAGTTTAAAGGTATGTACAGTGGTACCTTGGGTTACAGACACTTCAGGTTAAAGACGCCACTAACCCAGAAATAGTACTTCAGGTTAAGAACTTTGCTTCAGGATGAGAACAGAAATCGCGCAGCAGTGGCGCGGCAGCAGCGGGAGGCCCCATTAGCTAGAGTGGTGCTTCAGGTTAATAGCAGTTTCAGGTTAAGAATGTACCTCCAGAGCGAATTAAGTTCTTAACCTGAGGTACCACTGTACTGTTTTGTATAAAGATAGATAGATAATTTATTATGGTCGGAGACCAGCTTATAGAACACACTTGGGGGTACAGTCACAGAAGGAAAATAAACAATTAAAACAATGTACAATAATAAATTTAAAAACAAAGTACAACAATAAACTACCGCAAGGAGCTGACCAAGAGTATAAATATATTTTTTACCAAGAATCGGCCCTATCATTAGGTATAAAGAGGTAGCTGCTTCAGGCGGCTGAAGTGGAAGGCTGAGCCATGCGTGCCTCACACAGGCCTGTGCAAAGCTTGTCTGAAGCCCAGGGTAGATGAAAGGCACAGGGTGTTCTTGGCATGACAGCATAAGACCGTCAGGCCCCTGGCAGAGTCTCCTGTCTGGCTTAGCCCTCCAAGGCTCAAAGTACCTGGCTGCCCACCACCACACGGGCCTGGCCAAACAGACTACCCAGCACCTCCCAGGCAAATTTGGAGCCCTCAGGTGCTGTAGAAGACACAACCTATCAACAGTTTTGAAGTAAGATACAGCTACCAGTCTGGGCAGCTTCTGCTCATGGAGGGGTGGGGACACATATATCCATATTTCTTAGACAGCAAAATGTCTTGGGCTCACCCTGTTTGTAATAATAGACAAAGCAAGTAAGGGGTGCCTGAGAATGTTGATAAAATATAGGTATTTATCACCCCATTTTTGCACAAAGGCATTTTAAGGAGTCAGAAATAAAAAATTGTTGAGAGAACTCTCAGTTCCATGGAATCTAGTATTGGGCAGTCTCTGGATAACCTGTTCAACAGGTGTCTTCTTTGTTTTTAGATGGTCATAAAAATTTTTTGACCAATGGCATATTGCCAACTGTTTGCTCACTTGCTCATTCCATTCCTTTTTTTTTTATTGTAAACCTTCTTTAGACTATAGGATTAGATCCAATTATGTCTGCTCGCTTGTGGAAAACAAACTCCACTCATGCAACAAGACTCCCAGTTTCTCTCCTCCAGTTTCAGTCTGTTCTGGAGGGTGCCCCAACCCTCTGGAGCAGATTTTGAGGGCACAGAGGCTGAGGGCTGTAGAGAGGAGGGGAGGGTGGAGAAGTACCATTGTGTTAGTGGACTCCTGCTTCTGCTACTTTCTGCTACCTTTTGCAGGCTTTGAGGAATTAGTTTGTTTTTAACATTTAATTTTTGCGTGGATCCTGCATAAACCATAAAGGCTAGAAATTGTCTAAAATTAAAGAGAGATAAAAAGATTTATTGGACTTGGCAGGGCCAAGCTTGAAGAAAATCTGCTGACCTTGTAAGTATGCTAAGGTTTTGTGGGTCCCAACCTTGTTTTCTATAATCCTTTTACAGGATGAGTTCAGATCCTTTGGGGCATTATAAAATAAATCTTCTTGTGACATTATCAGGCTGGTCTCTCCACACAAACTGAAAAACTCTAACTTTGTTTTTAGGAGGGTATGCTCATCAGATCTCTAGGCATTCCACATATGAGATTGTAATTCCTCAAAGATTGACTGACAGGGTGAAGCGCTGGACGCATTCTCATAAGGTTTGTTTTTCCTTCAATTTTTGTCCCCCTTTAGTGTTCTTCATATGGTGTCCTACTTGTCCAAAGCAAATAAAAAAGCAAAAGCAGCCATGTTTGTCCATAAGAAAAAATCCATAGCTGTGCAATACCATTATTAGGACCAAACTAAACTTCACAGGGTTGTACCACTTTTTTGAGTTATCTGAAACTCTTTATCAAACTAGAAGTTAGACAAAGCAGGGGGTGATAGGATAAGGAAGTATTCAAAAAGTACAAAAATTAGGCTAGATGTTGTCTTCTTCTAGACTCAGCCCCCAAATGGAGACAGCAGGTTGAATAAGGCCCCCCAGGAAAGGGCTGGAACTGGATTACCAGTCCTATCTTAATTTCTTCATTATCCCAGAATCCTAGGTGTATCATCTGATATCTATAGCACCTGGCAGGGACTAGGGTTGTGTACACATTACATGCTTAAAACCCAGCTATGTTATTCTTCTTCTTCAGATCAAAGCATCGAAACACAGTATTTCATTTTAAAAATACAGGATAGATGAATTGTGGCTGAAGTCATATGTACACATATGTACACTCTGCTTCCCAGACAACTGCCCTGAATGCAGAGAAAACAGGTGTACGTACACAGCCTTATTCAGCCCCTGTTGCGGTCTCCATCTTGGAACTGAGTTTGCTTCCAAATGGCTGGTTTCCTGAGCGTTCCTCATGATTTGTTTGCACAAAGTTTGGGAGAAGGTTATACGATGTCTGGTGTTTATTGAGCCTTCCTTCAGATTTGTTTGAAAGGGGGTTCTTCCATAATGTTTATAAACAAGATAAGCATGTTTGACTTCAGGTCCCAATCTATGTCCCACCACATTAGCAGAGCAAAGGATAAGGCGAAAGGAGAGCTGTGCCAGCATAATACAATTCCCCGGCATAAATGGATCCAGGGAGGGATCATAGTTCAGTGGTAGAACACATACAAATACAAATGCTTTGCTTGCAGAAGATCCCAGGTTTAATCCCCTGGGAAAGACTCCTGATTGAAAGCCTGGAGGGCCATTGACAGTCACTATCAACAATACTGAGGGAGATGAGTCAATGGTCTAGCTTGGGATAAGGCAGCTTCCCATGTTTCTGTTTTGTTGGATACTGAGAAGCACTCCAACATGTATTAATAAGGCAACTATGCCTTTTGCCAAATGCAGTGCTCTGGTCATGATCAGTGGCCCGAAGGAGTGCGATGTCATTCCTGAAGGCTGAGCTGTACTGTATCCTGGTAGGTTTACAAAGCAAGCTACGACTATAATTTTAGCTGACAGGCAGCACACAGTGTTGAATGTGCTTGTGCTGTGCTCTTCGAATAGGCTGTTACTATAGCTGTGTCAGCAGTAGAAGCCACATTGTGCACCAGCTGCAGCTCGTGTAACCCCCCCCCCAAATAAATAAATAAATAAATGCAGAGGATCTATTATAATGGGTAAATATAAAGAACTAATTGGTAGGAATTAATGCTAGAGTGTGCAATGACCTGCTAGACTGAATTCTGCAGATTTGTTGCCTGTTTAGAAAACTGAGCAAAGCTGTAGCAACTTGTTTTTGATAAGAGGCACTGCTGGTTTTATGAAGATTAAAAGAACTGCGTATTATGTTTTGCATGTGATTTATTTTTCAGGAGCATTTAGATAATCAGTTGTCTTATTTGATCCAAACTGGAAATGGAACACATATCCTGAAATTAAAGAAAAATAAGTATGTTTTACGTATACCATTCCAAGGCCTTTTCATGTTTTATTTTAGTTGATATAATATTTGCAATGAAATCTCATTGGGACGAGTACTGTTGAATGGCAGACTACAAGGGAAGGGATTTTTTTATAGCTTGTTTTAAAATGTGTATTTGTGTACAAATTATCAGGAATGAGAGGCAAGGTGTAGCAGCTGAGAATTTTTTTTATATATTTGTACATGGCTCTTTCATTTGTATACTTAATATATACTTTTCTTTTGGAAAATATTAAACAATCCATCTGTGGTGAACTTAGCTGTTAGACCCAATATGGACCCATGCAGCAGGATCCATGTAGTATGGTGCTCTCTGTGCATGCAAGCAGACTTTTCAGCTTCCTCCTTCCAGAAACAGCCTTCAGTGCCTTTGATGTGCCTCTCCAGTGGCCTCATAGCATCCTATGAGGAATGAGAGGCTGTACCAGAAAGGGAGAAATTTCGCTTTCTTCTGGGTGCATGCGGAAGTACGGTACACATGGGTACAGGTGTCTCTAGATCCTGGCCTAATTTTTTAACGCAGGCTATCTTGGGATGCGGGTGGCACTGTGGTCTAAACCACAGGGCCTAGGGCTTGCCGATCAGAAGGTCAGTGGTTCGAATCTCCATGATGGGGTGAGCTCCCGTTGCTCGGTCTCTGCTCCTGCCAACCTAGCAGTTTGAAAGCACATCAAAGTGCAAGTAGATCAATAGGTCCCGCTCCAGCGGGAAGATAAACAGCATTTCCGTGCGCTGCTCTGGTTCACCAGAAGCGGCTTAGTCATGCTGGCCACATGACCCGGAAGCTGTCTGTGGACAAACGTCAGCTCCCTCAGCCAGTAAAGCGAGATGAGCGCCGCAACCCCAGAGTCGTCTGCAACTGGACCTAATGGTCAGGGGTCCCTTTACCTTTACCTTGGGATGCAACAGAGAAATTTTGGGATGGGAGCAGTGAAGGGTGTGTTGTGACTGAACTTCATTTGAATCCAGCTGAATTGGCAACCTGAGCCTCAAGTCATAGCAAAGGAATCCAGGAATACCCCTAAACTACATACCCTCTCCATTAGGCTATGTGTCATAAAGAGTGACGTGGGGAAATTGTTGGGATCATTTCAGGATCTCTAAGAAAGAGATCTAAGCAAAACAATATATATATTTAAAAAAAATATTATTATAAGTATCAGTATTTACCCTCCCTTTACTCTAAGGTCCCAGGGTGGGTTACAACAATTAAAACACAATGTTAAAAACAGTTCAGAACAGTTCAGAACCGCAGAAATAAAGTGAGTCCTAAAATTATTCATCTCAAGTGTAAAACGCCAGGGTAGATGAGGTTCTTGCCAAACCACATCCTGATAAATGTGGAGCAGGTAACTCTGGAACAGGTAACTGCAACATATCAACAGGCTGGAATGGCAACACAACAAAGAGTTAGCGAATCAAATAGTTGCCCACAAGGCAATAAGCACAGCAATCTTATGAACCAGGTCTTCAGTATCAGAAAGGCGCCGTTCCTGGAAAAGCTTAAAATTATCACCAGTCAATACTAATAGTGGTCAGAGTGGAGTGTGGCTGTGTAAACACGCCAGTTTATTTGTTTTATTTCACTATATTTATGCACCACTTGATTGTAATGAAACCTCAAAGCGGTTTAAAACCCACGCTCACATATTTTCCTTCTTGTCCACATGATGTTGTCCTCATCCAAGGGGCAGCCTGTACTACCCCACATTAAATTCAGATTTTCCTGATCTGCAGATAATGCAGTAAGGAAAAGAAAACCAACATAAAATCACATGCAATGTATTTTTATGCTTTCAGAAACCTTATTGGTGAGAATTTTATACTATATACCTACAGAAAAGATGGCAAATTGGAGACTACTCCCTTCAAAGCTAAGGTACAGTAATGGTGGAAGACCCCCTCCATAATGAAGAGACCCCTTTTAGCAACAACTGATTCACTAGGCTGCTATAGATTAATAACTGGCTGATTTCAATGAGGATGCAAGTGATGTAATCCCATCTGAAGCAGCTATAGTGCCCCAGGACGTTGTCTCACACTCCTGATACCTTTATCTTTCTTGGCCACCTCAAGAAAGGTATTTTTATAGCTAAACAAAAAGAAAAAGGTATGTGTGAGAGAGAGATAGAGAGACAACTCCCTGGGGGCACTATTCAACTGTGTCTTACTCAGAATGTAACTTAGCCATGTCTAGTAATTTCAACAGTCTATGCAGAGTAAAAACTTAGGGTTCATCGAGACATGCCCTTGCCTCGCCACTCCTCCCCCCACCCCGGAAAACCTCATCTTTACCACTGAATCACAGCAACCATCCATCAGCTTTTCTCCAGATTGGCAATTGCTCTGATTTATTAATAAAGAGCCTAGGGCTTGCCGACCAGAAGGTTGGCAGTTCAAATCCCCGTGACGGGGTGAGCTCCCATTGCTCTGTCCCTGCTCCTGCCAACCTAGCAGTTCGAAAGCACGTCAAAGTGCAAGTAGATAAATAGGTACCGCTCCGGCGAGAAGGTAAACGGCATTTCCGTGCGCTGCTCTGGTTCACCAGAAGCGGCTTAGTCATGCTGGCCAGTAAAGTGAGATGAGCACTGCAACTCCAGAGTCGTCTGCGACTGGACATAACGGTCAGGGGTCCCTTTACTTTTATTACTAAAGAGCAGGTTTTCTGGTGGAAAGCAGTGGAGCAAGGGCAAAACTGCTTAGACCCGTTCCTAAAAATGCAGGAGAAGCAGAAAACTGCTTGGACGGTGCTTTCTAGGCATTGGTCAAGAGCCAGTCTGGATGAGCCCTTTGTTAAAGAAGAAGAAGAAGAGGAGTTTGGATTTGATATCCCGCTTTATCACTACCCTAAGGAGTCTCAACGCGGCTAACATTCTCCTTTCCCTTCCTCCCCCACAACAAACACTCTGTGAGGTGAGTGAGGCTGAGAGACTTCAGAGAAGTGTGACTGGCCCAAGGTCACTCAGCAGCTGCATGTGGAGGAGCAGGGAAACGAACCCTGTTCACCAGATTATGAGTCCACCGCTCTTAACCACTACACCACACTGTCTCTCTTGAATTTGGTTTAAATTGCTCTAAACTGCTATAAGATGGTTGGTTAAAAATGCCTCATGTACCTGGAACAGCCTTCCTCAACCTGATTCTCTCCAAATGTTATTGTTGTTTTGAGGCTGGCAGGCTGCAGGGCACCAGTTTGGGAAAACATGGCTTAGAAACTGTAATATTACGGGCCAGAATAAGAGAGAATAGAGAGAGGTTGGATCAACTCACTTCCAAAGGGGAGTGGGAGGTTATAGACCTGCCCTTGCATTGTGTTCTGCTAAACACAGTCCTTGCTATGGTTTGGACCAATTTTTTCTTCTTCTTTATTTGGCAATCACTCGTAGTCGAGTAAGATTGTCTTCCATGAATATGGTCTTAACAGTGTGTCCGTGACTGTGGAGGCTAATTCTGGATCCACACGTCCTTCCACAGTGGGACATAGGTTTCTGGGCGGGAGTTGATCACAATGAGGATTTGCCAAACATGCCTTCCTCTTAGCATGTTTCTCCCGTTCTCCCTGAGCTCGTGCTTCTTCAGAGTAAATAGTAGTAATAATAATTTATTTAAACTCCGCCCATCTGGCTGGGTTTCCCCAGCCACTCTGGGCAGCTTCCAACAAAAGATTAAAAATACATCAAAATATCATTCATAAAAACTTCCCTAAACTTCCCTGCCTTCAGATGACGTTTTTGGTAGAGGCTATCCTCCAACTGGAGCACTTGCTGGCCAGTGTTTCTAAATTATCTATGCTTATACTGCATTTTTTAAAAAATTGCATTGAGAGCATCTTTAAACCTATTTTGTTTCCCACTGGCATTTCAGTTGCATCAGAATCCAGAAAACTACATAGTGTGTGTGTGTGTGTGTGTGTATGTGCCAATTTGAGTAAACATAGCATAGTTGTGTACACCAAATTACAGGTTGCGTCTGTTGTTTGCATAAGAAAAACACTATTAATTGTTTGGTTTCAGGCCCACTGTTATTACCGTGGAGTTGTTGAAGGGGTTGAGGACTCTCTGCTTGCTCTCAGTACCTGTGATGGCCTTAGGTACTACCTTTTCATTCTAACTTCATTTTGAGGCAAATACGTTTTAATCTGTTTGACATTTTATTTTAGAATCAATGGGAGTCTAAGCGCTTGCTTTTGCTACATATTCCAGACACAATCGAGATCTATTGCCTATTTCTTGCCCCTGCAAAGCACTTCTTGAGAAATCAGTTTCATTCTGGGGGGGGGGGGGGCGGGGAGCTTATTGCAAATTGATTCTCCATTGGCTCACAGTACAGCTGTTTGAAAACAAATGGAAGTGGTCCTTGTTGGTTTCTGCTCTCTTCACTGTGCAGCGAAGTGCTTGTCACGAGGCAATGTTTACATTCCAGTCAGAGTTGCTGTTGGAGTTTCTCACAGGAAAGGAGACTGGATGTGATGTACACTGGTTTCCTGTTTTTCACTGTTCACACTGTGTTTCTCTCTGTGCTCCAGAGGAGAGGATGCTTTCTCTGCTCCGGCAGAGGCAAGATGTTTTTCTGTAATCTACCAGCTTTGAAATGTAAATAAAGCAATATAGAGTATGTGCACGTATTCCTCATCATTCCGCTGTGCACGGGACACTGCAAACACAACAGTCCTTGCAATGCAGGGGTGTAACCCCACCTGCCCAATGTTGTGTTGATTGATATAAGAAAAAAATTGCTCCTTTCCCCTTATGGGGTACCCAAGAGCCCATATAGAGTCCTTTTGTGGGTTCTATCGGTATGAGAAAATAACAGAGACCAACCAGAGAATATTGAGAAGCAAAGCAGCTACTAAGCCTGATCTTTATTACCGTAACTGTTGCAACAGGGTGCTCCCCCACACGCAGGAGAGAGGAGGAGGACCCAGAACAAAGGTGTGCCCGCCCTTATATAGACATTTTAAATTGCCCACCCTGGAGTCCGAGACCACCCCCCAGAAACATCATACATACATCACAGAAGGGGTGTAGACCAAGACCACCCCTCAGATACATCATACATACATCACAGAAAAGGTGGTCCAGAACAGAAATCTGAGTGTGTTGTTTATCTCCTGTCTGGCAAGTTACCTGATTGCAGGTATCTGGGTTTTGGCCATTCTTTTGTTACAATAACTACTTAATTCCTGAATCTAGGTCACAGGCCACAGGCTCACACCCTGTTCATATCTTGAATGTGCCCTTAAGACAGGATTTGTGAGGAAAGAGACAATGGGGAGGTTTCCCACTTTGACCTTGCAGAGAAATATTTGAGGTCAATTTGTTCAGGACCTTTTCTATGGGGTTTCAGACATGTGGTTTATATATACAGTTATGGACATTTATTTCATATATATATATGACCTTAAAATTCTTATAACAGGGTGAATATCAAGATCACAGTCAACCTTCTTATAGAATCATAGAATTGCGGAGTTGGAAGGAATCACAAGGGACATCTAGTCCAACTCCCTGCAATGCAAAATGTGGGGCTTGAACCCACAACCCTGAGATTAAGAGTCTCATGCTCTACCGACTGAGCTATCCCAGCAGGGTGATTCATTCATTCACCTGGGACCTGTGCAGGGAAGAAAAGGCACGGATAACCTGATCATGGTTTTCAAATGTGCATCAAGGAAACATACCCCCATTCTTGTAGATGTCAGGATCTAGAATCAGTCTAGATTGAATGCAACCTGTTGAATATGAGCATCAATGATCCTGGTTTAAGGGGGAGGGGAATTACACTTTTGTGCTACTAATGGGTTACGGTGTAGGCAGCCTAGACAGTTAACTTGACTAGCCTTTCGAGAAACTTAACACCTTTTATATATTGTTGTAATAAATGCTATTGCTACGAATGGTTTAGCAGTAGTTAACTTAGGCTGAATTGTTATCGATGTGGGTGGGGGTGAGCAGGACACGGCCAGGTAACTTTTCTTGCTTTCTGTGGTTTCAGGGGAATGCTCCATATTGGCGGCAAGCGATATGGCTTGGAACCAGTCAATGGATCAGATCGATTTGAGCACTTCTTCTATGCATTAGAAAACTCTCCCCATGAGCCCTTTTCATGTGGTGTGCCAAATGATGACCACGAGCAGAGCACAAAGACTTTTCTCAAATACACAAATATCTCACACAGTCCCGTCAATTCGGACAAAATTCTAAGGGTAAAAAGCATTTGTACATTGTTTTTCAAAAACAGTCCACCTTGTCTAAACTTTTTATTCCAGCTTTTAGCAACAATCCTTTCTGGTTTTTAACTGACACTGGTGGTTAATTTCCAACAAATCTCTCTGTGATACTTTATTTCCATAGTTAAAATATTCCCATAAAAAGGGGGCAAGGATGAAATAGAAAAGGATATTTTCATACTAATTTCAGTTTTACTCAGATAATTTGCATTGCTCCATACCCCAGGTGAGTCAAATTATTGTGGTGTTGTTAAGATATATGGTTTTATTTACACACACACACACACACACACAGAGAGAGAGAGAGAGAGAGAGAGAGAGAGAGAGAGAGAGAGAGAGCATGGGATGGAAGGGCTTACAGCACTGCGCTCCAATAGATCTTCCTTCCCCATTGGTTTCCAGGGAACCCCTAAGTCCAGTTTAGGCTCAGCACAGAGCAAGGCATGTTTCACTTGCTCACACAATCTACTTAGTTCATGGGTAGGCAAACTAAGGCCCGGGGGCCGGATCCAGCCCAATCGCCTTCTAAATCTGGCCCACAGACGGTCCAGGAATCAGCCTGTTTTTACATGAGTAGAACATGTGCTTTTATTTAAAATACATCTCTGGGTTATTTGTGGGGCATAGGAATTTTTTCCAAAATATAGTCTGACCCACCACATGGTCTGAGGGACAAAGCCCCCTGCTGAAAAAGCTGACCCCTACTATAGTTCTTATACCTAGAATCATGTGACATCCAGCTAGATGAGATGAGTGGGGAAAATGACTAGCATCTCTTAGTTGTAGCTATTGCTGCCTTGCTTATTCTTTGAGATCTTGATTTTAGGGCACTTAATTGAGCAGCCAAAGCCAAAGCCGTTACCTTAGCAAAGGAACTGGTTTGGCAGGTTCCACAGCCTCTTCTACTAGATTCTAACCCTTACTGGATACAAGATCACAGGATGAGATCCAAGGACATAATCTAGACTGACCCCCCCCCCAACTTACAATGGTGCGTTAGAAAAATGATAGAATGCCAGTTCAGCCAACGAATTGGCCTTTTCCTTAGATGCCTGGCACCTCCTAAAACATTTTATTTACTTTATATAGTTAGCTTATCTATTTAAAGTACTTTAAAATAAAAAAATGCAGTGTGGAAATATATGTAATGTCATGTGGTCTGTTTTCCTTGTTACAGAGAAGGCGAGCCGTTCTGCCAGAGAAGAGATATGTCGAACTATATATGGTTGTTGATAAAAATAGGGTAATTTCTCTCTCAACCCAATGCATTTTGCCAAAGTATTTGAATTTTTTGCTCTAGAACATCTTATATTTTGAATTGTTTCAGTACTTGTGGAAGAAATCTGATGCTGAAGCTGTACAAAAGGAAACAGTAGAACTGGCTAATTATGTTGATGGGGTAAGTCATCACAGAGACATTCATCAGACTGTGCTTTATGACACTATTTTGCAGAAAATGTCAAAACACAACAGTAATATTTTCTTCAGCAACTGGATTATATCAAATCAGTAAGTGTGCAAAGGCTAATTGCATGGCCTGCCTTAGCAGAATCAGGCTCTTCTTATGTTCAGATGTGTAATTGTTTTGTTTATTGCCAGGCTTTGCATACAAAACTGTAAGATTTAGGTTTGTGATCCTTCAGAATATTTAAGAGAGCCTGAAAATACTGGGCGCATGTATGAAAATGAATCCAGTCAAGACATCTCTTGGAAAAATTATTTGAAGAAGAATCAGAATTTGGGAAAATAATTCTAGGGAAGAACAATAAATTATTATCTAATACCTATAGCATTTTATCGGAATGGGAGACAAAGGACGAGTTGGCGAAGGAGGCAATGATTCATTGGGCATCTGATTTTGGATACAGTATAGAACTATCAGCCTGGGAAAAACTATGGAACAACATGATAAAATTTTCAGCATGTTATACAATTAGAGAAAACATCCAAAAAATGATTTTCAGATGGTAATTAATGCCTAGTAAACTGGTTAAGATGTATAAAAGAGGATTCAACTTATGCTGGAAATGTTTAGGCAAGGAGGGCATGTTAATCCATGTGTGGTGGCAATGCAAACTTGCAAAAAATAATAATCCGGGGAATGATTTATGAAGAACTAAAGAAGATGCTCCAATGCTCCTTCCCGAAGAAACCAGAAGCATTCTTGTTAGCTATAATAGGACAGCATATTCCAGATAAAGTTTAAAAACCTCTTCCTTTACACAACAGCAGCAGCAAGGTTAAAGGTAAGGGGACCCCTGACCGTTAGGTCCAGTTGTGGCCGACTCTGGGGTTGCGGCGCTCATCTCGCTTTATTGGCCGAGGGAGCCGGCATACAGCTTCCGGGTCATGTGGCCAGCATGACTAAGCCGCTTCTTAGTCTGGTGAACCAGAGTAGCGCATGGAAACGCTGTTTACTTTCCTGCCTTGACGTGCTTTCGAACTGCTAGGTTGGCAGGAGCAGGGACTGAGCAACGGGAGCTTACCCTGTGGGGATTCGAACCGCCAACCTTCTGGTCGGCAAGTCCTAGACTCACCCGCGTCCCTAGCAGCAAGGTTAAAGGTAAAGGCACCCCTGCCCGTACGGGCCAGTCTTGACAGACTCTGGGGTTGTGCGCCCATCTCACTTAAGAGGCCAGGGGCCAGCGCTGTCCGGAGACACTTCCGGGTCACGTGGCCAGCGTGACATCGCTGCTCTGGCCAGAGCCAGAGCCAGAGCCGCACACGGAAACGCCGTTTACCTTCCCACTGGTAAGCGGTCCCTATTTATCTACTTGCACCCGGAGGTGCTTTCGAACTGCTAGGTTGGCAGGCGCTGGGACCGAGCAGTGGGAGCGCACCCCGCCGCAGGGATTCGAACCACCGACCTTTCGATCGGCAAGCCCTAGGCGCTGAGGCTTTAACCCACAGCACCACCTGCGTCCCTACAGCAGCAAGGTTACTATATGCTAAAATGTGAGAGGAGAGGGAAATCATGACAAAGGACCAGTGGTTGCTTAAACTAACAGAATATGTCAAAGTAGCCTCTACGACGGCCAAAATAAGAAATACAAATAGGAAAACAGTGGTAAGCGAGTGGGAACAACTAGAAGGGTATCTAAAACAAAGTGGTATAAATAGAAATTTGCAAGTAGGGATGAACATATGAACAAGTAAACAAAACAAAAAGTGAAGCACAGAGGAGGAAAAGAGTAGAAAACTCAGAGTTGCAGCAAACCAAAGAGACTGAAATAGGTTGTCAAGGAAAGATAGGTTGGGAAATCCATACGAGATGAGATAGGAGAAAATGTATGTAATTGAAATAAATATAACTGATTGTAACTGAAAAATGCATATACAAATATTTTTTTAAAAAAGAAAGAAAATGAATCCAGTCAAGATATCTCTGGGAAAAAAATATTTTATTCTGGTGACCTCCAATTAAAAAATTATGTAGTTGTACCTCGGAAGTCGAACAGAAACTTTTTCCAAAAGTCCTTTTGACTTCCAAAACATTCGACTTCCAAAGTGCGGCTTCTGATTGGCTGCAGGAAACTCCTGCAGCCAATCGGAAGCCCTATCGGGTGTTTGGCTTCCAAAAGAACATTCGAAAACTGGAACACTCACTTGGCAAACCAGGGGAGCTTTTGAAGAACAGGTACTCATTCAGGAAATCATGAAGTTCCCATTTGAAGAGTCATCAGTCCTGATACTGGCCAAGTATCTGTAATCCCACTGTTAAAAACCAAGGATTTCATTATTACTTCCTTGCAGTCAACGGTGTGTTGGTTTGTGTGTCCTCCTAATTTAAGAGAGAGAGAGAGCTTTGAGATTGGAAAATGCTTCACAGGGCATCTAACGTGAAGACAGATTTTCAATAGTGCTGATAGAGATAAACAGCTATGCTCCCATGGCCTGGGGCTAATGGAGAGCTTTTCTCATTATCTTCCTGAGTGTTGTTTGTACATGGAAGCAGGTTTAAGAGCAGCTGGTCTTAAGCAACTTTACTCTGAAATAGATCCCACTGTGCTCCTGAAGGCTACCTAAGTTTGCTGGAGATTTGCAGCTTGTGTCCTTTCTTGCGCGCTCTCTCACTCTCTGTGTGCATGTCTTTCTCCAGCAACACAAAAGCACTACAGATTTACCTAACAGCAAGGGCGTCTTACCCAAAGTGGCTAGTGGCACGGTGTGCCAGGGCGTCAAGTTCTGGAGGGCGCCAGGAAGAGGCGGAGGCTGGACGCAGCACCTCCCGTCATCAGCTCGCCGCCCTCGCCCCCCTCCACCATGCCACGCTGAAGCAGCGCTGCATCCGGAGCCTCCGTCTGCCATGGCCACCGTGGCACCAAGTGGTCAGCTGAGCTGGGAGGCGCCGCAGCCAGCCTCCGCCTCTTCCCCACTGGAGGAACTGCCCTCCAGCCACTGCCCACCTCCTCCAGCTCCGCTGGCAGCACTGTCCTCCCTAAAAAACTCTGGGAAATGGGGGGGGGCCTCGCCGGAGGGAGCTTTGCACCACGACGCCGGATATGCTTTAGATGGCCCTGCCTAACAGTAAAATTACTCTTGAAATTAGGGATATAACTAGTGATAAAATTATTGCCAGAGCCCACTTCTTTGGTGTTCTTAAAAAAAAATTAGACAGCATTATGAGCGCCACAACCCCAGAGTCGTCCGCAACTGGACCTAACAGTCAGGGGTACCTTTACCTTTTTACTTACACCATAGCAGTGTAAAATGGAATTATATCAGGTGGAGAGCTCTGCCAACTGGCTTAATGCCCTGTTAACTCTAGTTAGACAGGACTGCCCAGTAACCTCCCACCACCACAGCTCCCTACATCTTGAAAGGCATTGCGGAGCCATGTTTCACTACTGTTTCAGCAGTGTCAGTTGCTACTCCTGTCCCTTTGCATTGAGTATGTTGTGGATTTTTTAAATATCTCAAACCCCACAGTTGTTCATAGGCTCCTTGTGACTTAGAAATATTAGCACCACCACCCTGCAACCTGGTGTGGTTTTTAAGAGCCCATGAAGCCAGTTTTGGCAATCACTGTACTTTAGGTCATTTGTGAATGTGTGCTTGTTACACTAAATTCCATTACACTCCTGAAGAGTCCTGTTCCCCAACACAGATACAATTCTCATTGGGAGCAATGGCCTTTGGTGAAATGCTTAAAGGTTGGGTGACTGTGGGATGTGAATCATATGCAGAGCTTGTTTAGATGTACATCTGTATGCATGATGGGGAGCACAATTCATCAAAAAATGTGTTGTCTTTACTGTGTTGAATGCATAACTACTGGAAGCGGATGAAGCAGAGGTGGCTCCTCTACCTTCCTTGTAGCATGACCTTCCTTTGGGGGTAGAGGTGGACAAACACCAAGGATTTGGGGGAACAATACCTAATCAAATTCTTATATCTTCATAATAATGACAATTTTGTATGTGCAGATGTTCAGTCCTTTAAATATACAAGTTGTCCTAATTGGGCTAGAAATATGGACTCAAGGAAACCCTATAGATGTGGATAGTGGTTCAGCTGGAGATGTGCTGGGCAAATTCGCATCCTGGAGGGAGACAAATCTCCTGAAGAGATCACGAAATGATGTCAGCCACCTCATCATGTAAGGTTTTCCCCTCTCTACATAAACCTATCTGTGATTACCGACTGGGACCCTGAACTCTTGCGATTCTGCTGCCCAAGGGAACAACTCAGTTTAGGAAAATGTCACCAACTGAACTTAACCTGCATGCTTCATATGCTTTGTCCGGTCACATGTGTTGGTTTTCCCCTTCAGAGTGTGCAATTTTAAGTTCTGGGAATTTGGCAGAAGATGTGGGTTGAGTGCCTTGTGTGTGTTCTTGTTTTTTTTAACTTGGGAACTGGCCGCTATTTAAAGAGAGGTTGTGGTTCATGGATTAATCCAAGGTGGAGAGGGAATAGGGCTGAGAACAAAAGTGACTGGCTTGATAGTTGTGTTTCTCCCAGCCCTGCAAGGAAATCCCAGAAACCTTTGAACCTTTGACCTTTCTCATGCTTTGCCACTGAACCATAACCCTTCCGCATACCTGGGCTTTATACGTTCCTGAAGTTTTAGCAGAAAGAACTTTAACAAACAGGTCTTGACCTTATTCCTGCAAGCATGAGGACTCAGCATGTTTTTTTTTCTGATGTGAAAGTTGAAATTCTTGTATGTTCTGTTAGATTCCATATTAGATGTCACAGATCGCACTGCACAGCCCAGAACATATTTGAAACGCATTACATTCATTCTTTTCCTGCATTGCAGAGGGAGAAGTGCATTTGGTGCAACGGTTGGAATGGCTTTTGTTGGCACAGTCTGTAGTCCGAATCACGGAGGGTCAATCAGCACAGTAAGTACACTATATTCTCTCAGTTGTGGACATGTTGGCCTATTAAGTAGAAAATGCTTGCACCTGCCGTGCCAAGTCCAGCCAATTCAACAGGACCTTAAGATTTGTCATGAGGCTGCTCGTTATATTTATCAATTATTTTATTTAAATACATACACATACTGCTTGACAGTAACAGAATCTCAAACTGGTTTACAAAAAAATTGTTTTTCAGATATGTAATGAAGGGCTCTACAAAGCAAGATGTCTTAGCAAAGTGTCCTAGCAAAGGCATACCTACATCTACATTGTATACATTTAGTCCAGTTCTTGATTATGGCAGAGCTTCAGTCAATTTTTGCCTTGATTATATGTTTAGACATGCAGTCAACAGCAAAACAAAATAACCACTATTAAAAAGGATTATAGTGAGCAGAGCGATAATTTCTGGTATAGCTATTGGCAGTGCGATGGGAAGGAGAATCTAATTTTGTACTATGATAACTCAAATTCTATTTCAATTAAAAATGAAAATTAAATAGAGCAGAAAATTAAAGAGAGCCAGTGTGGTGTAGTGGTTAAGAGCGGTAGTCTCGTAATCTGGGGAACCAGGTTCGCGTCTCCGCTCCTCCACATGCAGCTGCTGGGTGACCTTGAGCCAGTCACACTTCTTTGAAGTCTCTCAGCCCCACTCACCTCACAGAGTGTTTGTTGTGGGGGAGGAAGGGAAAGGAGAATGTTAGCCGCTTTGAGACTCCTTAAAGGGAGTGAAAGGCGGGATATCAAATCCAAACTCTTCTTCTTCTTCTATATGTTTTCTTATTTTTAAAATCAATCCAACCTCTTGTACAGGTTTCTGTGATTTTATAAGGCATGATTATACTTTTGAAGCATATTCCATGGATTGCACAGTGCAGTTCTCAACATCTCTACTTGGAAACAAACTCCATTGAGTTCAACGGGACTTGCTGCCAATAAGTGTCTATAGAATCAATGCTTAAGAGCTGTGCTTTAAAATAAAATAAAAAGGACAGTGTTAAAAATGGAAGCTAAGAGTGTTGCAGAAAGTACTAGATGCTAGATTCCATGCTTGCTGGTATCACTGAGGGCCGATCAACATGAGCTGGACAAATCCTAACTTGAAGTAGAACACTATGCATTTAATTATGAGTTGATAAAAGATTGTAGAACATAGACTTCTATAATATGAGTAATAATTATAGGGCAGACGTTTACTATAGTATTCTTTTTATAATGCTCTATTTGAAGTATTCATGATGTGTTAAATAGAATCGACCACTCCCCATCCCCATGGAACAGGATACAGTAGGGGGCAGATAATTGATTTTTGCCTAGACAGCAACATATCTTGAGTTGGCTCTCCCTGTACTACTCTGCTAAGTCTCTCATATGATTGTGGCTATGGGTGTTATTTAACTAAACATTAGCACTAGCACAAGGGGATTTTATACAGTCTCCCTCTGCATGACCCCATGCCATCCCCATTTCTGCTCCAGAGGGTTAGAGAAAACCCCAGAACAGATTTAGTGGGCAGGAGACAGTGCAAACATTCCCTTGCACAAGGAAAAATACTTGCACAGGTGGAACATTCTCCATAGAGCTAGGCTGAATACAACCATAGATGTGTATTCATATTTCCTTGTTCTCTTTAAGCAAATGGAGTGAAGAAAAGAGAACTTTCCTGCCTTTACTATGATGGATTGTGGGGAAATGGGCTGCTAATCTGTTAAACAGTAATGGGATGCAAAATTTACTATGTAATAGTATACATTGTTTGGAAGCCTTTGAAATATTAAGCAGTTTAGAAATGCTTTTTAAGTAAATAAATATGATATGGTATATGATATATGATATAAACCATGTTCTCCCAAGATCCTGAATTAACTTCCAGCTAGGGGATTTTCTTGATTAACCAGAAGTGTTGCTCCTGGTAGTAGATAGATCCCTAGGGAATTCTCAGTCTAAATTTTAATGTCAGAAGGAGAGCATGGGAAGAGAGAATAGAGAAATGAGGTATCTGTGTATGGTTTCCCCCCTGTTCATATAGGCAAGGAGGAACTGTTGCTCCAGAGGTTCTATCACTTCACATAATGCTAACACTGTCAATGTCTTTGCCAGTTTAACCATGACGCTGTGATAGCTCACGCTACAGTTGTTGCACATGAGCTAGGACACAATTTGGGTATGAATCATGATGACGGAAGATGTCCAGGTCAATACATTATGCACAGTTCAGATAAGTAAGAGCTCTTATTTGTTTTATTATAGCAACTTGTATTATTTATTTTTAATCTGTAGATTGGGGGTCTATCTGCCAATCTTCTGTTGGTGCTTAAGATCCATCAAAGGCCACATCTGCGCTATACACGTAAAGCAGTACCAAACCACTTTAAACAGTCATGTCTTCCCCTCAAAGAATCCAGGGAGCTGTGATTTGCTGAGACTTCTATTCCCTTCACAGGGCTATGATTTTCAGAGTGATTTAACAGTCAATCCCTCTTCTCAGGTGGGCCTTATGGGTGGCCCAGCTCTGTTCCTTTCCTTCTTTTGCAAAAAGCGCAGTTTTCATTCCTTAAAATGGGAAGTAGATGGCATTGATAAGACGATGATTTCTAGCGACAAAATGCACTACTTCATAGTCTGGACAAATAGATATGCAAAACACAGGCAATTTTGTGCTTTCTAGTGGATCCAAGAACTTCAGCAGCTGCAGCGCCAATGATTTTGAGGACCTCATCTTGAGAGGCAGAGGAGCCTGTCTTCGAAATCCTCCCAAGCCAAGTGATATTTATACAGAGCCCGCCTGTGGCAACAACATTGTGGATAAAAATGAAGAATGTGATTGTGGCACACCAGAAGTAGGTGTTTCTTGAATTAATATTATTTAGATATAGCATTTGGTGCATTAATTTGTTCCTCCCACTACCCCCACCCTGTATTTGGTGTAGTGCAACAGCGAGTTAGTGAATTTTTTTGTCCAGTGCTACTCCAGACTGAGTCAAAGAACAGGGCAGGGGAAGAGGAGGTTTTTGTATCTTGTTTGACCACTCTGTCACCCTGACAGATGTGGAGGTTGCCACTGCTCTAGGCAACGTGCACCATTTCTGTCTCCTTTCTCCCTCACACTTGCTCTGTTAGGCATGGATAGAGGAAAGGGTTATGAGAACAAAGAGAACTCCATGTGTAACAAAAGGTAAATACTTAATAATCACGTTAAGAAGGAAGGGATCATGAAACGGGAAGTTTTACTGCCATTTATAACACTGAACAGGGTGGCGGTGGTGCAGATGATGCTCATAGGTACCAACTGAGACTTTAATCTTGTATCATCAGTACTGTAGTTTGTAGTAGAAGAAACTGCTAAATTTGTCAAACGAGTTTATTTATTCATAGTTGACTGGCCATAGCTGGTCAGTGCATTTGCATGTATAAAGAGTTGCTGAAGAATATATGTGTTTTCAGTGAGACAATGGGTGTAACGCTTCTTCAGGAGGGAACAGGGTTTCTACACCTCCCTTATCTAGATGGAGGTAATTTAGGGTTGCCATATTTTGAAGAGCAAAAAGGAGGACACATTTGCCAACTTCCACTTTTAACTACAAATCACTATGATGACTCTCACTCTCATTTTAAATACTCCTACTATGTATTGCCACTATATTGCTAGTGGCAATGTTCTCAACTTTCAACAAACACCCTTCAGATGTCAATGTGTGTCACCATAGTTGGCAGTAAGCTGGCCCTGCTGTCTACTCTCACGACACGTCAGTAGCAGCTCCACACATCAGGCAGTAAACAGCCTGAATAAATGTGGACTGTGCTATACAGACTCCACTCAGGATGTGCTCAAAAGTCAAACTGTTGACTTCAATTAGTTGACTAGTACAGCAGGGCAACAGGTTTTCCCCCCCCCTACCTACTGGGCTAGTTTACTCGATGCACACAGCTTTAGTTAGCATCCAAATTATGACATGCATTCTCCAGCCCGGAAATCTTTAGTATCACAGTCTTTAATTTTAGTGCCTCAGTCATCTTCTGCCTTGTTCTGTGTAAGGGGTAGAGGCGTCCTGAGACAAAGAGAGCTGTACAAGTAAAAACCACCCTCTCTTCACATCCACACACCCCTAATTCCCTTTCTAAGCCCCTGAAGCAAAGATAAAAGATTCCTGCAGAGCACTGGTTCACTGCAATGGAAACTGGTGGGGGGAAATGCCCAGCCAAATTCTCTTCTCTGCCCACCCTCCCAAGCAATAAACTAAAACACGCATAGCGTGATTCTGACCAGATCTACACAGAGGCAAGTCCTAGTGAATTAATGGTACTTTCTACCTGAAAAATGGGGGGTTAGAATTGTAGCCCTCCAAATCAAAGCCTCTAAAAAGAACAGAAGACACGTGTGTCGCCCCCCACTTGAAGGGGACTCTCTAAGGAGGGATTCAGTTGCTTTTGACAATTTAGCACTCAAGTGTCCAACTGAAGTCTTTTTTCTTAACAGGAGTGCACCAACCCTTGTTGCGATGCTGCCACGTGCAAACTAAAAGCTGGATCAGAGTGTGCTGAAGGATTGTGCTGTGAGAAGTGTCAAGTAAGCTAGATTACCCTTTCTGTACGTGTGCAGCACAATGCTATGCATATTTACCCAGAAGCAAGCCCACTGAAGGGCGAGGAGCAGCCATGAGGTGTTAGAGAACAAAGTTGTGTGTGTCACCCTGCATGTCCTGCTCCCCCTAAGCTAGCTTAGGTGTGGCGAAGGATGCTGACCCATAACCAGTGCTGAAGCAAAACTGAGCTACTGGTTCAGTGAGAAATGTAAGAAGGCACTGATTTCTGTTCCGCCTTGTACTTATCCTATGCAGTGCTGTTTCCATTCCACTGCAGTTCGGCTTCTGACAAAAACAATGCTATTCGTTTCAGTGTCCTCTAGGGAGAAATTTTACAGAATTCATTTGTAATCATTACGTTACTCTACAATGCAAAGGAAACAATGCAAATGGAAGACATGGAGGTAATAAATTACATACCATTTGCACATTGAAAACAACACCAATGGCGAATACCGATTGCATCCTGCATCAATTTCTGTTCCAGATATAGGATGAATAAGCAAACACCTGCAATTTCTGCTTGCATTTCTTGCAGAATTCGCCAACATCCCTGGTTTCAGAACATGGAATTGGGGGTGGGAAGTGTTCGGAGAGCTCTATCTTGTTCTTCCCCTGGGGCAGCAAAATTTACTGAGCTGGCCCTGCTTCTTGCCTTTTTTTTTTTTTTGCCACGGTTGGAACAACCGCACCTTCTGCCATATTTCCTTCAGTATAGCTAGCAACCCTATCAACTTACCCTTTTATTGAAGCTGAGTACTAGGAATTGTTCCTGCCTCTTCTCCCTTTTTACAAGCTTCTGTCACAGGCATTTTTACTCCTCTTTCTCCTGTGTCAGTTCCACGTATTGTTATGGCATTTTTGTTATGGTTACCAAGCAAACAAAATAAATAAAATTCTGTTTTCTAGTTCAAGGTTGCAGGAGTGCAGTGCAGGCCAAAAATGAATGCCTGTGATCTCCCTGAGTATTGCAATGGAACATATCCCAACTGCCCAGATGATGTGTATATCATGGATGGCTACCCATGCAACAATATGAAAGACTATTGCTATGCTGGAATTTGTCAGAATTATGATTCTCAGTGTGAATCCCTCTTTGGAAAGGGTAGGTTTTAAACGGTTTATAGCCCGTGTAACACAACTGATATTAAGTTAGCAGAAACAGCTATGTTACACATTAAGAAAACGGACTATTTTTTGACAAATACGGTTCTGTTGTTTTTATAGGAGCAAAGAAAGGGCCAAATGCTTGTTTTGAAACAGCCAATAGTAATGGAGACAGGCTCGGCAACTGTGGAATGTCAAAAGGAGAGTTTGTTAAATGTTCTCAAGCGTAAGTACTCAGGAAGTCATATTTATACTCTGTTGCTTCATGGAAGCTGAAACCCTGATGGAGGATAGGCAATGGTTTCATAAACCATGGTTTATGAAACTGTAGCCAAGCACCAGAGGCGGTTTGAGGTGGATTGACTGGTGCAGTCACACTGGGTGCCACGCTGCAGAGGGTGACAAAATAATGCTTTTAGAATGGAGTGCAAGAGGCAGGGGTGCCGAATTTTAGCATCACACAGGGCCCAAAGTTCACCACTGATGCTTATCTTTCACACTTCCCCATTTACCGTCATGCATTGGTTTTGACACAGATTCTAGTTGGCATCGAGCCATTATGTTTAAAGCAGGGGACCCCAACTTAATGCTGGTTAACAAATCGGAATACAACCCTGGTTTATTATCCTCATTAGTTAAATGATATTAAGCCAGAGTCCCCCAGTTTGGATATAACAGGGAACTCTGGATTAATGCAGGACTGAATCTTAAGAGCAGCTGGCACACAATGGGAAGGAGAAACACATGGCCACAGCGCTTTCCCACAGCTTCATAAACCATGCAGGATAGCTGCTCTGAAGCTGATACATGCGGTCCAGACTTTACGCTGTTAAACTGCTAATATGGATCATCTAGTTTGTACAAACATGTGATTGGTGGCATTTGAAAAACTGGAGCAAACAGATGTATGTTTGTATAAACATTAAAAGATGGGGGGTATTTTGATATTTACTCTGGTGTTCCCTACTTTCATTTTTGTATTTCATTTTTATTGCAGCAATAGCCTATGTGGCAAAATTCACTGCACATCTGTCAGTCAACAGAATCTTCCATCCCAGATATACAGCCAGATTCAAAATGGCATTAGGTGTGTGACTACTGATTTTGCTCTGGGATCAGATGTTCCCGATCCAGCTTTGGTTAACAGAGGCACAGCTTGTGCAGAAGGAAAGGTAAGAGAGTGTCCTTCACATCACCAACTCCCTGCTCAATGATATAGCTGCAAACAGGATTCAGTTACAGTCCGAGTTATGTCTATAGTTCCAAAACTGCCTTTTTGTATTGTTTGTATGGCCAACCATTTTTTTCTAACCCTATCTCCTGACAAGCAGCCATTCCACAGTTGCAGCTATTCACTTCCTACCTGCCAAACAGCTTTAGAAGGCACAGATGCCATGCCCGGGAACAAAAAGCCGATTTGTATCTCATGGAAACCTTATAATAAACCATCCACAGAAACCTGGTTCCTTAATTGTGTGCTTCAAGTTTCAGATGTACAGTGGTACCTCAGGTTACAGATGCTTCAGGTTACAGACTCTGCTAACCCAGAAATAGTACCTCAGGTTAAGAACTTTGCTTCAGGATGAGAACAGAAATTGTGCATTGGTGGTGTGGCAGCAGCAGGAAGCCCCGTTAGCTAAAGTGGTACCTCAGGTTAAGAACGGTGTCAGGTTAAGAATGGACCTCCAGAACGAATTAAGTTCTTAACCCGAGGTACCACTGTAATTTTAAGCCATTGTTAAAGAGTTATATGCACAGGCTGCAGCAAGCCTCATGCTGGCACCCAGCCTCCTTCCCTCTCTAGCACACACCAGAGGATGAGATTTGAAGCATCCACTTCCATTTTTAAACTTACTAGAGTTCCCCACTGTGCCCAAACTCTGGTTAGTTAAAACACTAGCTACCCAAGCAAATCAGAATCATAAACCGTGATGTGATTCCAGCTTGCTTGAACTAACTAGAGTTTAAAGTATCCAGAGTTCCTCACATTCCGACACAAGGGTGTGGCGCAGTGGTTACGGTGCTGGACCAAGACCTGGGAGACAAGGGTTCAAATCCCCGTTCAACTATGAAGCTCGCAGGGGGACCTTGGGCCAGTTGTTGCCTCTCAGCTTAACCTACCTCACAGGGTTGCTGTGGGGATTAAATGAGGAGAGGAAGATGCATGTATACCACCTTGAGCTCCTTGAAGAGTAAAGAGGTGGGATAAAATGCAGCAAATAAATAAATAGTTGAATGTGAAATCTTTTGCTCTCCTTTCCTTGGTTGCAAAAGAGTTGTTCAGAGGAAGGAGGGATGGTGTGAGCCCAAGGCTTATTGTGGTTCATGCAGGTAATTCTAAGCTATGGTTTAGTGTTACATCCAAACTTATGATTTAGCGTGAAGTCTGAGCCTGCCCGTTGTTTCTGCATTACACTTTGGTATTTTTAAAGACATACTTTCCAACTTTAAAGCTTGCGTTCCTTTTTCTTTTTTCAGGCCTGTGTTGATTTCAAGTGTGTCAATGCAAGCCTGCTTGGCTACAATTGTGATGTAAAGAAAACATGCAATGACCGTGCAGTAAGTAAGAAAATGATGATCCTATTATTCCAGTGGTAGAGCAGAAAAAATATTCCAATATTCTGGCTATAAAAGCAGTTCAGCTATTGAGAAGATTTGCTTGCAGTCTTTATTGCCACCAGAAGCAATTGCTGTAAAGGAGTGGGCAGCATGTGGTTTGAATAGCTATTTCCTGCACCTTGCCATCAATTTTGTGAAGCCCTTTTAATATGGCTTTCAGACCAGTTTCAAAATCAGGATTCACCCACTATACAGAATCGTAATTCTGAACCTGTTTTGGTGGTATGCTCCGTTCCCATATATTTGCACAGTAACACCAAACATGCCACCCTGAGCTCCTTTGGGAGAAAGGTGTGATTTGTTGTTGTTTAGTCGTTTAGTCGTGTCCGACTCTTCGTGACCCCATGGACCAGAGAACGCCAGGCACTCCTGTCCTCCACTGCCCCCCGCAGCTTGGTCAGACTCATGCTGGTAACCTCGAAAACACTATCCAACCATCTCGTCCTCTGTCGCCCCCTTCTCCTTGTGCCCTCCATCTTTCCCAACATCAGGGTCTTCTCCAGGGAGTCTTCTCTTCTCATGAGGTGGCCAAAGTACTGGAGCCTCAGCTTCACAATCTGTCCTTCCAGTGAGCACTCAGGGCTGATTTCCTTCAGAATGGAGAGGTTTGATCTTCTTGCAGTCCATGGGACTCTCAAGAGTCTCCTCCAGCACCATAATTCAAAAGCATCAATTCTTCGGCGATCAGCCTTCTTTATGGTCCAGCTCTCACTTCCATACATCACTACTGGGAAAACCATAGCTTTAACTATACGGACCTTTGTTGGCAAGGTGATGTCTCTACTTCTCAAGATGCTGTCTAGGCCTGTCATTGCCCTTCTCCCAAGAAGCAGGCGTCTTTTAATTTCGTGGCTGCTGTCACCATCCGCAGTGATTATGGAGCCCAAGAAAGTAAAATCTCTCACTGCCTCCATTTCTTCCCCTTCTATTTGCCAGGAGGTGATGGGACCAGTAGCCATGATCTTCGTTTTTTTGATGTTGAGCTTCAGACCATATTTTGCACTCTCCTCTTTCACCCTCAATAAAAGGTTCTTTAATTCCTCCTCACTTTCTGCCATCAAGGTTGTGTCATCTGCATATCTGAGGTTGTTGATATTTCTTCCGGCAATCTTAATTCCGTCTAGGGATTCATCCAGCCCAGCCTTTCGCATGATGAATTCTGCATATAAGTTAAATAAGCAGGGAGACAAAATGCAGCCTTGTCGTACTCCTTTCCCAATTTTGAACCAGTCAGTTGTTCCATATCCAGTTCTAACTGTAGCTTCTTGTCCCACATAGAGATTTCTCAGGAGACAGAAAAGGTGTGATATAAATTTAGTAAAATAAGAAAACAGTTTGTTTTTTATTTAACAAAATTTATATACAACTTGATTGTAGCAAAATCTCTAAGCAGCTTACAAGAAATATTAAAATGATTAGCAGCAACAATTAGAAACATTTAAAAACTATTAAAATATTTGGCAGCCCACCTGTTTTGTACGTGGGAACTATCATGCATGCTGCTGGTTTCAGCAGACACAATCTGGAGCCAGACAATGTTAGCATCATGGAACATATTTAGAAATGGCATATCACTAAATCAGGCCCATGTTCTTTATTCCATAGCATACGTATCTGTTGTTTGCTCTGGTTGTACTCATTGCTTTTTTTCTTCCGAAGTCAAGGAAAGCTGTTCATCATAGCATTTCCTCAAGGAAGGCAGAACATAATGGTGCCTAATGCAGGGGTGGAAAACCCTCTGTTTGTTCCTAGACTTCTGCTCCCATCATCCCCAGCCTAATTCTTCACCTCTTTTTTGGTCCTTCTTTCCTGTAGGTATGTAACAACAAAGGCAATTGTCACTGTGATCCTGGATGGGCACCTCCTTATTGTGACAAATCTGGATACGGTGGTAGCATAGACAGTGGCCCAACTCACATAGGTAAGAATGAGCTAGAGCAGGGTTTCCCAGACTCGGCCCTCCAGCTGTTTTGGTTTACAATTCCCACCATCCCTGACCATTAGTCCTGCTAACTAGGGATTATGGGAGTTGTAGTCCAAAAACAGCTGGAGACCTAAATTTTGGAATCCCTGAGCCATAGGGATTAGGCTGGGTATGAAGAAGGTGGTGCTAGATGTGGAACCTTCTCTTCTGCTGCACCATGACATTAATCCTAAATTAAAAGCAAAACAAGTAATTTTCATTGCCTTTTCTCCTTTAGATACATCACTTCGTGATGGCCTGCTGGTGTTTTTTCTGCTTGTGTTACCTCTGCTAATTATAGTAGCGGTTGCAATTGTCAAGAGGGATGCAATTAAAAGACGTATTTTCAGAGGACGGAGAAGACGCCAAAGGTATGAAAAGAATAAGCTCGGTTTTTAAAAACCAGAAATGTGTGCCGCATCTGTGACAAGGTTAAGACAGGCAGTGTTAAAACAATGAACAGCAGCAAAATACTGTATCTAAAATAATGAAAATCAGTTGTGGCCCCAGGGCTTCAGATTGCCTTCTCCCAGAAGATGGTGTGTACCAGAACCAAACTGAATATTTAATGGAGAAAGACATGTATTATTTTAACCAACCTGTTTACATTATGTTTTAAGGGCTGAAAATGCACGGCAAGCAAGACAAAGCAGCACTCCAGGTGGACCAAAGCCACCAGTAAATAATAGGCGGGTAAGAATATTTATTTTTTTCATTGCAATGTCCTCTTTGAAGTTACTGCTGATGAATGAAGTTTGGGCTACTGTTTCGGCTCTCCACAGGCGCTGTGAATTTGACAATGATTTTCCAATCAGAAATGCAATTCTGCAGAAGGTTAGATCAGTTACATTAAAACCGTGCATGGCATTTTGCTAGAATGAAAAGATGCATTAAGCTTCAATGCTGTGGTAAGAACCATGAATTCTCCTTACTTACTATACATTTCTTTTCCCTCTGCAGCCTACAACGTCAAATTCTGGAATCTTTACGATATCACACTTTCCTGCTCCAAGGTTTGCGCTTTTAAATCTCTTCAGCATAATTTTACAGGCATCTGTGCCTACAATCAGGGCAAACATTTAAACTCAGCAAATACTGGAGATTCAGCAGCATTTGAACTGCCTACTGAATCCCTTCTCAGAGAGCCAATATCCAGGGAAAGGTTCCTTTAATCCCGGTTCCCTGGTGGGAATATCAGCAAGGGCTTCAGCAGTATTTTGCCCATAAACATTTCTCCTGTTCACCTCTATTTACCTGTGGCTTCACTTGTGCAAAGAGTGCGCAGTTGATGTGCAAGAGGTGGTAACCAACCGTGGTTTGTTCCAGAATGTTATTGGAGTACAGTTCCCTTCATCCCTAAGCATTGGCTATGCTGGCTGGGGCTGATGGGAGTTGTGGTCAAAACAAGGGTACCTTGCTGGCTACCCATGGCATAAAGGGGTAGAACTCTGGCAGAGTAGCTGTCATTCATACAGAGGATTTTGTCGAAATAAGTAAGTAAGGAGGGAGGGAGGTAGAAGTATTCATTATGTTTCTAGAATCTCTATTGACCAGCCTCTGAAATATGCCACCAAATACACACTACTAATACTGCATTTTATCTCCTTTAGGCCACCCATACAAGCAAACCTTGGGCCACATCCATCAAGACCTCCTTTACGACCACCAATCCCACCCAGACCTGTTTACGCAACTCCATCCTGAGAAATTCTCAAGAGGGTTAGATGGACACATTAAACATATGAGAGGGTAGCAGAAATGTGCCAGTGCTAAACCTGTTACATATTTTTGAAAGTATTATTTTTTATTGATATACAAGTGAAGACCTCATTTTAATTTCTAAAAAAACTGTTGAAACGGTAACAAAAGAATATGGGAATTTTTTTTCCTGAATCTCTAGATAGACTAAGGCTGCCTTAATCATTAGATCAGTGATTCCCTACATTTTTTTTCTGAAGACCTCTTGAAAATTGCTGAGGGTACTGATGGCCCATTGAATGATTATTTTTTTGCCTGTTGTAACGATGGTAATGTGCTGTGCTAGATGCTGTATGAATTTTAAATTGTATTTTTATTGCTTCTTCTATTGTATTTTATGGTATTATTCTATTACAATACACTAAAATACAATATAAGAAATTAAAGAAGCAATAAAAATGCATCTAAAATCAGTATTATCATTTAATACCAACACACGGACCACATAAACTAAGTCTGTAGACCACTGGTGGTCCATGAACCAGTCTCAGAACTCATGTATTAGACAGCAGAATACTGTTTGTGTTGTGTCACATTAGCCATCAGGACATATACATAAATACACCCCTCTCAACACAGGGCCAAACTGATGCAATGCTAAATGTGCAATTAGAAATCATTTTAGGTTTCCAAATTTTGATATCTTTTTTTTTTAAAAGGATGCACAAGGGTTGATTTACCACTGGGATTGCAGCACACAAGAAATGGAGGTCTTGATTAAAATAGCTTGCACACAACACACACCTAAGGCACAGCTGCTAGCCTTAGAAAAAAGGTCTCATTGGCGACAAAGGCAGCTTTCACCCTAAAGCAGGCTTCCTCAAACTTGGCCCTCCAGATGTTTTTGGTCTACAACTCCCATGATCCCTAGCTAGCAGGACCAGTGGTCAGGGATAATGGGAATTGTAGTCTCAAAACATCCGGAGGGCCAAGTTTGAGGACGCCTGCCCTAAAGCTATTTTCATAGCTGAGGAAAGAGAGGTGAAACCTATCCTCCGCTATACTGCAATCCTGATGGAAATCACTCCCCTACTCGCCCATTTTATATTTAAAACATGACACGAGTTCTAGATGCTGCATCTAGCTTTGCCCACAGCTTTTCTGTGAATAAAATTCAGCTGCTTTAAACATAAAACAAACTGTGAATGAAAAACAGTGAAGGGGGAAAAAACACTTTCTGAGTAATTTGCACCCAATTCACTAAGGGCGCGGCATATGCATGGAATTGTGAGTGCAGAACCAAAGGAAGTGCATGGAGATAGAACTGATACTGAAAGTTGGGTCAGGGGCAGGATTTTACAGACCCTGAGTGCTAATTACATGGTTGGCAAAGTGGACATTAATTTGTTTGAGAATAGGGGCTGACTCCAGTTGTTTGTCCTCAACTGGTATTGCCCAAGTTCACAGTTGTTAAGTTCCAAAATACTGTAAATGGATATTTTTCAATATGCCTTTTTGCACTAAAGTAGGCAAAGTACACCTAAATTAATGGTCTGGTCTTCCATTTCTATATTCCAAACCTGTGGCAGGGGGCATAATTATGCATCCTCCTTATTTAATTTTAATATATAGGAATTTAGATCTTGGTTACAATATTGTAGCAACAGCTCACACTGTCAAAATCATACCTAATCACACCCATTCCACAGTGTTTTTGTTTTGGAAGTGAATGAATGTACAATCCGATTGCTGTGAATGCTATATTGTTAGAAACAGTAAATTATTTGTACGGGTATTTATTTGAATATAAGATTTTGCTGGCTCAAAAAAAAAATATCTAAGTGATGTATATAAAGCAATAAAATGATTAGCAATAGCAGTAGCATTTTAAAATGAGTAATACGCAATGAAATTATGCCCAGATAGGCTTGCTGAAAGTTTTAGCAGACATTTAAAACACTTTAATGAAGATGTCTGCCAAATCATAGAGTTGGAAGGGACTACAAGGATCATCTATTCCACCCCCTGTAATGCAGGAATCTTTTGCCCAACATGGGGTTTTAACCCCCACAGTTCAGCTGTAAGGTTTGCTTACAGGTTCGAAAATGCCAACAGAAATCCAACTTCTAACAATACTTTTCAACTACTACTTTTTCTAATACCTATAACCATTTTATATACTTTTCAACTACTACTTTTTCTAATACCTATAACCATTTTATATGCAATTTTGCACAAATCGCTATTAAATACCGGCAGGAAAATGCCGGTACTTTACACAGTTGTATTTCAAAGGCAATCTCCGTGAACTATTTTGTAAGAAATAAAATACTTTGCTATTTAATTGGCACGTGTGTTTTTTTTCTTGCAAGTTGGTAATATTTAAAAGCAATAACTCTTTGAAAAATCATTAGAAATGTAATTTATTTTCATACAATAGATCGATATGCCTGCTCTATCAATACCGTTTAGCAGTTTTCATTAAAAGCAACTTACAGCGCAACCAACAATCAGAACCAACTTGCCTTGTCCTCTATTGCATGTGGCCACCCTAAACTGCTGCCCAATCACTGCAAGCGACAAAGGGGTGCCGGGGCTCCCCGCTTGTCTCCTACGTGCAACGGCCGCTTTTGCCCCTCTAGAGCCCAGCGTCGAAAGCAACCCGGAGGTCCGGTGCGCGGAAGTAGGAGGAAGCCCAGTCTCTTTAGAACTCCCTGCGCCGAAGTCCCTCCCCAGCGCGCCTGCGCAGTGCTACCGCGCGGAGTCAACTGCGCAAGCGCAGAACTGTGAGCCGTCGGTCCCTTCCATTCACGGGAGTTTTAACGCTCTGCACGAGCGCGGGGCCTCATGGTGGAAGAGCTACGGCGCGCCGGAGGCCACCAGCTGGGGCTGTGCTTGCTTTGCGGTTTACCTGCCGCGGGCAAAACGACGACGGCGCAGGCCCTGAGCCGGGTCCTGAGGGAGCGCAAAGGGTGGCGCTGCGTCCCCCTCGCTTACGACGACCTCATCCCTCCGGAAGCGTTCGACCAATCAAAGGAGAGCTCGGGACAGCGCGAGCAGCAGCCGTTGGTCAGTAGCCTCCGCCCCCTGCTCCTTATTGGCCAATGTGGTCTTGCGATTCTGATTGGCCAGGAAAATGTCTTCGCTTGCCCGCGGGATCTTTCAGTGGTAGCCCAGGTGGGCAGAAGGATGCGCCCCAGCTTTATTTTCCTACCGCTGTCATTGCCAAGGATCCTTTTACTTCTGACGCCTCGCAGCTGAATCCAGCCAGGAGATCTGGTGCTTTAGGGTCAGCTGCGGGGTTTGCCTTGAGTAGGCGCTCACCAAGTTTGCTAAAATAGTAAAAAATTAAAAAATCTGGGTATTGAGGGAGCCTATTGGCTTGTCCTTTATTAAAGTAATCTGCTGTGGCATGGCAGCGATAAATGACAAAAGTTATCATTTTAAATTGGCTGTGATTCGCTCCAGCTGCCGGCAGAAGGTTTGGCGTATTTCAACTTGCATCAAGAAAAGTGAGCTCGTTTTTAAAGCATCTATATATATTTTAGTAACATGAAGTTAAGCAAGACTTGTCTGCATATTTTTAAAAAGCATCTTGTTTCCTATTATTTTATGCTGAAAGTTCCGTTTCTGAATCTTAACGTTTTGCTGTTTTGATCCTCCTGTACGGACTGATAAACCAGCATAGTGTTATGTCTTGTTTTACAGTATTTCAGTATGCTGGTTGCTGGTTCAGGGCCCTTTGGGCTGAAAGGCAATACATAAATAAACAAGTGGTGGTGGTATTTTGCAAAGCAGTCAGTTCAGTATGGGCATTTGTTGATAACACAAGCTGTTTAGAAGATGTGAAATTACTTAATATTCATTTGCAGAAACAACCAAGAGTTTTTTATTACCTTAAAGACAAATTTGTTGCAAAATAAGCCCTTCTTGAACATTCCTGTGGCTTCAGTGAAGTCCATGAAATTTACACTGCAATAGGACTGCAATCCTAACTCCTCTTACCTGGGAGAATTCAGTACGACTTCCTTCTGAGTAGGCATGGTTAGGGTTGTGCTATAAATCTGTTGGCCTTTAAGGCACCAAAAGAAAAAGAAAGATAAAAGGCTAAATTACCTTTTGTGATTGAATAAGTGTACTACTTGATCTGTTGTTGATTTGTGGTAGTATATAAAAACTTAATAGTGTGTAATTATTACTATTTCATTTTCACATGGTTACCCTGCTGGAGTTACTACTTACATGCATTGTAGAGGGGTTTGCATGTTTGTTGCAAGAGAAACAACAGTTTTGTGGTAATTACACTAATAGTTGGGGAAGACTGGTAGCAGCATATTTTATTAAACTGGGATTTTGCAGCACAATGCCTGTAAGGAGGGAAGAGTTTTGGTTAAAATGGCATGGGTGGGCCATGCAGATAATTATAGGCATGACTGATGCTAAGAAAGAATAGCAAATCATCTAAAATATCAAGAGGACAAATGCTGTTCATTTAACACTGCAGCCAATAGCAAAACCTTCGTTACTGTTAATGTTTCCAGTTTTTATCCAATATCTTGAACTCTAACCATGAATAATTGTCTTTTTACTTTATAGATGTCACACTGGAGATTATACCGTCATGAATTATTGATGTATCTTGAACATTTCCTTCAAAATTTTATTAAAGGATGCCATTATTCTCCTCCTCCAAACAGAACTGAAACAACATGGAAAAGGTTTGCCTGCTATCTGAAAGAACAAGAATTAATATATCCAAGAACAGGAACTGAAGACTCTGCATCTTGTCAATATTTAATAGATTTTATCCCTCTCAGACCAATATATTTTATTTTAGATGATAACTTTTACTATCGGAGTATGAGATATGAAGTGTACCAGTTGGCTCGCCAGTGTAAGTTTGATATTATATTTTAAGGTAGCGGCTCAGCCTTATGACTCAGCAGTGCAAACCATGATTTGGGATGTTATGGCTAAAAGGGATTCCTACCCTTGTTGAGCAAAGCAAAGCTCTCTTGTTGTATCTTAGGGATTCCTGCTACATAGAACACCTAAACTATGATAGCATTCCAGGCAGCAACTTGTCATATAGAACTGGCCATTTCTGCATTGGTAGTGAAGCTGGGATTGTACTCCTTGCAGATGTCGGTTTCCTTCCACCTGACATCCTATACATTTTGTGGTTCAGACAGATAAACTGCTTTGGCTGCCATGACCAGTGCCAGGAACGAGACATGGAGAATAGAACCAAGCCAATTTGTCTGGAACTTTCAATTGTTTTCTGGACTATTGCCTCCTGAACAGGGTAGCTGGTTTAGAAACTGGAGGCCCTGAATAGCAATGGCTTAGTTCCTAACTGAGTAGCTAATTTCAGAAAGTGGTCCTGGATAATGAGAGCTTGGGTTCTTGGTACATTTATTTTATATCATTCCATAGGGCTTCATCTTCCCCCCGCCCCTTTTAATATTTAGATCAATCACTGCAAGGGCATCCAGTGTTTTGGAGTTGGGAGTTCTTTCCTTAATATCTGATTCTGATGAGCGTTGAACTGGTGTCTGGGCTCAGTAATGGACTGGATTACTGAGGTACTGTTGGTGGGTAGTTTGTGTGGGAAGGTGGTGCTCAGTAGTTCTAGATGTAGCTGCCATCTCCTTGAAGGATCGAGTTTGCATCTTGAGGTGCTCGTTGTCCCCAGCTTTGTCACCGGAAGAACAAGAGTTTGTCTGTGTGGCACAGAGTGCCTTCCACAAGCTGAGGCTGGTACACCTGCTTCTGGACATGTACAGCAGTCCACGTTCTGGTAACTTCCGGAATAGATTACTGCAATGGAAGGCAGTTTGGAAATTGCAGGTTAGTTCAAAACATAGCTGCCGGGCTGCTAACTCGTACCAGAAGTTGGGATCACATTTCAATAGTGTTTGAATAACTTCACTGGCTTCTGGTCTGTTTCCAGAGTGATAATTTTTACCTAGAAAGCCCTAATGGCTTGGGGCTAGGATACTTGGAGGATTACCTGCCACCATATCAGCCACCTGGACAATAACATCTTGCTGCTGCTGCCGCTGCCGCCGCCTTTTCTGTTACAGTGCCCTCTTGTGGAAAACTCTCATCAGGCAGTTTTGCCTGGTCCCTATGTCATTTTTTCAGGGAATCCCATTTTAATTTAATTTATTTAGCAGTTTTGTTCCCTCTGATGTTATTTTTATGCTACTTGTGTTATGCTTTTTAGTGTTCTTCTTCATTTTTACATATTATGGCATTTATGTCCCACCTCCGCATCCTAAGTGATCTTGGATCAGACACAATAACCAGTGAAAACCAAAAGTAAAATATCATTACATACAATTATTACCATTCCATCTGCTTAATACAACCAGGTTCCCACATGTACATGTACTTCAGAAGGTCTGGCAGAAGAGGAAGTTCAGCTCGTTCTAAAATAAAGATAAAGTGGGTGCCAGTCAAAGCTCTGAAAGGAAATTTTTAGTCATTTTAGTCACCAGGCCTCCCCAAACAATTACCGGGTCTGGGCAGGACTATATGAGGAGAGGTGTTCCTTCAGATACCTAGCTCCTAAGCCATTTCAGGGCTTTATATACTAGAACCAAAACCTTGAACTATTGGCCTTGGTGGCAAATAGGCAACCAAAACAGGTCTTTGAGAATCTGTGTTACATAGTCTTGTGCAAGCTCTATTTATAATGAATACTAAACTCTGAAATACTTAGGATCCCACATCCTTACTTCATGGTGATACAGAAGACGACCTTATTTTGTGCAAAGTTCTTGTGTTTGTGTTATGCCTACACTTTTCAGAAACCATGGTGAGATTAAAATGACCCTCCTATCATCCAGGAATATTTTTATATTTGTCTAGATACACTGGGCTTCTGTCAGTTGTTCCTAGATTGTCAGGCTGATGTTTGTTTAGAGAGAAACAGTCGGAGAAAACAACCATTACCTGAAGAAACCATCCATGCAATGGTGCAGAAAATGGAAGTTCCAAATCCAGAGAAATACGCCTGGGAGCAGAACAGCCTCGTTCTGAAGACTACAGAATGTTCAGTAGAAGATAAGTATGTAGTCACATGAAAGCAGTTATTTACATTGAATTAAATGGAGGCTTCACAGACATCTGTGGGCCTAGCAGCGTGTAGAACTCTGGAGTTGTGCAGCGCTTCTCTATTCATTGATATTTGCCTTGGAATAGCTTTGTTGCAGGGCACCTAGCTGCAGAAAGGGACATAGCTCAGTGATAATACACGTGCTGAGCATGTAGAAGGTCCCTAGTTTAATCCCCAGCATCTCCAGGCAGGGCTGTCTGAAACTCTGGAGAACTGCTGCCTTTCAGTGTAGACAAAAGCTGAAGTAGATCGGCCAATGGTCTGACTCAATGCAAGGCAACATCCTGTGTGACGAATGGATGTTGTTAATGTTACAGTTGTATAAGGGATTGTTATTTTGACTGGATTGCAATTGAGATGAATAAAATTTTGGAACACAGAACTATGAAGTAAATCACCAAACCATCAATTCTAGCAAGTGGGAGGCCACCTAAATTATATAATTCGGCATCTGGATGGTTGGGATTAGTAATTGTATTATAATTTGGCAATGTTATAATGAGGCTGCCATTGGATTATTCTAACTGAAAACTAATAAAAATTATTTTATATATAAAAATAGAGAATCAGAAAACAAAAGAAACCCTTGCCAATCTACTGCGGCTCACCCTGAGATCCAAGATTACATCCCAATTTACGCTTTGCTCACTCTTTTCTCTGCTGTCCAACCTCATTGATTTCAGCAAAATTCTTGCCTTGGACACTTCTGTGATGCCAGGGTCCCATCCTTAGGCGAGTGCTTACATTGCATGTGCATAGTCTTTCTTTAACATGTTTGTTTTCTTGACTTTTTCAGTCTTCAAGTGCTTGATTTGCTATCTACTGCTCTGGAAAATCCAGTGAAACCCCTGGAAGAGAATACAGAAGTAAAGGTAATATGGAACTATTATATTGGTAATAAAATAGACATTTGATGCCTGGCACTTCTGCTGATAATAATCCACCAGTGGAGAATTGTCCACTTTGGAGGAGAATGTTTCCTACACAGGAAATCTAAGACTCACTTTCTGCTCATAAAGGAGTTTGTGCTGTAAAGACAATTGGTGGAATTTAGTGTTGTGCCATTAGAAACACTCCATCTGCACAAGCACATCAGCTTTCCAGATGGAATAATTCCCCCTGTCACACACAGTTCTGGGGGTTCACACAGTTTTGGGGGTTCACCCCCCCAGCCAATGGGGTATAGGGGAAGGCTCACGGCACAAGTGGAAGTCATTATGCAGGGCTTCCTATAGTGGGGTTCATTAGATGAATCCCACCCAATGGTAGTCCTAACTCAGAGTAAACCCACTGAAGTTCATAATCATGTCTAACTTAACTTTATTCATTTCAATTGGTCTACTCTGAATGGGACAACTTGGTGGCTGTAACTGAGAGAACTACCAGAACCATCAGGTCCCATTGTCAACAATAGATGGCAAAGGAAATGAGTGCTAGCTTCTGTAGCAGACAAGAGGGAAGTCTGCCTTTTTTCACCTCATTTCACTGAATCAAAGTGTCTTCACATGTCTTATGGTTGTAAGCTTTCTTGTGTCACAGCATTTCTGAAAAGTGGAGAATGTTCAGTAGAGGTTCTTATGGCAAACTTTGAGTGCTCTGTACCGAAATTCCCTCTGTGTAGTTTCACACTTGTCTGAAAGTGAAAAAATTGTTGGAAGCTTCAACTCTCCTCCCTTTATGCAAGGGAAGGTACACAAAGCTCACCCCAGTTAGTGCATGTGCTCATGATGCCCAAATTTACCCTTTGAAGATATATAAGAGCCCAGTTCTAAAAACATTTTTTCTGGTTGATTGCGGCTAGGAAATGGATCGTGCTATTTGTGCAGCCAGTGTTCTTCATCAAGCAGACCAGGCTGTCAGGCGAGCTGTCTCTCAGACCATGAAGACTGCTAAAGGTATGCTTATTTGCAAAAGGTTGCTTAACTTGCTTTAAAGGTAAAGGTAAAGGTACCCCTGCCCGTACGGGCCATTCTTGACAGACTCTGGGGTTGTGCGCCCATCTCACTTAAGAGGCCAGGGGCCAGCGCTGTCCGGAGACACTTCCGGGTCACGTGGCCAGCGTGACATCGCTGCTCTGGCCAGAGCCAGAGCCGCACACGGAAACGCCGTATACCTTCCCGCTGGTAAGCGGTCCCTATTTATCTACTTGCACCCGGAGGTGCTTTCGAACTGCTAGGTTGGCAGGCGCTGGGACCGAACAGCGGGAGCGCACCCCGCCGCAGGAATTCGAACCACCGACCTTTCGATCGGCAAGCCCTAGGCGCTGAGGCTTTAACCCACAGCGCCACCTGCTTTGCATGCACTTAAATTAGAAAGGCACAGTGCAACAAAACCATACATGTCCAGCGGTTTATGACTACTATTTAAAGACACTGTTTATGCACAAAGGTGCTATACATGCTAGTTGTCCTCTATTTCTGAAGATTCCTCTTTTGGAGATCCCACTCCTGAGGAGGTAAGTCTCTATATTCATTTTCAAAAGAATAGTGGCTTTGCTTAAACCTCTTAAACTTTTGATCTTCCTTCCCCTTTAAAATAATAATAATTTTATTACTTATATCCCACCCATGTGGCTGGGTCTCCTCAGCCACTCTGGGCAGCTCCCAACAGAATACTAAAAACACAATAAAGCATCAAACATTATAAACTTTCCTAAACAGGGCTGCCTTCAGTTGTCTTCTAAAAGTCAGATAGTTGTTTATTTAATTGATATCTGATGGGAGGGTGTTCCACAGGGTGGGTGCCACTACGGAGAAGCCCCTCTGCCTGGTTTAAGATAAATTTAATATAACAGTAGGTAAATCACCATGTGCTGTACATTTTGTTTCCCTAGATAATAACCTTACCCCAAAGGAGATGAAGAGCTTGGCAGATGAACTAAATATGCTGAAAGTGGAATTTTTGGAAGATTTGAGGCACAGAGAAAATGAGAAAAATAACCAATTGAATATAAATGTAACCTCTTTATTCAGCCAACAGGCAGATGGCATTGTTAAGAAATATTTAAGTGAGAAGTAGTAGCATTTTTTTTTATATTCAGTGAAGGGGGATATAACACTGTGGCCTGTGGGTTCGGCAAGAATACTAGATATTGCTGAGATTTGGCATCTGATGTCTCAGTGGGGGAAAAACTGGGCCAATTCCCTCACTCTCTCTGTTCGGACTGACTGCCAAAAATACCAGTTGTACCAAGAAGCTTCAGGATCCATAGGGAGAAGAAAGATAGTGAGATTTACCCTCTGAAATATTTTACTCTTTGCTATAATTTGAAATATGTCTGCAGCCAGGATCATTGACTCATACATATGACCCAGATGTTGTTAAACTTCAAAGTCCCACCAGCCCCTACTAGCATGGCTGAAGGTCTAATGGACGATGGTAGTTGTAGTCCAACAACTGGAGGGCAAGGGGCATAGTGGGCAAACAATGGCTGGATCTAGACACATTAAAGAAGCATTCCAGTTAAAAGCGTTGTAAATTTAAACAGGGAAAACAAGTACTGTAGAGAAAAACAGGACTCTACAGTGCCATCTGTTGGCACAGTGTTATATCGCATATACAACGCATATACCGTATTTTTCACTCTATTGGGCGCACTTTTCCCCCTCCACTCCTATGGAGTGAATGCAGGCTCCTTGGCTTCAGCGATAGCAACGCTAAGCCTCCGAAGCGCAGAGGGAGCACTTTGTGTTCCAGAGGCTTTGCGTTGCTTTCACTGAAGCCTGGAGAGCAAGAGGCGTCGGTGCGCAACGACCCCTCTCGCTCTCCAGGCTTCAGGGATAGCTGCACGCAGCTCCTCCGGCAGGGAGAGGCTGCACGTGGCTATGGCTTCTTTAGCCCCGTGCAGCTTCTCCCGGGAGGGAGAGGTTGCGTGGGGCTAAAGAGGAAGCCAAAGCAGCCAGCGGGATCCATCCCGCTGGCTGCCTTGACTTGTGACATAGCCGCGAGCAACCCCACCGGCAGGGAGAGGTTGCGCGCATCCTGTACGCTGCTCTTTGGGGCTGGGGGGGAAGTAAGATTTTTTTCCTTGATTTCCCCCCCTAAAAACGGTGTGCCCTATGGTCCGGTGCACCCTATGGAGCGAAAAATACAGTAAATCACTTTTTCTTTATCATTTTGGCTGAGTTCTGTGTGTAGCTTTAGCACTGTTATAAAATACTGTACATTAAAGACCATCAGAATCAAAAGCATTGTGCCTTTCCATATTTGTTCCATCTAGTGCTTCCCAGACTGCTGTTTCATTTTTATTTATAAAGGGTATGCATATAGTACTTCTGGCTATATATTCCACATTTTGTGAATTGTTTCCATCAAAGGTACAGTGGTACCTTGGAAGTCGAATGTAATCCGTTCCAGAAGTCTGACTTCCAAAACGTTCGGAAACGAAGGCGCAACTTCCAACTGGCTGTAGGAAGCTGCTGTAGCCAATTGGAAGCCGCATCAGAGTTTTGGGTTCCAAAGAATGTTTGTAAACCGGAACACTCACTCCCAGGTTTGCGGCTCCTTATAACATTAAGGCTTTGTTTTGCTTTAATTAATAGTTCCTATTGAAATTTTTCTTATTTGGGGCCTGAATATGGGGAAAGAGACAGTGGAAAATGTTGTTTAGAAATTAATTTTGATGCTGCAGCATAGAATGAGGCTAATACGCTTTTTCAAAACACCAATCCCGGATGTTTTGTTACTGAAATGAGCTGCTCTGTATCAGTGGTAAAGCCAGAGTCTGCAACATCCCATCCTTATGCCTTATTTAGTGGAAGCAGTAAAGGCTCTATTGTACTTAGTATACCTTGTACTAACATTCTTGAGCATTTTGGCATTGTAGATCCCAATGGTAAGTGACATCATCTGTGAGCATCTGCTTTTAGTCCCAGCTCATTTCTTGTTGGTTTAAGTCTGTTGTCTGCTGCAGCTCAGGTGTCACTACTAGCTCTTTGGCTGAAAGGTCTCTAAAAAACAGTAGTGCACAGGGTTTCCATTTCCACTGCCCACCGCAACAGTGGCCTCGTGTTTTCAAAAGCTGCCATGACCTGAAGCAATTGCTCAGGTTATCTACATGTTTCCAAGCCTCACCTTTTGACTATCTGCCTGACTTTAAGGAGTACAGGAACTCTACAAAAATTGAAGCCATGACCCTGACCATAGCCCTTTATTGCTCAATTCTATTTTGTATTTCTAGTACACAGTAATATTCAGAGTTTTCCAACACACTGTACTGAAAAAAGTAGAGATGTCCCCAATAAAGCTTCTCCTTCCCCCACTTATTCAACTTGACCTTATTTGATGGCCACTTCTTGCCCTATCTTTTCCCCATACCTATGCTGTCAGTCGGCCTCTTTGTCATCCTTCTCAGCATGGCTGCCCTTTCATGGTCAGCTAAGACCAGCTGATCTGGTTTTGGCCAGGGAAGACATGAACAGGCTGGGAGTGGAGTTGCCACCAGCTGTTGTCCATTGCTCTACAACAGCTCATTCAATCAGATCATTTATAGACATTTCATAAAGATGACCCAGCTAGGATATACGTGAGGATTTTTACAAGCAGCCTTTATTTAGCTGTGTTAGTCCATTCAACATACCCAGCACTGTAATTAAAACATACATAGTATATTTTAGGTTCTCTGCTGTCATAGCATGCAATCCCAATCAAACAAGACTAATGATAAGTTTGTCACTGACTTCCTGAGTGCAACATATATGGCACTAGAGTTGCAAGACTAATTTGGTGCTATGCCATTTTAGAGGGGCAGAAGGCAATTCCAAGAATATTCTGGCGAAATACTTCTATACGTCGGAATGCAAACATTGAGTACAGTTACAGAAATGTATTAAGACACTGAACATTAACTTTGAGAAAGATACCTAAGAGAATGTCAGGAACTGAAATTAAGGTCTTAAATATAGCTGCTTGAGAGGGCTTTTCCTCTGAAAAATGATTCTAAACTTAACGAGACAAAAAATTACAACAAGGTAAGTTTTTTAGTCTGCTTTAAGTACAATGCCAGCAGCCTCTCCTGCTCAAACTATGTGCTGTTTACCTCAGTAAATACTGTGTATCCTCCACCTTATTATAGTTTAGGACCTTTGTGGTGCCATGTGGCTACAGGAGGGGGGGGAGGATGACAACCCAACTGCTCAAGTAGACTTTGGCGTAAGATTTCTTACATCTTACGAGATAGGATCCTACTGATAAGGTTTTTCTTTTGCACTGACCAGTGATGACTTAACTGACTCAAAAGGACTTTTCTAATCTGTGCTCCTATTTTGGCTATCAGAAGAATGCTCCTCTACCAAAAGAGCTGAAGATGGAGAGGAGTATACTTGACCATTATTCACACAAAGGCACGTACTTTGGGATGCGAAACCAATAAAAGCACACTGTCGTAAGTTTGTATGTGCATGTGCATATTTACTTCTTATGCAAGTGACAGCAGTATAAAGTCCTCTCTTTCCCTTAAAATAAAATAACGAAGATATACAATAAAAGTGCATGTTAAAGTGTTTTCCCCTGTATATTAAGGATTCATGTGCTGTAAGCTAGCACCATAGTTTTTGCTAGCATAGTTTGTTTAAAGTGCCTATTCACTTATCTAGATCAAGGCAGAAACAGTTGACTGCTATGTCTTAGAGTTTTTATCCACTGTAATTAGTCAGTGATTCCTCGTATAAACTTTTTGCTTTGTCAAGTCCAGAACTATAACAAAAAACCTAGTATGGAATGTTTTCTTTCGACTGCTGTTTACCTGGACAAGGACGCTCTTTTCAAGAAGTACATTCATCATTCACAGATAAAATGACCCATGTGAAATCTGAATGGATTATCATATTCTCATAACCTCCTTGCCACTTCATTTTCAGGTAAAAATATTACTACCAGAAGGTAAAGACAAAACAACTTACAATTAAACATTTAAATGGTAATGAAGTTCTTTGCAATGCAATGCAAGCTAAGTATGAATATTATTTTAACACATTACCCATTTCCTTCCAATGTTTTCTTTCTGCACACAGTTTTCAAAATTACAGACATTTAATACTAGGCACTGGTTCCTTGTATTCCTTTAAAAGGGGGTCAGCAGTAATGGAAAGTGGATGTCTTTGTTCCCTATTTCACATTTTTACTCTTCTAGTTTTCCACATCATGACTCACTATTACCACAGGAGCTTTATTAAAAGCCTCACAGCAATTAAACTTTTCCTAGATTTAAGTTTTGTTGCAGACATCAACTTTATCTTTGTTTACTCTTTACACAATATTTTATAGCAGTTTACGGGATGGTCAGTTTATACACAGTTGCATATAGCTTCTACACTGAAAATATCTGAGTACATTATGTATGACGGAATTAAACTAAAGGCTACTCCAGTAGCTCAGCTTAATGTTAAGTATTTGTTAAGTACTTGGACACAAGTGTTGATCAACAAGATCCACATTATATTAGGTCAGTATATATTGTGTTGCACTGATTATCCATTAATAGTAATAATAATAATAATTGCACTACAAACCTCATTCTTATTTTAGGAACCATGTAAAGAATGCCGCCATGGTAAACAAGCACGTCCCTAGCAAATCATGAAAGCGTGTAAAGGTAATTGCCTTTGATGTTAAATCTGCTTAACTGAATTCCTCCAAAAGGGCACGCAACCTTTCCGGTAGCAACGAAGAGACAGACAGCAATGTGTTTAAACAAACACAGATAAATGAATGCATGGTATAACTTATATTCAATCAATGCTGGTTATGTTGGCCTCTGGCAAAATGGCAAGCAAAGTCATACTTGTTTTTACATTTGCAACCACATATGTTGCACTGGAAAGGGTTCTCAAAGCCATGACATCCCATGTGGATCGTATAAAGAATATTGTCAGCAAAATACATATCACAGTGCTGGCAGTGATGCAGAAGCTGAGGATCCTGAACTGGAAGAGTTGGTGCTGGAGTACTTGGCTGACTATTACTTATGCTCGGGGTGCTGGCATGAGCACTGTGGTCACTGCTGGGACCTGCGACTGGACTGTAGTTTCTTTGAGAATGTGCAGGGCGAGGATCAGGACTTGTAGGGGATGAACTCTGAGGAATACTGGTTGACACTGCTGGAACGGCTGCTGGCGCGGCAGGCTGATGCATCATAAAAGGCTTTTCATCTTGACACGGTACAACATCAGGAGAGGGTGGGTTTTGGTTTTCAGGGGGCAGGCTAGACAGCTGTCCTGCTAAAGTAGATAGCTGGTTTAAAGGGTTATCTACCATAAGGTCTTGTGGATCTCTTGGTAACCCACCAGTCTCTGTTGGCTTTGTCATACTTTCATATGCTTCAGTCTGAATGTTTGGGATTTCATGAGTAAAGTCGTTAAGGTAGTCCGGCTTCTGAACCACCATGGAAGGTGGACTCAAGTTTATTAGCGCCCTTCGACCATACCCCAAGTTACTGGTCTTCTTCTGCAAGACACCCCACATCTTCTTGCTACTAAGAGAAGGCCTCGTACCTTTTATAGGCACCATTTTATGTTTGCGCCTACGGTGGTGAGACAGGTTGCTTCTGTCACTACAGCGGAATGAGCACAATTCACATTTGTAAGGTTTTTCACCTGTATGCGATCGCATATGAGCTTCCAAGTGACGTTCGTATGCTGATGCAAAGGGGCATAAGTGGCATCTGTGTGGTTTCTCACCTGAAAGAATACAAGATTTTATTGTTGCTTTGATACCATGTGTTTTGCAAGAAACAAAATGGAGAGAAAAAACTAGTTGAGGAAACAGAGCACTACAATATCTAAAGCAACCATTTAAAATTCTTAATAATAATTAAAAAAATAAATGTTTATTTATACCCCGCCTTTCCCAGTTCAGAAAACCGGGCTCAGGGCAGCTAACAACAAATTTAAAACACTTAATTGATGCAACAAAAACAGCATAAAATACAGTATAAAACGTGAATAGCAATAAAGTCAGAATTCAAAAATCAATTTACGGGGGAAATCCATCCAATAAACATTAGATGATCACTAGGGCTAGCTGGCTAAATTAGTCCTATTTGGGCCAGCGAGGAAACCAGGGCAGAATTAGCTGTGACAAACAACAGTCAAATGAAAGAGATGAGTTTTATGGTTCATGTCTTAGGACCAGTAAATGCTGGAAGATACATAGGGTAAGTTGAACAAGTAAAAGAATCAGCAACATCGCAAGTGTAAGCAGTATCTAGAGCTGAAAAAACCATTTCCCTAGACAGTCACACAGGTTATTTCATATAGTCTGGTTTTCCTACATTTAGCTGAAAACTGAATTTTAAGAATCAAGTTTGCTTACTGGAAAAATAGAAGGGGAAAGATCATTAACAGATAGATACAAATCTCCTGACTGGAAAACACATGTTTAACACAGTAAGAAAGCTTGCGTAGGTACATATACCACCAGCAGAGAGATACAAAATCTGCAGACTCGGTCATACCTGTGTGAATTCTGATATGTTCTATGAGACGTGCTGTTCCTTTGCTGGCATAGTTACAATACCGACATTTCAATTTCCCATCAAAAGTTCTTTCAAACCCATCTACTAACACTCCAGAGTTTTCATCCAGTGAGACTTCGACTGAAGGATGATCTAGTCCATTTTGATCACCTTCTGTCCCCGCTGTAAAAAGAGAAGGGAAACCCCAATAAGTTTCTTCCTTTATCTTGTACTTAGTTTGAATACTATTAACAGGCAATTGGGAGACAGGTGGAAGGAAGCTCCCCTCTACAATAACCAGCCTTTTGTTTAAATAAAGTGAAAGCTGAATTGTACCATGGTGAACCTACCTCCCTGAAGAGTCTCTGCTTCTTTGTCCCCACTAACAGAGCCTGAAATCATGTTCACATGGTGAGTCTGCTGAGTCAGATATTCCTGAAAATCTTTTACAAAATCCAAAGGTTCTGGTTTCTTTTCACCCATATTCATACTACAACTTCACAATCCTGTGGGCCTAAAATAAAAAACCAACTTAAGATTCAAACAAAAACCGCACAATATTGGAAATCATTACTGATTTCTCACTTGAAGAGCAGCATGTTAGCCTTGCAAGTACCCCATGAGGTAGGCTAGGATGGTAGATGGTGACTTGAAAAAGGCAGCCATCAAAGCAGAATCAGGAAACAATTAGGGCTCCCCATATCAAGTTTCACTGTGTGAAGATGTCTAACATTTAACAAAAGCCCAAGTCCTATACTGTTCATATCAACAAACCTACTCATGCTACATCAAGGCCTTCAGAAAACAGAAAGTAGGTTTCCAGGAGGCAGTTATCCATTATCAAGAGTTTAAACTTTTGTGGTTCAAAAAGATAAAAACAAAGCACAGAACTCCTGCTTGCGGGCTTCCCATTGACATCTGGTTGGCCAACATAGGAGACAGGATATTGAACTAGATAGGCCCTTTGTCTCACCCAGCAAGGCTCATTTTATATTGTTAAGGAACCATCTTGGCAACTAGAATTTGGTGTTTTGCAACACAAGGGCAAGGGAAAGAAGGTAGCCTGTGGAACTGTGAAATCTACAAATACTCAAAGAACTGATGAGTGGAAACCTCAGTAAGACACCTCTCATTTCAAAGGTTCCGCTTTTGTATCTCCACTCCATGTAAATTTTTCTCTTGGTCTGCTGATGAAAATGCAGGTTCTGTTTTGACTCACTAGATTTTACTCTGCTTCTTCCCCCCAAAGGAATGTTCAGAGAAGCTTATACGTAATATAACCTAAACATATATATCCAGTACAACAAAATGACAAACACGTAACAGCAAGGGGGGGAATCACTACCCCTTAACCCACACTTGTGGAGGGGATTAGGGTTCTGCAGGGATGCCCACCTACTGCCACCAATTTGCCCCCCTCAACAAATAAGCATCAAAAGCTACCCTTCCCCTGCTACCCTGGTGGGCACGAGCAATAAAACATTGAATATAGCAGTGGCTGCACCATTCCCCAGATGGAATTTAGATCGCTCTGCTCACTAGTTTAATATTATATCCATGTTTCTTTGATTTATATATGATAATCACAGTCTAGCAAATTCCTAGTTCCCACACCCAGTCTTTCACTTGGCTATATTTTTTTTAAGGAATAAAGTAAAATGACTATAAAATCCATTTGATATGTAATCTTAAGCAGCCAATGATTTTGTGCAATTTGTGGTGTCTTTTATCACTACACAAGATTTAATATCATATTACTAAAAATTCATGTTAGACTTCCATTGGCCTCTACCAAATATCTCCGTAATTCCATTTTATTGGTGTGCTGTAAGAAAAGAGATGCATACAACCTACTGCTGCAAAATGATTAGATGTGGATAAAAACTTTTAAAGGCAAGTTCTAAGAAATGCAGCCTTCTCTCAAAAAAATCATTATAGACATGTCATACCTGAATTTTTTCCTTTTATGTAGAAAACATTTTGAACTCTTCTTCAGGATATTAGATAAGTAATAAAGCACACATGTCCCACTTTCCCTTTCAACAAAAAAGGGGGAAAACATTCAACCATTTATTAACTAATTTATGAAAGCTTCAGGAATGGTAGACCAAAATCATATATAAAACTGACAGAAGCATTTCAGTTACTCATTTTACAGACTTTGTTTTGAAAACAACCTTTTCACCCCAATCTTAAATCCCTTTTACTGTGTCCTGTTAAGGCTTTACCAGTGGTATATATAATCACATTTGAAAATCATTTTTTTCTCTGAAGGCTGACAGCATACAAAACATTTCTACACACACTGGTTCACATCACAGTAAGGCAGCTAGTCACCTGGAAGTCTTAAAAACTTAAAATATATTTGAACAGGCATACTTGTTCAGCCTTGCCAGGAAAAATATATTTAGTTTGTAAAATTTTGCAGTAAACACCAGGCAAGCAATGAAAATACACATATTACATTGCTGGATTAGATGAAAAGACCTATCTATTCAAGTATTCTGTTTCAAATTATGGTCAAATTAATACACTGAAATTACTTGTGGGGAAGGGAGGGGAGGAATGACAAAGGTAGATTTTCAGACTCTTGAAGTGTGAGTCTTATTGACAGTTACCCAGGTTTAGCAACAGTATTTGTTTTCAATATTCCTCAAAAATATCCACAGTACACTGAAGCTTAATAAGAATGTAATTAGAACTAGTCGTCTTCTAAGCCTCCTTCTTCTCAGACAGCCTACTCTACCCCATCTTCTCTCAGTAATAATAAATAATAATAATAATAATAATAATAATTTATTTGTACCCCTGCCACTGGGCAGCTTCCAACATATATAAAAACAAAATAAAACACTAAACATTAAAAAGCTTCCCTATACAGTGCTGCCTTCAGAAATAGTAATACTACCAGGATTCCCACTTGCACCCATAGCTTCCTTATTCCGACTTAGCTTCGCACTGCATATTCCAACAACCTCCTCGTTACTTCCCTCCAGACAAAAAACCGAAGCATAGCTCATTACAGTTTACTGACACATGAAGATACATAACTTTTAAGAGATCATTAAAATGTGTGTGCAGCAGTTTTACCTTAATCCTCCAAATCAACTTCAAATCAGTGAAACAGACATCAAAAATCCACTCTTGAAATATATGTTCCATCATATATGAAATACACTTCTCTGATTAATGCCTTTCTAGTCTACAAGAAAATGAGATTAGGGCACACATCGGTTTTAAAAAGCATTTCCAGCAGTTAAGTCTTCAAGGCTGCTTACAAACATTTCTGTTGCCAGTCTCCAGGGTGAGAGGGCTTGTCCATCTTCTATTCCAGACTTTCCCAAACTTGGGTCTCCAGTTGTTCTTAGACTACCACCATCATCCCCAGCTAGCAGGACCAGTGGTTAGGGATGATGGAAATTGTCCAAAAACAGCTGGAGACCCATGTTTGGGAAACCCTGTTCTAGTCTACTACAGACTAGCTCACCCAATGCCCAATGCCCACAACAGGGAGCCAGATGGCATTGGCAATGTCTGCCTCAAAGTCTCAGGGGCGGCAGCAGAGCAGAGAACACACCAACCCCATAAACATCCATGTCCAAAGGCTACTAGGAGCAGAGCTCCTAGTAGAGATGTGATCATTTTCATGGTTTACAAGTTGTGTAGTGCTGCCATGGCCTTTTCTTGCTGTTTTTTAAGTGGGGAACAATATGGTTTAGCAGATGACCAAGACAATAACCTTAATAGGCTTTATGCAGCCATATCTTTCTAGGACAGACTGATGTTGTGCTCATGATTGCTTGTGGTCTTCACATAGACACCTGTTGTGAGAACAGAATGCTAGACTAGATAGGCCTTCAGTCTGATCCAACAGTGCTGTTCTTGGGTTATTTATTTATTATTTATTTCATAAAACTTATTCATGCTTTATCGGTTGAAAAACCATCAAAGCTGTTTACAAAAAAAAAAGCAATAAAAGTATCACTAGGTTAGTGCTGAGCAAGATCTAGTGTCATTCTCAGCGACAGTTGCTTCAAATTTTCCTTTATACAATAGTTTTGCCTACCTTCTTTCTGTAGTCATCAGCTTCATATAGATTTAAGTTAACTTGGGTTCCATTAGTTGAACACTGCAGAATAAAAAAGACATAATTTTGCATACTCAATATTGTTTTTAAAGCAATCTCAAGGGAAATCAAAATGTGAAGTTCCGCATTTTCAAACTGAGTTAGTTAAATTAGATGCCATTGCCTTAAAATAACGAAGCCTGATAATGGTGTTGCTTTAGTGTTGAAAATACGCACAGAGTACATTATACCTAAGGAAAGCCATAAAACCTTAGTTTTATAACTCACATTTCATGCTTAAGTAATATAATTCCCATACTAAAATCCTTACCAAGTTAATGCTAAAAACTTATCTTCTGTAAAATACAGCATCTACATGAATAAACCTAGGCAATAGTTTTCCTATGTAAAAAGGATATGCTTTTCTTTTCCTAGCTGACACTGCTGTACAAAGCCCTATTTAGGATATTCACAATGAATTATAGATGCAGGAAACAATCCAAATGCTGGATTGCCTGAATGCTAAAGTTTTTTATGCTGTTTTTACATATCTGAAACAGGTGGTTGAGCTGTTTATGTACATGCCACATTTGTCTGCTCTGTGCAGGACAGACATGTGACGCTCACATATAAGAAATCTAAGGAAGGAAGAAAAATTTGAGACTTTTCTCAAGTCTGCTCACATAACACCTTAACATTTTCACAGTTCCACATTGTCCAAAAGAGAGTGATTTTTGCCAAACATAAAAGTTAACATGACAAAACCTGTATGCAAAATCTATACATTAAAATGTGCAAGAGGCAGAACATGAGTGCTATAAGGAGAAAGATCAACATTTCAGCCACCAGAAAGCCTTGAATGACCATGCATTTGTTGTCTTATTCTCACTTGCCAACTTTCACCCCGAAGGCAACAGCAAAAATGAGCTGGCTACATACTCTACAGCAGACTTAGCCATATTATTCAGCTAAAATGTTTCACTGTACCTCTGCTCCCACTGGCACTGGAGAACATATTATATATAGCCAACGGTGACACAAACCATAGGAAGAACTTGAAAATGCAGGAAGTAACTTTACAGAGCTTGCTCTTTCACCAGCAGCAAAGCTATACTGTATTAACCACACTGCGGGAGCAATAATTTCCATCCAGTATATTGTCACTTTTGCCCTTTCTGGCAACACTTAACCCATCTCCCCACCCTTGCAGATCAGAGCAGCGAGGCTTGAAGGGATGCAGAGCTGAAGAACTCTCAGCAATTTTGTCCAATGCTGCAAATCAGCGGCCTAGAGTACTACGATACAAATACAGTATGATCCAATCTTGTTGGAAGATACCACTTCATCTTCTCATCTCTTAATACTTGCTCCCAATTACTTTGCCAATTTAATCCTCAACATTATGGCTCATATAATTACTCTAAAGAATTAACCAAGGAGACAGTAAGAGGGAATTAATGTTTGGAAGGCAGTTGGAATAGAACTCAGATTTTTCATTCCACAGAACTCCATGCACACAGCCTATGGCACACCACCCTCCCAGCCCTCCATCTCTTCAATCCCATGCAAAGACCTCCCAACTTGCAGCTTTTACCTACCCCTCTCATCTCCAAGCAGTTCAAGTCAGACATTTCCCACTCCGTGTCGCTTATTGAGTGTCACTTCTAGACCCTGGGTGGCTCGGGTAGTGCTAAAAGAGCACCCAACAGTATCAGCTAGCATCCTTCGAGGATGTATGTTTTAGGAGCAAAAAGAGCTGTCGGCTCAGGAACAGTTCAGCGAGCCACTTTTTGCCTCTGGACACCCCCCCTTCCAAGTGTGCACTGTTTCTAGACGGCCGGCCGCCAGAGTGGTGAGATGCAACGCAGGAGAGGTGTGCCTCTCTTAACAGCTGTGTGGGGAAGAGGCAATTTCATCCTCCCTCGCTGGGCAAGGGCGGCCAGGAGGGGAAAGGCAGGACTGGGTGTTCCTGTTCCAGCCGCCCCTTAATAGTTGCGCAGAGATGGAGATGTCCACAGAGGCAGCTTGTCATGCAAGCGGCACCTGCTGGAACAAACCCCCTCTTCTGCACAACTGTAGGATGCATGAGGAGCCCAGGCATCTTCTTCTTCTTGCATCTTCTTGCTTTCCTTAGGGCAAGATGAGCTGCCAGCGACTCCCGGGCAAAGCGCAGGCTCCCTGCGGCCACCTCTCCTCCCGCGACCCTGACAGAGAGCCAAACTCCAAGCCTCCCTTTGGGGGCTGCTGCTGGGGGGCAGCTTCCCACAGCCCACCGGACCCACCTCCTGGGCAGCGCGCAGCCTTTTCCCCGACCGCACCGGAGCGCCGCTCCCGACATGCTGCCTCCCCGACCGACCCTCGGCGAAGTGGGCTTCGCCGGCGCCACTCCTCCTGCGCTCCCAACTTCGGCAGGCAGGCAGAGCGCGGCACCAGCGGGGAAGGAGCACGACGAGGTCTCCTCCTGCTCCGCCCGGGCGGAGGGAGCCCCCCGGATGCTGCTTGTCCCGCCGCCGCCTCACCTCCGCCGCACTTGCCAGCCGCAGGTGGACCCGACTCCCGCCGTCACCGCTGCCGCCGCCGCCGCCTCCATGTTTGTTGTGTCTCCCGGAGCCCAGGCGTAACCTTCCCCCTTTCGAAATCCCGCGAGAGCTCCGCCAGCTCCGCCAACAGGCGCGGCCGGCGCGCGCCGTTCTCAAAGAGAGGCGTGGGAAGCAGCGCGCTCTCGCTCTCCAAAGCGGGTGGTTTGCTTGTTTTTATTTTGAGATCTGTAGAACTTCGGTATCCAGTCGCATACCATCGGGCTCCCGCCTTTAATGTGCGGGGGCGAGAACGACGGGGATGCGCAAACGCCTGTAAAAAAACAAAGCGACGCTGCTCCTTATCGGGGGCGGGGAGTTGGGGAACGAGAGTCGTTGCGCTTCTAAACACTCCCGCCCCTCAGGAGGAGGGTTCCATTGGGAACCAGAAGTGCGTTGCGCGGCAGGCTTTCCGTAAAGGTGGGCAGAAGTTCCCTCTTTGGGTTCCTCCAGCGAGTTCGGTGTCCGCTCGGCCTTCGCGGAGAGAAGCTGCGGCGGCAGAAGGGATGGCGGCGGCAGGGGCTCTGTCTTCGCTCAGGCGCTGCGGGAAGGTAAATGTCGCCGTTGTTTTCCAGGGGCTCGGGGCTGTTTTCAGATCCAGGACGCAGGTGGCAGGTGGAGGCTGCAAGTGGGCGGGTGGATCGGCTGCTTTGCAAGCAGATGGTCGCAGGTTAGAATCCCGGCATCTCGAGTCAAAAAGAGTCGGGAAGCTAGTGCGAGAAGAGGAGCGTAGTCCAGATGTGCAAGGTAGTCTGCCCCTGATAAGAGGGAGAGTCCTCACCTGTACAGGTGAGCTGTGTCCAAGCACAGATCCAGCCACGGAGAAAGCTTCCCTTGTTGAATTTCAGGAGGATGCACGGGAAAAGGTGGTTAAACTCTACTTGGACAAGAGGGCGTGGGTGCATACGGTCTCCATGCGTTTTGGGATTAGGAGGCACAGTTGCCAGATCGGAGAACGGGATTTTCAGATGCTGCTGAGTTCTGGCACCTCTCACTCTCTCTTTAGAAATGGAGAAAGGGTGTGTTTGTGCGCAGAGGAGCCATGAGGTGATCTCTCCTTCATCCCACACCCCTTTTCACTCTGTGGAGTAGGCTAAATTTCCATACCCTTTGTTGAGATGTGCCAGTAATAATAATAAGCCTAACGCAACAGTTCTAAACATCAGGGTTTCAGCTCCACAGAACACTGACCTCTGAATGAAAATGCATATAACTCTGCTGCAAAGCTGGGTGTAAGCATGGTCCTTTCAGTGATCATCAGGGCAGCACTATGAGATAGAAGTGTAGAATAAGCAGGATGCCCCCCAGTAGGTGCATCAAGCCTGGCTTACCACCTTCTGAAGAAAATTAATGCACATTGCCAACTAAAGAGGGAACTACTATAAAGCTACTAAGTCCAGCACTACTAGCTGTTCAAGATTGACTTAGGAAATAAAACTTCATTCATGTAGGTCCTTTATTGTAGGAATGAACAAGAGAACTTGGTAGCCCCATATTTCAGTATTTTTGAAAAGAGAGCTGTAAAATACTTCAGTAGTGTTTTCTCCTAACTTACTTCATAAGAAATGGTAGACTGTCATTCTAATCTCTTAAAATCATTACATGTCTGTTACAAATGTAGACACATTGGTAATTTTAGTTGGTGTCTGTTCACAAAAGATTGGATCCAGAAGAGGTCAAGCAGAACTCCACTGTCCATAAGACTAGTTAACCTATTGCAACATGAGCTTTCAATAAGACTGCTAAAACAGGGATAGAAAAAGAGCAAGTCCATTAGTCCAACAATTTGTCACCAATCGCTAAGGTTTTTCACTAGTGATTGCCTCAGCCATCTGTATATTGTATACTGTAAAGAAAAGTGTGGCGATTCATCTTGTTCATTACCCAGAACAGGGATGAACCAGCTTTTTAACATTAAGAGTTTGTGCCTTTAACAGTAGGGAGGGTTTTTTAAATTTATATTTACAGTAATAGCTTCTGATGCTACTGTGCTCTGAAAAGCTATGTATGCTAAAATCCCCATCTATGCAACTGTTACATTAGGTACCTTAATGTAGAAAGGCTGGCCTTCCCTATTGTAGAAAACTATAATTCTTTCAAACATAGTAGTCATCTACTGAGTTTGGTGTGAGATTCTGCAGTACAGAAGTACGTATTGTTTTTTGGTATTTACTTATTTTATGTGTGCCAACCCCTTTCAAGGCCCTAACCCTAGAATGTGAACTTTCTACATAATTCAGGAGTTATTTGCAAATGTTCCTGTATATTGCCCATTGTAAATTTTATAGTGGAAGATAGCATAACAGGGAGTTGCCTCTTTTTATAAAGTGAGAGCAATCTTGGCCTACTTGCCTGTCAGCAAGAATTTGTTTAATGTGAAGGTGGGTTGACTTGCAACTTAAAACCCAATCCTGTGTACTTAGCCCATATCTAAGCCTACCGAAACAGGTTTGCATGTATAAGCAAGCCACAGTTAAACTAAACAAACCATTTGCATTGAATCTAAATGTGTCCAATATGTTTAAATCTGCATAGGACCTAACAACATAAATCAGGCCACTAGGTTCCAGTACTAAACAATTTTTTATATTGTAGTTATTGTAGTTTTATATACCGTAGCACCATCACTCTGCATGTCACTTTACAGAGCACCTAAACAAAAATCTATGTAGATTCTTTATAATCTAGTTTTTTCAAAAAGGCTGAAGTTACCTTAACAAAATGGAAATTACCTTTCAGTCTGTTCTGCCTGAAATTAAGTTTGGTTTGTTTCAATGTTAAATTTAAGCACATATGCTGTAAGATATAAGCAAGTCAAAGGATTGTTGCACGATAATCCTAAACAGATTTCTGTTGAAAGGTGTCTCTCCTAAGTGTTCTTAACATTGGGGGGGGGGGGGTCTTACTTGTGTTCTCAGCAACAAAGCCAGAGAAATAAGATTGCTTAAAACAAAGAATGAAAATCAGAATTTACAGTCTTGGACTATGCAAATGTTGTTTCACCATATAAGATCTTGAAGTTGTTCATGTGCATGTTCATCAGTTGATTACTAAAGCAAATCAAATGATAACCTGTGTGTGTGACTCAAAACATCTAACATGATCAACAGAGACAACTTCCACAACACCTGTAGCAACCACCACATAAGTCAAGGGCATGCTGTATTGCAGGGGTAGCCAACATGGTGCAGTCCAGATACCTTATTGCACATTCCCATCACCCCTGACTGTGGCTTTGGTAGTTGGGGCTGATGGGAATTGGAACCCCCAACTTCGGGAGGGCACTATTCCTGATATAGGGCTGACTTTCATCCTGTTTATATTCTGAAGTATCTTGTAGGACACTTTTGTTCACTTGGGAGCAGTTTCTTTCCCCAGTACCCCAAATTATAATATCCACCCTTGCTCACAACCCAAGTCTAGTGATGATGTCCTCATTAGTCACTTTGGTCTGAGTCTGCCCTTGCTCCCTGAGATTTCATGGAAATATCTTATTTGTAGTTTCAGGCTAAGATTATTTTCTCTAGTGGTATTGTTCTCTCCTTCTTAAAATATGTTTTGTCCACAGCTGAGATGGAATATGCCTCCATACATAAACTTTTGCATGAGGCAACCCAGTTTCTTTAAATCTTCCAAATCTGAGGCTTTACCAAACCTACCCAGTGAGGGAGTAACTTGTGCTCCACTTCAGACATTTACAGAAGAGGAGATCATGATCAAAGAAATGGGTAATGTGTTTGAATTCTATCTCTATGGGCAAAGTCTGCCATCACTAAATCAATTATTTTCTACATGGCATGCGATTTATAATAATGCACTGAAGAGAACAAATCACTTCTGTAAGCAAGAAATTCCCCACCCCCACCCCATAAATTGTTAGCTCATTTTCAAAAATTGATGTTTTGAAGAATTAAATGTCGGTTTAAGTCTATGTACACAATTCTCTGTTACATTCTAGGCAGAGGGGATAAATACTGTTTTCCCCACTATATGGTAAACTTCAATCAAAATACCTAAATCTAACTGTAGCTACTAGTGCTATCTTACCTACATTTGTGAATTTTATATCTGTTAAATTTCTGGCTTCACTGCAACTTAAGACTAACAATGAGATTCTTTATATCTTTTCTTCCTTATAGTGAAAAAGTTTGCTCATGAGCGAGTGCTACCATTGGTACAGAAAATGGATGCTGATGCAAAAATGGACGATTCTATTGTACAAGGGCTATTTGAACAAGGGGTTTGTACATATTTTGGTGTTTTTAATGCAGTATGTAGCTTCTTCCCTTTGCACACTGAGTACTGTACGTATACATTTATAACACAATAAGCAAAAGGATGAATGATATAATTGAAAGATGGTCACAGGGCTGACTGCTAGCTTTCATTCTGTTTTTCTGTAAATATTTGTAGCTTTTCTTCTTCTTAGCAGATAGAAAATTTATGCAGTTGTTTCATTGGAGGTAGATTTAAGGGGAAAACATTTGGTGACTAAGGTTACTTCCTGACCCCACTTACATGGGAGCAAGCCCAAATGAATTCATAAGGAGTTGCTTTTGAGTGGACATGGCTAGGATTGCACTTTGGGCATTTTGATTACTCTTTGGTTAAATAAGAGGCACAAGTAACAATAATGTTTTAGTATTATGCCACTCTGATTCTAAAATTTGCTGTTTCAGGAGTACAACAGCACAAACAAATCTGTAGGATCACAGTATTGGATCTCAAACTTGAGTGTGCTGATAGCCAAATCTTGTGAACATTTCCTTAGAGTTCAGTGGGAGGCTGTGATTATAGGAGGGTACACATGAAAATTCCTTTCGGCATTAATGAGTGGTATTCAACTAAATTTTACTCAGAGTAGACCCATTGAAATTAATTGAAATGAGTCATGTTCTTTAAAAATCATTGGGCCTTTTCTGGGTGAAACTTAGTAGAATACCACCCAATAGCTCTTTTTTCTAGCAAAGATTATGGAAGTTGAGTAGAAATCAGAATTCATAAGGTTTCTCCACCCACTCCTAACAATAGCTTGTTCTTTCTTTTTCAGCTGATGGGTATTGATCTTGATCCCAAATATGGAGGAACTGGATTTTCCTTTTTTTCCACTATTCTGGTGGTTGAGGAGTTGGCCAAGGTTGATCCATCAGTATCGCTTATGTGTGAACTCCAGAATACCTTAACCAATAAATTGTTTACAACGTATGGCACAGAAGAACAAAAGCAAACCTATTTGCCTAGACTGGCAAAAGACATGGTAGGTGAAGTATATTGGCACATAAGTTAAATATGCATTTGCAGAATTTCCACCTTAAGGAACGAACTGCAGAAACCTATGTAGATTTATTTAGAAGTAAGTTCCACCAATTTATTGAAGCTTTCTCTCAAGTAAGCGTGCATAGGACTGCAGCCTAAGAGCTCCATCCACAGCCTAGCCCTAGTTATACTAAACCAGTTGAGTTTAGGCATATTTGTGTCTCATTGACTCCTGTGAGTCTTCGGTTGGGTAAAAGAGATGTTTACAGCCAAATCATTCAAAGTTTTTGGAGTTAATTTTCATCACCCTTAAAGAGGGCACTAAACTGGCCTGTGGCAGAGCTTTTTGTATATTTCTCATTGCCAATCCACATCATAACAGTGTTCCTGTTATTGCAGCAGCTGTTCCCCCTTTCCTCCATAGCACTGCTGTACAACAGTAGATGTGTGATGTTGTTCAGGATGAATGAGAATGTGGCATTCTGGGAAACTGTTTGCTCTGATTGAAACAATAAGTAGTGTGGTGTAGTGGTTAAGAGCGGTAGATTCGTAATCTGGGGAACCGGGTTCGCGTCTCCGCTCCTCCACATGCAGCTGCTGAGTGACCTTGAGCCAGTCACACTTCTCTGAAGTCTCTCAGCCCCACTCACCTCACAGAGTGTTTGTTGTGGGGGAGGAAGGGAAAGGAGAATGTTAGCTGCTTTGAGACTCCTTCGGGTAGTGATAAAGTGGGATGTCAAATCCAAACAACAACAACAACAACAACTCCTCCTCCTCCTCCTCCTCCTCTTCTTCTTCTTTTTCTTCTTCTTCTTCTTTGTTTTCCAACCAGTGCCATCCAAGAAAGCGTTGAGTGTTTTTTCAGTTGGAGTGGTGCGAAAATGTTTGAGAGACTATATTGTGTAAATACTTGGATTTACTTGTCTTGTGGATTAAATATGCCACTGGTTGAAAAATAATCCTTTCTTACTTGATTACCTTGCTGTACCTATGTTCTCAAAATGTTTGCAGAGTGAATATATCTAGTGACTTGACTTTATTTTAAAATGATAGATAGGCAGCTTCTGCCTCTCGGAGCCTGGTTCTGGCAGCGATGCGTTTTCCTTGAAGACTCGTGCTGAAAAGAAGGGGGACTACTATATCATCAGTGGGTCAAAGATGTGGATTAGCTTTGCTGAGCATGCAGGAGTGTTTTTGGTGATGGCAAATGCCAACCCTTCCGCAGTAAGTAGCTAAAACAGTTATCGCTTGATCTTACTAATTAATTACAAGGTATAAACTAGACTTGTACCTTGCTTATACTGGCAGTCTTCCTTTTTCTTCCTGTATCCTCAATTTATGGAATTTCTGCTGCTGCTTTGGAAATTTGCTAAAAACAGCAGAAGAGCAGAGTTAGGAACCTTGATCTCTCTTTCTCTCTCTTTGCCCCCCAATCCCTCCTGCCTGCCCTGGTGTTTTTCTTATCCTATTTGCATCTGAGAAGCCCTGTCTGGAGTATCCATACTAGTGAGTAAAAAGGTAAAGGTGCGAGTGGCCCTATGGTCTAAACCACTGAGCCTCTTGGGCAGTCAGGATGCAGTCAGACAAAGAAAAGTGTTGTACAGTTTTGCACTGTTCATGATTAGGCACTGTATTGCACAACCAGCAATCCAGAACATTTATTTATATACAGTGGTACCTTGGTACTCGAACAGCTTGGCTCCAGGACAAATTGGCTCCCGAACGCCGCAAACCCAGAAGTAAGTGTTCTAGTTTGCGAACGTTTTTCGGATGCTGAACGTCTGACGCGGCTTCTGCTTGAGTCCCGGAAGTTCCTGCAGCCAATCAGAAACTGCGCCTTGTTTTTTGAACAGTTTCGAGAGTCAAACGGACTCCTGGAACGGATTACGTTCGACAACCAAGGTACCACTGCAGCCAGTTTCACAGTTAAAAGTGTTTACAATAAAAACAAATCCATGTATAAAACTCAATCTGTAAATAGAAATAATTTCAGATCTAATACAGACACAGATTGGGATAAAGATCTTCACTTAAATGGCATATTGAAAAGGAAATACTGGGTAGCCTTGGCAGGAATCCAACCCTAAGCTAGGATGGATGAATTCTGGTTTCTCGCAGCTTCTCGTTTTTCCAATATTAAGTTGGGTTCTCCACAGTTCTACATGTTTCCTAATTCTTTTTTAAAGGTACACACAAACATTTGCTAGTATTTTATTTCATTACACCCTTTTTTGTATGGAACGCTGCCTAATATAATGAGTTTTGTGTTCTTTTTTTTTACTGATATATGCATTTTCCATGCAACCTTAACCTTACATTATTTGGTTGGAAAACTGCCCTGCAAAAACCGGAGAAGTGCAGATTTCAAAGGATTGCTGCATTTTCAGAATGTGTGAATTAGGTATATCTGCTTTTAATGTGAACTGAATTGAATTTCTACCCCATCCTTATTATCAGCACAGTTAATTTTCCGTGTGTCTTTCCTTCCTAGGGCTATAAAGGAATTACCTGTTTCATAGTAGACCGTAATACAGAGGGCCTACACGTAGGAAAGAAGGAGGATAAACTGGGAATCAGAGCCACATCTACATGTCCTGTAACATTTGAAAATGTGAAGGTGCAGTAGTCCTTTTAAAGCTGTGGAATTTGGCTAAGTTGTTGCAATACTGTAGCTCAATACAAGCAGCTCAGTGGGATGCAGTTGCATAAATTAGCATGAGTTTGGAAGATGAATGGTGCAATACTCACAGGAGGTTGGCTTAAAAAAAAAAAACATTTAGAAATATAGCAAATTTAGATTTGAATCACAGACGAACACAATCTGCTGATTTATGATTGATCCAAATTTACTACCATACAGTAGTTTGCTTTTTTATGTTCCTCATAACTGAATGTAAAATACACGTTTGGCTCTGCAGTTGTATGAAAGCAGCGTAGTGAGGTTGCTGGTTTCAAAGTCGTATTGTGGTTTGTTGCTTTGTCTGTGTGTGTTTTTGTAAACCTCCTTGGGAAGCATTTATGTTCGAAAGGTGGCCTATATTTTTTAAATAAATAAATGTGGAGATGGAAGTAAAGGGCTACTAGCAATTAATTGATTTTGCTTAATTCCTCAGGTTCCTGTGACCAACGTGCTTGGGCAGGTTGGGCAGGGCTATAAGTATGCCATTGGAATGCTCAATACGGGAAGAATAGGAATAGCTGCACAGGTAAGTATGGCTATAATTACTTAGGTCCAGTGCAGATGTAATGCAGAGTGTATACAGTTTTGACTGCCCCCCACCAGTCCTGATCTCAAAAAGGATGTTGCAGAATTGTAACAAAAGGCCTTTTAAGTGTCATCAAGTTACAATTACCTGAATCAGGAGAGCCACCACTGTCCAGACACTGTGGCTGAAGGTGTGTATACTTAAAACCTATTACTCCCTCCCCCATTATATGATTTGCAGCAGGGCTGGGCCCTTCAGAATGTGGAAGAGAACGTGGGGTCACACGCTTCCCCTTCACCCAGCTGTAATCATGTGAGGGGATGAAAGCCTGAGTATGGCTAAAGAGTCTTCCGCAACTGTTGTTAAAGAGATTAGGAGCTGGCTGCTGGATTGCATAATTCCCTACCTACACGCTCCCAGTCTTTCCTTTCTCTTGGAGAAATACAGTGGTACCTCAGGTTACAGACACTTCAGGTTACAGACTCCGCTAACCCAGAAATAGTACCTCGGGTTAAGAACTTTGCTTCAGGATGAGAACAGAAATCGCGCGGCGGAAGCAGCGGGAGGCCTCATTAGCTAAAGTGGTGCTTCAGGTTAAGAACAGTTTCAGGCTAAGAATGGACCTCCAGAACGAATTAAGTACGTAACCCGAGGTACCACTGTAAAGTGCATCACATCACGGCTTAACATTCTTTAAGCACATAGGCTCGGACCCAACAATTATTGGGCATGCCCAATGGGATGTTTTGCCTTTTTTTCTTTGAACAAGAGGTTTCCATGAGATATCGCAAGCTGGTTTTGAATAGCCCCTTGGGTTTCAGAAATGCTTTGTAATGAGGGCTGCTCTTCTATGTGTCCTTGGGCACATGGAAGTACTTGTATAGTTCTTTGAATTTTAGCCACAGTGACTAGGTTTCAGTCTCCTTTAGAAGTCTCCCTTCGCCACTCACACCAAGAGTATCTTGACTAAATACTTTGTTCCAACATCTTGAAGAGAGATGTCATGAGCAAAAACCCAGGTTCCCTTCCTCTCCCCGCCCCCATTAAAAACCTGGTTTTAATGTAGAATTTAATCAGCATATTATGGAAAAAAACCACCCTGAGCTATTAAGTTTAGGAGAACAGTATTAATAAGTAAGTAACCTTATCAAGGCATTACACATTAATGTTGTTAGATTATCACTTTCCATATTAAGCAGTGAAATGGACTGCTGGCGACTGACTAGGTATTACTATGCTGTGTGATGGGGCATTGAAAATTAAATGAGTAAAATGAAAGTGACGGTGAGAAGCTCTTAGAAATACCCGACTTCTAGATTCTTTCACTGCCTTTTGGCTCTCCAATCCTGCAGTTGTCTTATGGGCCCCTAACAACCAAACTCACTTCTGGCAATTGTCACAAAGCTTGTCTTGCCCTTTTAAAGAGGACTGTGACATTTTTCCAACCACATTAGTAACATTTGCTTTTTGTTGTTGTTCATTCACAGATGTTGGGATTAGCACAAGGATGTTTTGACCACACCATCCCATATACAAAGGAGAGGTCCCAATTTGGAAAAAGCACATTTGATTTTCAGGTAACGATGAGTGCATTCTGTAAAATGGGTCTAAACACAAAAAGAAGTGCTTATCACAGCTGATATTTTGTAGGCCACAGTATTATAACTTCTTAACCACTGCCACGTTTTGTTTGAAGGATTACCTGTCAGTAGTAAATGTGAAGAAAACATTTTAAGTAGTAATACCCTTCTGACTATCGGTGTGGCAGAACTTTCTATAACTTGAGTGAGAACTCGTTCAGCTATGAATTTTTACACAGTTCTACCATGGTGCAGTTATATCTTGCATCATGGTAGAATTGTTTAAAAGTTCATTTGTAATTTGTCATTCAAGCTACACTTTGGTTAACTACTGTAATATTTGCATTATTATATTTCACTGTAGTTGCCATAGGATGTGTTTATAAAACGGTAATTATAGTAATGATTTCCCCTTGCTTTTTTGGTTGTTTTTGGCTTGGTCTTTTGGCACTTTAGACTTCATTCCTTACTTGGAAATGAATACAGTTCTATTTACACTTGAGTAAACAAATAATTGCTATATCGGTCACTCATAGGATCAGGAACTGAGCATTATATCTGGCAGCTGGGGAAGGGAGGATGATTTTCTCTTGCAAGTTTAGTTTTACATGGAACTTGTTTCTTTCAAGGGAATGCAACATCAGATTGCGCAAGTGGCTGTACAGATAGAAGCTGCAAGATTGTTAACCTACAATGCAGCTCGACTTGCAGAAAGCGGAAGACCATTCATAAAAGAGTCAAGCATGGCCAAGTATTATGCAGCAGAGGTAAGCTGTATTTGAGGTTCTTTTTTGCCTTTTCTTTTTAAATGAAACATAACTGAACTGTGGCTTTATATTATTACAGGTAGCTTATCATGAGACATCCTGAAGCAATTTGCAATAAAAGCATATATGGAACGATTCCTTATCAATACAATTAAAACATTTGCCTATATAAAACAACCATATACACAATTTAGAACAATATATATATATATATATATATATATATATATATATATATTGCTTGATTGTAATGCACCCTCAAAGTGGCTTACTGAAAGAATGAAACAAGAAAATCACCCATTAAAAATAGCATTTTAAACATTTTAAAAATGATTAAAATCAGCATTAAGCCAAATACCGGATTAAAACATTCTACATGTCTGAATAGGCTTGACAAACAGAGTACAGTGAAGGCACCAACCTGATATCAGTATTCTCACGGTGAGGATAGTAGAGTATTGATTTGAATTGAGCAAAAGTCACAGCATGCTTCATGTGTTTTTTGCAGGTTGCTACTCTAACAACAAGTAAATGTATTGAATGGATGGGCGGAGTTGGCTTCACAAAAGATTATCCTATTGAGAAATATTACAGGGATTGCAAGATCGGTAAGTAGCAGTTTCTTAGAGATCATCTGCTGAAAATGAAAACGTAGCATTTTTATCCAGTTTAAGTTTGAATGATCAGAAAGTTGTCAACAAAACGCATTTGCCGTTCTCCATCTCCTGATATGGATACTGAGTGGCAAGTCTATAAGAATCTGGAAGTCTGATTGTTTGTCAAGTTTTGATCTACAATCTTAGCCACACCAGGTTCCTGACCCTCTTCAATGTCCCAACTACCTGCAGGCAAAGAGATTAGATACCTTAGTTTGTTCATTACCCAGAATGTAGATCTGATAGTCTCTTCGCATACAGCTGCATAGGCAAATCCATGCTACCTGCCCCACCATGCGGCTATATTATTCGCTTCCAATCCTTAGCTGCTCAGAATTGCATGAGTGAAAAGCAGGCCCCATGCCTCTGGATGTGGAAGATATAGGGACTAATTTCTGTTAGGAAATGCATTGTGCTTTCTTCAGCAAAATTATGACCAGCCCTATCTATGTTAGACTGTACAAATCTGTGTGGATATCACAGTCTCATCAGTCACTGATCTGCAGCCTGCCATAATGGACTGTCTCCACTAAAATATGTACAAGAGGATATGAAAGTGATACCTACTTTACACATACAAGTTATAGGGTGGAATCAAACATTCGTGAGTAGACTTCTACTTGCACAACAGGACTTCTTATTACTCCCTCCTGCAGCCTCCACGTGCCTCCCAAATCTGAATTGGAGGGACCCCCAGTCCCTCAGAGCAATTGTGTGGGAGGCTGCAGAAAAAGGGGAGAGGAAGCAAAAGTCCTGTTCTGCAAATGGAAGCACACAGTCACCTCTGGAGTCAACCCATAACTTTTGTGAGCTTGCCCTTTCATCTTCCTTTGTAATAAAACCACACCACATTCAAAGTTTCTACTAAATTGTTTAACATACTGCACTGATCACAACAAAAAATACTCCAGCGGTAGAACTTGAGGCTGCATTATCAGATCTTTTTCACTCTGCCTCTATTACATACCTTTGCCTCATATCTAATGTTTACCATAACTTGCTTAAATCACTGTTTGCGTGGACAGGCGGAGTCCCCAGATCCCGAGTGGTCCCCCCCGTCATGTGGAATAACTACTCTAGACAACGTGCTATGGGATTAAATTGGCCACAACTTTATTAAATTTCAAATGTGGGTAGACCTTGGCTCAGGCATTGGGCGTTCTCCCTCCCTAGTCCCCAGCCGGGGACCTAGGGAGCATCAGGGTTATCCAGTGTGGGGGGGGGGGGATGGGCCGGCTCTGGAGAACATATGTTCAAGCAGAGATAGCCGCCCCCATTACGCCGCCGCAGGGGAGAGCAATGACGACCTTTCGGCGTACGGCCAAAGCCTCCCTTCAAAAACCCCTTTAACGGGGAACCCTGGTATCGCCACCGCAAAGAGGAAGATGGACTAAAGGATTCCGCCCAAGGCCTGATACCGCCAAAGTTGTGACGTTTTGCTACGGGAAAGGCGAAACCTGCCAATGCAGGGAAATTCCTTTCCGGCCTTTCAACAGCGACCTTATCGTAGCAGCGCCCGCATACCTGTGGAGACAGGTTAACCTGCAAAACCTATGAAGAAAAGTTAACCTGCAAAAGAAGACATTAACTGAGGGTGGGTAGGGTGGGAGAAGCTCTGGAGCCAAGTGAGGATTAACAATTAAGATCCACCCTCTATTGTGTGGGCAGGTAATGCCTCCCCTTACCTGGCCTGGTTTCCCTGGCAACGCTTCCCCCAGGTGGGATTGGGCAACTCACTGGGGTAGGCGGGGACCTCCAGGTATCCCACCTGAGGGAAGGCAAAGCCTATGCTGATGGGGCCACTCCAGATCCAGGGCTGCACGCGTCCACGCAAAAGGCGCCCCCCGTTTTAAGTGGGGAGCGGTCATTATCGCTGTTTATATTATTGATTCATTTATTCCCCCACCCTGATGGTTTGTTTCAGGTACCATATATGAAGGAACTTCAAATATCCAGCTGAACACAATCGCAAAATGCATTGCTCAAGAATACTGAGAATACAGAAAATCAAGAGATTTAATTACCGCTACAGTACTGGTGTGAATCAATTTCTAAGACAAAATTAGAAAAATTGTGGTAATTTTAAATATGTACAAGACTGCAGCATAAGTGACTAGACTGTTACACTTCAGTAATGTACCATAGTAACTAATTTTCCCAACTATAATGATACATGCCGTTAAAATCAACCTTCTTTTGTATCTACACGTTGGGGTTTGTAGAACTGATAACTTCAGTTGATTCTGGGCTATCAAGGCTTCTCTGCTTTATCATGTGGGCTCTTTGAACTTTTGCACCTGCTTATGAAGATCCAACACACAACTATATAAACTGTGAAAAAGAACTAAGTATCCAAGAAATCTCTGAAATTCTATTCACACAAGTGTGATGGCCCTGATCACATGGGAGCTGTAATGAAGTTACACTAAAAATACCCTACAACCCATACATGTTTGTGAACTACACAAGTACCAATGGTCGGTGCTTGAAAACATGTCCTAAACATGATAATAATGGACAAAATAGCCCACCTCTTTGATTGATTCGCAACACTGTACTTGGGGAGTTGGAACAGACTTGTCCTATGGTTGTTAAAATGGAGATGAAGGAACTAACTGATACAGGGCCTTTCCTATAGGATGGTTAAAAGTCGGTACTTCATGCTTTATTCTGGACATCCTGTAAAAATGCATGCAGGTCTCAGAGCCAGCAATAAGTAAGACGTTTGCTTCTGAATAGTCCTGTTAATTTTGGCTATTGCAATGTGCCCAGGCATATGTTCATTTCCATGGCACTACTCTGTCATTAATACTATAGAGGGTATGGCCAGGAAGAATGCTTGAAGGTATTTTACATAGAACTGCTTCACTGGAACATAAAAAGGTAATATAAGATTCTGGTGTCTGTGGCACTACAGTATCATGAAATATTGTGCAGGGTTGCAAGTGATTAAGTGAGAAAGCAGTGCTGGTTCCACTAAAGCCAATGGGGTTTTTAACAGCTTCCTTTAAGCCCCTTTGTCTTTGTTGGCTTTTAGACTGCAATTTTTAATTTTTGTGCCAAAGTCATATACATGTAAAATGTGATCACCTTGTTTCCACACCTCATTGGGTGAAACTGTTGCAGATAAGAGTACCCAACCAAGGTGATCTTGCATTCTTTTTATATGTGCCGTATTTGAAACTTGAATACAGTGGTACCTCGGTTTAAGAACAGTCCGGATTAAGAACGATTTGGTTTACAAACTCTGCAGATCCGGAATGTCCCAGTTTGAGAACTTTACCTCGGTCTAAGAATGGAATCTGAACGGTGGAAGGGCACTGGCGCCGGGAGGACTCATTAGGGAAAGCACGTCTCAGTTTAAGAATGGTTTCGGTTTAAGAACGGACTTCCAAAATGGATTAAGTTTGTAAACCAAGGTACCACTGTACACACACACGTTTCTTTCCATTCTATTAGTGGAAGAAAATGCCCATTTGAAAAGCACCCTCATAATAAATATTGCTGTTACTAATATTAGTTCATCCATCAGATTGGGTCGAGGGCAAGCAGTTGGTTGTGTATGTGGAGAAGAAACATTGCTGAGTCCAAGCGACGGAGCGCAGCTTGAGCTGCAAAAATGCTGAGGCTAAATTGTAGATCATGCGTGGGGACGTTAAGGCAAATGCATTTCCTTGTATGCTCAGATCTTGTGATAGCTGCTGGGTTTAATCAGAAGTAGTGCTGGAACAGAATAAGCAGTGTTCTGAAGGTGGGGAGAGGAGGGGAGGGTGAGGAAGCCTACTTTGTTGTTAGGTAACGCACACATTTTGGAAGAAGCACAACACATTAAAAGGCAACCCCCCCCCCAAAAAAAAGGGAAGAAACCAGAAATCCAGCAGGCACGTTGAATTTCTTGTTGTTTCAGCCATCTTAGAAGAGGCATATCCTCTGTGTGACAGAAGATGTGATCTCTCTTCGATGATTCATTTATTTCCCACCTTTCTTTTCTTATGGAACCCAAGGCGGAGGCCGTGTGGTTTCCAGGCACCAGCCAAGCCCAGACCTACTTGGCTTCAACAAGGTGGTGGCCTCATGTGCCTTCACTCCGCAGCCTGGGAGTGCTGCCTGTATTCTTTTTTTAAATGAATGCTTGTATTAAAAAATAATTGCAAAGATCTGCAAGTTTAATAGAGCCATCTTTTAAATTTATTAAAATGTTTCAGATGGAGTAATCTGATTGACAAAACATTGCAGCCCCAGTAATAAGTGGTAGCATTACTCTTTAAGCTGGCAGTAATTGGCTATAACATTTCTATGACAAGGTCCCCACTGTGCCTTCAATCAATCTAGCTGTATTAAAAAATATGGAAAGCTTGTCTTTGTTACATTTGAACTACCTTTGTGGGTTAAGAATAAGTATAGCCATATAGTCCAGTTATACAATGTACAAAGCTGCTCATGAAAACTGTCCAGCTACTTGATTCAATATACTTTGCTATATACCTGTTACAGGACCTGCATTCACCTCTTTCTTTTCTTGAGGGGCTCTGGGTATTTTAACATCTGCATGTCAGTCAGAGACTCAGCAGGCACAACTTTCCTCATAACAACTCATGCCTGGGAAAGCTTTCTTTAAATTCTAGCTAGGCGGCAGCTTTTAAAAAGCAGAAATCCACTTTCAGCAGGGGGAGGGGGGATGTTACAACCCTAACTTGAAATGGCTTTTGCATTAAGCATCTAGCATACAAGTTTTTATCACTTTGAACTGTGTGTTTATTATATCTGCTTTGGGCTGTATGCAGCTGATTGGAATCCGATTCCTTCTAAACCAAACATTAAGGAAAATCCTTGGTGAGTATTTCAAGTTAAAGGTACAGTTTGTATAAAGAGCATCTAAGGTGAAGTATTTTTGTACAGCACGCTTACTGCGTGCATTGTTACAAATATTTTTGTATGTCTTCTACCATGATTGTACACCCCACAAAGTGGCTATAAAAGTGATTAAACGCAAATGCATCTACTAAGTGAAAGTGGAATAAAACTGTAAAATAAGATTGTGGTTGATGAATGCCATACACGTAACACCCTCTTCTCAATCAACAAAGCCTATGACAATGTCTTCTGACTGTGGTGTGTGCTGTCTATCCATCTACCCTACAACTACATTCTATGGAGATAGTACTTGAAGAATGATCTTGTGTGGCACAAGTAAGGCCTAGATGCCTTCCTCACTGTCTCTCTCACTCTTCTTTTTTCTCTGGCACACATTGCTATCTCTTGCTTTCCTATTTTTTTCATAGGCTGACATTGGAAGGTTTTTGCAAATGCAAGCACAATTTATACAAGATTGCTTTCTGCCCCTGGACAAGAACACACATATGGGATTCTCTTAGTTTCTTCTCTGCTCACTCTTTCTTTCTTTGGCATCAAGGTACCCTTAAAGGCACCCCAAAAGCTTTTAAAAAAAATAAAAATAAAAATATTCTACTCTCTGTCACAGTCAAGAAAAAGGATTATGAGTAATGTTAACACAAGAGACCAAATGTTTTCATACTAAACCAACTGAACAGCAAGGATACATTTGTGATCTTGGTTCAGAGTGAGAAGCTAAGCAGTAATAATGGAAATGGACTTGGCTATGGCATTTAGATGGTTCTGTAAGTCCTGTTTATTCACAAATAATGCTGACTCTTCTCAGGTGCATGTGTGATTATAACAAAGTAAATCCATTAGGATTGTTCTTTCGGCAGTTTTGTCATTTTGGACTTGCTGGTTCCAGGTTGGTTTCAAAATTGGGTGGCAAATTGCCTCTAGCAACTTACGTGGAATAAAATATTTTCAGATGCAGACATTTTCCTCACCTCTGACCCTAAAGTTGTCTATTTATGGGGCAGGGGAGGCAAATTGCATTGGCAACCTATTTGAATGTAGCATTCCCACGTTTTCCCCTCATGGGATGGTTTGTAAAAGGTATTGCATAAGCATGAATGATGTACTGGGGTCAATCTTGACTTTAGTTCTGAGTGTGATTGCTTACCTTTCCCCCCTCTTAAGCCAGCCACTAGAGGGACATCCATCTACCAGTAAACAGGCTGAACATACCCAAATCTATACAGTAGAGGGCATAGGAGCTCTTCCATACAGGCCAATATTTTTAAAATAAAAAAATGCCTAAATCACTGTCACATCAAAGATACTGGAGGGAGAAAGATGTGGAAAAGTATGCCAAAAAAGCCTGCTAGTGTAGAAATAATTAAATGTATTTTTTCTTCCAGGGTTGGGAAGGGGAGAGACAAAGTGTGCTCCCCGCCTCCACCTCTCACATAGGAAGCTGGTTTAAACTGAGTTGGTCCATTACTCTGTCTATCTCAGTACTTCCTTTCCTTCCCAGCCCTACCTGCAGGTGCCAGTGATTATATCTGTGTGCAAAGCATGTGCTCAACAGACCACTAAGCGGAACCTTGTATAAGGCAATTGCATAAACTTACAAATTTTCTGAAGACCATCTGGTCCAACTTGCTTTCACCCAGAAGCAAAGTCTTCTGTTATCAATTATTCCTATAAGGTTAATTCATGTCTAGTTGACTTAGCAGTAGATGTAGGCTTATCTGCTCTTGGTGGTAACAAATCCTGTTAACTGAATAGCCATCTCTTCAAAAACGTGATTTGTTAATAAATGGAAAATACAATAAAAGAGTAGACTACAGGCAGGTTGGATGGATTGTGGTCCCCACATCTCACTCCTGGAGGTCAAATTTTAAGGAAGTAGGGAAGGAAGGAAGATGCAAATTCACTTGTCAGGAGCAGAATAAACCTCATTTAAATACATTAAATACATTTCATTTTGCTAGCTCTTGGAGAATAGGGTGACCCCTGAAAGTACAGAAGACTTTTGACTGTAACTATTCAGTATATAGGGTTGCATGTAGACACGCCTTGAAAAGAAATCCAATCCAGTAGAAGCTTTCAGTGAAAAAAGGAGAGAAGGTAATTTTCACCAGTTTTATATGCACACAAACACTAACCCACATCACTTCCCTTTTTGTTTCAGAAGATCCTCCAACTCTCTTTTTAGGGAGGTGCCACGCATAGAAAGAAGGATGGAAATAAATCACTTCTCTCCTTGCAGGAGAGTGTCCCACGAATAGAATTAGATCCATCCTACAGTCAAACCAGATATGGGTCATTTACCGTATTTTTCGCCCCATAGGACGCACATAGTTTTTTCGGGGGGGGGGGAGATAAAGAAAAAAAATTATTTCCCCCCCAGGCGTGGGGCTGGCGCGGGGGAAGCCCGAGCTTCCCCCAGCCTCCAGAACACGCTGCTGCCTGCAAGCCTTGCGAGCCGGGCGGGACCTCCCGCCGGGCGCGGGAGGCTTGCGGACACCTTCCCGAAGCACGGGGCGTTCTCCGGAGGGCACCCCATGCTTCGGGATGCAGGCTGCCGCCCCAAGCCTCGCGAGCCGGGTGGGACCTCCCGCCAGGCGCGGGAGGCTTGCGGATAGCTTCCTGAAGCCTGGAGAGCAAGAGGGGTCAGTGTGCACCGATGCCTTTCGCTCTCCAGGCTTCAGCAAAATCCTGCATTCGCCCCATAGGACACACACACATTTCCCCTTCATTTTTGGAGGGGAAAATGTGTGTCCTATAGGGTGAAAAATACGGTATATATTTTTATCCCACCTCTTTAACATCAGCTAGAACAAAAGAGTGATTCAGAACACAACTGATGATGGGCTCACCTACATTTCCTGATTGTACTGCTACCATTAATTGTTTTTTTAATCTATGAAGCCTTTAAAAAGAAAGGTTAAAATATACATATCAACTGTTTTGATAAAGAGCTAGATTCAATACTTTCCTGCCAAACAAGTGACTTAGCATTTTAACTTGATTTATCTTGCAGCTGTATCATTGCATGCCCTATAATTGGTCCTTTCCCTTTCTATCTATCTATCTATCTATCTATCTATCTATCTATTTTCCACCTATTGTTTGCTTGCTTTCTTTTTTAAAAAATCATTTCATTTTTGCACTAAAGCACTACTGTAGGAATAAAACAAAAATAATAAAGCAAACACAATTCACATTTGGAGAGGGCCAGATCTTGCTATGGCTGGGACTGTGATGTGGACTGTCCATGTTTGCCTTTGCAAGGGGGGGAAATATTCTAATGGGGAATATAGCACTTACCTAAAGAGCTATGCAGAACTTCAGTGATAGACCCCACTTTAACAGCTGCCTGCATTTGGACATCAAAACAGAACTCAAGGGTACTATTGTGAAATCAGAAGGTAGTTGGGTGAGGTGCTGAGAACCGGCTTGGCCCTGGGACTGTGGGTGCCTGGGGCCACACACACCACATGCACATATGCATCTGACATCAGCATGCCCTGCAGCATGTGTGCGTGATGTCAGCACACCCTGCAGTGTCAGGTGCTCATGTCAGCAGGTGTGCTGATGTCACATGTGCCAGCCCCCATGACATGTATGGCCCTGACTCAAAAAAATGTGGGTGCTCGGCCCCTTCATGGAGAACATTGGAGCACCCAGGGCCCCCCTCACCTGGCTCCTATGACTCTCCTTGAAACTCCAGCCCACCTACCCTGAATTACCATTCCATGCCCTCCAACATTCCTCAGATGAAAAGAGGGATATTTCTCACTCGCCCACAACGGACCCTCCTCAACCCTCCCCATTCCCTCCCCTCCAAGCATTTTCTACCAGAAGAAGGGCGAATGCCACCACCACGATACCAACAGGACACATTCCTTCCACTGTCCTGAGAAAAGCCCTTAATTCTGATTTTATTTTATTCTTTGTTAGATTTACAAAAAAGAAAAACACATTTCAATAAGAAGGGGGAAAGATTAGACATGGACATAAAAAGTATTTTTTTAAAATAAAATAAAATAAAATAAAATAAAATAAAATAAAATAAAATAAAATAAAATAAAATAAAATAAAATAAAATAAAATAAAATAAAATAAAATAAAATAAAATAAAATAAAATAAAATAAAATAAAATATTCTTTGCACTCAGCTCCCTCTTTAATCTCAGGGTGGCCCTGCCATCTGCCTGCCCCATCATGTGGGGCTGGGCCTCGGCTGTGGCAGCTTCTCCTCACCTACAAGCTGCCCAAAGGAGGAAACCAGTAACAGCAGCCATGGAGAGGCAACAGGATGCTCTCACTGTTGTTGCTCAGGACAAGCGCCGGCTCATCCTCCACCCCAGGTTCAGTGGCAGCAGCACTGGCAGGGGAAATAGGAACATTCTAGGATCAAATTAGAAGCCGGGATGGCTTTCATAATTCTGGGACTGTCCCTGGAATATCGGGACACTTGGAGGGCATGCCATTTTCAGGTGTCCCTGAAGAAGAGAGACTGGCTATCAGACGCCTAATGTGCCCTCAAGTTGCATTGAAGAGAACCGTGTCCCATGAAGAAGCAGCTTCATCAGATGCTCCCCTCTGACAACTATCTTGCTGCTTAGGTCTACATGGGCTTGACCGAGCAAAGCCCTTGTAACATGGCATCCTTTCAACACACAACAAATTTAGGAACTGTTGTAACATCTCCAGCACCACTGCAAAGTTCAAACCACGGGTCTATGAGGGAAACTATTGCCCTCCAGATGTCACTAGACTCCAATTCCCATCACTCCTGGCCTTGCTGGCTAGTGTTGATGGGCGCTTGAATCCAATGACATCTGGAAGGCTGCAGGATCCACACCGATTGTCAATGCGTGCTTTGAAACTCACAGGGGAGAAAGATGTGTCTACAAGGCAATTTGGAGCAGAGAAATGGCTGAAGGACAAGTAAAACAAAAAACAAAAACCCTCTTCTACTACTTCACTACTTGAAAACTCCCCCTTGCTATTTTTTTGTTTTTGTTTAATGGCGCTCAGCTCCATTAAACAAGTTTATGGAGTTAGCCACCAAGTAAGTATCCTTTAATCCTCTTCCAATCTGTGCATATTGTGCCCATTTTTGTCTATATGCTCTGGGACAGCCATATGGCCCCACACCCTGAGTTACCTTTGGGGTAGAAAGGAAGCATCAAGTCTTCCATGTTTATCTGAGTCCAGTCTTCCATTACTGTTCTAGAACATTTCCTTTCCAGAGCTAAATTTCTCAGGGCTATTGCTTCATATTCAGGATAGAGTTAATTAATACAGACTAAGGCCTAATTCTGCAGTGCTTCTGGTTTTCCCCTCCTCTCTCTTTTAAAAGGTACCCCATAATAATTTCTGAACAGATAGTGAAAGCCTTGCCTGTCTTCTAAACTGGTTGATTTATGTGCTGTTTGCGGTTTTTGAGAACACAAAACAATTAATTTATGTGTGAAAAGAACAGTGAATTAATCCTACTGAGCCCTGGAGCCTTTAAAGACCTGCATCATATGTTGAGCTCGTTTAAAACTTGCATAAGAAATTAATGTAGACTCAAGCCCTTTCATTTGAAAAGTGCGGCTATAGTAGATGTCCCTGAGATATCTGCAGGATCATTATTCAGAAAGGTTAAGGGGACTTTATTATTATTTTTTGCCATATTCAGTATGTATTTTGCAGTAACAGCTCAACATGGTGCATTTCAACTTATAAAGAGAGGTTTTTTTGTGTTTTTTTAAAGAAAGACAGAAAGAAAAAAGGAAGAAAGAAATGGGAGAGCTTTTTATTCACCTTCCACTTAATTTCCTTGCTGCCATGCCAGTCCTGGCTTAATGAATGTAATTGCTACCTTTGATGAAAATACTATTATCAAGATCACACATTACATTGGAAAACAGTTTTTCTTTAAACACAGCTACTGAGGTCTCTAATTATGCATGTAACAAGTGGCTCGCCAACAAAAGGCGATGTTGTCTACAATTGCTAGGAATTGGAGCAAGGCAAATTTGAACAAAGGACAGATTAGATGTGCTCCAAGCACTACAAAGCCCATTCCCCTGATTAATTTCCTGCAAAAACTAAAACAATTCTCTCTTTAAAAAGAAACTAACCCTCAGCTTAAAAATGATCCATATGCCGTTTTGTCAATCTATAGGATGATAATGGTGGCAGATTTTAGTCCATCTAATAGTTAATAATTTAAAAGAGGAAAGCTCTTTTATAAACTTCTCTTTTCATATGTAAATAAGCACTACAAGCTCTTCAGGACTACCGAACAAAGAAAACCTGACTTCTCTGTAGAAATCAGTAGTGAGGGAGCACCTTCACTATCTCAAAATCTGTATTTCTGTGCATGAAATCCAATTATTTTATCAATTTATTCTCAAATATATATTTCCTACAAAGACATCAATGTGCATAGAGTACTTTCTAAAATTATTCTACTGGTCTCTCAAGAGTGTCACATTTCAAAAGTAAACCTCTTTTAGCGTAACTTTGGAAAGCATATTGATTCATTCTATTTCTCAGTTAGGATTAGAGAAAACCAAAATCTGAAGTTGTTATTCATTTTTTTAAAAAAATTATCCTGTAGTGATGCAAAGGAAAGGAAAGATGCCACACTGCAAAGTAGTCGGTGCAACTAGCAGTAAGTAACAGGTTAAGTGCATTGACCAAGCTAATTTTGTTATTGTCATTAAACTATGTGTTTTAAAACTGCCAATCAGAGAGCCAACATGCTGGGGCTAATGGCGGTTGTAGCCTGTCCAGCAACATTCAGAAGGCACCATGACAGTTACCCCTGAGGTAGTGCTTTGACTGTTGGACTTTGACTAGAAAGAGTCCCAAGTTAAAATCACCATTCAGCCATGAAACCCAGTGGGTGATTTTGGGGCCAGTCGCTATCTTTGAGGACCTGATGACACATGACATTAATGATCTTAGCAAACAGGAAAAATATAAGAAGCTGCCTTATCCATTGGCCCATCAGTGGCAATGGCTTTCTAAGCCTTCAGCAGGGTTCTCTTCCAGATGTTTGTGGAGATGGCGGTGATTGAACCAACATACTTCCATTACGATGCAGCACAAATCCAGGATGCCATCATCTGGATCCGCAAGTTATGTGATCCACGCAAGATCGCGGTCTCCCCAAAAGTGCTTTTTTCTAGCTTAAACTTCCCCTCACTGTGCCCTGTGTTCTTGTAGACAAGTGCTGCCCCCATCCAGTGTTAAGCTATGAGATTTAATCATATTGTTTGTTAAATGTAGTTAACTGTTTCTTTGGATGAATTAAGTACTCATCCAAAGAAATTGTCTTCTGAAACAGCACAAAATAGGCCCCACTCCACATAGGATGAACTCACAATAGCCAGCAAATAGCCTTGGCATCAGTGCTATCCAAATACTCAGGAGCATAACAATATTTTCACTCAGCACCAGAAGGATGACAAAGTTGGCACTAGGCACACTTCCCTGGGGAGCAATTGACCAGGGGGTTTGGGTGGCCTGTTTTTTCAGTGACACCCTCCAAAATATCTTAGAGGGGACACCCAGAGAAGAGCCTCAGATGTAATGTTGGCAGAGTGTAGATATACTGTATTTGTATGGGTAGAGATGGTCCACAGTGTTTCATACAAGGCTTCACAGGTCAAAACCAGCCGTTCGAATTTGGCTCAGAAACAAACTGGCAGCTGGTGCAAGCTAGCATTCTATGGAGAAATGGTAAGATATGACTAAAATACAGTGGTACCTCGGGTTACAAACGCTTCAGGTTACAGACTCCACTAACCCAGAAATAGTACCTCGGGTTAAGAACTTTGCTTCAGGATGAGAACAGAAATCGTGTGGCGGCAGCGGGAGGCCCCATTAGCTAAAGTGGTATCTCAGGTTAAGAACAGTTTCAGGTTAAGAACGGACCTCCAGAACGAATTAAGGTCTTAACCCGAGGTCCCACTGTATATAAAGACACACAGTTCTGAGAGAGACTGTATACACAAATTCATGTGCTCATGTATTTATTTTTACCTTTTGCCTAGAAATGTCTCCAGATTAGACACTGCATGTATTTTTCCATATTTCTGCTGTAGCATTTCCATGGATATTCCCAGATTTATCCCCAATTCAGCATTTGCTCATAATATTCCCCAAGGTGTGTGTGGTGCAGTGCAGGTGGCTTTTCATTTTCCTTGTCCTCTCTTTTACGTCTGATTTCTCAACTGCTGAATGCAGTCACTCAGCCAGAACTTCTTTTGCTCAGCCATACACAATAACTATCCTAACCCCAGGGCAAGAGAGAAGAAGACAATGAGGGAAGGTGAGAGGAAGCATTCAGAGTGAAAGCGGGAGAAAACGGCTCTGATGGCATCATCAAGGTCTGACAGGATGGTGCAATTTTAAAGCACTGCCCTCAGCTAGTCTGGGATCAAAGCTGCTCAGATACTGTTTCATAGTCAGTGGCCCTTTTAGACAACCAGCCTTTGGGGGAGGAAGACAAAAGAGATCTATGCTTTTAAAGAATGGAGGGCAGGGCAGGGCAGTGAATGTTATGCCCTTAGCTGCAGTTAAAAAGCTGTTAAGATGTCAGAGCGTAGAAGCATCTGCGCCATTTACAAATGGGCATTGTTAATGAGATGATAAGAAGATTCTCTTCACATTGTGAGACTTCACAATGCAAAGCCATTGTGCTCTGCCTCACCTAGAAATGCAGAGAATCCATAACTGTCAACCGTCCCTTATTTGGCGGGAAACTCCCTTATCCCAGCGCCGTGTCCCACTGCTGTCCCTTATTGATGAAGTCCCTTAAATTTCCTGGGTTTCAAAGGAAGCAGCTCCTCTCCCTCCCTCCCTGCCGGTCAGGGAGGAGGGAGGCTCCAACTGTGTTGCTTGGCTGCGTTGCTAACCCAATAAGGAGTCTAAGAACCACTGGGGGGGGTGGAGCTTGCATGCCTTGTGCCGATCAAATCGGCTGCATTGCCTGGGGACTCGCCTTTGCTCAGCACTTCCCAGTGGAGAGGTGATGGTGATTTTCCTTGCTGCATCCCCTTTGCTGGGTTGCTGCGCTGTGGGAACCACCGCTTGAGGCTTCGTTTGGCTGCTGGCTGGCGTTCTGCCTTTGGCTCGGAGGGGCTCAGAAGTTGAACATACCTGTGCCTGGAAAATCCCTTATTTTGGCTGCTGGTCCCTTATTTACAAATGTGTAAACAGAATGTGCTTCAGTGGCTTTCTTAATCAAAAACATGCCATTGCAAAGAGTCAATACTCAACTATAAAAAGACCAAATTGAGTGAATAGTGTGGAATGTGTGTGTGTGTGTGTGTGTGTGTGTGTGTATATATATATATGTTTGTAATTGGTTTTATACATGTAAACTGCTTATAGCACTTCATCTGAAATCCAGGATATGAATTCATTGCTTACCTAAGATGAGAGGGAAAGGTAGAAGAGCATTACAAAATGGGTTGACACAACCTGTCTTAGCAGTTTCCTTTTTCAGATTTATCTTTCTCCTCTTATAGTTATCACATATCACTTCTAAAGGCCTTTCCAGTTTATACTGCAGCAAATGCACAGCTGTTCCTTGTGTGTAGTATGAGAACCAGGTACCCTTCCTTAGGAAAGCACCTCTGTTTCAGAAATCTATTTTCTTTTTCTTTTGTAGTATTCAAACCATGATGCATCATTGCTGGAGTCCAGATAATACAACCAATTCAATGGAGCACTATCTAGAAAGCAGATAAATAAATGTGATGATGATGATGATGATGATGATGATGATGATAAGCATCATCACCATTATCTGTATACCACCCTTCATCTGAAGATCACAGGGTGGTTCACAACATAAAAATACAAAACAAGAACAGAAAATACATAACTAAACCAACCAACAAACCAGTAACACGCCCCTCCCACAAACACAATTCAAAGTCCGTAAGTTGTTTAATCAGCCAAAGGCCTGGTTTATAGAGAAATGCTTTCACCTGGTGCCTAATGCCTGTGAAATTCATGGCAAGTGACACAAATCTTTCCAGTGCTCATATTCTAACACTATCAACCTGCAAAGACAGGCTTCATACTGCAAGTGACTGATTAGCTTCAAAGTAAAAACCATGTTCTGATTTTTGCTGCACATATAACTACATATATATGCCGCAGCAAATCCATAGATTTTTGCTTTGAGAGTTAAGCTGGACTTGCTGTTAAGTGACACTAAGTATGCCATGGAATGAACCATTCAGTTCCAGTGTGAACTGGGGAGAGGGGATAACCATAGCTCATTAATGGTTATTCGGCTTGGGTCAGAGAACATGTGATGCCAGATGGCCTCAGACCAATGGGTAGCTGACCCTCCACTTAAAAAAACCTTTTCAAATACTTATGCTGATGAACATAGAACACAGAAAACTGCCTTATACTGAATCAGACCATTGGTTCATTTAATCCAATAGTGGCTACAAAGACTTGTGCTCTAAAGGGTTTCAGATAAGAAGACCTTCTTCCTCAACATAACCTGGAGATGCTTAGGACTGAACCTGGGGCCAGCTGCATGGAAGAATGTTCGACTACTGAGCCACATCCCTTTCCAAACAAGCTGCTATTCTTTCTCCAACATTACCTGCTGGAGAAATAATGGAGAAGATGGTCATTTTTCATCACACCTTTCAGGATGCAAAAATTTCAGAAGCTTACCAGGTTCACTGTCTTACAATTACCAGGGAGAATTGTTAAGCGGAAATGTGTTTGATGTGTAGGACGAGGTAAGTTTGAATATACAAGCATAGACTAAGGAGAAGATACTAGTCATGTAATGTCAACACATTTTGTAATGTTCCACCACCCTTTCACCCCTCCTCCTTCTCTAATCAATGAATTCACGCCATGAATTTCAAGCTAAGTGCCTCTATTCCCAAGTATTCTCCACAATGTAGGGTTTTTATAGTTGAGTATTGACCTGCTCCTTCACAACGGCATGTCTTTGATTAATTCTGAGTACATGAAAGCCACTGAAGGACCTTCTGTTTTTATGATCAACAAATACTTCAAAATCATTACAACTCTGCTGTCTCCTTAGCTTTCAACTGTGTGGCAAAGTAGGCCAACATCTACAACTACAGAGCAATGGAAGTAGTGGGAACAAGCCTGCTTGGTTAAATTATGACACAGACTCGGATGTTGCTCCATGTCTCCAGACTCATCACTGTTGGTAAAGGTAAAACTCAAAAACATGATACCATAGTGTTAATTGTAACAGTGTGCACACCTTTCTACTTAACTACTTCATGGATGGGAGACCTCAGGCCTGGGGACCAAATAGTGTCCTCTGGGCCTCTCCATCTGGACCTCAGGACTCTCTCCAAGCCCTCCCCAGACACAACCTTCTCCTCAGGCCATACCCCTCACCAGCTTTGCTTGGCATCTTCCTTGAGTGTTTATGCTTGTCTATAATGTGTCTTTGGCCTCTGTTAATACAGATTGCTTACCTGGACAGAGGACAGAGAGGTGTTTGAAGAAACAAGCCTGCTGTAATTTTTTTTTTAAATTATCTTTAGTTTCTCCACCCACTTTTGCTTCTGGCTACGGCCACCAGTGACATCCCTCCAACCCTGAGAAGGATGCCTAAAATGAATTCTGGTCCTCACGCTAAAAAAAAAAACACCTCCTCATCAGTGTATTGTTCATATATTTGCAAAACGATGGTGGTGTTAGATGGCCGATTCAAAGCTCTGTGTTTGGGATAATAATGAACCCTTTCAATAATCGTAAATACAGATTGTGGCAAGGAAACCAGTATCCCAACAATGAAATGATGTGCTTCTTACTAAACTTCAAAGCAGACTGGATTAGCTCTGTATGCCTTTGCTTGCAGGTATTGATTGTTTATTTCACAGTCCTCGGTGGGGGGGGGGGAGAGATGTATTATAAGGAAGCAAAGAAAAAGTAGATCAGGTTTAAACCCTTATCACTAAAATGAGCCTCCTTCTGCATTCAAAAAGAGGCCCCCCTAACCAGACATCGTAATAGGAACGGCTCCAGTTCTCTGTGTCATAAATTTGAGTGTGTAGAAAGAAGACTTATTGGTGAATTTAGCAGTATTTTTCGTCGAAGTGGCAGTTGCTAACCATTACACCAGTATTTATTTGATTCTTAAAGAGCACAAAAGCATGGACTACAAATAAAGAAGATGGAGTAATAGCTTTTGACTGGGCCACTAGCTTTAAACTTGAAATGAAGTGTCCAGTTTTGAGTTACTGTGTCCAAATGCCATTTGTACAGTTTGAAAAGTGGGGGCATTTTTCCAGCTTGTCACTGTTAGCTGTAGTTCATTCCCATGAATGATATCACTGAAGGAGCACGTTGCCGCTGCTATAAGTACTTCACTCATGACTGGAATGTATTAAATGTATTAATCTGTGCCTCCGAGTGTAATTTAGGGAAGCCCTACGTTTGACACATTCTTGTACATCCTTGTTTTATCGCCCTATCCTGCAGGTAACCATGGCTCAAGAGCAAAGTGACTGAATGAAGTTAAAATTGTGTGTCACAAACTATCATATGCACTTGTGTTGCTTATTTCACTGTCAGAATTATAGATATTAGATTAAATACGTCTGGGGCTCAGTTTTTATGTCACGACTGCCAATATTAAGATCCATGCTAGGAAGCTCAGCATTCTAATGATTCTTATACAACTTGGGATCAAACAACATCACACACACACACACACACACACAATATCTTGAATAATCAAACAGTGTCACCGTAACAGGAAATAAAGTCCCCAGCTATACCACCCAAAGATAAAACACAAGGCTTAGGTTGTCTCACCAAATATTTGTCAAACCTATTTGAAGCTGCCTGCATAAAAAATGTAATTTTTTCCCCAGCAAGGTTGGCTCTTATGTCAACCTACTGAACTCATAAAGCATTTATAGCCACCTTTTAACCATTATCTCCCATAAATCTGAACTCAGCTCCCCCCAGAAATGTATTATTTTGAAATTAATGTGACTTTTACTACAATTCCTAAGGTGCTACAGAGATATATTTTGTCAGCATATATTTTTTGCCTGTAATTAAGTAGTAGGTCTAGTGTCACTTATCCATGTTTTTTTTTTTTTTTTGGCGGGGCATACCCAGGAGCTTATACCAACAACTTACTCTGGTATAGTCTCACTGATGTCTATAGGATTACCCCAGGATATGTAGCTTGTTGGGCGTCCATATCCACAAACCAGTTGTGATTCAGTCAGCTTGCCTACCAGAATATCATATATTATTCCACCAAGTGATCCATCATTATCCTACAGGGCCTACATGGGACCTGATCTGTTGATCTACAGAAACACCATGTGGGCAAGCTTTGAATGTTGTCAAGAGGTGAGGCTAGATAAGAAAAATATAAAAACATAAAATCTGCCTTGGGTTAGGGGAAAGTTCCAATTCTACTTGTTGAGTTGAAGTTTTCAGTAACCTGCTTTAGGCAAGAAAATCTGGGCAAAATATCCTATCAGCTGGTCTACTTAGAACAGGGATGGGGAACGTGTGACCCTTTAGATTGCCACTACAACTGCTATCCTTAGCCATTGGCTGCCTTGACTGAGAACTGCTGTCTGACTGTATCTGAAGGGCCACAGGTTCCCCACCCAACTGTGTTCAATGTGAAAGGAGTCCTAGTTCAGCAACACCAGGAAGGTTACAGGGACCCCACCCTTGTACATCATCCTCTGGGAAGCTTGCACAAGCCCCTTTTAAAACTATGAGAGTTTTAATGGAAATTTAAACTGATTGTAGCTTTGTAAATAAGCCCACAAAGGTCACTGGTATCTGTGAGGAAGGAGGGTAACTGCATCAGCTCCCCTCCTGTGTGGATTCTAACTGCCCTCAAGTCAGCTGTCTGAGGGAAGAACCGTGTGGCAGGAACTGCTCTGTCATCCTGGCCTGGACATTGTCACCAGCTCTGCTGCTGAATCAGATCTGGGGGGGGGGGGGGGGAGGTCCTTCGGGGGGGGGGGGGAGAGAAGACTGCTCTTCATCAAGGGCAGAACAGCCAAAACTGCCCCTGAAATTGGCGCAGCTTTAGGAGCTTGCATTCCCTTCCTCCCTCCCATTCCTTTTTCCTCATGTGTGGTGTCTTTGTAGATTGTGAGCCTGAGGGTGGAGAGTCAGTCCATATCTATGCTGAGCACCAAAGAGGGGGCTTCCCCCTTCTTGTATCCTCTTTGGTTTCTATGCTGAGCAGAGAGGAGGGATGGAGTACTCTATCAGCCTGTTCCCTGCATGCAAGTCCTTGTTGCCCAGGCTAATGCTTAAATATAAAGATGCCTTCAAGTGTCAAATAACCAATCCTCTCTGCAACTTGCCTACAGTAAAAGAATGCCTCCACGTAAGAATTGGATGCTGAAGAGTTGATCTCACAGCAGCCCCAGTCACCTCTTGGCAGTGGTGGAAGTGAAACAAATATTTTGCATGAGCTATTGTATTAGAGTTTATTTCAGTAAAAATAAAAAAACCAACATCTATTATAGTCATATCTGAAATTTCGTGGTAAGCTTGGTAGAGAAAGTGGCAGTTTGAAAAATGTAGAGTTGGCTCCTGTGAACTTCCACAAGAATGGGCAGCCCACAATGTCAGTTCCTATTAAACACAGCTATATGGATGCATGGGTACCCGGTAATGCACACTATGAGACAAAGGAACATCATCATCTTTGGGTTGATATAGTCAGTGCCGCCATTCGCATCTGTGCAATGCTACGTGTGCTTGCTCAATGATGTTTTTCTCGAAAGTAAGAGGAACAGAGTCGTGGTGTATATAAGCAAAATTTAAAATAAAAATAAAAATCAAGAATTATTTAAGACACAAAGATTTTCACTAATGCAATGGGAATTCCCTCCCTTCTCCCCCCCATGCACATCCCATGCCTTCTCCAGATCTGCTTTAGAGGGTTAGGAGAACACCCAGTAGATTATGGATGTGTGCAGGGGGTGGAGAGGGGGAGAGGGCTCCACCGCAAAAGGAAAACCCTTTGTGCTGATAGAACCCTAACCTTACTGTTATCTTAATTACACCCCCTGTTCTGAAATTCAAATTCAAATGCCAAGGGATACTGTCAGGAACGAGCCAGCTCCTAGTGAAGGTTTGCAGCCAACTGCAAAGAGCAGCCAGGAACAGAGAGGTTTAGATGTTAGTCAGGCAGGGAAGAGCCAGCAGCCGCAGATGTTGGCTCTTCCTGACCTTGATGGGCAAGCTGATAAGGCAGTAGCTGAGAGCAGGCTGGAACACAGCCAAAGATCTCAGGAAGTTCCAACAGGCACGCACAGACACAGGGACAATCTCTTGGAAAAGGAAGAGGCTGGAGCTGATCCAATAAGTCTGAAGAGTCAGCGAATGGGAGGGGTGTTAGACAGGAAACAAAACAAGAGACATAAGGTGTGAAAGTACAATATCTTCTGCAGAAACCGGAAGGAATCTTCAGAAGGGTCATCTTGAGTAATGATGCCGGAGGCTTTGTTAGAGTTGTCTGGAGCTAGCTGTCTGTTTTTGCAATAAATCCTCCTTTTTAATTACCTACGCTTACTGTGTTATCAAGCTGGGAACCTGGACTCCTGACAGATACAGTGTGAAATTTTGTAACATCATGCTTCTTTTAATTAAAGAAACCCAGAAGATATTAAAAAGTGGAGACACAATCAGAACTCCCATCCCATACAGAAGGTGAGGAGCCCACCCACAAGGAGAATAGGAAGCTGGAGGCAGGGGGAATTGGTTGACAGCAGAAGGAAAACTCCAAAAAGGAGCCTTCCCTGGAGTGCAGGGAAGTCCATCCTCCCTGCTACTGTTTTGCCCAACCATCACCCCATTCATACAGCTTCCCTCAGCTACAGAGCCACACATCTGATGGATCTCTGGCAAGGCTGAGGAAGGAATGCCCTATAACAGCCAATCTCATTCTTCTTCCCCAAGTCACAGTTTCAGCACTGGCTTTCTCTCCTCTGTCTTCCTTCTCTGTGGTGGGGCTCCAAATCATGGCCATAGAATTGTTGGTTGTTTGCTTGCTTGCTTGCTTTAAAGCTGATGTCTGGGGGAAGCCCAGAGGTGTCAGGGTTGTTTGTGGATCCTAGCCTGATCCTGTAGAGAACTTAAATGAATCTTGCCAAATTTCATCGAATACGGCAACCAGAGTTTTCTTGCACTTTTTCCCAAAGTACAATTGCTGCTCCTTTCTAAGCTACTAGAGTACACCTTTCCCCCTCTAATACTCTGGATTTCTTCTTCTTCTTTATTGACCTCTATGTCTTTACTTGTACACATTTCAAAATAAGCATCTATAGCAATATGTGGTGTGTGTGTGCTTGTGTGTTTCTAAATCCTGCAGGGCTGATGAGACTTCAATATGAAAGCCTGGCAATTCATAAATGTAGAAAGCTGCAACGCTCCACCTGCAGGCATCGTTAGCTGGCAATGATGGGGATGATAGAAGTGATGGGAACAGTGACTGAACTCTGACCTTATCGATCGGAGCCACCTCTAACCAGCTGAGTTGCTCCGGCCCAGTCAGCTGAAAAGGAATTTAAAGGGTAGTCATCTTCCCTGTTCAACTCGCCTGTCATTAATAATGTTTTCATCCATGACAGTGATAAACACACGGTACTTGAAGAGAGTTTATTAAGGTCAGTCTATAAATAAAAATTAAAATTTTTAAAAAATGGGTTTACACAGATGAACAGATGGATGGATAAAGTGATTGGGAAAACAATAAATATGAAAATGGACAGATGGATAAAGTATCTGGCAGCATTCTTTCAAAAAAAAGAAAGAAAACCACTCCCCGTGCCTCAAATAACTGGCAGCATCAGACAATACCCTTCTGTCCCCTAAAAAAGAAATAGATTTAATGAAGCTGCTTCAGAACTTATAGGCTTTGTGGATCTATCGCCTGACTAATATTTTGTCATTTAATGCCAATTCTCTGATCTGATAAAAAGGATTGCAGCCATTTTTCTATGTCAGGTATATAACTGAGCGCTACTAAAATTTAAATGTCTCATCTGTCCTTAGATTAAATACTGAAGACCTTAAAACCTGTGAGTTTTACTTCATATAAGATACAATCAAATATAGTGACTACTTCTAGTTCAGCACCTCAGAAGGGACCCAAAAATAAATAAATGCATTTTTAGCAGAATACGAAGTCTATTGGGGGACGAGATGGTTGGACAGTGTTCTCGAAGCTACTAAAATGAGTTTGATGAAACTGCAGGAGGCAGTGGAAGACAGGAGTGCCTGGCGTGCTCTGGTCCATGGCGTCACAAAGAGTCGGACACAGCTAAATGACTAAACAACAACAAAGTCTATTGGGGGTGGGGAGAGAACCCAGTGCCTATTACTTAAGCTCCAAAATCAAGATGCCATTTAAACCATAGAGCTTTTTCCTCTCTCCGTTACTTGGAATGCAGGTCAATTCCACCTGTCCCAACCTCTACTTAATTCCAAATGAATGTGCTTCAGATGTCATGTGATAAAATTTCTCCAAAAATATTGTAGCAATCTGCAAATTAAATGGCGATTTGGAAGTCTCTTGAAACAGCTGAAGACTTAGGCTCACTGGCGGAGGAAGAGGAGTGTGGGGGGAGTGCACCACCCCCCGGCAGTGCAATTCCAGTGGGGTGCCATTGCAGCTGCTGCCCCGCCTGCACTGGGTGCCACACCCCTGCAGGCGGCGCGTCACACCCCCAGGATACGCACCAGCCCCCCCCGCCTGCTCTCTGCCCCCCGGTGCTTGAGCATGAAGCTCCGTCACTGCTTAGGCTTCCATAAATACCACTGGAATCACTGGAACCAAGGAGCTGAACTGTGCTCTCAACAGCCCAATCCTATGCACGTTTACTCAGAAGTGAGACACACCATGTTTAATGGGGCTTACTTCCAAGTAAGTGAGCATAAGCTTGCAATCTAAGGCACATTGTACGTACACAAAACTATCACTGGGTTGTCCCCCCAGGAAGTGAATTATCTCTTTAGATGACTGGGGGTAGTGTAGGGCACAAGACACAAAGCACTGCCACTTATTCCACAGCAGGGGCAATGACCTCATCTCTATTGATGATGTCATCTCCTGGGCCTCTGCATGCCAAGGAAATAAGCTTTTCTGAAAGATAAACACCAAACAGGCTAAGTAGGAAGAGGGGAGACTGTATCAGCATGCATTGCTAAAGGTAAAAGTTCCCAGTGGAAACGCAGGCCAAAGGGGCATGCTTGAATGAAGCTTGAATGAAGGAGCGCAGCAGGATTCAGTTTCCCTGGATTGTGTCCCACCTCCAAGCCTAGCCACCCAATCACAACAACATGCTGCAGCTACAGAAAATGCCTTCCACATGTTGGTGTCCATCCACATCTGCCTGTGGTGAGATGGCTGTGTGGATCAGCAAACATGTGCAGGGGTTTGATTTGGGCATACTCCGTGGGTAACACTCCTAAGTAGATTAGAAGAGCCTAGCCAGATCAGTCAGAGGCCTGGCTGGTCCAGCACCCTGTTCTCACAGTGTTCAATCAGATGCCTTTGGGAAGTCTACAAGCAGGGCTCAAGCACAAAAGCACTCTGCCCAGCTGTGATTTCCAGCAATTGGTGCACAGAGCCCTACTGCCTCTGATAGCAAAGGTAGAACACAGGCCTCACTCAAAGAGCAATATTTGCAGCAGCATGTCTAAAACCTAACACACTTGTGACTGTGTGCTGGGAACCAACACAAGCAGGTTTGTCTGCACGGCTGAGGTGGTTGAGAGAAGAGATCCACAACGACAGCTTGGCCCATTATTGTTTCCTTTTAAACACTAGTTATGGCTTTCTTCTGCTGTGACTTGTGACAACGCTTTGATTAAGCCAGAAAGGGTCTGTCTGTATTGCAATGCCCTTGTTATGTGCATAGTTCTGGGGTGTCTGCGAATGTTGTACAGCTCCTACCTTCCAGCTGTCAAAAACATTAAATTCACACCATATATTCTATCGTAAAAACAGAGTTAAGAGGGCGAACCCTTTTTTTCCTAGACAAACTTTTGAGAACACATTGGCTCATTTGACAGAGTATAGAGCAGAACGCTGTCATTTTCTGCTCAGGGTGCCTCTTTTAAGTATTCCTTCTTGCTGTTGCTCCTTGGCAGTTCTTTGCTGAGACATGACTTGTAGACTTGTTCATTCATCAGCTGAAGCTGACGGGTGCAGGAGGGCGGAGGAATGTAGCAAACAATGTATTTACATCATACTGAACAATAGATTTTGTACTTCGATAGCACAATCAGAAGAGGTTTAAGAGACACTGCAGTTAATGGGACTGAAGTGCTTAAGTCCCATTGACTTTAAAAGTAATAATAATTGGGAGTAGTCTTCCAAATGCTGTTGTTGTAATATGAGGTGGGGTGGTGGTAATAAATCAGATGGTGTTGTCATTTCAACAAACACTCGCATTGGGGCAGAATCACAACTGACATGGCAGTGTCCAAATCAGGATTCCAAGTGGCTGGTAAGGGATTGGCTCTGCCAACTGAGACTCTAGCATGCTTTTGCTTGGGGGGAAGGTTACCACACTAGTATCATCTATTGCTTAGGATCAGTGACATGAGACACTAAGTGTTACAAGTCCTTCTCCTGCACCCCTTTGAACTAGCCCCTCCTGGCACTAGACAAAAAATGCTGCTCCCCCACCCACCTGCCAGCATATGTGCTTGTTTTGTTTTAGGTAGAGATACAGGGATAATTGGTTGAGATTTGGCTTCCCCACAGGCCACAGCATGTCAGCACATGTCTTGTTTGTTTGTTTGTTTGTTTGTTTGTTTGTTAACCAAAAAGGCTTTCCCTCATTCTTGACAAATTTCCATCCTGTCACAAACTATGCAGTAGAAGTAATAATAATAATAATAATAATAATAATAATAATAATAATAATTTACTTAGACCAGGCACAGGCAAACTCTGGCCCTCCAGATGTTTGGGACTACAATTCCCATCATCCCTAGCTAACAGGACCAGTGGTCAGTGATGATGGGAACTGTAGTCTCAAACATCTGGAGGGCCAGAGTTTGCCTATGTCTGATTTAGACCCCGCCCATCTGGCTGGGTTTCCCCAGCCACTCTGGGTGGCTTCCAACAAAGATTAAAAATACATTAAAACCTCAGTCATTAAAAACTTCCCTGAACAGGGCTGCCTTCAGATGTCTTCTAAACATTAGATAGTTGTTTATCTCTTTGACATCTGATGGGAGGGCGTTCCACAGGGCGGGCGCCACTACCGAGAAGGCCCTCTGCCTGGTTCCCTGTAACTTGGCTTCTCACAGTGAGGGAACCACCAGAAGGCCCTCGGAGCTGGACCTCAGTGTCCAGGCTGAACAGTGGGAGTGGAGATGCTCCTTCAGGTATAAGAGTGTGCAAGTGATTCTTTTGACAGGATGAATGTGCAAGTTATCTCCTCTCTCCAATTTGAAAATGCATTCGTTTTCATCTCTGAAAGCCCCCTTCATGTCACTTTTCCTTGGTTGAAATCCCCCTCCTTTTGTATTTCCTTAGATGGATAAATACTCACATCTGTCTTTGATGTCCCCTTTTTGCCACCTCAGACATCCTTGTAAGTTCCTTTAAATCAAGAGGCATCTGCTCATGTGTTCAGGATTGTCCCTTAGATGGCCATTAAGGGTGCTTGTGTGGTACTTGGGAAGAAGAGGGTATAAGTAAATTCAAGAAAGACCTTCCTTCAACCCACCCAAGAAATATACAGTTTTAGAAATTTGTTTCTTTGGAGACTTGTATAAAGAAAGTCACATTTCAGGAGCGGTGCCCTGTGAACAATAAAATATTGTCACTCTGCAGTGACTGCTGATGAGAAATATTGGTATCATAAAGTAAGATGAAATCTTTAGTTTTAGTTTCAAACAGCTGTATTTCCCCAAAGAACCCTTCAAAAATATTAAGGGGAACATTGTTGAAAGTCTCAGCGTGAATTTCAATGAGATTTAGGCTCCAATCCCCAAAGTATTTTTTGCTGACAGGAGCCCTCTGAGAATTAGCTGTGTTTGGCTCATAAGTCTTCTTCTGTAAATAGCTCCAAGTTTCTCTCTCTCCCAGGGATGCCTTATATAGATATAACGGAGTCAGTATTTGGGTGGTGTGAGTATGTTTGGGACCAGGTAACCTATTAACAGCACCATCTTATGCTCCAAAGTAAGCCCTAATGGGTTCAGTGGGATTCAGCCCTTGGGAAGTGTGCATAGGATTGCATTTTGGGTATCCCAATCCAAGCATCTCTATGTAATACATTTCTGGATTTTCCAGGCTGCAGACATACATGATATTGGGATACTCTTTACTAGGATACAGACTAGGACACAGCCTGTGGATGTTCAGAAGAATCACTATTGAGTCAAAATTACTACCCACCTTTCACAAGAGCTCAAATTAGAGCCATATGCAATTCAGTTTGCATTTAAAGGGGAATCAACCTAATACCCACTTTCTGAAAACACTAAAACACAGCCATTTTTCAAAATTCGCATTTTCTGAATTCTGCAGTGCCGTCCTTCAGCCAAGTAAAGTGTACAAAAATGCATACACTAAGGCAAAGTGTGCAATAAAAAAATATGCACAATCGTTCAAATGCCACACAAAAATGCCATGGATTGGGGGAGATTGCTTAGAAAATTTACGTAAATTAGGCAAAATTGCCATTAAAAATGCATATATTGGGAGGATATTGCACTAAAACACTGATGAATCGTGAACTCGTGTAGAAAGGCAGAGAACTGAACTTAAGATTGGGAAAATAAGAAGCTGAGAAAAAGCAGAATTGACTGATTCACCCATACCTACTATCAAGAGATGCTTTTGTGTGCACCGTTGCATGTGAGTAGGTGCACCTGTGCACACAAAGGGAGTGGGGAGCTGAGGGAGCAGGACAAGTGCTCCTCACCATCCTGCACTTTCCCATGCATACCTTCTATGCATGCACATCAAAAGGGTGCAGCCAGTGGCACACACACTGTTGGGGACAAAGGCAGCAGCACACTTTCACTGCCCCCTTCTATGCATGCAGAAACCATGAAGCAGAGGAGGCTTGCTCACACATTACACAGGTACAAGCAGTCTCTACATATGTTCAGGAGTGTGAAGAGTTTACACCTGTTGCTTTGTACAGCTCACCTATTGTGTACACAGATGCCCAGGCTCATCGTCTTTTCCACGTGAATAAATATACGAGTGTACAGCTCAAATATTGGGGACGGAGACTGGATTCAACATGTGAACATTTCTTATGTGATTGTTCCTCAAGGATGTTCTTTCGGTTAATCAGCCTTTCTTGCCTTTTAAGTTGACAAAGAATAGCCTACGAGATTGTGAGACTATAATTAAAATTATGCATGGTGTAGAGAAAGTGGAAAGAGAGAGATGTATTTCTCCCGATCTCAAAAAAACTCGTGAATGAATGTTGGAAGATTCAAGACAGATGAAAAGGTAGTAAAATTAGTACAGGCATCACTTCTTTGTGCAGTGCACAGTTAAAATATGGCATTAGCTCCCTGTAAGATATCATGATGGCCACCAAGTTGGATGGCTTCAAGAGAAATTAATGGCGGATAAAGCTCTCAAAACAGCTATGTTTGCTGTCAGAGGCAGTATGCCTCTGAGTATCAGTTGTAAGGGAGCAGAAGTTGAAAGACTGCAATTGTGCTCATGTCCTGCTTGCAGACTTCCCATAGGCACTGGGTTGGCTGCTGTGAAAATGGGGTGCTGAATTTGATTGGCCTTTGATCTGATCCAGCCGGGCTCTTCTCAAGTTCAAAGTAAACTAATGCAGTAATATTGGTGGTGGTAGACTCAGGCAGCAGTGAGGACTGAGGTGCTTCAAGCAGGTACCTGCTTTCTCATGTGGGATGTTGGCAGGCCTGACTTTCTCCAGTGTCTTAATAATCTGTTTGAAAAAGCCATGCAGGCTTTCAAAACCCCTGTGATGAAATGAAACCGCTTAGCAAACCCCAAAATAATACACTTATCTGATAAACAGAAACACTGGTTTGTTTACGACAGACAGCTGACTTTACTTTCCCTGCCTGTGATGGCACACAATTTGTTTATGATGATTGCACAGAAAGAAGCAAACACTCCGGAAAACTAAACCACTGACACAGCAAAAGCCAGAGAGAGAGAATTCGCTCATCAGATATTACGTTGAAATGATTTGAAAATATACAGCATCTGTTTAATGTTTAAAGCAAAAGAAAGTAGGAAAGTAACTGAGCATGAGATAGCTTTCAATAAATAATCACGGAATAAATAGGTAAATACGCATGGGAGCACTGTAAATGCACGAGTAGTTTGGTGCCAATAAAATGTGAAAGATAAAAATAAAATACAATATAGCTGCAAAAGTATTTGTATAAATCATGGAAATGTGCAGGAAGGAGAGAGAGAGAGAGCTATGCACAATCCAGTTCAGGTAATGCAAGGAATATACAGTAATGCCGGCAACAAATAATGCATCAAGAAGTGTGAAGCAGCCAGCCCATCTGAACCACAGCACTTCTAGAGGTGACATTTTACAAATCTTATGCTTTTAACTGCAAATGGGCAATGTGCAGCTACAATGTAATAAAAACTGGGATCAGTGGTCATTTTAAACGGGGGACATGCTTTGGATTTTCAATTCCTTTATTCATTCCCAGTAATTGTTCCAAATCACAGCCACCTGAATCCAGATCCCTGAGTGTTCTCCCAATGTACACACAGCTCTGCTGACTGAACTATTCCTTTTGATGGCAGGAACAGACCAACCTGTGCACACAAAGAAATAGAGTTTGTTTGTTTATAAATAAGCATTTATAAACAGCTTCATATTTTTAAATGGGAATCAGCTTCTTCCATTGAAGTTAATGGGAATTTTTTGTGGGTAGCAGAGTTCCATGTGCCCATTGAAGCATCTGACTGTGGAACAGATCACTTGAGTGGACCTATGTGTTTATGATACTGTATTCTCTGCTGGCGGAGAATGTTGTCCATAGCATGGTGTTTGAAATGGATCATAGAATCCACCATACACTTTGCCATAGACTCAAGGAGTAGTCTTGTGGAAATCACTCAGCCTCTGTTCTCCATCTCTAAAATGAGGATAATACTTGCCCATGTAGGGCTATTGTCAAAGTAAACAATATAAATATTGTTTTAAAAAGCTTAATCGATTAAATGTGTGTTATAATTGGTAAGTAGGTCTGATTATGTTCAAAGAAAGGAACCAGCGCATTTTGGTTGCGTTGTTCAAACATTATGGATTAGGATCCAATCTCCTCTGGTTTCTTAGCCATGGAAAAGCTGGAGATATCATACCCCCAGACGATTTTGCAATGAGTGGACTGTTTGTGGATGAACAATATTCCTTCATTTTTTTGCAGAAACTCACAAGAACATGAGCCCATTCATTTCCTGGCAATGTAAAACTTTCTTTTTCAAATGAGTTTCAAATAAGGAGGGAAGAAGAACAAAGGACACCCCAAAAGGATTAAAAACAGGTCTCAATGTTATTGGGAACAGCTTATGAGCAGCAAGGATCTGGCATGATCCAGCCCACTTGCTGGACAAACCTTGAAAGGTGGAAAGCTGATGACAGCTTAACCTCTTCTCATGACTACTGCCCTCAGGTTGTTGAGCATGTGTGC